>NC_134358.1:220779627-221379627 GCF_048569485.1 Anomaloglossus baeobatrachus | reverse complement strand
CTTCCTGGACAGAGTCGGAGCACTGGTAGCACGTCTACAACTGCATCCTCAGCCACCACTCTGCCTCTGAGCACTAGTCGGGGGGGCTCAGCAGGTCGCATGCCCTCTAAGCCTTGCCTAGCCTGGTCCTTTTTTGACATAGAAAAAGATCGCCCAAATTATGTGATGTGTAAAATTTGTCGTGATTCTGTTAGTAGAGGTCAAAACCTCAGCAGTTTGACAACTTCTTCCATGATTAGTCACATGAATAAATATCATAGGTCCCGGTGGGAAGCTCACCGTGCTGCAATGCAGCCTAGCGGAGCGAACCATCCACGGCCTGCCCCTTCCAGTGCATCCGCGCGCTCTTCATCTTCTAGGACTGTGGGGACAGCTGTCACACCTGGTTTTCCACGCACAACTTCCACCACTGTAACCGCAACAGGCAGTTTGCTTGGTAGGTCGTCAGTTGGTTTGGAAGGGGAAACAAGTGAGTGTGTACAGCTATCTCAGACATCGATAGCACCAATGTTGGATGAAGGCAACATCATGTCTCCGCCTGCACTTTCCTCACAAAACTGCATTTTTCCAGGGACATCCTACTCAACACCGTCTACACACAGCAGCCAGATCTCTGTCCCTCAGATGTGGTCAAATAAAAGGCCATTTCCTGTGACAAAGCTAAGAGGTTGACTCTATCCCTCTGTAAGCTCTTGGCTACCGAAATGCTGCCTTTCCGCCTAGTGGACACACAGGATTTTAGAGACCTTATGTCTGTCGCTGTGCCCCAGTACCAGATGCCTAGTCGCCACTACTTCTCTAAGAAAGGTGTGCCCGCGCTACACCAGCATGTCGCACACAACATCACCGCTTCCTTGAGAAACTCTGTGTGTGAACGGGTGCATTTCACCACCGATACTTGGACCAGTAAGCATGGACAGGGACGTTACATGTCGCTGACTGGGCACTGGGTAACTATGGTGATAGATGGTGAAGGGTCTGCTGCACAAGTCTTGCCGTCCCCACGACTTGTGTGTCAATCCTCTGTCTGTCCAAGTTCCGCCACTGCTTCTGCCTCCTCCACCTCATCTGTGTCATCCACCTCCGCCCCAAGCCTGCCTGGTCAGGCCACCAGCGTTCTCACTGCGCAGAAGGAATCATGCACCCCTCATTACTATGCTGGCAGCAGAGCGCAACGTCATCAGGCGGTCTTTAGCTTGATATGTCTTGGGAATAAGAGTCACACAGCTGAGGAGTTGTGGTCAGCTCTGCGGTCCGAGTTTAATAAATGGTTGTCTCCACTCAACCTGCAGCCTGGTAAGGCCGTGTGCGACAATGCTGCAAACCTGGGTGCGGCCCTTCGCCTGGGCAAGGTGACACACGTACCTTGTATGGCTCACGTGTTGAACCTTGTTGTCCAGCAATTTTTAACACACTATCCCGGCCTAGATGGCCTTCTGAACAGGGCACGAAAACTGTCTGCTCACTTCCGCCGTTCAAGCGCCGCAGCTGAGCGACTTGCATCGCTCCAGAAGTCTTTCGGCCTGCCGGTTCATCGCCTGAAATGCGATGTACCGACACGCTGGAATTCGACTCTCCACATGTTACAGCGACTGTGGCAGCACCGCCGAGCCCTGGTGCAATACGTCATGACGTATAGCCTGGGCCAACGAGATGCAGAGGTGGGGCAGATCACCCTGATGGAGTGGTCTCAGATCAAGGACCTATGCACCTTTCTGCACAGTTTCGACATGGCGACGAATATGTTTAGCACTGACAATGCCATTATCAGCATGACAATTCCAGTCATTTACATGCTGGAGCACACGCTAAACACTATTCGGAGTCAGGGGGTGGGACAACAGGAAGGGGAGGAACTACAGGAGGATTCATATGCACAAGGGACAACAACATCACCAAGGTCCAGACGTTCATCATCACCAACGCAGCAGGCATGGGACCATGGGGGACAGGGATCAACAAGGGCGCATAGTAGCAGGCGAAATGTTGAGGAAGGTGCAGGAGAACATGAAGAAATGGAGGACGAACTGTCTGTGGACATGGAAGACTCAGCGGATGAGGGAGACCTTGGTCAAATTTCAGTTGAAAGAGGTTGGGGGGAGATGTCAGAGGAAGAAAGAACGGTTAGCACCTCTATGCCACAAACACAGCGTGGACTTGGTCCGCATAGCTGCGCAAGACACATGAGTGCCTTCTTGTTGCACTACCTCCAACATGACCCTCGTATTGTCAAAATTAGAAGTGATGATGACTACTGGATTGCCACACTATTAGATCCCCGATACAAGTCCAAATTTTGTGACATAATTCCAGCCATAGAAAGGGACGCACGTATGCAGGAGTATCAGCAGAAGCTGTTACTCGATCTTAGCTCGGCTTTTCCACCAAACAACCGTGCAGGTGCAGGGAGTGAATCTCCCAGTTGTAACTTGACAAACATGGGACGGTCTCGTCATCTTCAACAGTCTACCCGTACCAGTAGGACTGTATCTGGTGCTGGTAATAGCAATTTTATGGAATCTTTTCATAATTTTTTTAGACCCTCCTTTGCAAGGCCACCAGAGACAACAAGTCTGACACATAGTCAACGGCTGGAGAGGATGATACAGGAGTATCTCCAAATGAACATCGATGCCATGACTTTGCAAATGGAGCCTTGCTCATTTTGGGCTTCAAATCTAGAAAAATGGCCAGAGCTCTCCAGTTACGCCTTGGAGATTTTGTCGTGTCCTGCTGCCAGCGTTGTCTCTGAACGTGTCTTCAGTGCTGCTGGGTGTGTGCTGACAGATAAGCGCACGCGTCTGTCCAGTGACAATGTGGACAGACTAACGTTCATCAAAATGAACAAGTCATGGATCCACCAGGAATTTACTACCCTTGTGTCATCCTGGGGAGAGTAAATGCTTGTGGATTTGGAATGTGCTTGATGCAAATTTAGCTGTGAAGTGTACAACTAGGGCACAAGTGCTGCCACTGAATGGGTGGGTGTGTGTGGGGCACAATTTTAGGAAAAAAGGGAGACTCCGCTTGGAGTAACCCTTGCTTACATTGTTTTTAAAAGAAGCCAAGATGAACAAGTCATGGTTCAGGAAAGACTTTGCTACCTACCCCGGTGTCATCCTGGGGAGGGTTAAGGATGGCGTATTTTTGAATGTGCTTGATGCAAATCTAGCTGTGAAGTGTACAACTAGGGCACAAGTGCTGCCACTGAATGGGTGGGTGTGCGTGGGGCACAATTTTTGGAAAAAAGGGAGACTCCGCTTGGAGTAACCCTTGCTTACATTGTTTTTAAAAGAAGCCAAGATGAACAGAGCTTGGATCAGGAAAGACTTTGCTACCTACCCCGGTGTCATCCTGGGGACGGTTAAGTATGGCGTATTTTTGAATGTGCTTGATGCAAATCTAGCTGTGAAGTGTACAACTAGGGCACAAGTGCTGCCACTGAATGGGTGGGTGTGTGTGGGGCACAATTTTTGGAAAAAAGGGAAACTCCGCTTGGAGTAACCCTTGCTTACATTGTTTTTAAAAGAAGCCAAGATGAACAGAGCTGGGATCAGGAAAGACTTTGCTACCTACCCCGGTGTCATCCTGGGGACGGTTAAGGATGGCGTATTTTTGAATGTGCTTGATGCAAATGTACCTGTGAAGAGTACAACTGGGGCACAAGTGCCTCCACTGAAGGGGGTGGGTGTCTGTGCGGCCCAATTTTTGGAAAAAAGGGAGACTCTGCTTGGAGTCAGCTTGCGGTGTTTTACATGATTTTAGAAGGGCGTGCCATGCCTATATCTGTGTTTCCTCCTCTTTTTCCTTGTCCAGCTCTTTTGTTTTCGCATGAGTATATGTCCTTGTCACTTTCCCATGTGTTTGTGTTGTGTTGTGAGTTGTTTGTCACCTTTTTGACACCTTTGAGGGTGTTTTCTAGGTGTTTTTATGTGTTTGTGAATGCCTGCCATTGTTTCCTATGCAGTTCGAGTTCGGTTCGTCGAACGTTCGACGAACCGAACTCGAACGGGAGCTCCGTTCGGCGAACCGACCTCGAGCTGAACCGCGACCGGTTCGCTCATCTCTAGAGGGGACCTATGCCTGACCTCAGGAGGGGTGGTGTCTCCCCACCGGACCTACGATGGCTGTGACTGGCTGACGAACGCCGCTCAGCCAATCACAGCCACTGTAATGTCAGCCATTGAAAATGGCTGAAACATTGAAATCCAGCCATGATCAGTGCAGCTATAGCACTGATTATTGGCTGGAGCTGAGTGACCTATGTTTCACCCGCCAACAGCTCTGATTGGAGAGACCGGTCTTGTGACTGATCTCTCCAATCACTGTAGATCTGGGGCCGGAGACCGCTCCCCTCAGCTTCACTCCGTCTGTGAAAGCTGAGGAGAGCGATCGGTAAGTTATAGCCACTGTCCCCTTTCAACTGCCGCCACATTACTATAGGATGGGTACAAGGTGGGTAAATTACAATAGAATAGGGACAAGGTGGGCACATTACTATAGGATAGGGACAAGGTGGGCACATGACTATAGGATGGGGACATTACTAAAGGATGGGGACATTACAAGGATGGGCACAATACTATTGGATGGGGACATTACTATAGAATGGGGACAAGGCTGGGGACATTACTATAGAATGGGGCCAAGGCTGAGGACATTACTATAGGATGGGGACAAGGCTGGGGACATTACTATAGGATGGGGAGAAGGCTGGGGACATTACTATAGGATGGGGACATCACTATAGGATGGGGACAAGGATGGGAAACATTACTATAGGTTAGGGATAAGGCTGGGGACATTACTATAGGATAGGGACATTACTATAGGATGGGGACAAGGATAGGCACATTACTATTGGATGGGGACAAGGCTGGGGACATTACTATAGGATGGGGACAGGTGGGCACATTACTATAGGATGGGGACATTACAATACGATGGATACATTACTATAGAATGGGACAACTATAGGATGAGACAGTACTATAGGATATGGAGATTGCTACAAGGGGACAAGGAAGGGGAACATTACTATAAGATGGGGACATTACTATAGGTTGGGGACATTACTATAGGTTGGGGACATTACTATAGGATGGGGACAAGGATGGACACATTACTACAGGATGGGCACATTACGATAAGATGAGGACAAGGCTGGGGACATTACTATAGGATGGGGACAAGGATGAGCACATTACTTTAGGATAGGGACTAGGATGGGGCACAATACTACAAGGGGACAAGGATGGACACATTACAACAAGATGGGGAAGATTACTAAAAGATGTTGGCCAAAATTACTATATGGTGCTAATTGTAAGACTATTAGTTACAAGAAAATGATAGAATTAAAAAAAAACAACTCAAAATAAGGCATGACTTTTTTTTACCATCAATTTTTTTTAATATTTAAACAAAGAATGTGCACATTTGTTATAATAAACAAGTGAAAAATGTTCAAAGCCAGTGATCCAAAGGTGTGTAAAAAAAAAAAAAATATGGTACCAATAAAAATGTCACTTTGTCCTGCAAAGAATGCGGTCCCCCAAATTATTTTTTTCCTCTGTGCGGCCCATACACCCAGCCGAGTTTGAGACCCCCGGTCTAAAGGAACCGAAAACTCTAACAATTATTTCAGCACCTTCTGCTATCTGCTCATCACAGTCCCTCCACCATACAGTTATGTCCAGAAATATTTGGACAGTGACACAAGTTTTGTTATTTTAGCTGTTTACAAAAACATGTTCAGAAATACAATTATATATATAATATGGGCTGAAAGTGCACACTCCCAGCTGTAATATGAGAGTTTTCACATCCAAATCGGAGAAAGGGTTTAGGAATCATAGCTCTGTAATGTATAGCCTCCTCTTTTTCAAGGGACCAAAAGTAATTGGACAAGGGACTCTAAGGGCTGCAATTAACTCTGAAGGTGTCTCCCTCGTTAACCTGTAATCAATGAAGTAGTTAAAAGGTCTGGGGTTGATTACAGGTGTGTGGTTTTGCATTTGGAAGCTGTTGCTGTGACCAGACAACATGCGGTCTAAGGAACTCTCAATTGAGGTGAAGCAGAACATCCTGAGGCTGAAAAAAAAGAAAAAATCCATCAGAGAGATAGCAGACATGCTTGGAGTAGCAAAATCAACAGTCGGGTACATTCTGAGAAAAAAGGAATTGACTGGTGAGCTTGGAAACTCAAAAATGCCTGGGCGTCCACGGATGACAACAGTGGTGGATGATTGCCGCATACTTTCTTTGGTGAAGAAGAACCCGTCCACAACATCAACTGAAGTCCAGAACACTCTCAGTGAAGTAGGTGTATCTGTCTCTAAGTCAACAGTAAAGAGAAGACTCCATGAAAGTAAATACAAAGGGTTCACATCTAGATGCAAACCATTCATCAATTCCAAAAATAGACAGGCCAGAGTTAAATTTGCTGAAAAACACCTCATGAAGCCAGCTCAGTTCTGGAAAAGTATTCTATGGACAGATGAGACCAAGATCAACCTGTACCAGAATGATGGGAAGCAAAAAGTTTGGAGAAGAAAGGGAACGGAACATGATCCAAGGCACACCACATCCTCTGTAAAACATGGTGGAGGCAACTTGATGGCATGGGCATGCATGGCTTTCAATGGCACTGGGTCACTTGTGTTTATTGATGACATAACAGCAGACAAGAGTAGCCGGATGAATTCTGAAGTGTACCGGGATATACTTTCAGCCCAGATTCAGCCAAATGCCGCAAAGTTGATCGAACGGCGCTTCATAGTACAGATGGACAATGACCCCAAGCATACAGTCAAAGCTACCCAGGAGTTCATGAGTGCAAAAAAGTGGAACCTTCTGCAATGGCCAAGTCAATCACCAGATCTTAACCCAATTGAGCATGCATTTCACTTGCTCAAATCTAGACTTAAGACGGAAAGACCCACAAACAAGCAAGACCTGAAGGCTGCGGCTGTAAAGGCCTGGCAAAGCATTAAGAAGGAGGAAACCCAGCGTTTGGTGATTTCCATGGGTTCCAGACTTAAGGCAGTGATTGCCTCCAAAGGATTCGCAACAAAATATTGAAAATAAAAAATTTTTTTTTGGGTTTGGTTTATTTGTCCAATTACTTTTGACCTCCTAAAATGTGGAGTGTTTGTAAAGAAATGTGTACAATTCCTACAATTTCTAATAGATATTTTTGTTCAAACCTTCAAATTAAACGTTACAATCTGCACTTGAATTCTGTTGTAGAGGTTTCATTTCAAATCCAATGTGGTGGCATGCAGAGCCCAACTCGCGAAAATTGTGTCACTGTCCAAATATTTCTGGACCTAACTGTATGTCTGAAGCTGTTGCTATTACCAAACTAAGGCTTGGTTTGAGAGGCCCATCCTCATTATTGCCCATGTAAAAAATGTCTGCAGTCATGCCCTCAGTTGGGTAGTACTGTAAGGGGTACTTTGCACGCTGCGACGCCGAGCGCGATAGTACCCGCCCCCGTCGCAGCAGCGATTTCCTTGTGATAACTGCCGTAGCGAACATTATCGCTACGGCAGCTTCACATGGACTCACCTGTCCTGCGACCGTCGCTTTGGCCGGCGTCCCGCCTCCTTGTTAAGGGGGCGGGTCGTGCGGCGTCATAGCAACGTCAAATGCCAGGCGGCCAATCGGAGCGGAGGGGCGGAGATGAGTGGGATGTAAACATCCCGCCTATCTCCTTCCTTCCGCATATCCTACGGAAGCTGCAGTGACGCCGGTAGGAGATGTTCCTCGCTCCTGCGACTTCATACACAGCGATGTGTGCTGCCGCAGGAGCGAGGAACAACATCGGACTGTCGCGTCAGCGTAATCATGGATTACGCCGACGATGCACCGATGATACGATTACGACGCTTTTGCGCTCGTTAATCGTATCATCTAGGCTTTACACACTACGATGTCGCATGCGATGCCGGAAGTGCGTCATTTTCAATTTGACCCCACCGACATCGCAAAGCCCTCCTAAGTGCAGAAGTTCTTTAACATTTTGTTAAAAATGGAACTTGGGTTACTTCCATCATTTCGTGTGCCAGACATCCATGCTTGTCATGAATAGATTTAATTTCTTTGTCTGCAGCCTTTATTTATTTGCTTACCCTTCTGAAAGCTGGGCTATGTCTTCCTAAGATGTTGGTTCATAAACTGATTGTACTTGCCATCTGTGAAGAACACACAGGTGGTTTTGCTTTGTTTTCTTTTGTTGAATGCCGTGCTAATATATCTGGGTAGCTCTGCTCACTCGCCATGGTTGGGCTTAAACTGACTTCAGCCATTTGTTCAAAAGTAATCTGCTCTCTGTTATTTTTTCCTTCTATTCTTATTTCGAGTGTCATCACATTATCTTTCAGAAATTCAGATAAATTAACATTGTTGGTAAACGTACTTCTGTTATTTCTAAGGTTTATGATTTTGTCTGAACCCTTTATAATTGTCATTGTATCCAGCAAATAATTGTTCTGCTCTAATTTGGAGTTTGGTGTTTCTCTTCTAGAATATAGACAAATTCTCTGCAACTAAAAACTATTTTAGCAGAAAATGGAAGAGGAAAAAGTCCAGCTCAAGTTTCTCCGGATAAGGTAAAAAAAATAACTTTTATTAAACCTTTAAAAATTGTCAAAATACACGGGCAATGAGGTACTGACTATATAGGTGGTAGATCAACAGAGACAACGCGTTTCGGCATTCAGTCACCTATTTTACACTTGGTTTCTCACCATGCCATAGTTCATAGTTTTTTAAATAAATGTTTTCATACTGGATTTACCCCAGTATACAATATTTCTGATAGTTAATTATCTGTTGGCATATATCTGATCATTTCAGTCAGGGTTCTGTTCTTCCTACCAGCTACAGCATTTTGCTCTGGCATGTATGGGACTTTCTTTTCATGCTTTATCCCATGATGATTTAGAGAGTCTTCCATTTTGTATCCTATGAATTCATTACCATTGTCACATGCATGACAGGCTTCCACTGAAACATTTTTTGTCATTGTTGCATTGTGTTTTAAGTTATTCAAAATGTAAGTCTTATTTTTCACTTGGTAAGTGACTGTGCACCTTGAACAGTCTGGAATACAGACATATATTAAAATTGACTATATAACTGTTGTTTCTGGCTATAGGTAGTTTCATGGGAGCACACATCACTGTCAGAAAGCTTTAGTCTGACACTCATTATGAAGTGAATCCCTTGTAGCCTTGGATTGAATGCAGCATTTACATCTTAGAGTAGTTGAACAAACGGACATTATAAGATCCTTTCTTAGGTTCCCATTTTTTTGTAGTGTCTGTATCCTTTCTGGATTTCTTTGATCCATACATCTATGTCAGGTACAGATACATCCATTGTGCCCAAAGTTTCCATAGTCTTTAAGTTTGAAGGTAGACATAAGTCATCAAGTTCAAGCTATAACCTAACATGTTTATCCAGAGGAAGGCACAAACCTGATAAGGCAGATGCTACTTGCCTCATATTGAGTGAAAAAATTCCTCCACAACTCCATGTTTGGCAATTAGACTAGTTCCTTGGTTCAACGCCCCATCGCAGAATCTAGTACTGAAATATATGTTCAAGAAAGACATCCAGCTCCTCCCTGAACTTTTTTAGTGAATCAACCTCTACATCATTGACTTCCATAATCTCACTGCTCTTATAGTAAAGAACTGTCAGCTGTAATTAAATTTCCTTTCTTCTATTCATAGAAGATGCCCCTTCATCACCATTGCAGGCCTAGGAGTAAATAAACCATTATACAAATTTTTGCACTGTCCCTCCATATATTTTTTACCTTGTAATAAGACAACCCCTAAGCATTTGCTTCTCCAAATTGAATAACCATAAATTTGATAATGTGTCTTTGTATTGCATAAAGGCAGAGAAGGCAGCACTTCACGATGGTGTTTTGCATTTTTTAATGTGCAGTTGTAAGCGGGTTACAGCATAAGTGGGGAGTGCATGTACGTCTGACGACGGCCGTTTCGCACTAAGGCAGTGTGCTTCCACGGGTCCAAGTCCGCTTACAACTGCACATTAAAAAACGCAAAACTCCATCGTGAAGTGCCGCCTCCTCTGCCTCTATGGATTTATTGGACCTCTTCTCCTATGCCGGCTGAGCACCACTGGGGACTGCTGAAAGTCCGTTACTAAGTAAAGCTACAACCCATGAGTACCTACCTGTGGCTGTAGTGCCCGGCTGTTTCTATTTACTTTTGTCTTTGTATTGCAGTTCACCTATTCCCTTAATTCCCATTATATCTATGATCCGTTGTTTTATTCTGAAGAAATCCTAAATTTTTTGTAGATGAGCAGTGCCAGGCTATGGACAAGACACTGATCTGCATGAGAATCTGCCTTCAGAGTGTACTTTAAATTAAAGGGGGAGTTACCAGTGTAATGTGTGAAGGCCGCTCTCTGCTCTCCTGATCTCACCGCAGAGCTGTGTATGATTATAACTGACACATCTGCAAGTGTCTTTTCTGTGCCTCAACTTCGTGCTGCAATACAGCGAAGCTGTGAGAGCTGCAGCTGCTAATATGTTTGTAAGAAAACAAAGTTCTACTATTCTGTGCTAATTACATGTCTCAAACTGATCATGCTCTCTGTTGTTTAAAATAAGCCCTGGAGCGTGATACTATCTACATTTTTTAGGCTACCATCTTGGCTATCTCATATATAAATTTGACTTGTAACTACTTAGCATATGATTAGTTTAGCAGATTCTTGTCAAGTTACTGCATTGTTACTGTTTTGCTCCTGGTGTTTGAAAAAGTTTTTCTCCCTGTATACTACAAATTACATACCTGTTCTCACATTCACTAACAGCTCAGTGTGTATATTATGTTGATTCACAAATGAAAGGTCATTGGTTAGAATCAAAAACCAGCCATGAAGATTTCCCAAGAAAAGAGAAACTGCATCATGCAGTTAATTGATAGTGGTCTCTGGCCAGAAAAATTGCCAAACTGCATCATGGGAGTGTCATGATTGTTGGAAGAATACAAAATGAAGTCCTCCTATCCATTCAGAAGCCAAGAGGTGGACGTTCAGGCAAAATATTAGAGTGAACAAGTCACCTCATCACAAGGTCTATCGTTCTGGCGTGACAAACACGGCAGTGGAGGCAGCTCATATGCATCATAATAGTGAGATCACAGATGTCCATGCAAGTACTGTGGAAATGACATTACACAAGTTTGGAATGGTAGCCTGAAAAAAGGTGAAGAAACCTCTACATTGTTCAATGACAATGAAGAAGAGGTGCTTTATTGTCTCCCACAGTCCTCAGACCACAACTTAATCTAACACCTGTGGGTAGAGTTAAAGAAAAAGTTGTATACATACCCAAAAGTGAGTCGACCAGTATACACCAACATTGGGAACGTGTAGAAGAAACCTGGGATCAGATTTGAGTAAAGAGACACTTGAATCTGATTGAGAGCATGCCCAAAAGGATTCAGGCAGTGTTGAAAGTTAAAGGTAATTCACAAAATACTAACAAAATAA
Organism: Anomaloglossus baeobatrachus; assembly: GCF_048569485.1. Classification (NCBI taxonomy): domain Eukaryota; kingdom Metazoa; phylum Chordata; class Amphibia; order Anura; family Aromobatidae; genus Anomaloglossus; species Anomaloglossus baeobatrachus. The sequence continues at coordinate 221,368,083 of NC_134358.1, read as the reverse complement.
TAGAAATTAAAATTTATATTTTAGGAGCAAAACAGTAACAATGCAGTAACATGACAAGAATCTGATATGATACTACTGATATGCTAAATAGTTGTAAGTCAAATATATGTATTATATATCCAATATGATTGTCTTTAAAATGAAGGTAGTTTCACTTTCAAAGCTGTAGTGGATGGTGAGATATGGAACCTGAAAGTCAAAAGTTCAAAACATTGTTACCCTTTTGCTTGTCATTTTATACTGTAGCCCAAAATTGTTCACAGCATTCTAAGGGGCACTTTGCTCACTACGACATCGCAGGTGCGATGTCGGTGGGGTCAAATTGAAAGTGACGCACATCCGGCTTCGCAGGCGATATCGTAGTGTGTAAAGCCTTTTTGATACGATTAACGAGCGCAAAATCATCGTAATCGTATCACCGGTGTAGCATCGGTCATTTCCATAATTTTGAAATGACCGATGTTACGATATTGTTCCTCGTTCCAGCGGCATCACGCATCGCTGTGTGTGAAGCCGCAGGAGCGAGGAACATCTTTTACCTGCGTCCTGCGGCTTGGCCATGTACGCGGTGACGTCAGGGTTCACCCGAGTCCATGAGCCATGGACTCGAATAAACGTTGACTGTCAATGTGCGAGTATAGCATCGATGTCACTCAGCACGGCACACACTCTCCTTACAGAAGCGGGTTGGCTGCATGCATTTCCATGCAGCTGAGGTGCTCCGGTCAGGAGAGTGTGCACCGTGCCAGGGGATACCGATGCGAGACTCGCAGGAGTCATATGCAAGCCTCAGCTGTGCTCTCAGGTGAGGTCTCTGACATCTCTCAGCTGAGTCTGTGTTAGCAGACCTGTGTTTGTCTTCTCGCACAGATGTAGCACAGTTGAAGATGCTCGCCCGCCTTTGGATTACGTCAGAAGGATTTTTTTGGGTAATAAAGATGGAGTCCTAAATGTCTTGTTTTATTTCTAATAAAATATTTTTTTCTCCGTGTTGTGGTTTTATTTTACTGTTAAAATAACAGACAATCACAGAAGCTGTCACAAAGTGGGCATCTGTGATTGGATGCTGGAGTAACTTAAAACCAGCCCCTACATTCTAGCATCTAGAATATATGGACAGATTCCAGGTTACTCCAACAGCCAATCACAGACGCCCATTCTGCGTGACAGCGTCTGAGATTGGTTGTTGGGTCCCTCACACATATAGTAGTGTAAAAATAAATAAATAATTAAAAAAATGACAGCGCTTTGTGGTATTTTTGCTTCTTAGCGCAGATAAAGCGGATGGCTATGGGCTGCTACCCCCATTTGCCAGGCTTTACCTTGGCTGGCAATCAAAACACAGGGAAGCCCATTTTTTTTTTTTCTTTTAATTATTTAAAAAAATAATTAAAAAAAATGTGTGGGCTCCCGCCATATATTGATTGCTAGTCAGGTAAAACCAGGCAGCTGGGGACTGGGATTCCCAGCATGGTAAGGGCCAAGCGTTCTGGGACCCCCACGCTAAAAATCGCAGCCCGCAGCCACCCCTGAAAATGGCGCATTGTTTTTTAGCCCCATTTCCAAGCGCTTTACCTGGCTTGTTCATCGGCCCAACTAATCCAACTCATTTAACACAAGAAGAAGTATGATGGTGTCTGAGCAAATTAATCATTCACCAATTCCCCAGACAAGATGGCATTGATCCATGGACATTGAGGAAATTGAGCATAGTAATTGACAGAACGCTGTATCTCATCTTCTTAGACTTTCTTGTAACACGGTTGGTGCCTCGGGATTGGTCGATGGCTGATGTGGTACTGATATTTAAAAATGGTAAGAAAGTGGATTCAGGCCACTACTGTCAGAAAAGTCTGACATCTGTGGTGTGCAATGTTGAGTGCATTTTAAGAGATGACATGCCAAATGTATTGGATAGAATAATATAATAACTGACAACCAGCATGGATGTATTAAGGAGAAGTAGAGCCTCACTAACATGTTGGGTTTCTATGAGGACTCGGAGGTAAGTGCAAATCTGGATATTGGTAATGCAGCTGATGTGATTTATTTAGACTTTGCAAAGCCATTTAATACTGTACCACATGACAGCCTAAGGCTATGTGCCCACGGGCGCTCGTACCTGCGGATGTATCCGCAGGTACGAGCGCATGTTTCCCGCAGCTGCCCGCCGGCGTCCACAGCTATTTTTAGCTGCGAGATTACAGCGGAATAGCTGCGGGAAACATGCGGACATTCATGCGGCTTACCTGCGGACGTCCCGGCCTCTATCTCCATAGCGGAGGGCCGGGACATCCGCAGGTAATTCCGTATGAATAATTGACATGCAATTATACTTGCGGATGCGGACATCCGCAGCATGTTCGGCAGCCACACTTTCTGCAGCGTGGACACAGCACTCCCCATGTCCCATAGGACAACATGGGGAGTGACTGTACATGCGAAAACCTGCGGATTTATCTGGAAAATCCAGAAAAATCCGCAGGTTGTCCCGTGGCAAAATCCGCACAAACAAGCTCCCGTGGGCACATAGCCTTATAATGAAGCTCCAGAAGGAGAAGTAGAAGGAGAAGTAGAACCTCACCAACATGTTGGGTTTCTATGAGGAGGTAAGTACAAATCTGGATATTGGTAATGCAGCTGATGTGATTTATTTAGACTTTGCAAAGGCATTTAATACTGTACCACATGACAGCCTTATAATGAAGCTCCAGAAGCAAGGACTAGGGGAAACTATAAGCAGATGGGTAAGGAATTAGCTAAAATATAGCAAACAAAGAGTAGTCATAAATGGTATATTCTCTAAATGGGCTATAGTCAGCAGTGGGGTGCCGCAGGGATCTGTGCTAGGACTGATTCTTTTTTAATCTCTTTATTAATAACCTTGTGGATGGGATTCAGAGAAAAGTGCCAGTCTTTGCTGATGATTTGCGATGCTGCTTTGATCGTGAGAAAGGAACCAGCGATCAGACAGCTGATCCTTATTGCCCCCTAGGGGGACTATTAAAAAAAGTAAAAAAAAGTTTTGAAAAATTAAAAAAAAAAAAACCTAAAAGTTCAAATCACCTCCCTTTTGCCCCATTGAAAATTAAAGGCTTAAAAAAATAAAAAAAATAAACACATTTGGTAGCACTGAATTCAGAAATGCCCGATCAAAATATAAAATCAAGTAATCTGATTGATAAAGGCGTAGCGGCAACAAAACCTCCAAATGGCAAAATTACATTTTTTTGGTCGCCACAAATTTTGTGCAAAATGCAATAACAGGCGATCAAAATTTAGCATCTGCGCAAAAATGGTAATGTTAAAAACGTCAGCTCGAGACGCAAAAAATAAGCCATCACTGAGCCACAAGTCTGAAAAATGAGAACGCTATGGGTAGTAGAAAATGGCGCAAAACGTACGCCACTTTTTTCAGTCAAACTTCTGATTTTTTTAACCCCTTAGATAAAAGTAAAGCTAGTCATGTTTGGTGTTTAAGAACTCGCACCGACCTCAGGCATGACACTGATACATCAGTTTTATCCTATAGTAAACACAGTGAATAAAATATCTCAAAAACAATACTGCAATTGCACTTTTTTTTTTTGCAATTTTTCCACATTTAGAATTTTGCCGTTTTCCAGTACACTATATTGTAAAACACATGGTACAGTACAGCTCGTTCTGGAAAAAACGAGCACTCACATGACCAGATTGTCTGAAAAATAAAAAAGTTTCATCTCTCAGAAAAAGAATGGTGAAAAAAAAACGGAAAGCGCAAAATAGGCCGGTCGTGAAGGCTGGATGATTTCCTCAGTACACACAACATTGTTGGTTATAAATGATTTAGTGATGAAATGTATAATTGGTGGAGGAAGGTTGAACATGTTGGACCTCGGCATTTTTTCAACCTATGTAACTATGTAAACACGGGAAACGAAATTATTGAAAGTAATAGAAGGCCTCCCATATGATGAGAGATTGGAAAAGTTGGGCTTGTTTAGCTTAGAAACAAGACGTTTCGAAGGAGATCTCATTTATATGTATAAATTCATGTGTGGACAATGAATGACTGGCACATGACTTATTTTTTCCAAGACAATACTAAAGACCAGGGGGCACTCACTGCAGGTGGAAGAAAGGCGATTCCAGTAGCTAAATGGGCAAGGGCTCTTTATAGTTAGAGCTGTAAGACTGTGGAATGCATCTTCACAAGAGGTAGTAATGGCTGACACTATAGCAACTTTTAAAAAAGGGCTGGATGATTTCCTAAGTACTCATAACATTGTCGGTTATAGATGAGTTAGTGACAAAATTATATAATTGGTGGAGAAAGGTTGAACTTGATAGACCTAGATCTTTTTTTAACCTATGTAACTTTGTAACTATCAGCAATTTCTCCTGAGTATGCCAATACGCCACTCCATATGTGGTGGAAATATGGGTTCTCACTCAGCAGTGTGGGAAGGGAAGGAGCACCATTTCACTTTTGGAACACAAAATTGTCTAAAATTGTTAGCGGATGCCATGTCCTGTTTGGAGGGCTCCTGAGGTGCCTAAACAATAGAAACAAGTCACCCCATTTTGAATACGATACCTCTCAAGGATTATGTACTGTAGATGCATAGTAAGCATCCGAAACCCCCAGGTGCTTCATAGAATTTTAAAACATTGAGCTGTGAAAATAAAAAAAAAAACATTTTCCCAATAAAAATGTTGGGTTTTTTTGGCCCAATTTTTTATTTTCACAAAGATGACAAGAGAAATTGCACCATATATTTTGTTGTGCAATTTCTCCTGCGTACACTGATGCTCCTTGTGTAATGGGAGCATAGCAGAGATCGGATGGGAAGGAGCGCTAATTTGGCTGGAACAGATTGCAGACACCATGTCATATTTGAAGATCCTATGACATGGCAAAACAACAGAACCCCCCTCACCTACGTGTGAACCCATTCTGAAAACTACACCTCTCAAAAAATTCATCTTGTTAAGTAGTGAGCAATTTTAACCTTCAGGTGAGTCACGAAATTGTATAACATTGGGTTGTGAAAATAAAAAAATTCCATTTCTTCACTAAAATCTTACTTCAGCTAAAAAGTTTCAATTTGTAAAAAGGGTAATAAGAGAAAATGGACCACCCAATTTCTTACACAATTTCTCCTGAGATTGCCAATACCCCATATGTGGTCAAAAAGTACTTTTGAGGCACAGTGCAAAGCTCAGAAGAAAAGGAAAGCCATATTGGAGTTCAGTTTTAGTTGGAATGGGTTGGGGATGCCACGTCACATTGGCAGAACCCCTGACATGGCAGAAAAGCCGACCCCCCCATAATTGACCCCATTTTACAAAGTACCTCCCTGGATTAATTCATCTAGTGATGCAGTGAGCATATCAACACCACAGGTGTGTCACAGAATTTTATACTATTTGGTAGTGATGAAAAAATAATTACATTTTTACCACTAAAATGTTGTTTAATTCCAGATTTCCAATTTTCACAAGGAGAATAGGTAAAAAATGCCACATAATATATCGGAGAAATTCAGTGGCTGGATGTCCTTAAGGACCAAAATGTCCAGGAAGTATTGGAAATTTTGAAGCATGAGATTCTTAAAGCACAATCGTTAATCCCTAAAAGAGGGAAGAATAGAAAGCATTTAAGGAGACCAGGATGGACAAACACAGAACTTAAACAGTTACTAAAATGGGAAGAAAAAAATGTTTATCAAATGGAAAGAGGGAGGCATATGCAAAGAAGAATATAATGCAGTCTACAGAACCTGCAAGGTATGCATCAGATTAGCTAAAGGTGATAATGAATTAAGGCTTGCAAGAGAGGTCAAAAGCAATAAAAAAGGATTTGGGGGCTATGTCACAAGAAAGAGAAATGTAAAGGATGCTATAGGATTTTTACTGGATGAAAATGGTGAAGTAGTACAAAAATTATGTACAGAAGACCGAACTTTAAAATTCGTATTTTGCATCTCTTTTCTCTCAGAAAGTAAATTTAATTGATTCAACTGATCTTTACTATACTAATGAAGGAATAGAAGAATTCAGGCTATCTATAAACAGAGAGATGGTGAGGGAACACTTAACTAACATAAATGAATTAAAATCTCCAGATTCAGATGATTTACATAGTACTGAAGGAAATTTCTGAACCACTCTTCATAATCTTTGAAAATTCTTTGAAAACAGAAAAAGTCCCATAAGACTGGAGAAGAGCAAGTGTTGTCCCCAACTTCAAAAAGGGGAAGAAGGTGGACCCAGGGAATTATAGGCCTATGAGCATGACCTCTATACCAGGAAAGAGCTTTGAACAAATTATTAAACAAGTATGCAAGTACCTGGAGAAGAAGGAAGTGATTAACCAGAGCCTGCATGGGTTTGTAATTAATGAGTTATGTTAGACTAAATTATTTTTTTTCTATGACAGAATTACTGACTGGATGGATCAAGAAAATGCAGTAGATATAGTATATCTTGACTTCAGCAAAGCATTTGACAAAGTACTTCATACTATCCATTTTGAAAAAAATTACCAGGTATGGAATGGACAAGACAATTATTAGGTGGATTCATAACTGGCTCAGTAATCGGACCCAAAGAGTGGTCATAAATGACTGCATAACTAGTTGGAAGAATATCTCAAGTGTGTTACCACAGGGCTTTATCCTGGAACCTGTGTTGTTCAACATCTCTATCAATGATTTAGATGAAGGAATTGAGGGTAAACTGATTACATTTGCTCATGACACAAAGCTAGGATGGTTAGCTAATGCTATAGAAGAGAGAAAGAGAATTCAAAAAGATCTAAACAAATTGGAATAAAGGGCAATAATTAACGATGTTTTTTTTAACAGGGAGAAATGCAAAGTCTTACATTTGGGAAAAAAATAAAGAAAACATCTATAGTATGGGAGAAGGAGAGCTAAACAACAGCCCATGTGAAAAAGACAAGGGTATACTAATAGATCACAGACTGAACATGAGTCAACAGTGTGATGCAGCAGCAAAAAGACATACAATTTCAGAATGTTTTAACAGAAACATACAGTCTAGATCACGTGATGTAATTATTACCCTTTACTTTTCTTTGTTCAGACCTCATCTAAAATATTGTGTTCAGTTCTGGGAACCACATTTTAAAAAAGACATCAGCAAACTGGAGCAAGTTCAGAGAAGAGAAACCAGAATGGTGACTGGTCTACAAACCATGTCCTATGAGGAATTGTTACAGGATTTGGGAATGTTTAATTTGCAAAAAAGAAGAGTGAGATGAGACGTAATAGCTGTTTACAAATATCTCAAGGGCTGTCACACTGTAGAGGGATCAGCACTGTACTCATTGGTACAAGGAAAGACTAGAAGCAATGGGATGAAACTAATTGAGAGGAGACACAATAGATATTAGAAAAAACTTTTTGACAGTGAGGGTAATCAATGAGTGGAACAGGCTGCCACAAGAGGTGGTGAGTTCCCTTTCAGTGGAAAAAAAAGAGACCGGACAGACATCTGTGTGGGATGATATAGTGAATCCTGCTGTGAGCAGGGGGTTGGACCAGATGACCTAGGAGGTCCCTTCCATCTCTACCATTCTAGGATTCTATAATGTGTTACACAATTTCTCCTGAGCGTGGAAATATACCACATGTGACCGTACAGTACTGTTGGGCTACACGGCAGGGGAGGAAAGCCATTTGACTTTTGGAGCACAGATTTTTCTAGAATAACTGCCTTTCTGAAGCTGGTACACGTACACCTGTCTTCAAAGGCAATAATAATGTTGTGAAGACCACTATCTTCATAATCATCAACACAGAAGGTACAAGAATGAACTAACACAAGCAAAATTGAGAGTTCATAATAGTTTAGCGTAGAGGAACTGCACACATTACCAAACTCTAAAAATTAACAGAGCTCCATCTGCTGTCTGCTAAACATAGTCTGCACCTGTTGATAATTCCAATAAAATCCACCGCCACATACATGATAAAATTCCTCAACAGATACAGTACTATTAGAACTATTTCTTCTCCTGACAGCTTTTTAAATCAGTTCTTTGTTAAAAAAAAAAAATAATAATTAGGATGAAAACTTTTTTACATTTCTAAGGTGTTAATGAAGCACATAATCAAACAACTTGGAAATTTCCTAAGCTCGAGTTTTAAAGCCTAAATCTTTTTAATCAAGCATCAATATTGTATTATTTTACGTATACAATAAATTAATATCTTCATACAGCGTTATATGTCTTAGACCCTCTGCATGTAATATAGGATTATTAAAACAGTAAAATGATTAGCATACAATATTTTCATATCCTGTCAATCAAGCTGCATATGTTCTTTATCTAGTAATCGTCCAGAGAAACTAAAATAGTTTGTATAGCTCTATATACCTGAATGATTGCTTAAAAAATAGGTTTTAATGATCTGTTTGACCTCCATGTAGACATATGTGACTGTAAAGATGACCTTTTATAAATGTAAGTATAAAATGCTGCAGAATATATTTGCGCCATACAAATAAAAATTATAATTACTCTACACATTAATGTAAAGAATTTGTTTTCCTACCTTTGCAACACAAGTAGACCCTTTGCAATATAATGTAGTTTAACAATATAGTTAAAGCTATAGAATATTATCATACTCTTAAGTAGTCAATGCTATGAGAATAAAGTTACTGTTAAGTTACGCTTAATCTGGAAATACAGAAGATTGTGTCCTGAAGTATCGTGCGCTACCTAGCGGTAGCCATGGCCCAGACGCTGGCTAAAATAACTAAGACGGCAGAATCGAACTTCAACTGCATGGCTCATATATTCCATATAGTTTAATGTTTCATTGTCAAAAACCACATGGAAGCATTTTTAACATGAGTCATGTCCGGGGTTCACAAAATTATAATTCTCACCCCCAGTTCAAAAGCCTTGAAATGTATAGGGTAAGGGTATATTTTCCACATAAGTAACAATGCTCATTGGTATGATCAATGCCCAAAGTGGCTGCACTTTTTAATCTATGTACTTGAGCTGCAATTTACCAGCTTATGTACGACACTTCTATACTTCATGTACAATAGTTGCCTTTCACCTTAAGGAAACAGTTCTCTCACCTAGAATAACCTGAGGCTTACATGAGATTTCTATATGAAGTGTGCATTTTGCTGTGAGTTTAATCCATTTTTCATGGCCAGACAGAACGTTAGAGCAAGGTTGGAAGGGGGGGTTTACACAATTGCCTGACAACATACATAACAGTTATGTAGTGGCCTGGAAAAATAATCCTTTCCAGAATACAGCTGGCTACATTGTACCATTCTGATCACATACGCTGAAACACAATTCAAGATGCCTTTTACACTGTACAAATGATACATCTGTGTAGTACAAAGAGCATTTATTTTCCCTTCCATATAAAACATAGTGCCATAATTACGGGTAAGCTACATGAAATAATCTAAGCAGAATAAATTCATCTTCTGAAAGAAACATGGCTGAGTCACCGTTTATGCTATGTGAACCCGAATACACAACATTAGGAATATAGCCCTTGGGAAGGAGAGCAGTCTGACTGTATCAAAATGAATGACTGTCTGAGTGTGACATTTTCCAGGGGGATGAAAGAAACGCAAAGCATATCTAGGTCAACACAAATAGCTTTTCCGACATTACGTTACTATTTGTATCCCAACTTACAATACAATAATTTTCTGTAGGATTCAAGCGCATAAATCTCCAGGACCATGTGAACATTTTGGCAAATTTTTGACAATTATTTTAGAAAAATGTTTTCACGCTCAGACATTACTATCGCACTGAATCAGCAGACTCAGTTAACCCCTTGTCTGTCTGCAGGCCCCTGCTTTCCAGCCTAGATAAGGATATTGCATTCATGATGGCACTTAGTTCTCTATTTCATACAACTATTCTGCACTGAATATCAAAAGATTTCCCATCAGCATTAACCATGATATATATAAAGAGGACATGAAGCAAATTTAACATAGGTAGGTGGTGCTTTTCAGTACAAAGGAAATTAAGACTGTAAGCGTTCAGATAAAATGATCCTAGATTTTATTATAGGATGGAGCTTTCTTACCTTTCTCATCAATAAGAAAAGGACGCTAAAAGGTAAGAACATTTAATTTGCTACTTTTTCATGTTAATATATTTTCACACAAAAGAAAACTGAATAACGGACACATTATGACACTTGTTCATTATTTCTAGGTAATTCAAAGCATGTAACATAGATTACAAGATGCATGTCCTATGCGTTGCTAAGTGTGAACATGTGGAGCAGACAGATTCCCTATATCTTACAGTGCCATCTAATATTATTAATCTTTGCATACTTACATCTAAGATATGAGATGCTCCAAAGGCTTTGTGTTTAGTTCTTTTGTGAAAGGAATATATTGAAGTTGTAGCGTTGAATGACTTGACAGGTTTCAAATGTATCTTCCAGCAGCAGGTGCTTCAAATGCAGAATGTCTATAGCCACAAACTGAAAGTTACTCCACAAAGAGACAAATGAGCTGACATTGAAAAGACAGTTTAACCATACGTACAGAGCATACAGTGGCCATTGTGTGGGCCGGTATAATAGAATCGACATTCACCTGTACAGCACTAACAGCGTGAAGTGATACAATTATGGAGTGATACAATTATGGAGTGATACATCGCTGTTTTAGAATATGCAGCGTGTAAACAGAGGTAGATAAAGCCAGACTTATGCTATGTTGTAATCAATTCCAATATATACATATATATTTCAGTATATTGTGAATAGAGAAAAAAGCTAAAAAGGAAAAGATATTTTGTTTAAAGAGTATTGATCCAGGGTTACCAGAATAGGTGTTGCCATAGCCATTCAAGAACGACTGTCAGTCTTCGAAAATTAGGCAAATTAGAGATCATCATTTGATGGCATTCTATTGTAGCTTTTGTAATCACAGTAATTTTCTTTGGTAAAGCAGTTTCGTGATGAAGGGGAGTTCTCACCGCATAATTGTGAAAGATATCGAAAGATTCAGGATTCAGCATCTGGGTTCAAAAGCACTTCACATTCAAATTGCCATTTTACTTTATCCTGAAAATTTATTAGAGATTCAGATCATGTCGCTTTAAATAGAAAGGTGAAAGCAGGGTAATTTCAATCTATGAATTATTCAGATTGATACTGAAGAAACTGCTACCCATGAACTGATTCCCTGACAGTGTCTTTTCCAGAGCCTCCATTACGCTTGTCATTTTTATTTCTTTATCTACGATCTCTTTTTCAGCTACTGAGCTTGTCCCTTAGGGCTCAGCTTCAGCAAACCAAGTATTTCAAATTGGCAATAACCTAAAATGTGCTGCAGTCTTCACAGGCTGTATTTTTCCAAACCATTAAAAAAGACAAAAAAAACCCACACACATCCATGACGATTTCTGCTAGGTTCTCCGATTAGATGAATTAGAAACAAAAGGAAATGAAGAAAAAGGATGAAGCATCATACAGAAAAGGAGTTCTTCTCCTGTAACAACCCAGAAGATAAAGTGATGCTTTGTGCTTTCTCCTTTGTTGTCAGCGAGGCATCCTAGCTGCATAGCATCACGCAAAACAACTGTTAAAGCAGGCTGACTTAGTGCCCTGATTTCCAGTAGGAGCAGATAAGGACGGCACACAGACAGACTAATCCACACGAACATGCGCCTAGACCAGACAACTCATTGCTGCAAACGAAGAAAATACAATGAGCTTGCAGCTGCTGCAGGTAAATCCAAAAGAAAAGCAATAAAACAAGAAGCAAAAGTAGTGATGCTCAATCCAACAGACATTGCAATCCTAGAAATTCTCCACATGATGGCTGGTTGTGTCACTGCTAGACGGCTGCTGCCCTGTATCCAAAGGACTGGGATTGATTTAGGTCAGCAAGTCTGGCTACTCTTTTTAGCCAGTTTGTTCCTCATGTGAAAGATGAATTGCCTCGTAGTGTTTTACCAGGCTTACAGGTAACCCAGGATGTATTAGGAAGCTTCCCCTATGCAATGGCTGCAAAGGCCCAGACATAGACATCAACAAGCATCGGATCCTTTGTCTTAAGGTTCCTCTCCCTTGCAGGTAGGCTAGCGTGGCACAAAAAACTATCATGCCAGGTGAGAAAGCAGATGTTTCTTCGTTCTTTAGAGGCATTTTGGATCCCAGCCTTTGAACAGTGCTTGTTTAATTGAAAAACGTTGCAAGTTTCATGTACCGTCTATATCCGAGATACTTTCCGGCTCCTATCCAAAAAAGACTAATCATTCTTGTATCCGAAATAGACATAAGAGTAACTCCCCAAGAAGAAAAAAAATTCCGTATCCCGTCCTATGCGTCTGTATTGCCGCACTGCGACCAGAAAACTGCAGTAGAAAGAGCTCGTGCAGTTGTGGAAATGTAGAAAGCAGCAGCTCTGTGACACAGCAGTCAGCTGACTTGTAGTGTTATCATTCAATGTCCTCCATCCAAAAAAAGGGCAATTTTCGGAGAAAAAAAGCACTGCGGAAAAGAACGAGCATTCCAAAATTTAAAATAACATTGTAACAGCTAGCCAGACTTGTCTGTCTGAACACCTGAAAGTCACTCCTAGTGCAACGCGTGCAGTTTTGCTCACAGGAACTCTGGCCACATGAAGCTAGCTGACTGTCTGAAATCTCAGACATGCTGACGTAAGATTAGGCATCTTCTTTTTTTCTTTTTTTTTTTTGTAACAAAAAAGCTTTTGTTGCTGTGTGATGATAACTGTGAAGTTGGTTTTTAAACTGAACGCATAAGGCTGTCTTCAGATTATTATTACTACTGCATGTGAATATTGAAAATCTGGAAGTAAAACACACAAGGTGTTACTGAATCCCTTTTTTCAATAAACTGAAAGCCGAAATGTTTTGCTCGGTATCCATTTCTCAAGCTACTGTAAATTCAGGGAGTAATTGCTGTATAATATTATTAGGAGAATGAACACTGTTCATATTATGAAACAGATCTGTTGGAAATGGATTTATACCGAGACTTAGACAAAAGCCCTAATGTCTCATACAAGTCTTATGACTGAGAACTGGCGTAGTGGAGCTAATGCAAGATGCTGTGCTTTAAATCTAGGTCTGATCCTGAAGGGGTCGCCAAGCACTGTCTGACTTTGAACTCCATTTCTACATCAAATTTTAGCTTTGTTAATAATGAAAGTTTTAGTCTGCATTGCACGATTTGTCTACAATGTGCTGTTTCTAATAAAAAGACTAAGATCCACCAATGCATCTGGTGTTGGGCACAAAGAATGGAGGCCCTGCTAGGAAAGATACAAATATTGGTCTTCCTTAGGTGACATCTTGACACCATCAAACTCTTAGCTACCACTTATAAGAAATCTTGTTCAGCTGCCATCACCTTTAGTATATTTTTTCACGTTCTTGTTATATAACATTGGGACACCTGTGGAGTCTACAGTATATCCTGGTAAATGTTCTCATCATCAATTAAAAAGGACAGAATACCAGCCTAGAACACCCACCTTCTTGCAAGAGGCCACATATCGGTCTGAATCCCTTGTATGAACCATTTTGGATAAAGCAGTAAATTAAAATTCTGGTGTTTAATATGATTGAAACAAAATCTTTCATAACCTTTTTGCACCAGAGCCTGTTTTTGCCTTCGTGACCAGGCCAATTGTTTCTTTTTCAACCAGTTTAACTTTGATAGGCTCTGGAACACCATATTGCACTTCAGGATATGGGTAAAATTAAGATGCTACCTTTTTCGTTTATTTGTGAAAACATCGTCAAAGTGCAAAAAAATTTGAAAATTTCGCAATTTTAAACTTTGAATTTTTATACCCTTAAACCAGAAAGATATACACTAGAGATAAAAATTAGAGAACAATGTTTGATTACTTACATTTTTCAGAAATAATGTAATCTACATTGATGAACATTTGAAGGGTTTTTTTTGTAAGGGGAACACCATGCCACTAGAACAGTGTTTTACAAAAGATCCAATGTTTATCACCATAAACCCCTTATTTTGCTCAAAACATGATGATCATAATTAGAGAACAACAATGACCGTAGCACAGAGAAAGATTAAAACTACATTTTCTGAAGGTAACAACAGTCACCAATCAGTAGGAAGTGTACAGACCTTTGCTTTGAATGACTTAAGAACAGGACACACTGCTCTGTAGCCACAGAACACACTGCTCTGATGTGATTTTGGTCCACTCTTCTTCCAGTCTCTTCCACAGTTCTTTGACTGTTGTGGGTTTCTTGGCCATAACTGTCACCAAAGATTTTCCTGAGGTTTTCTATTGGGTTTATATCAGGACTCTGGGGTGGCCAATTCATTGTTTCAATGTTTTCTGTTTTAAGGACCTGCTTTAACCATTTTGCTGTGTGACAGGGGGCATTGTCCTGCATAAAAATTGCTGGCTGCTTGAGTAATGAACGCAAGTAATTAACTATGTGTTGTTGAAGAAGGTTCTGATACACACTTGCATTCACTCTGCCATGTAGCTGTATGAGAGGGCCAACTCCTGCTGCAGAAAACATTTCCCAAATCATGACACTTCCTCCACCATCTTTCCCTGACTTCTTAACACACTTTGGGTTCAGTCTTTTCCAGTTTGTCACCGAGCATAATGTATAGCATCAAACCCAGATAAATTAAACTTGCTTTCATCTTTAAAATGAAATGTGGACCACTTATCCTCTGTCCACACAACAGGCTCCTTTTAATTCTTTCTGTTAATGAGAGGTTTGGTCACTGCAGAGTGGGCTTTTAGTTCAAATGCTCTTAAACGTTGTGACACCGTATAACGAGACAGATCCTTACCCTGTTCAGCGCTGAACTGCCAAGCAATTCCAGCTATGGTATTGAAACAATTGCCTATGGAGATTCTCCGCATTATCCTGTCCTCTCTTGCCTTTGTCTTTTGAGGGGGACCAGCCTTCTTGGGGAACTTGAAAGAGTTTGTGATGTTCTAAAGATGCAATATTCTCTAAATCACAGAATTGGAATGACCAACTTCTCTTGCTATGACTGATAGGGTCACCCCTCTGGTTTTCATCTGGACAACCTGCTGCTGGAGGGTTTCAGCCACTTTGAAATGGCACACTATTTTTGCAAAGTCAGTGCAAACTGGAAAGTTAGCCTGCCAGAAAAATAGGTTTTGTCAGATAATTAAGGAAATTAGCACCAGGTGCCAGATTAACCTGCAGGTATCTGAAAGTGTTCTCTAATTTTGATCAGTGTTCTTTTTCATTTATCTCATTTACATTTTTAGTATGTGCTTTTGAAAAAATTCAATTTATGAAATAAGCTTAAAATACTGCTGGTTTACTCATGTTAGGATATAATCATATAGGACTAAACAATGAGCTTAACATTTAGGAAATTGTGTGTTGTTCTCTAATTTTGATCCCCACTATATATAACACAAAATAGTTAAAAAATAACATTTCCCACTTGTTACATCAGCACAATTTTTGAAACATAACTTTTTTGTTAGGAAGTTAGAAGGGTTCAAAGTTCATCAACAATTTCTCATTTTTCCAACACAATTTGCAAAGCAACTTTTTTAGGGACCACATCACATTTGAATTGACTTTGAGAGGCCGAGGTGACAGAAAATACCAAAAAGTGACCCCATTCTAAAAACTGTGCCCCTCAAAGTGCTAATCTACTGTTTCGGTGCACAGCATGACTTTGAAGGGAAAGAGCGCCCTTTGAATTTTAGAGTGCAAAATTGTCTGAACATAAACCCAGAAATTCCACAATGGGGAATGGGGGTAAAATACCTGGTCAACCACACCTCCCTGACGAAGGCTACAGCCGAAACACGTGTCGTGTGGCTTAGCAGTGGTCATAGTGGTCATATGGTGACAGGTATTTTACCCCCATTGTGGGATTTCTGGGTTTATGTTCTGTGATGCCTGTATCTTGTGCCATGTCAGTTATATAATAGCAGATTTTTTTGGCTCATTTGAGTTAATTGGGGGGCCTATTCCTTATCTAACCCATGTGATATATATATATATATAAAGTGCCTACAAGTAGTATTCAACCCCCTGCAGATTTAGCAGGTTTGATAAGATGCAAATAAGTTAGAGCCTGCAAACTTCAAACAAGAGCAGGATTTATTAACAGATGCATAAATCTTACAAACCAACAAGTTATGTTGCTCAGTTAAATTTTAATAAATTTTCAACATAAAAGTGTGGGTCAATTATTATTCAAACCCTAGGTTTAATATTTTGTGGAATAACCCTTGTTTGCAATTACAGCTAATAATCGTCTTTTATAAGACCTGATCAGTCCGGCACAGGTCTCTGGAGTTATCTTGGCCCACTCCTCCATGCAAATCTTCTCCAAGTTATCTAGGTTCTTTGGGTGTCTCATGTGGACTTTAATCTTGAGCTCCTTCCACAAGTTTTCAATTGGGTTAAGGTCAGGAGACTGACTAGGCCACTGCAACACCTTGATTTTTTCCTTCTTGAACCAGGCCTTGGTTTTCTTGGCTGTGTGCTTTGGGTCGTTGTCTTGTTGGAAGATGAAGTGATGGCCCATCTTAAGATCCTTGATGGAGGAGCGGAGGTTCTTGGCCAAAATCTCCAGGTAGGCCGTGCTATCCATCTTCCCATGGATGCAGACCAGATGGCCAGGCCCCTGGGCTGAGAAACAGCCCCACAGCATGATGCTGCCACCACCATGCTTGACTGTAGGGATGGTATTCTTAGGGTCGGTTGCAATGCCATCCAGTCTCCAAACGTCACGTGTGTGGTTGGCACCAAAGATCTTGATCTTGGTCTCATCAGACCAGAGAACCTTGAACCAGTCTGTCTCAGAGTCGTCGAAGTGATCATGAGCAAACTGTAGACGAGCCTTGACATGACGCTTTGAAAGTAAAGGTACCTTACGGGCTCGTCTGGAATGGAGACCATTGCGGTGGAGTACGTTACTTATGGTATTGACTGAAACCAATGTCTCCACTGCCATGAGATTTTCCCGGAGCTCCTTCCTTGTTGTCCTTGGGTTAGCCTTGACTCTTCGGACAAGCCTGGCCTCGGCACGGGTGGAAACTTTCAAAGGCTGTCCAGGCCGTGGAAGGCTAACAGTAGTTCCATAAGCCTTCCACTTCCGGATGATGCTCCCAACAGTGGAGACAGGTAGGCCCAACTCCTTGGAAAGAGTTTTGTACCCCTTGCCAGCCTTGTGACCCTCCATGATCTTGTCTCTGATGGCCTTGGAATGCTCCTTTGTCTTTCCCATGTTGACCAAGTATGAGTGCTGTTCACAAGTTTGGGGAGGGTCTTAATTAGTCAGAAAAGGCTGGAAAAAGAGATAATTGATCCAAACATGTGAAGATCATTGTTCTTTGTGCCTGAGATACTTCTTAATACTTTAGGGGAACCAAACAGAATTCTTGTGCTTTGAGGGGTTGAATAATAAATGACCCTCTGAATAAACTTTTCACAATTTAAAAAAAAAATAAAAAAAGAAATAACATTCTTATTTCACCTATAGAAATGTATTGATAATACTCGCCTGGGGCCAAATACTTTCTGCAGTCTATGGTTCATATTGTACTTGATCTGCTTACATGTACCTTGGTGAGCTTTGTGGTGCTTAATTGGCACATTTTCATTACTTCTTTCCTTGCCTTTTACGATTATAAATACATTTTCTAATTAATAAGTTGTAATTGAACATTTATTTGTGTCCTTTTGTCTATATATTTTTTGGTTTTGTTTCACTCATTAGCCTGGTTCCATTAATGATTTGGAGATGTATTATTGTGATATATATGTACCTCCTTTTGGAGATACGTTTTGGTAATTGCTTCTTGTGAGAATGTAAAATTTGGGTACAAAGGAATATCTTAATGGAAAAAAATTGAATTCAAAATTTTTATTCTACTTTACGGTAATATAAATGAAGTACCCAATTGGTAAACATTAGATATGACTAAAACTTTTGAAATTCAAATTTGCTAGTTTTGTTGCATTTTTCTCAAGAAAATCTATTTGTTCAGGGATAGGACATAAAGAATGGTTATTAGTGGAACAGCCTTAGGCTAGCGCCACACATCCGTGCCTCCGGTACGTGTTTGGCATTTTTTACACGTACCGGCGGCACGGAGACATGTACAGCAATGCTACCCTATGGTAGCAGGCACACACATGTAAAACCACACGGAACGTGTGTCCGTGTGCGTTTGTACGTGTGTGCGATTTTCAAAGCGCTGACATGTCAGTGTTTTCTCCGGCAGCACGGGTGTCACACGGCCCGCACCCGTACCACACGGGTGTAGTGTGGATGTGGTCCCGTGTGACACGCGCCGGAGAAAACACACATGTCTGTGAAAAAAACCCAAAACATTAACTCACCTTCTCCAGCCCTCCTGTCTCTGCCGCTGCTGCCTCTTGCTGCCGACCGCCGCTCATTATTCTCATTGAATATTCACTTCACTGTCTGGCAGCAGCAGCAGCGGGGAGACGGGAGGGCTGGAGACCGAAGATCAGCACCACGAACAGCAGCGCGGACATCAGGAAGGACCAAGTGAGTATAATAATTACCGATTCTACGTGTGCTATCGCGGATAGCACACGTAGAACACACGTGTCACGCACGTACCAGAGACACGTACTTACCTGCACGCAACACGCAGGGAAAATACGTGTCTCTCGGCACGTGCGTGAATTTCACGTGAGTGTGGCAGAAGCCTTAGATTGGGTCACAGTTAACAGTGTTGTACCACAGGGGTCAGTATTAGGCCTACTTTTTTCACATATATATTAATGATCTTGTAGAGGACATGCAGAGTAGAATTTCTGTATTTGAAGACTTGGGTGTATGGGTGGAAGCCAACTAAATTTTGGTGACCAGTGTCAGGCAGCTGCTGCCAAGGCTACTAAAATAATGGGATGCATTAAAATAAGCTTGGATGCTCATGAGGAGAACATACTTTTGTCACTATATATGTCACTAGTGCCACCACACTTAAAATACCGTGTACAATTTTGGGCTTTGGTGTATAAGAGGGACATAGCTGAAATTGAGCGGGTGCAGAGAAAAGCAACCAAGGTTATTAAGGGAATGGGTGAACTGCAATACCAAGATAAGTTATTAAACTTAGGGTTATTCAGTTTAGAAAATAAAGGCTTAGGGGCGACTGTATTACAATGTACAAATATATGAAGGGACACTTCAGAGCTCTCTAATGACCTTTTTACACCTAGGCCTGTGACGGGACAAGGGGGAATCCACTATGTCTAGTGGAAAGAAGATTTAATCAGAATCATTGACACAGAATCTTTACTGTAAGAGAAGTGAAATTTTGGAACTCTCTGCCACATGATGTTGTAATGCCTGATTCACCACTAATATTCAAGAAGAGCCTGGATGTCTTTCTGGAAAAATATAATATTACAGGTTAATTACACTAGAGTCTGTGATGGGGTGTTGATAAAGGGAACTAGTCTGATTGCCATATGTGGAGTTGGGAATTAATTTTTCCCTAATATAAAGCTATTAGTGTCCACCCCATGGGGATTTTGCCTTCCTCTGGATCAACATGTTAGGCTATAGGTTGAACCCAATGGAACTAAAGGGATATTTCCATCTCCATGATCCTATCCTAATATGTACTAGGTGTATTCATAATAATTTTAGAAAATACCTCCAATTAGAAATGTAGTATAGTTCTCCTGATTAGCTATGTCCCTTACTTCAAGTGCAGGGACAGTGCAGTAGCTTAGATATCCATGGTTATGACCACTAGCAACTAACTAACTGTCCCTATATGAATGGTCGTAACCGTGAATATGTAAGCTACTGCAATGTGGTAATAGTTAATCAGTATCATAGTTAATCAGGAGAACTATACTACAGTTCTAATTGGAGGGGATTGCTAATATTATTATTTTTAGAGCTACTACATATTGGGATAGCTTTTTGAAGAAGGGAATACTCCTTTAAGTTTACTTTCAACCTTAAAAATTATGAATGTTATGCAGGCTAGGATCAAATAACAAGTAACAAGTGTACATCAAATTTAGCAGGTTGAAATAAAAAAAAACAGCTCACAGTCCAAGGTCAGAAGTAGAAAAAAGTAATAGAATGAGACACAAAAGGCTATACAAACGAATAGTCAAGGGCAAGGTCTGAGTTCAGACAGCAAGAGATCAGAACAACAGAAGCAAGCGCAAGAAATACATCACTGAGGAAACCTGTGACTGGAAACGATCTGACTAAAGTCAGCCTACTAAATAGCTAGACAATCACCCTGAATGGATGACACCTGGAGGAAGCCCAGCAAGCCCGGTTTGATTGGGCTGTGGGGCAATCATGAATAGCATGAGGATAGTCAGTATGCCCCAGTCACTGATTGGGCAGCTGGGTTATCCAGTTCACAGAACTAACAACCTAGCACGCCCCTGACAACTCTTGAGTGACTGAACTGTCACTCACTGTATCCCTGGGGCACAGTGAATGGCAGATTCAAAACAATGAAACTTTAATTTGCCATGAATGAAAATATTGCAAAGTTTCTAATTGCCCTGAAAAGACATGTGTAAGACTTTGAGGTCTACTAGGACTGTATCAATCCAACGCTGTTTCAAGCTTTTAAATACAAATACAGCCTTGTGAAGTCACCATATGAACTAATGGTAGAAAGCAGTAACCAACAGCCTTATTATTAACACACTGGGCTAACAGAGATTGAATGTTTTTTAAAATGAAAAATCGGACAAAAATTATCCCTTCATTTCTTGTGATCAGACAGGCCATTCTGTCTGTAAGTCCAGGAGAATGACTGAAATATGTTTCACAGGGGTTCTCTAGGAATCAGGTTTCCGAAGCCTGTGGTTCATGCCAAATCTGGCTTGAATGTGCATTTTAAAATGACCCATGTAGTAGCCAAGACTTCAGTATGACCAACAAATTTGTGTGTGGCTGTCTGTCATATAAGCTTTGTATATTGCTTTCAGTGTCTACTGTGGCATCCAGATCACTAGAAACAGACTTCGGTTTTGATTCCTGGTTTGATTACCTTCTCCAATCCTTTGAGTTACTGAAGAAAGATCAGGTTTTTATGTTCCAAGTCCTTGGCAGGGTCCGACCTGTGCAAGGTACTATCGGGGAAATTCACACCAGTCAAAAATTCAAATTTTACAAAAATAAGGCTAATGATAGTGTTTAAAAAACTAAATTGGACTTTTGAGCTCAGCCCTGTGCAGGACTCTAATTATGTACAGTATATGGTCCTGACAAGGTAATTATCCCAGTCAATGCACAAAAAAATACTGATTTTTACCAAAAATTAGGAAGATGGTAAAGAACGTTATAGTCATGAAAGTTCAAGAATTTTTCTTTGAAATAAATGCCCATCGTTTGTATCCAGTCGTGAACTGGGGCCCAATTCTATGCAGGGTCCATAGAAAAATTCCACCCAGTCAATGGCAATAAATTCATTATATCCATTAAAAATCATGATTAAAAAAAAAAATTAAAAAAAATTGGTCTTGGAAGACAGGGAATTTTTCTTTGAAAAATGTATTTGCCTTTTTGTGTCCTGCCTTGCAAAGGGACCCAATCTTGTGCAGGGTTCTGTTGGGGGAAATTTATGTAACTCAAAACACAAAAAATTATAATTTTTGTAATAAATGAGGGAACTAAAGAACATTTTAGTAGTAGAAGCCATGAATTTCTCTTTAATGAAGCAAGAGAATATAATTCCGTACAGCGCTCCCAAGAAACAGAGTGATAGTGTGTCCGAGATAAAAAGTTTTATTGATTCTGGTAAAAATGGATAGTAATTACAATGCGTTTTGGCCATGCATGGCCTTCATCAGGTAAAAATAAATTAAAATACATAAATTTGTATGCATATAAATGAACAAACCATCTCCTGCAAGCACCAGGATTAAATAGACTGAGGATTAGCAAGGGTGGAGTGACACCAGGGGGTGGAGATAATTGAACACGCCATATACACAAAAGACTTTTAAGGTATGTGCGCACACTGCAGAAAATTTTTTCACAAACAAAACTATACCTTGTGGCAGAAAAACGCACCTTGTGCCAGAAAGCGCAACAAAAAACGTGGGTTTTTTGAGCATTTTTGTCCCATGAGTTTTTTAGTGAAACCAGTGGCTGAAAAGGCTAAGAAATGCCGGATAAAAACAGACAAAGAATTGACATGCTGCGTTTTTTTGTGCACCCAAAACTGCAAGAATAAAAAAGCAACGTACGCACAAAATTTCTGAATTCTCATAGACTTTGCTGGGGGAAGGAAAGACATGCAGTTTGGGACAACAAAGTGCACCAAAAAACGCAGCAAAAAAAAGCAGCGTGTGCTCACCGCCTTAGGAGGATTCAATGATCCTAAGGTTAAAGCAAACAAAATAAATACATTTTCCCATATTTTAAGATCAATAAGAGGGGATAATTTAACCCCTTCATGACCAGCCGATTTTTCGCTTTCTGTTTTTTTTCGCCATTCTTTTTCCGACAGACGTAACTTTTTAAATTTTTAGTTAATATTGTCATGTGAGGGCTCATTTTTTGCGGAACAAGCTGTACTTTTAAATGAAGCCATAAGTTTTACCATATAGTGTACTGAAAAACGGCAAAAAATTCCAAGTGCAGAAAAAGTGCAAAAAAAGTGCGATATCACTATTTTTTTTTTTAGATATTTTATTCACTGTGTTCACTATATGGTAAAACTGATGTTTGGGTGTGATGCCTCAGGTCAGTGTGAGTTCGTATACACCAAACATGTATAGGTTTACTTTTATATAAGGTGTTAAAAAAAATCGGAAGTTTGTCCGAAAAAAGTGGCGCACATTTTACGCCATATTCCGTGACCTGTAGGGTTCTCCTTTTTTGGGATCTATGGCTCAGTGATGGCTTACTTTTTGCATCTCGCGCTGATGTTTTTAATGGTACCATTTTTGCGCAGATGCTACATTTTGATCGCCTGTTATTGCATTTTGCGCAAAAGTTGTGGCGACAAAAAAACGTAATTTTGGCATTTGGAATTATTTTTACCGCTACGCCGTTTACTGATCAGATTAATTGATTTTATATTTTGATAGATCGGGCATTTCTGAACGCGGCGATACCAAATGTGTGTATATTTTTTATTTATTTAACCCTTTAATTTTCAATGGGGCGAAAGGGGGGTGATTTGAACTTTTAGGTTTTTGTTTTTTTTTAAACTTTTTACATTTTTTTTTTATTTTACTAGTCCCCCTAGAGGGCTATATGGTTCAACAATCCGACCGCTCTGCCCGAGTGAAACCAAAAGTAATTCATGCCAGCTACAGGAGTCATCACATGACCCTGTGCTACAATGACAACCACCGGAAGTCACGTGATAACGTCACGTGACTTCCGGTATCGGGCGGTAAGTAAAAGTTTACCGCCGATGCCCGTTATAATAGCGCTGTCACATATTGACAGCGCCATTTAAGGGGTTAAACGGCACGAGCAGATAACTATTCTGCTCGTGCCTAGCAGGCACACATCTCAGCTGTGAAACTCAGCTGAGATGTGCGCCGATCGCGACATGCTGCCGGCGGCAGACCGCGGGCAGTGACACTATGACCGCTAGTATGTAATATTACTGCCTGCGGTCGTTATGGGGTTAATTGGGAGTGAAAAAATTCATGAACTATTTTATTAATGCTAAAAAAACCTTAAAAACGTCCTTTTCTCCCTTTCTCTCAATTATTTCTCTTTCCCTCCCTTTCCCTTCTTTATTTCTTCACCTTTTCTATTGCTTCTCCTTCCCTTTTTTTTTAAATTCAAATATTCAAGAGAAAAAAAAATACACAAACATTTGTTTTTTTTTTTGTTTTCTTTCTCTTTTGAGGCATAGGTAGAAGAGGTGCATAAGGGTCACCAGGTGTGGAGGTTTCATCAGTAAGTAAGCACTAGAGTTGAGCGATGTTCGAGGTTCGCCGATTTCATGTTCGAGTGATTTTTGGGGGTGCTCGAGAACGCGAGCTTTTTGCTTAAAGCTCAATAGCTCGAGTTACGTGTTACGTTCGATATCGGTTCGATCAGCAAAAAGCCTAGCTAGTTACTAGCTGGATATTCACTGTAATAGTGTGAGTCACTGTAATTCACGCTATTATCAAATTTCAGCATATAGTGTGTGGGGGGGACGCGGTTTAGATCTGTGGTGCACTGCTGAGAAAATGGCGATCGCCATTTCTTTTTTTTTTCTTAAGCGCGCGTGCAGTGGGGACGGGCCAGGATGTCAGCCAATCACAGACACACACACAGCTAAGTGCATTTTTGCCAGACAAGCAAGGGCATGTGTCATAGGCTGTGAATGTCACATGTCCTTGCCTTATAAAATACGGCCATTTTCCCTGTTGTCGCCATTATCTCCTTTGTGCGTGTGGGTGACAGTCACCACTCACGCTGCTGCCGCCTATCCTGCTGTGTGCACTATAGACATAGTGCAAGCTACACAGCGTTCTAGGGATTAGGGACTGATGGTTATTTCACCCCTTTTCAGGGCTGATTTCCAGGCGTTCATAGCCATAGCTGCTAGGCAGGTCCGTGCAAACACTGTGTACAGCTTTAGATAACAGCTTCTGTGTACCTCAGCTCAGGCAATTCCTTGCTGCATTTCATCATTAGGAGGGATAGAAAGTGAGGCTTCCTTTCTTGTCCTGGTACCCGCAGAACCCGGGCACTGTACCCACCTGCCCACTTTTGCCACGCCATTTTATTTGCCCAAAGACCTGACACTTTTTCTGCCATCCTAAAAGTGTCTGGAATAGTAACTTAGTATTCTTTTCCTGTCCTGGTACCCACAGAACCCGGGCACTCTACCCACCTGCACACTTTTGCCACGCTATTTTATTTGCCCAAAGAGCTGACACTTTTTCTGCCATCCTAGAAGTGTCTGGAATAGTAACTTAGCATTCCTTTCCTGTCCTGGTACCCACAGAACCCGGGCACTGTACCCACCTGCCCACTTTTGCCACGCTATTTTATTTGCCCAAAGAGCTGACACTTTTCCTGCCATCCTAAAAGTGTCTGGAATAGTAACTTAGTATTCCTTTCCTGTCCTGATACCCACAGAACCCGGGCACTGTACCCACCTGCCCACTTTTGCCATGCTATTTTATTTGTTAGGGGCATACAAAAATTGTCTGTAATAGTCAGTGTTGGTTCTTCAGCTGTCTATCAAGCTAGACCACCTCTGCATTGTACACACCTGTCCTTTTTTGATACCCAATTCTAATTGCAAACTGTGCTGCCACTGTTAGAGGCATACAAACATTTTCTGTGATAGTCAGTGTTGGTTCTTCAGCTGTCAATCAAGCTAGACCACCTCTGCAATCTACACCACCTCTCAATTTGTGCATCCCCATTTTAAGTGGCCAATCTTGTCGCTAACAAAATGAGTGGCAAAAGGACAGATGCTGGTGGAAAGGGGAACAGGCGTGTTGGAAAAGGAAAAAAGTTTGTGTCCGTGGGGAAGGTGGGTAAGCTACATTAACATCTGCTGAAGATAGGCCATCTTCCAGCAAAAGTAAGATGTCTACTACTTTCCGTTGACAATCGGATGTGCTCCCTTTTTTACGGAACCGAACAACTTTAACAAAGGTAGATGATGCACAAAAAAAGAACATGCTTGAATGGATCGCAAGTGCTCCAACAAGTGTCCTCTCCTCCACCTCAACTTCAACATCCAAAAAACAACAATCCTCTGAGTTGTCACCCCAATCGCACTTGCTTTCTCCCAGCTCTCAAGTCTCCACCCGCCATGCAGAGTATGGTGTAAAAGAGATGGCTGAGTCTGCAGAGCTGTCCAGTCACACTATAGGCTGGGCATCAGAGGTCTGCTCCCAAGCTACAGTGAGTACAGACCAGGAAATGGTCTGCAGTGATGCCCAGAAGCTTTATGACTCATATTCTAGCCCTGTTGACCAAGTTTCTGAGCATAATGTACACCCTCATTCCCAAACTGTAACACCTGTTGGTGGAGACAATGAGGAACATACTGATGACGATGAGACGCAGATACCTGATTGGGATGACAACTTAACTATTCAGTCAGGACAGGACGAGGTTAGGTATGAGGGTGAGGGCAGTGCAAACACAATGCTTGATGATGAAGTTCTAGATCCCACTTACTGTCAACCCAAAGTCAGGCACTCGTGGTCACCAGAGGCGGTGGAGGAGGATGCAACTGACGTCGAAGTTACCTTGCGCCTTCCTGGACAGAGTCGGAGTACTGGAAGCACGTCTACAACTGCATCCTCAGCCACAACTCTGCTTCTGAGCACAAATCGGGGTGACTCAGCAGGTCGCATGGCCTCTAAGCCTTGCCTAGCCTGGTCCTTTTTTGACCTTGCAAAGGATCTCCGAAATCATGTGATCTGTAAAATTTGTTGGCAATCTATAAGTAGAGGCCAAAAACTCACCAGTTTGACAACTTCTTCAAGTCCCAGTGGGAAGCTCACCGTACTGCAATGCGGCCTAACGGAGCGGGCCAAACACCGTCTGCCCCTTCAAGTTCCTCCACGCACTATTCATCTTCTATGACTGTGCGGACAGCTGTCACAACTGCTTTTCCACGCAGACCTTCCACCACTTTAACCGCAACAGGAAGTTTGCTTGGTAGGTCGTCAGTTGGTTTGGAAGGGGAAACAAGTGCTGGTGTAAAGCTCTCTCAGACATCGAGAGCACCAACTTTGGATGAAGGCAACATCATGTCTCCGCCTGCACTTTCCTCACAGACCTGCATTTTTCCAGGAACACCCTACTCACCACCGTCTCCACACAGCAGCCAGATCTCTGTCCCTAAGATGTGGACAAATAAAAGGCCATTTCCTCCAAGCCATGACAAAGCTAAGAGGTTTACTTTATCCCTCTGTAAGCTCTTGGCTACCGAAAGCTGCCTTTCCGCCTGGTAGACACAGAGGATTTTCAAGACCTTATGTCTGTCGCAGTGCCCCAGTACCAGATGCCCACTCGCCACTACTTCTCCAAGAATGGTGTGCCTGCGCTACACCAACATGTCGCACACAACATCACCGCTTCCTTGAGAAACTCTGTGTGTGACCGGGTGCATTTCACCACCGATACTTGGACCAGTAAGCATGGACAGGGGCGTTACATGTCGCTGACTGGACACTGGGTAACTATGGTGAGAGATGGAGAAGGGTCTGCTGAACAAGCCTTGCTGTCACCACGACTTGTGCATCAATCCTCTTTATGTAGAAGTTCCTCCACTGCCTCCTCAACCTCATCTGGGTCCTCCACCTCCGCCTCAAGCCTGCCTGGTCAGGCCACCCGCGTTGTAACTGCGCACAAGGAATCCCGCACACCTCCTTACTATGCTGGCAGCAGAGCTCAACGGCATCAGGCGGTCTTTACGTTGAAATGTCTTGGAAATAAGAGTCACACAGTGGAGGAGTTGTGGTCAGCTCTTGCGAGCGAATTTCGTAAATGGTTGTCTCCACTCAACCTGCAGGCAGGGAAGGCTGTGTGCGACAATGCTGCAAACCTGGGTGCGGCCCTTCGCCGGGCCAAGGTGACACACGTGCCTTGTATGGCTTACATGACAATTCCAGTCATTTACATGCTAGAGCACACGCTAAACACTATTTGTAGTCAGTGGGTGGGACAAGAGGAAGAGGAGGAACTACAGGAGGATTGATATGCGCAAAAGATACCAACATCTACAAGGTCCAGACGTTCATCATCACCAAGGCGGCAGGCATGGGACGATCGGAGAGAGGGCTTAACAAGGGCGCATGGTAGCAGCCAAAATGTTGAGGAAGG
Organism: Anomaloglossus baeobatrachus; assembly: GCF_048569485.1. Classification (NCBI taxonomy): domain Eukaryota; kingdom Metazoa; phylum Chordata; class Amphibia; order Anura; family Aromobatidae; genus Anomaloglossus; species Anomaloglossus baeobatrachus. The sequence goes on along the minus strand of NC_134358.1, from coordinate 221,340,253 downwards.
TGCAAGAGACCATGAAGAAATGGAGGACGAACTCTTGATGGACATGGAAGACTCAGCAGATGAGGGAGACCTTGGTGAAATTTCGGTTGAACGAGATTGGGGGGAGATGTCAGAGGAAGGAAGCACAGTTATCACCTTGCCGCCACAAACACAGCGTGGACTTGGTCCGCATGGATGCGCAAGACACATGAGCGCCTTCTTGCTGCACTACCTACAACATGACCCTCGGATTGTCAAAATTAGAAGTGATTATGACTACTGGGTTGCCACACTATTAGATCCCCGGTACAAGTCAAAATTTGGCTAAATAATTCCAGCCATAGAAAGGGATGCACGTATGCAGGAGTATCAGCAGAAGCTGTTACTCAATCTTAGCTCGACTTTTCCACCAAACCTCAGTGGTGCATGGAGTGAATCTCCCAGTTGTCACTTGCCAAGTATGGGACTGTCTTTTTATTATCAGTCAAACCGTACCAGCAACACTCTATCTGGTGCTGGTAACAGCAATTTTATGTAATTGTTTCATAATTTTTTTAGACCATCCAATGCAAGGCCACAAGAGACAAGAACTCTGGCACATAGTCAACGGTTGGAGGGGATGATACAGAAGTATCTCCACATAAACATCGATGCCATGACTTTGCAACTGGAGCCTTGCTCATTTTGGGCTTCAAATCTTGAAAAATGGTCTGAGCTCGCCACTTACGCCTTGGAGATCTTCTCATGTCCCGCAGCCAGCGTTGTCTCTGAACATGTCTTCAGTGCTGCTGGGTGTATGCTGACAGATAAGCGCACATGTCTGTCCAGTGACAATGTGGACAGACTAACGTTCATCAAGATGAACAAGTCATGGATCTGCAAGGACTTTATTACCCCTGTGTCATCCTGGGGAGAGTAAAGGCTGCCGTATTTTGGAATGTGCTTGACGCAAATCTACCTGTCAAGTTTGCAACTGGGGCACAAGTGATGCCACAGAAGGGGTGTCTGTGGGCCCAATTTTTGGAAAAATGGGAGACTCCGCTTGGAGTCCCCTTGCTGTGTTTTTAAAAACGATCCAAGATGAACAAATCATGGATCAGCAAAGACTTTGCTACCTACAACGGTGTCATCCCGGGGACAATTAAGGCTGGCGTATTATTGAATGTGCTTGATGCAAATCTACCTGTCAAGTTTGCAACTGGGGCAAAAGTGATGCCACTGAAAGGGTGTCTGTGGGGCCCAATTTTTGTAAAAAAGGGAGACTCCGCTTGGAGTCCCATTGCTGTGTTTTACATGATTTTAGAAGGGCATGCCATGCCTATATCTGTGTCTTCTCCTCTTTTTTCTCGTCCAGCTGTTTTGTTTTGGCATGAGTATATGTCCTAGTCACTTTCCCATGTGCTTGTGTTGTCTTGGGAGTTGTTTGTCACCTTTTGGACACCTTTGAAGGTGTTTTCTAAGTGTTTTTATGTGTTTGTGATTGCCTCCCATTGTTTTCAATGGGGTTCGAGAGGTTCGTCGAACGGTTCGCCGAACCGAACTCGAACGCGGCCTCCGTTTGACGAACCAAACCGAACTTGAGCCTCTAGAGGGTGGCTCATCTATAGTAAGCACCTGGTTCACTTGACTCAATGGCTATGAAACACATGTAAAGTCCATTCACAGCTGACATCAACCCCAAAAGTATTACCTCGATTGCCACCGCACCAGGGCAATTGGAAAAAGCTGGGCAAAGTGTCAGTATTGGCACAACTAATGGATGCGCCACTTATAGGACAGCTGGGGACTGTTTTGTTTAGGCTGTTAGGGACCAAATAAGCATGGGCCTTCCCAGCCTAATAATACCAGCTCCCAGCTGTCTACCTTGGCTGGCTATTAAAATTAGAGTGGACCCCATGCTATTTTTTAAATGATCTATTTAAATAATTTAAAAAAAATGGTGTGGATCTCCTCTATTTTTTTTCTGTAGCCCACAGTTGCCTGTTTTACCTGTGCTGGTTATCAAAAACATGCAGGAGCCCACGTAATTTTTTTTTATTTTTTTCCTATCCACATTTGTTTGCAGTGCAATTGCCCCAATTTTGCTTATTTTTCCAGCCCCCTGGCTCTTACTACAACCATTTTGCACTCATTTACAGAACTAAAATTTGTGTCTACATTGACTTATGTGGCGTCCAGGGTTAAGTTTGGGTCAAACCCAGGTCCCGAACTGAACTTTGCACTAAAATCTGACTGAACCCGACAAAGCTGAACTTCCAAGGGTCCACTTATCTCTTTTGGCAAATTATGTAAGTCATCATCATGAAGCCATTTAGAAGTCAATATTACTAAGAAATAGGTGATGGGTAATATTGGCTTAATATGTCCAAATTCTTGTCTGCATTACTGCAAAACTTTTTTTTTACATTTCTTTTTATTTCTACTAATTGACACCTTACATTTGACTTGTAGTCCTCTCAGCCATATTAATAGCTATTACAGATTAGGATGCCCCAATTGAGAACTTAGTCACTTTGGATACATTTACATTTTTCCCTAAACTGTAAAACTATTGTTAAAGTTGAACACATACTTTTTATGTAACATAAGACTAGTATAATGCCTTCATGGCTCCATGGCCTTTTAAAAGCATATTGACATTACAAATCACTGAAAAGTCAGAATGTAAGTACAAGCTTTATATAAACTATTTCCTGAAAAAGTTGTGAAATTGTATGCATTTTGCAGGAGAAGAGATACTGTTATCTGATATTATTGTCAATGCTTTCTCTTATAATATTAGGTATCCAAGTAACGAAACATTTAATTTCATAGAGCTCCAATTCCACCTTCAATCTCTAAAAAGAAAATGTTCACTTTCTAATGACCTGATAAAAAGATCTAAGATTTCAATTAACTGTAGGTTAGCAGGAATCTGAACAGTAGATTAATTAAAATTATCTATCTACTCTGTCTTTAGTAATCCATAGTATATGAAAAATCTACATTATTTAGTCAAGATCAAAAAACAAAAGTTTAACACCTAACATAATCTTACTGTGTCATAATGACAATTGTATTGGTTATATTGTGTTTATATATACACTGTGTGCAGAATTATTAGGCAAATGACTATTTTGATCACATGATACTTTTTATACATGTTGTACTACCCCACGCTGTATAGGCTTGAGAGCCAACTACCAATTAAGTAAATCAGGTGATGTGCATCTCTGTAATGAGGAGGGGTGTGGTGTAATGACATCATCACCCTATATAAGGTGTGCTTAATTATTAGGCAACTTCCTTTCCTTTTTCAAAATTGGTCAGAAGAGTGATTTTACAGGCTCTGAAAAGTCCAAACTTGTGAGATGTCTTGCAGAGGGATGCAGCAGTCTTGAAATTGACAAACTTTTGAAGCGCGATCACTGAACAATCAAGCGTTTCATGGCAAATAGCCAACAGGGTCGCAAGAAGCATGTTGGAGGAAAAAGGCTCCAAAATAACTGCCTATGAATTGAGGAAAATCAAGCGTGAAACTACCAAGATGCCATTTGCCACCAGTTTAGACATATTTCAGAGCTGCAATGTTACTGGAGTATCCAAAAGCACAAGGCAGGGACATGGCCAAAGTAAGGAAGGCTGAAAAACGACCTTTGAACAAGAAACATAAGATAAAACGTCAGGGCTGGGCCAAGAAATATCTTAAGACTGATTTTTCAAAGGTTTTATGGACTGATAAAATGAGAGTGACTCTTGATGGGCCAGATGGATGGGCCAGAGGCTGGATCAGTAAAGGGCACAGAGCTGCACTCCGACTCAGACGCCAGCAAGGTGGAGGTGGGGTACTGGTATGGGCTGGTATCATCAAAAATGAACTTGTGGGACCCTTTAGGGTTGAGGATGGAGTAAAGCTCAACTCCCAGACCTACTACCAGCTTCTGGACGACAACTTCTCCAAGCATTGGTACAGGAAGAAGTTGATATCATTCAAGAAAAACATGATTTTCATGGAGTACAATGCTCCATCACATGCATCTAACTATTCCTCAACGTGGCTGGCCAGTAGAGGTCTAAAAGATGAAAAAATAATGACATGGCCCCCTTGTTCACCTGATCTGAACCCCATAGAGAACCTGTGGTTCCTCATAAAATATAGATCTACAGGGAGGGAAAACAGTACACCTCTCGGAACAGTGTCTGGGAGGCTGTGGTGGCTGCTGTACAAAATGTTGATCGTAAACAGATCAAGTAACTGACAGAATCTATGGATGTTTGGCTGTTGAGTGTCATCATAAAGAAAGGTGGCTATATTGGTCACTATTTTTCCGGGGTTTTGTTTTTGCATGTCAGAAATGTTTATTTCTAAATTTTGTGCAGTTATATTGGTTTACCTGGTGAAAATAAAAAAGTGAGATGGGAATATATTTGTTTTCTATTAAATTGCCTAATAATTCTGCACAGTAATAGTTACCTTAAATACAATAATTTGGCCATAGCTAATACACCGAGTGGATAACAGGATGGTATCCCTCGGGAAAAATGCCAACTCCAATAAACATGTCAAGGGAGGAGAAAAAGGAGGTAAGGCAAAAAAGTGATGCAAAAGTATAACAATGTTATTGTTATTGTTATTCACTGCTCAAGTGAAAAGTAAGCCAAAAAGCAGAAAAAAGTGCGACTGTAAATGGAAAAAACCCTGCAATGCAGTATACAGGAGCCGCTGCGTTACCTGGTGATGAGTGGGTCTGGTTCCGGAGGCAAAGGGGCCTCCAACAGCCGTTTCGCAGAAGCCGGGCCTGTCTGGTGCGCGCGCATGGTGTCATGGTGACGCGTCCCTTGGCCCTGCACGCGCGCCGTACACAGCGGTGTCCCTGCTCCTTGCTATTCGCCCAAGCTCACTTGCCGGCGCATGCGCATTGAAAACCACCACAATCAATACATGATTCATTGCACCTTTTTCAATCCCTATATAGCATGGTCCCCTCTGTGCATCCACATACCTCCTAGAAAAAGCTTCTGCGAAACGGCTGTTGGAGGCCCCTTTGCCTCCGGAACCAGCCCCACTTATCACCAGGTAACGCAGCGGCTCCTGTATTTTTTGTTATTTGTTTTTTCTGCATTTTGGCTTACTTTTCACTTGAGCAGTACTGCCTTATAGCGATCTAGCAGACTTTGTGCTATCTGTCTATGGTTTTCACCCTGACATGCTCTACATGTTTTTCTGAGAGGGCACCGGCTCTTTTTGTAGCCTTTTCACAGGCATTCACGCCTTTATACATACATGTTTTATATATGTGCCCTCTTATGTCTGAGCCGCTGTATTTCCACCTTTCCTGGTGATATTTATACCAGTCATTGGCACATGTGTGGGCTGATTTTACCCACACATGTCCATTTATTACCTTTTCTGGGCCTGGTTCCGCCTTGGCAACCACTTTAACCCCCATTTTATTCAGGAAAAATCCCCTTTTTTCCTCACCCACACCATGGTTACCTTTCTAATTTTTTGTCTTTTATCCTCTTGTACTGCACTTTAAATTATCAATAAAATTGTTATACTTTTGCATCACTTTTTTGCCTTATCTCCTTTTTCTCCTCCCTTGACAGTAATAGTTACCTGCACAAACAGATATCCTCCTAAGAGCCAAATCTAAAAAAAAAAATACTCCAACTTCCAAAAATATTAAGCTTTGTTATTTATGAGTCTTTTGAGTGGACTGAGAACACATAGTTGTTGATCAATAATAAAACAAAATCTTCAAAAATACAACTTGTCTAATAATTCTGCACACAGTGTGTGTGTGTATATATATATATATATATATTTATATATATATATGTATATATATATATATATATATATATATATATATATATATATATATATATATATATATGAATCCATACCAACACTAACTAGCAAGTATTTGGAAGTGTAAAGGAAATGATACATGGTTTTCTAAATATTTTAAAAAATATATAAATCTGATAATTGTGTTGTGCATTTGTATTCTGAACCCCTGAGTCAATACTCTGTAGGACCACTTTTCACTGCAATTACTGCTGCAAGTCTTGTGTGTCTCTACCGGCTTTGCACATCTAGAGGTTGAAATTTTTGGTTCTTTCTTTTCAAAACAGCTCAGTGAGTTTAGATGGAGAGAATCTGTGAACAGTAATTTTCAAGTCTTGCTACAGATTCTCAATGGGATTTCGGTCTTGACCATTCAAATACATGAATATTATGTGATCTAAATAACTGTATTGTAGCTCTAGTAGAATGTTTAGAGGCGTTTTACTGCTGGAAGGTGAACCTACAGCCCAGTATCAAGGTTTTTCCAGCCTCTAACAAATTTTTTCAGGTTTGCCTTGTAGTTAACTCCATCCATATTCCCATCAAATTTGACTAGCTTCCATGTTCTTGAAGAAGAAAAGCATGCCCAGAGCATGATGCTGCCAGCATCATGTCTGACGGTGGTGATGTTGTTTTCAGGGTATTATGCAATGTTAGTTTTCTGCCACACATAGCATTTTGCATATAACCCAAAAAGTTCTACTTTGGTCTCATCTAATCAGAGCTCCTTCTTTCACATGCTAGCCCTGTCCCTATATGGCTTTTTGCAAACTGCAAACAGGTCTTTTTATGGCTTGCTTTCAAAAATGTTTTTCTTCTTTCCAACTTTCCATAAAGGCAAGATTTGTGGAGTATACAACTAAGAGCACAATTGCACAGGGGTATGACTCATCGAGAATCGCATTGCAATTCTCAAACTGGTCGTCGGCTCTCCTGACCTGAGTGTGACAGCTGCATAGAAGAAAACGCTGACACACAGGTCAGGAGAGCCGACAGACAGTCTGAGCATTCCGATGCGATTTTCGGATGAGTCATGCAGCCGTTTGCGCGGTGTTGAAATATATGTTGTGAAATGCTTCTATTAGCTTAGTTTTTGCCTTTTAATAATTACATTTTTATCTATTTGTTTTGTGGTTTTTGTGTGCAGAATACATTTTTGTTAATACATTCTATTTTGTTAACAGCAGTTATTGACCTGGGCGAAGCTGGGTAGTACAGCTAGTATATATATATATATATATATATATATATAAAAAAAAATATATATATATATATATAAAATATATATATATATATATATACACACACACACACACACACACACAGTGTGCTGCTGTCCAATGTTGTCCAATAATACTTTTTACTTGCAGATGATTATGTAGGTTACGATTCATTAAATAGAACAAGGTAATCCTACAACATTATCCTAGATGTTATTTATTTCCACATAAACGTGTAATAATTCATACAAAACAAAGACAGTTTAACAGTGTTAGCATAATAGCTTTGTATAAAGATGTTTCTGCTATCTAAGGATAAGAGGATTAAATATGCTGCTTAATAATAAATACTTTCTGATGGAAGTTACCCGCAGTCATTATCAATAGACTACAGCAGGACTGTTAAATCTTCTTCTACTGGGGCCTCATTAGCCAGAATATGCTGATGTATTGGGCTTTCCATTGACTTCCATTCTCAATGGTAGTGAAGAAATCCCTTTAAGGCTCTGTTCACACCAGCATTATAGCTTCCCTTTCTAACAGAGCCCTGACAGATGTCTTATAAAATCCTATTAACTTTTAATAGATGTCATATTTCCATTAGATTTCCATTATTATAATAGTATTTACAAGATTGAATAGTAAACTATGGTATTCTTGGCATTAAATATGAAAAGTCTATGACAATGTTACATATTTAACATTATAAGGCTTTACATTAGATTATTTTATATACTTTTGATTTTTACTTACTGTTTGTTGCAAACAAAAGCATTATAAAAATCACATGAATGAATAAACAGTTAAAATATATTAAAATAGTTTTAAACTGAGATTCAGTAATACAGGAGAAAACACAATATGATAGAAATCAGCGTCCACAAAAATTTACAGTCAGTTCCTGGTGGATTTCATAGTGTCCACATCATTAAAATGTTTTTCCACAAGCTTGTAACACTATACAAAAATAGTGCGCACAAACCGTTTTTTGCCACGGATTTCCTGCGGTTTTGCTGCATGTTTCGCTGCATGTTATGTTCATAACATCTCTGCAGTGATTCACCAGCAAAACCTATGGGGAAAAAAATGCTGTGCGCACTATGCGGATTTTGACAGCTGCATGTTTTGCTGCAGGATTCCCGCAGCAAAAACAGTTGCATGTCACTTCTTTTACGCACGTCGCTGCGGCATTTCACTCCATTGAGTGCAATGTAATCGGGAAAACCAGCAGGGAATAACGCAGGGAGCAAATTCTGTGCAGTTCATTGCATTTTCCTGCGTTATTCCCTGCGGTATTTCGCGGTTTCGGGACATAATGTTCATCACTGCCTGCGGTTTGCAGGGAAGTGATGTCATTATAACAGGAAGAGGAAGCGGAGCCAAGTAATCAAATGGACATATAAAAATAAAAAAACGTGGGCTCCGCCGTATTTTTACAGTCCAGCCGGGTAAACACACAGCGGCGGCCCGGTATTTTCAGGCTGGGGAGGGTGAGGGGCAGGGTTAATGCCCCCCCTCCCGCAGCCGAGAATATCAGCCCGCCGCTGCCCCAGGACTGTCACATTCATTATGCGGCAGTCCCGGAGTGTCCCCAGCTCTTCCAGATTGCCGTGATGCGGTGGCAATCAGGGTAATAATGAGTTAATGGCAGCCCATATCTGCCTCTAAGTCCAGGCTTTAATCATGGCAGCGTCTATGAGACAACTTTCATGATTAACCTGTACACATGTACCAACCGGCGGCAAAACCACGGTAAAAATACCGCGGCAATACCGCGGTAAAACCACAGCAAATCGCAGCAAACAGCATGCGGTTTTTGGGTTCGGTTTGCCGCGGTTTTATACTGCGGGTGCGGTAATCTTTCAGACCCTGCGAAATTTTCTTAAGAAAATTTTGTTTTCCAGTGCGCACAGGGCCTTACACTCACTTTACCACCAGTTTTCAGATAATCTGTCGTTGATTGTTCATATGGGTTTTTAGTTGATGTGATGACAAATGATACCTATATCATGGTCACTGTTTTGACCAGTGATAGTGTTGGCATGGGAGAAGTGGTGGATTAAAAATTACTTAGTTTGGTATTTTAATGGTATCTTTTTGATAAAACACTTCAATGGACTGGACATACCATATAAAAGGAATTTGTCACCAGGTTTTTGCTACCCCATCTGAGAGCAGCATGATGCAGAGATGCTTGTTTTTGCAATTTATCATTTACTGAGGTTTTTGCTGAAGTTTTGATGAAATCAATTTATTTGTGTGCTGCAGATCTATCAGTTCTCTGAATGCTGAGCTATATATAATGCCATCCAAACCACTAATTTAACTCTTTCTGGGTACACTGTGCATTGGCAGAAAGCTGCCAATCAGCGGTGTCGGTGGGGTTATACAAAGCTCATGAATATTACTGAAAAGTCAGACTGTAAGTACAAGCTTTATATAAACTATTTCCTGAAAAAGTAGTGAAATTGTATGCATTTTGCAGGGGAAGAGATACTGTTATCTGATATGATTGTCAGTGCTTTCTCTTATAATATAAGGTATCCAAGTAACGAATTTCATAGCGCTCAAATTTCTCTAAAAAGAAATTTCTCACTTTCTAATGACCCAATAAAAAGATCTAAGATTTCAATTAACTGTAGGTTAGCAGGAATCTGAACTGTAGATTAATTAAAATTATCTATCTCCTCTGCCTTTAGTAAACCATAGAATATGTATGAAAAATCCACATTATTTAGTCAACATTAAATAACAAAAGTTTAACACCTAACATAATCTTACTGTGTCATAATGACAATTGTATTGCTTATACTGTGTTTATATATACACTGTGTGCAGAATTATTAGGCAAATTAGTATTTTGATCACATGATACTTTTTATACATGTTGTCCTACTCCAAGCTGTATAGGCTTGAGCACCAACTACCAATTAAGTAAATCAGGTGATGTGCATCTCTGTAATGAGGAGGGGTGTGGTGTAATGACATCAGCACCCTATATAAGGTGTGCTTAATTATTAGACAACCTCCTTTCCTTTGGCAAAATGGGTCAGAAAAGAGATTTGACGGGCTCTGAAAAGTCCAAAATTGGGAGATGTCTTGCAGAGGGATACAGCAGTCTTGAAATTGACAAACATTTGAAGTGTGATCACCGAACAATTAAGCGTTTCATGGCAAATAGCCAACAGGGTCAAAGGAAGCAAGTTGGGCAAAAAAGGGGCCAAATAACTGCCCATGAATTGAGGCAAATCAAGCGTGAAACTGTCAAGATGCCATTTTCCCCCAGTTTGGCCATATTTCAGAGCTGCAACGTTATTGGAGTATCAAAAAGCACAAGGTGTGCCATACTCAGGGACATGGCCAAGGTAAGGAAGGCTGAACAACGACCACCTTTGAACAAGAAACATAAAATAAAACGTCAAGACTGGGCCAAGAAATATCTTAAGACTGATTTTTCAAAAGTTTTATGTACTGATGAAATGACAGTGACTCTTGATGGGCCAGATGGATGGGCCAGAGGCTAGATCAGTAAAGGGCAGAGAGCTCCACTCCGACTCAGACGCCAGCAAGGTGGAGGTGGGGTATTGGTATGGGCTGGTATCATCAAAGATGAACTTGTGGGACCTTTTCGGGTTGAGGATGGAGTGAAGCTCAACTCCCAGACCTACTGCCAGTTTCTGGAAGACAACGTCTTCAAGCAGTGGAAGAGGAAGAAGTCGATATCGTTCAAGAAAAACATGATTTTCATGGAGTACAATGCTCCATCACATGCGTCCATGTTCAATTCTCTGAATGCTGAGCTATATATAATGCCATCCAAACCACTGATTTAACTCTTTCTGTGTACACTGTGCATTGGCAGAAAGCTGCTAATCAGCGGTGTGGGTGGGGTTATACAAAGCTCATGAATATGGATGACTACATGGCAGCAGGATTACTAGTTGTATAGTGATCATCTTCTGCTGCTAAAACAGGGATTTTACCAAAACTACAGCAAGTAGCCCAGTAAGTGATAAATCGCTGCTTGGAGACATATGAACATACAATATGTTGCTTGGAGACTAGGTGGTAAAAACCTGGTGGCAGGTGCTTTTTAATGGCTACAATTTTCTTACCTTATGCAATTTAAATAAATAGTATCAACCAAACAAAATGAATCTCCTAGTGCTCTAAGTGGCATTCATGTTGGTATCCACACAAATAATTTTTTTGGAACTAAGTAAATATATTTCTAAAGAATCTATTGACATGAATTTCTCACTAAATGTTGGTAACAATCCATCCAATCCACATAGGCAAAGAAATTAAACCATAAACATCCATAAATTTAGTGATGTGTAATTACACAGAAAAAAAGTATTAAACATATGAAGAGAGAGTGGTGCAAAAAAAAACCCCATGGGAAGCCATGACACCAGCTGAAATCAATCAGTAATTAGAAAATAATCCTGCCACTTCGTGAAAAATAATATCAGGTGGTTCAACTGATGACTTATAAAAAGGTATCTCATTACCAAAGTGCCACACAAGAAACATCTCATGATGGGTAAAACCAGTGAGCTGTCTGAAGATCTTTGCGGCCTTATTGTAGCAAAACATACTGATGGCACTGAATACAGAATAATTTCTAAACTACTGAAGGTTCATGTGAGAATTGTTGGAGCCATAATCCAGAAGTGAAGAGAACATTATTTCACCATAAACTGGCCATATCCAGGTGCTCCCTGCAACATTTCGGACAGAGGAGTGAAAATAATTATCAGCAGAGTTGTCCAAAAGCAGAGATGCACCTTGGAGATCTAAAAAAGGCCTCATATCAGCAGGTACAATTGTTTTTAAAAATGCAAGTAATGCACTGAACATCCATGGCCTGTATGCATGCCTGTGAAATACTAGGAGAATCAGAATAGACCAAAACTGAACTCTTTGGATGACATCATAATACACATCAGGTTTGAAGTCCAAAAGGCTCTGCATATTGTCAAGGGAGGAATTTGGGTTGAAGACTGCTAATGGAGTCTTCATTTGGGATATCCAGAGACGGTGCCGTATCAGCTGTATATCAGTGCCAATACATATCAATGTATATAAGACAAAGAACACAGACATGCTCTCTTTTCAGCCAGCGTCATCAACTGAACTGGTTTAATTCGATAGATCCAATTATACAATAAGTAAGCATGAATAACCTTGAAGCTAACAAGGAGTGCTTTTCACTCCCCAATTTCTCACATCACATTGCCTGCCTCCCGTACATTCCTTCTATGTGATCATTACTGATAACACTTTTACAGCTTCACATTTTGGCTCATCATCTTTGGTTAACTCCTTCATGATTACACAACTTTGAATTATACTATGGGTCCATGCGATGGCTACATAGACAGACAGATAATTATGCAACTACATTTACATTTTGATTATTTATATACACAGATATTCTTATTACGTTTGAACAAACAAGCTATAACTCCACAGTCCCTCCTTACTAAAATATCTGTGAATATTATTAACTTTATATTTTAAAATTTTTCTTATTTAGATATATTTTATTATTTGGGACTTACTGCCCCTGGGACTTTCTATGGGATTGTTGGTTGATTTAACACTACAGACTTCAACTCCCCCCTTAAATACTTATTTTATTCATTAAAAATAACTTTATGATTTATAGGGGCTATTATAATTGGCGTTATTACTTTCATTAAGGCACATTATCCTGATTAAGAAAAATTAAATCTAGACCTTATTTAAAAATTAGCACATAATTAAAAAACAAAAAAACAAAAGGACATTTGCTACAAATTGTCCATGGTTCTTCTTTCCGGATATGAAACAAAAAGGAAGATACTTGGTCAGTGCTAGTCTACTTAGGGCCACTTTGTGAACCTGGATGATCTGCTCTTGATAAAAAAAAAACAAAACAAAACATGATGAGGCTTCATGCATACAGTTTATGGTGCAGACTTGGAAAAAACCTTCTGAAATAATGGGTAGAATACCGGCCGCTTTCTGCTTCGGTTGTGTCTGGTCCATTGGTTTCTGATTGGTTTCACTGGCAGTGACGTTAACTCACGTGTCACTGCCAGTGCTCAGCAGACTAGGCCGGAGAGACATCAGCCTGATAAAATAGGCTCCTCCAAAACTTCTCCCGAGATGAGAAAATCCATAGCTAGCATTTTATATTAAGGAAAATCACTGAATATATTCATATGAGTTAGTAGGAGACAAAAAACATTTGTAAATGGTTAGATTACATTAACCAAACCACATTTTTGGGTCTATGAAATGGCTGAATTAAGTATTTTTGACTACTCAATTCGTACCCTCAACAGTCCCCCCTTGACTCACTTCTGCCATTTCCAAATACTAAGGGTACTGTGTTCCCTTAGGAAAAGAGGAAGAAAGATCTGTTGGGAAATCCTGCTTGACTGAACGTTGAGACATGGGTGGAGAGGGGAATGGGATTTCTTCACCGATTTGAGACCAAGGACCCCTAGGCGAGTCCTCACCCTTTGTAGTTGGACTTTCCCATGTCTCAAGGTTCTCCAAGTCCTCTCTTCTAACTGTTTCGGCAATGATGGTTTGGGACTGTACAGGTTTTTTGTAAAGGATAAATATAAGCAGGACGCTCAGTGCAGCTCCGGTGGATCGACCCTTCTGCAATGCGAGGCGTGAATCCATGTTGTCCTGCCATTGAGCTTTATCAAAATTTCGGTGTCCTTTTAGGATTAATCAGTCTCCTGACCGAAAACCATATACTACTAACCCTGATTTAGGATCTGGAATTAGAAAATACACTTGTTTATTTCTCTAATCAGTCAATCATATGAAAATTATTCATGCGAAAAAGGAGAAAAGTTCAGGGCACTGCCCCAACACCAAAAAACTTTCAGAACATCCTATACTGGGCCGAAAAAGGTGCACATGCTCTGCGGTGCCATTGATGTGAAAAAAAACGAGCAAGAGCATGCTAAAATAACAACTGAACTGATAAGATTAAGAAAAGAGCTAGAGATGCGTTTATCACAGGATCAGTGGAACAAATTTCTACAGAACCTAGACAAAAAATTAATACCATATCAAACAATAGTAAAAGAACGCAAAAAAGAGAAGTTTTTGAGAGACAAAGCAGACTATGATTCTGGAACTGTTTTCAGATGGAATAAAAATAATGACAGTTTCTCTACCTATAAGAAAGGAAAATCAAGGAAAAAACCTAAAACTGCATCAAATAAAAGAGCCGCATGGACAACAGATTCTGATTCCAGCGGTCAGGAGGAACCACCCCCGGGAAAAAGGAGATTAAGTGAAGATAGATCTAATATGAACTTTCCCATTAACCCTTTAGAAGGCGGACAAGGAGAGGCCGGAGGAGAAATAAATGTGCCCCTGATAGGGAAAAGGAAAGCTGTTTCCTGGAGGGACTGACAATCAGTTCGGAGCCTAATAAAAAGAAAAAAGTTTACAACCTGACTAATGAGACACTGGATGATGATATGTTGGCGGTCCTGGAAAAAGGACTAAATTTCTGCATTCCAGAACCATTTAATATGGTGGAATTTGAAGTGGACTTATACAAAGCTTGCAGAAAATTGCATTTAAAAAAACATTTTTTTAACGCAGATAATAAATCGACTCAAAAACAAGCTGATGAAAGGCAATGTAATATAGGTCCCCTTGGTTTTTCTCTGATGGGTTCAGAAATTGGGAAGGTAGCTGAGGACGCTTTGCATCTGTTGAGTATAACAGATGATAAAATTAATGTGGCAAACGTTTCAGCTATAGAGAGCAATCTAGACAATAGCACTAAATTTACTGGAGGTTTAAAATCTACTTTTATCCCACCTATATCCCCTGGTAATAGTATCGATTTATTTCAGGAAGTAGTATTGAGGGATATAAAAGCGTTAAAATACCCTAATATGAAGAATAATCTATCTAGTTCAGAAAGAGCAGCACTAGAAAAAATTAAATCCTTCAAGAATGTAACGATACGAAAAGCGGATAAAGGAGGTGCCACTGTGCTTATGACCACCGATTATTATTTAGCAGAATCAAAAAAACATCTAGATAATTGCACAGTTTATCAGAAACTAACTGGTGACCCTACAGGTAAAATTAAAGAAAAATTACGCAGTTTTTTGAATAGGCAGATAACAACTGGCCTTATAACAAAAAATAGAGCTGAAAAACTCTTTCCTGATTTCCCAACAAAACCGCACTGGTATTGGCTACCAAAGGTACACAAGTGTGAACAGAGACCACCAGGCAGACCAATAGTCTCGGGAGTGGGATCTCTCACCGAACCACTTTCAGCATATCTTGACTGGCTGTTGCATCCATTACTAAAAACAATTCCATCTTTTGTAAGGGATACAAGGGATTTGATTGAGCAGCTTGAACAATTCGAGTGGCAAGAAACATTTAATTGGGCTTCCTTAGATGTGGAAAGCCTATTCACAAGGATTCCACAGAACCTTGGAATAGACAGCATTACAGATATGTTGAGAGAGCTTGGTGAAGATGCCCATTTAATTAATTTTATTGAAGAGGCTTTGAATTTGGTCTTAAAACATAACACTTTCAAATTTGGGCACACTTGGTACCAACAAAATAGTGGGGTAGCAATGGGGACTCCGGTGGCATGTACTTTTGCGAATTTGTTTCTGGCGCACCTTGAAGATCGTTTAATTTACAGTCCCATCAATCCATATATCAAACATATAAAAAAGTACATGCGATTTGTGGACGATGTCCTGATAATTTGGGATGGAGATAGGGAACAGTTTAATTCCTTTGTAGCGTATTTAAATTCGGAAAATAATTGCAATATGCTGTTCACACATTTTTTCGGAGATAAATGTATTGAGTTCCTTGATGTCAAATTAACAGCCCATGAAGGGTTAATTTCAAGGGAGCTCTACAGGAAACCGACTACAGTGAACACACTATTGCATTATAAAAGTGCCCATCCTGAGCATGTACTGAAATCGGTTCCTTTCAGCCAGTTTTTAAGGCTGAATAGGATCACCAATAATACAGATGCTTTGCAAGTTCAGACAAAAGATCTAAAACAACGCTTTTTGGAAAGGGGTTATCCCCTGAATTTAATTAACTCCATGCAGGCCCAAGCAGAGGAGAAAATAGAGCTTGAAAAAAGATCTCTTGTCAGGAATTGTAACAATCTCCCCCCCAAAAAACAACTAGATCGTTTTGTGTTTAATTTTAAATTCGGACCTATGGACCGAACAATAAAATCAGTGATAAATAAAAATTGGTATATAATCGAAGGGATTGATGAGCTGAGAGACATGGCCATTAATAAGCCCCTAGTGACACACAGGAGGTGCAGGAATATTGGAGATATTCTGATTAAAAAACGCTATTTACCGCCCTTGACCTGGCTACACCATGCTGGCCCTACAGGTAATTTTAGATGCGGCAATTGCTCTTTTTGCCAATTTCATATAGTTGGCAGAACATTTAAAATAGGTGGCCATTCACATTATGTCAAAAGTCTGATTACCTGCAGGTCCAAAATGGTGGTGTATGTAATATTCTGCCCTTGTCAATATTTTTATATTGGCAAAACTATTCGAAATTTGTTTATAAGATTTAGAGAGCATAGAAATTCCATCTCTAGCGGAATAGGCGCTACAAGATTAATCAATCATATAAAAGAAGTCCATAATTCTGACCCCAATGTATTGTCATTTATAGGCATTGATCTAGTTAAAACTCCAGCCAGAGGTGGGGATACGCACAAACTTCTGCTCAGAAAGGAGGCAGAATATATTATGAAGTTTAATGCTTTGGGTCCATTAGGACTAAATGATAAAAATGAGTTGAGCGTATTCTTGGGATAATTTTTCTAGATTCCAGCTATATGTAAAATTATTGTATGTCTTTATATGTTTGTACATGCTTATTTTGCACTCCATTCAGTAGTAATACTGCAGTTTGATTTTAAACCTGTTTTAATCACTGCTGACATCAACCACCTGTATTATGTGGATATAATGGATGTGATGTCAGCTCAGTTCAGACCAGCTGAAGCACCAGACAGGTGCGAAACGGCCGCCGTCGTCTTTGGACGTGTGTAGCGTCCACTTCCTCCCCTCCACTCCATGCACTTGTAACCTGCACGAAAAAGTCTTTGGACGTGTGTAGCGTCCACTCCCTCCCCTCCACTCCATGCACTTGTAACCTGCACGAATAAAACAACAAAACTTGCACAAGCAGCAACTGGTGAGTGCCTGATGTTTTTTTCCTTTTTTATTGCTCATATGAAAATTATACATGCTTTAGGCTAGACCAAAAAAATTTTTTTACATTGGAACCTGTTTATTACTAAAGAGAAACAAAACACACACTAAAGAGAAACAAAACACGCATTGATTTACAACTTATTAGTTGTTTTTTTTTTACATACCACTTGCATTATGTGGATTTTCAGCAATGATGTCGTTTTCTACACTGGGAAGCCTTTGACCAGACCTGGAAAGAAATCTACACAACACGCACAGACTTGCATACAACGTGCTCATGATAAACATCTATAATCAGTTTGCAGTCTTTAAGAATGGGTAGAGCAGGTGCAGGGTGTTTCTACGGACTCTTTACAGTTTTTCCTCATTGTTTTAAGAACGTGCTTCACAAGACCGGGTGAGTTTGTCTACCTGGGTACTGAACCCTGGCGTCACCAAAGCGCACACTGATATCCAACTTTCACAGATGTTAGTACATGTTACTTGGGCCATCATTAAGAAGAGATCTCATGGCAGAGAAAGCTTACCGCCCTTCATCCACAGACCTTCCTCAGTCAGCCAGCTCCCTGCGTCTTGCACTCCACTCCTTATTGGTTCACTTGATCCTGTAGGGATTTAAGAACACAAGGAGTGACAGAAGTCACTGACGTGACAGATGTCACCGAGGCATGGTCTTTATGCATGGCAAAGGACTCCTCAACTCTAGGCCCGCTCACTGCTTCTTGGTCAGCTGCACCTGTGCGGGGATCTCCATCCGATTCCATCAACTCAGATCTAGACTTTCTTTTTGGCATACCTAGCTTATTTGACAACAGGAAAGATCTACATCCTACATATACATTTTGACTCTTACCTAATACTGCTCCACCCATTTAGAGAGGCATTAATGCGTCACTTTCACCTGTACCGATAGGAGGGGAGGGAGTGGCCTAAATTTAGACTACCTCATGTTGTGCAAACCGTAGCATATCCAGTGCAGAATCGACCACCATCTGGTTTCATCTATAAAAACAAAACTAAAAGAAATATAGGTGAGATCATTCCTATAACAGACATATATTCCTACATTCCTAATAATCCAATAAACATGACATAACTGTTGCAAAAGAAAGGCCAACTTTAAAGCCTATCCAATATGTCTGCTGCTGGAAAAATGTAATAGATATCTTTTTCCTCTCTTTTTATTTTTTGTTTTTATATACTACTTTGGCAAAATGTATAGGTCTATACCAGTAAACAATATGATTAACCAACCGATAAATATAACTTATACTCTACTGTGACATTTTGAAACCTTACAACAGGGTTCATAGATATTCTGTATCTACAAAAGAAAAGGAAACTAATTAATATTGGCAGTTTGTATGCAAAAATACAAAACAAAAACATAACCATAAAAACAAAAAAAATCAAAAAACCTAATTTGTATATTTTAAGAAATATACTTTTCCCTGCAAAATTAATTTAATTATTTAAATAGCAGCATAATACTATTGATAATCTCCTATGAAATTTTGAACTCTAAGGATTAAACAAAATCCACTCCACCAGCGGGAAAAAGCACTTGTTAGTACATAAGACAGAAACAGCTTTGTAAACCTCCTGAAACTACCTTTTTTTTTCCCTTCTTTTACAACTTGTGATAACTAGCAGCATACTGTATACCTTCCCACACATCCCTGCAGGAGAGCGAGAGCATCATTAAAATAGATGGCTTGGGACTGGAAATCATTGCAACAAAAACAAGCAGTCCGGGGCTCCCCCCTGTGTCATTAGGGAAGGTTGGGGCAGACTCCTTGCTGCAGCCGGACTGTGGGCAGTATCTTGGGAAATCTCCTGGGACTGATTTAAAGGGATACTGTGATACTCTGGGAAAAAGCACACCTGGCTTCAGGTAGATCATTACTGAATCTACAGGGAACACCTTTATTATAGATTTATTTGCTGCATGTTTTGGTTATGGTTTTGAGGGTACCTGGCCACACCTCTGGGATTGTAGGGTACGGCACCTTCTCTGGAAGTGACCGGGCTGGCCACAACACCAACAATTCTGTTGCTGGCTCTGCTGGTTTTGTTGATTGGGAGCTATGTATACAGGGTTTGGGCCCTGTCGGGGCATGGGCTGCGGTGGGGGCTGCACCGGCACGGTTGTATACACAAATTGATCTTGAGCCCATCTTTTTAAAGCGGCATAATACTGTTCTCCACTTTGGAAAATGGTGTCATCAGTGCCTGGGGACATTGGGAGATGGGGTTCCATTAAGGGCCAAAAACTGTCTCCTGCTTTTACTTTGGTGAGATTAACAAGGTCCTTCCGGGCAGCTGAATACAACTGGTGGACCTGTAGTATTTCCCTATAAAATTGCATAGGGTTAATTTCGGGATCTGGCAGGCGGTGGATTAATGCCGCTGACTGGGTGGGGTTGAGGGGGACATATTTGGGTGTGGGCTGTTCCTCGTCGTGTTCGGAGTCTGCTGAGTACTCCGTATGGCTTTCTGTGTCAGTCTTGACTGACACATGAGGTGCTGTTGGGAAGGGAACCGAGTCCTCCCGTTGAGCTGTTGCTACTGCATGATAGACAGCAAGTTCTCCATCTAACACTAACCTGACCTCCTCCAGATGCAGATTACAGCCTCTGATTGTAGACATGATGCTTTCAACAATCACCCTTGCAGCCCTCTCCACAGGAAAACCAAATAAACCAGCAGATATCAAGGGCAGTGAAACACTTCTTCGGGTCAGCAAGGTAACATCCAGATCAGAGACATAAACAATTGAACGGTTTACACAGTCCCTGAGAACATTTTCAGAATCCCGGGGATGCATGGGATCAAACCGGGGGCCTACAGCATGAACATTATAGGCTGCTGGAAGGGCACCTCCTCGAGTTACACCAATATGACCAGGTTCAACACAACCATGCTGTCTGACATATTCATCCGATTCTTCCTGGATTATCTGACCACCCTGCAAAACCATTTGCCGGGCCACGCCCCCAGCATGATGCAATTTTGAATTAGCCGGTTTAACAAACACCCCTGTCTCCTGTGTCAACAAATCCCCCGTCCCTATCCTAAACAAAATCTGAGCCCCTCCGGGCGTAGCAAGCAACTGAACATATCGTGGGTTAAACAACTCCAGATGGGTCTGGGATCGTTTGGAATAGGGTTCACCATGTGTCCTAGGGGAAGGAGGGGGATCCAAGGGGATTGGTAACTGGGGAGTGTGACGCCAGACTGGCCGGTGAGGGGAGAGATGGCATTGCAGGTATGGGAGGGACCAGGGGTATGGGTGTGGAAAGAGTTAAGGGATTCTGTCTAGTGACTGCAGCATCTGTGAATAATTCCGAACCTTGTCCAGAATTAGGATGCGAAGTAGCAACAAAACAACCTTCCTGAGTGCCCCTAAAACCATCCGCAGACTTGGGTGACCTATAGGAAAACACAACATCTCCTCGCTCATCCTCTTCTTTGACCTCAATATATCCGTATGATAGCAATATCTGCGTTATTCTGTTAAACAATTCAGCATCAATCAACAAGTAATACTCTGAAAATCTCCGGGGCATGTTACACAGCTGAACTGTCTCCAGCACGTGCCCCTCCCTAAGGAATGTTTACTAAATCCATTCTGTGAATCCTCAGGTTTTTTAACCTTGTCTTCTCCATTCTAAACATTTTTGCTATCTTGGTGGTGTCTGGATTACACTAATATATGACTATGCGGTGTGCGTTAAAGCCCGGCCGGAACTTAAGGCCACACCCCACACTAGCTGGCAACCCCTCAGCTAAATCTCTCTCAAACCTGGTCACAGATCTTTCTAAAAATTAGCCCACTGATCTTTCAAAAAATTGATCCCAGATCTCGCTAAAAATTAGAGCACTGATCTTCCAGAGCTTGGTCAAAAACTAGCCCAAAACTTTAGTCACAGATCTTCCCAAAAAAATGGGTCACTGATCTTCCAAAGATTGGTCAAAAATTATAGTAATAAGGGTATCCCGCGCTTTGAGGAGGGGTACAAAATGTATTCCCTCCGGACTTGATCAGCTGCACCAATATTTTTTATTGTCCTAATCCCTATCTTCTTTCACTGAGGATCTGTCTCATGAAAGGAGGAGGACGTACAAAAATGTACATGCATATACAAGAATGTCCCAACCTCCGGACTTGGTCAACTGTATCAAATTTAATGTCCTAATCCCTATCTTCAGTCACGGGAACCCCCCGCGTCTTTAATTACAGACCGGGTCAGTCTAACTAGCTATATCCATCCACCACCGTCTTTCCTGCCCTAACAACTGTCCTCTGGATCCCGTGTGACACTCGATCCACACCTCAGGGCTGGGATCGTGCTCTGAGCCCCAGCTGACATCACCCCTGAGTCACAATCAGGAACCTTTTAACACCGATAACGAAACACACAGCCCATCACTCCCTCCTCTCCAAGAACAACTACAACTGTAGTGAATACAAAATATGTAACATTCACCGAGGGTTGTAGGGATCAGCCTGGTTGCAGCGGAGGTAGGTCTCAGTCCGTGACATCCAAACGATCGGTATTTGCAGGTCGGCAATGCGTCCTTGAAGGGGCTCCACGTTGAGTGCGCCAAACTGGAGGCGCAGCAACCTCGGTTCGAATCCGAGTCACGGCACTGTCTCTAGATATCCCAAATGAAGACTCCATTAGCAGTCTTCAACCCAAATTGCTCCCTTGACAATATCACCCCAAAAACACCATACATACAGTGAAGTTTGGAGGTGTGAACATGATAGTGTGGGCTGATTTCAGCATACGGTATTGGCAATCTTCACATCACTGAAGGAAGGATGAATGGACAAATGTACCAAGACATTGTTCAATACTTGTTCCATAATTCTGGAGAAAACTGTGTGATGAATAAGGTCTTTGTGTTCACTGTGTATACAATCCTGACAATTTATGCAAAAAAAAAGAGGTCATATTTTTCTGAAGAAAAAAACATAAAAACAGTCTATCAATATTTTTCCAGTTAATTATAGTGCATGACAAGAAAAAAACATATACATTTTATTATTACTGTTTTTTGCTTTTATAACAAATGGCTAATCATTCACCTCTGAATCATAGGTTATTTGTCAACCAACCTATGTTTTTGGCTCTAGTTGGATATAAAAATGTATTTTTATGTTTACAGCAGTATGAGAGAACTCTTGTTTATTCTTAAAAAAATAGTACATAAACATTCATATTTATTCATGTGTTAAAAGGGTCCTCAATATGCCATTAATGCTTGCCTTAAATCATGTTTAAATGTACTGATGGTAATAATGATGCATGAGGCAAAATGACTTTATTCCTCAAGTGAATTGAATATATTCTTGAGATATTACCTGCATCTTGACAAATGTCAAGATTTCCAGTTTATAATTAGAATAAGATCACAGTTTATGCATTTGATCATATGGGATACCATACAGAAGTCATTCTATTCTTGTCATCCCATATGCCAAATGAATACAAACTAGGACGGGAGGTTTGAACAGTTGTATTTAATTTAGGAAATCATTACAGTAAGAACAGTTGACATATATCAGTGTCCTTTTTTCCTTCTGTTCCTTTCTGTTAATGTTGGTATGTTTTCTCAACTGTTGTATTAAGCTGAAAGCAAAGGATTTTGCATGCTTTTAGCCAATTATGCTGACAATTCCATCCCATTTACATCTCAGGACTGTCATTAAAGTTTTGACTACGCTGAGGCATATCTAGTAAAAGAGACTGCTGTCTGAACCCATCACATTAAAACGCACAAAGTAAAAGAATTAATGTGTAACTCTCAATATGAAGTGGCTGGATTTGTAGTGAAAATTTTCTGGAACGTTATTGAACAGCACTCCAACTGCAGTGACCCGTGCTGTCTGCAGCCACTTGGATTACACGTCATTCGTGTGTATTTCTTTCGCATGAAAACACTGCATTCCATAGTGCTATTTCATTTACATTCTTGTCTATTGCAAGATAATAGAATTAAATTTAACAAGGTCACGATTTAAAATGTTACTATAATAATAGTCATTTATTTTATGCAGAGCAGCTGTCACAAAGTGTAACAAAGCTGGGACAAATCAACTAAATACTACTGTATAAAGAGATATGTTAGCATGAGATATTACAGCCTAAGATGAGAACACCTAGAGACATATGTAACCAAAGCTTAAAGGGTGCTTTACACGCTGCGACATCGCTAACGATATATCGTTGGGGTCACGTTGGTAGTGACGCACATCCGGCGCCGTTAGCTACATGACAGCGTGTGACACCAAGGAGCGCCGATCAATGAGCGCAAAAATGTGAAAAATCGTTGCTCGTTGACACGTCGCTCCTTTTCTAAATATCATTGCTGCTGCAGGTACAATGTTGTTTGTCGTTCCTGTGGCAGCACACATCGCTATGTGTGACACTGCAGGAACGACGACTATCTCCTTACCTGTGTCCACCGGCAATGAGGAAGGAAGAAGGTGGGCGGCATGTTCCAGCTGCTTATCTCCGCCCCTCCTCTGCTATTGGATGGCTGCCGTGTGACATCGCTGTGACGCCGCACGAACCGCCCCCTTAGAAAGGAGGCGGATCGCCAGCGAGAGCGACGTCGCAGGGAAGGTAAGTCTGTGTGACGGGTGTAAGCGATGTTGTGCGCCACGGGCAGCGATTTGCCTGTAATGCACAACCGATGGGGGAGGGTACGCTCGCTAGAGATATCGGTACCGATATCGCAGCATATAAAGTACCCTTAAAAGGAATCCCTAAGCAAGATCATCCTCACTCAAAACACATATATGGGCATGCAAGTCTTTGAATTACTTCATTGATATCATTATATGTTTTATCTGTTGCTGAATTCTGGAATAATTAGCGTTTTCATTTAAATGCAATGAGTAATTATGTGCTTTGTGTGCGACGGGGCAATTTACAAGCCACTGTCTCCTCTTAGCACCAGCATTTTTAGATTGATCGATAGTTGTAATGTCAGGTGCCAGGCAAGGAAATCAGACAGTGAGCTATCATTTAAGATTGAAACGGGTGAGGAAACAAGCTTGGGAGAAAATTGCTTGTTAAGCGCTCTATCATGCTCCAAGCTCTGACTGCCTCATTTGAATATGAATAAAAACACTACTTGCTCGGGAATGCAGCAACAGATGAGAGATATGTCAAGGTGTCGATGGAACTCTAGTTCAAGACCTGCATGCCCATATTTGAGGTTTTGAGTTTTGATCTGACAAATTCCCTTTAAGAGAGTAAAATCTATGTTTGTATAATGAACAATAAGCTGTAATATTATTTCACAGAATTCATGTTATTGCTTCAAACTGAAAAACAGTTTCAGAATAAAGCTCCAAGTATAAGTACATATATCATATATTGATGCAAAAACTGCTTAAACTTTTGATTATAGGTCAAAGGGGAAATTGTGCCTCATTTATTTGGTATAAAATGGTGCATATTTACATAAGGTGGTGTAGCACCCAGGGGGCAGGGGGCATCAGGCATGGGGGTTTCTCGTACCTGAGTTACTCGTCACTGGTCTGGTGTGATGATCTGGGATGTCGCAGTGGCCTGCCCAGCTTCGTGTCCCGAGATGTAAATCAATAAGGAGGAAAGATGATGGGGTAATAGTAGGATGAATGTCGTGATGCCACCTGTGGTATGCGGCCAGGGATTAGCCATCGCTGCTGTCGCTGTCCTTCAGGGCGGATGGTAGTAGCAGCCAGAGATGGTGTCGCTCCCCACAGGTGGAGAGGGCCCCAGGGAGGATGATGAGGGAAGTAGTGGTGGCGTTGGCCTTTGGCGATGAGGCGCGGGGTGCTGCTGCCGGTAATAAGAGTCTGAGTCAGTGGCTGCAGTTCCAAGTGTCTTTACTCCCTCTTTGTGCCGCTTGCCCAGATAGTGCTGGTCACCCACTGTGATGGGCCCTGTTGACTCCGGATAAGTTAGGAGAAGTCACCGGTGTGTGAAAGAAGAAGAGATTCCTTTTTCAGAGTTGCCCTTCCTGCAGGGAGGAACCTGGGCTGAGCGCTCCGCTCCAAGCCGCAGACCCCGTGAAGAGAAGAAAATGGTGCTGGTGTCGTGCCCCAGAACTGATGTTCCGGGTAGACTGACAAGATTGTGTGAGTTTGCTCCTACTTCTACCCCAAGTGAACCCCACCCCCCAGGTGGCTGGCTTCAGTGACCTGGGAAGTCCCATGTCTCGTGATGGCCATGCCCCTGCCTACGTAAGCCATCCCCCCTGTTAGAAGGCTCCTAAGCTTTATGTAAGGTGTGAATGTGGAACACCAGTGATTAACCCCCTCCTTACCCGAGGCGAATACCGCACCTTAAATGAGGTACAGTACTCTGTGGCGACTGAAGCCTCAGGGGCACCACATTCCCCCCACAGTAAATGGCAGCACTCCCGGGCTGCAACTAAACAAGATTAGTACACCCCAATATTTTTGTATGCATTAAACAAATAACATAACATTCTTCCCTTTATGGGAGGCACCATCAATAAAAAGTTTCAAACATTTTCAACAGTTACTGGTCAGCAGTATCATTATGCAATTAATATCAACATTTGCATATGGAAAAGAAAAAAGAAAAACAGTTATTCTTGCTTGGCTGCTGGTGGTGCCAGAGGGCTGGTCCCAACCCCCTGGCTCTGGGCACTCAAGGGACATCCTTCGACATAGTATCCTGCTTGCCATAACAACGGCAAACCGGTATGAGGATGTACATGGTATCAGAAACGGGTTTCTTCACAGGAGCAATCCTGGAGCATCCCTCCGGTTAAACACTCTGTAGAGGCTGGATCACAATAACCTCAGTCTTTCCTCCATCGCGTGGCTCCAAGTGTCATCGAGGAAGCATCGGTCGAAGGGCATCTTTTTGACAGATCCCAGAGTCCTTCCCTTTCGACACTTAACAGGGTTGATTCTTCTGAGCACTGCGGTGCCCACTGCTCTCTAGGAGTGCAAAGCTTTGAATCTGAATGTAAATGTAGAAGAAAAACGGGTTTAAATACCGCGCCAAAACCATAGGAATGCGAAGAGTAAAAGTAAATCCCTTTTATTTCCACAGGTCTACGCGTTTCAGGGATATATCCGTCCCCTTCTTCAGGACAATGTACAGGAAATATTATAGCACACATGGAGCCACAGGCTCCTATATATATGTATCTAAAATAGCCACGTCTACACTTGCTACATCATCCTCCTTGTGACACGTAAGCACGTGAGGTAATCAATAAAGTTGTACAAAGAAAAAGAAAAGGCAAAAAAAGGGAGAGAAGAACAAAGAAAAAAGAGAAGAAAAACGGAAAAAAAGGGAATGAGGTGCACACTGACTGTGCTTTTTGTGAATCAGGGAAAAAAAAGGGGAAACAAATGAGAAATTATATGAGTGTATATGTGAGGAAAAATCAAAATAAAAAAGGATTGATGTTGTTTATTGTTTTAAGAAAAGGAATAAACCTAATAAAAAATAAAAAATTGAATATTATAATTGTTTATATTTGTATTTTATATTTATTTTTATATATTTATTTGTTTATTTATTTATTCATATACTTCTATTATTTATATTTCATGTGAGCATGATTTTTCTCGGAAGAAGATGAATAGGAAAGCAATTTGTGAATTAGTGAAGGGAAAAAGAATACGGGTGAAAAAAGATTAGATTTTATTTAAATGTATCATATTTTAAGAAAATCATGGTCACATGAAATATAAATAATAGAAGTATATGAATAAATAGATAAACAAATAAATATATCAAAATAAATATTAAATACAAATATAAACACAATTATTTTTATTTTTCCTCACATATACACTCATATAGTTTCTCATTTTTTTCCCCTTTTTTTCCCTGATTCACAAAAAGCACAGTCAGTGTGCACCTCATTCCCTTTTTTTCCGTTTTTTCTTTTCTTTTTTTCTTTCTTCTTCTCTCCCTTTTTTTTGCCTTTTCTTTCTGTTTGTACAACTTTATTGATTACCTGCTTACGTGTCACAAGGAGGATGATGTAGCAAGTGTAAATGTGGCTATTTTAGATACATATATATAGGAGCCTGTGGCTCCATGTGTGCTATAATATTTCCTGTACATTGTCCTGAAGAAGGGGATGGATATGTCCCTGAAACGCGTAGACCTGTGGAAATAAAAGGGATTTACTTTTACTCTTCACATTCCCGTGGTTTTGGCGCGGTATTTAAACCCGTTTTTCTTCTACATTTACATTCATCTCATCACCGCGGGACCGCTGCCTTCCACGTTACTTCTATGCTCATCAAGGGGTTGTGACTGGCACAACCTGACAAGGTGAGTGTCTTTCCAGCATTTACCCCACACTAGTTTACCGGATAAGGCAATATTTGCGCCTCTTTTTTCCACAGTTTGCTTCTAAAGCTTTGAATCTGGTAGCTCAGGGGTCACGGGTGCGGTGTCTGGACCATCCTGGTCTTCTTCCTTAATGGACATATCCTTGCAGGCACAGGGTTTCTTGCTAGTTGCTGGCAGTGGGGCTCTCTTTCGTGCGCTTTTCAGGCTCCGCCCACTAAGGCATGTCCCCTTGTTTCCCGCTCTGCGCCAGCAATGGCGACTGTCCTTTTTAAGCAAAATGTTAAACACTGTCCAGTAAAGCACACAGTACCCAGGTTTTTGGCCTGGGCACGGTATCCTGTTCGTGACGCCAAAATGTACCACCCAGGGGGCAGGGGGTGTCAGGCATGGTTGTTTCTCGTGCCTGAGTTACTTGCCACCGGGCTGGTGTGATGATCTGGGATGTCGCGGTGACCTGCCCGGCTCCGTGCCCCGAGTTGTACACCAATAAGGAGGGAAGATGATGGGGGTAGTAGAAGGATGAATGTCGTGATGCCCCCTGTGGTATGCGGCCAGCGATAACCCGCCGCTGCTGTCGCTGTCCTCCAGGGCGGATGGTAGTAGCAGCCAGAGATGGTGTCGCTCCCCACAGGTGGAGATGGCCCCTGGGAGAATGATGAGGGGAGTAGTAATGGCGTTGACGTTTGGCACCGAGGCAACGGTAATAAGAGTCCGGGTCAGTGGCTGCGGTTCCAGGTGTCTTTACTCACTCTTTGTGCCGCTTGCCCAGATAGTACTGGTCACCCGCTGTGATGGGCCCGTCAACCCCGGATAAGTTAGGAGAAGTCACCAGTGTTTGAAAGAAGAAGAAATTCCTTTTTCAGAGTTACCCTTCCTGCCGGGAGGAACCTGGACTGAGTGCTCCGCTCCAAGCCGCTGGCCCCGTGAAGAGAAGAAAATGGTGTTGGTGTCGTGTCCCAGAACTGATGTCCCGGGTAGACTAAAGATTGTGTGAGTTTGCTCCTACTTCTACCCCAAGTGGACCCCGCCCCCTCGTGGATCAGCATGTTCTTGTGCTGCGGTAGAATGCCCAGTTTCAACTGGTCTATTGACTCGGCATGCACCAACAGCAGCACATCCACTTCCTCATCCCTTATGACACGCATTGTGCATATTAAATTAGGTAGATTATACAGTTAGGTCCAGAAATATTTGGACAGTGACACAATTTTCGCGAGTTGGGCTCTGCATGCCACCACATTGGATTTGAAATGAAACCTCTACAACAAAATTCAAGTGCAGATTGTAACGTTTAATTTGAAGGTTTGAACAAAAATATCTGATAGAAATTGTAGGAATTGTACACATTTCTTTACAAACACTCCACATTTTAGGAGGTCAAAAGTAATTGGACAAATAAACCAAACCCAAACAAAATATTTTTAGTTTCAATATTTTGTTGCAAATCCTTTGGAGGCAATTACTGCCTTAAGTCTGGAACCCATGGACATCACCAAACGCTGGGTTTCCTCCTTCTTAATGCTTTTCCAGGCCTTTACAGCCGCAGCCTTCAGGTCTTGCTTGTTTGTGGGTCTTTCCGTCTTAAGTCTGGATTTGAGCAAGTGAAATGCATGCTCAATTGGGTTAAGATCTGGTGATTGACTTGGCCATTGCAGAATGTTCCACTTTTTTGCACTCATGAACTCCTGGGTAGCTTTGGCTGTATGCTTGGGGTCATTGTCCATCTGTACTATGAAGCGCCGTCCGATCAACTTTGCGGCATTTGTCTGAATCTGGGCTGAAAGTATATCCCGGTACACTTCAGAATTCATCCGGCTACTCTTGTCTGCTGTTATGTCATCAATAAACACAAGTGACCCAGTGCCATTGAAAGCCATGCATGCCCATGCCATCATGTTGCCTCCACCATGTTTTACAGAGGATGTGGTGTGCCTTGGATCATGTGCCGTTCACTTTCTTCTCCAAACTTTTTTCTTCCCATCATTCTGGTACAGGTTGATCTTTGTCTCATCTGTCCATAGAATACTTTTCCAGAACTGAGCTGGCTTCATGAGGTGTTTTTCAGCAAATTTAACTCTGGCCTGTCTATTTTTGGAATTGATGAATGGTTTGCATCTAGATGTGAACCAGAGTTGAGCGCGGTTCGTGGTTCGTGGTTCTCCAGTTCTAGGCTCGAGTGATTTTGGGGCATGTTCTACATCGAACTAGAACTCGAGCTTTTTGCAAAAGCTCGATAGTTCTAGAAACGTTCGAGAACGGTTCTAGCAGCAAAAAAACAGCTAAATCCTAGCTTGGTTTCTGCTGTAATAGTGTAAGTCACTCTGTGAATCACACTATTATGACATTTCAGTGTATAGTGTGCGTGAACAGCGCCTTCAGATCACTGCTGTTTCTATAATGGCGATCGCCATTTTTTTTTTTTTCTTGTCTTCCTTCCCTAAGCGCGCGTGTGTAGTGGGGCGGGCCAGCATGTCAATTTTACTAGCAAACACTCAGTGTACCTAGTGGCATCCTAAACGTGGCTATTGGACTTTGCTATAGTCCCACTAGTGCAAAGACATTTGCAGAGCACGTCTGCCTGCATTGCAGACTCCAACTCTTTTTAACTAAGCCATTATACTAGCAAACAGTCAGTGTACCTAGTGGCATCCTAAACGTGGCTATTGGACTTTGCTATAGTCCCACTAGTGCAAAGACATTTGCAGAGCACGTCTGCCTGCATTGCACACTCCAACTTTTTTAAACTAAGCCATTTTACTAGCAAACACTCAGTGTACCTAGTGGCATCCTAAACAAGGCTATTGGACTTTGCTATAGTCCCACTAGTGCAAAGACATTTGCAGAGCACGTCTGCCTGCATTGCACACTCCAACTTTTTTAAACTAAGCCATTATACTAGCAAACAGTCAGTGTACCTAGTGGCATCCTAAACGTGGCTATTGGACTTTGCTATAGTCCCACTAGTGCAAAGACATTTGCAGAGCACGTCTGCCTGCATTGCAGACTCCAACTCTTTTTAACTAAGCCATTATACTAGCAGTCAGTGTACCTAGTGGCATCCTAAACGTGGCTATTGGACTTTGCTATAGTCCCACTAGTGCAAAGACATTTGCAGAGCATGTCTGCCTGCATTGCACACTCCAACTTTTTTAAACTAAGCCATTTTACTAGCAAACACTCAGTGTACCTAGTGGCATCCTAAACGTGGCTATTGGACTTTGCTATAGTCCCACTAGTGCAAAGACATTTGCAGAGCACGTCTGCCTGCATTGCACACTCCAACTTTTTTAAACTAAGCCATTATACTAGCAAACAGTCAGTGTACCTAGTGGCATCCTAAACGTGGCTATTGGACTTTTGTCTATTCACACTATTGTAAAGATATTTGCAGCACGTCTGCCTGCATTGCACACTCCAACTCATTATAACTAAGCCATTATACTAGCAAACAGTCAGTGTACCTAGTGGCATCCTAAACGTGGCTATTGGACTTTTGTCTATTCACACTATTGTAAAGATATTTGCAGCACGTCTGCCTGCATTGCACACTCCACCTTTTTTTAACTCAGCCATTATACTAGCAAACAGTCAGTGTACCTAGTGGCATCCTAAACGTGGCTATTGGACTTTGCTATAGTCCCACTAGTGCAAAGACATTTGCAGAGCACGTCTGCCTGCATTGCACACTCCAACTTTTTTAAACTAAGCCATTTTACTAGCAAACACTCAGTGTACCTAGTGGCATCCTAAACGTGGCTATTGTACTTTTGTCTATTCACACTATTGTAACGATATTTGCAGCACGTCTGCCTGCATTGCACACTCAAACTTTTTTAAACTAAGCCATTATACTAGCAAACACTCAGTGTACCTAGTGGCATCCTAAACGTGGCTATTGTACTTTTGTCTATTCACACTATTGTAAACATATTTGCAGCACGTCTGCCTGCATTGCACACTCCAACTTTTTTAAACTAAGCCATTATACTAGCAAACACTCAGTGTACCTAGTGGCATCCTAAACGTGGCTATTGTACTTTTGTCTATTCACACTATTGTAAACATATTTGCAGCACGTCTGCCTGCATTGCACACTCCAACTTTTTTAAACTAAGCCATTATACTAGCAAACATTCAGTGTACCTAGTGGCATCCTAAACGTGGCTATTGTACTTTTGTCTATTCACACTATTGTAACGATATTTGCAGCACGTCTGCCTGCATTGCACACTCAAACTTTTTTAAACTAAGCCATTATACTAGCAAACACTCAGTGTACCTAGTGGCATCCTAAACGTGGCTATTGTACTTTTGTCTATTCACACTATTGTAAAGATATTTGCAGCACGTCTGCCTGCATTGCACACTCAAACTTTTTTAAACTAAGCCATTATACTAGCAAACACTCAGTGTACCTAGTGGCATCCTAAACGTGGCTATTGTACTTTTGTCTATTCACACTATTGTAAACATATTTGCAGCACGTCTGCCTGCATTGCACACTCCAACTTTTTTAAACTAAGCCATTATACTAGCAAACACTCAGTGTACCTAGTGGCATCCTAAACGTGGCTATTGTACTTTTGTCTATTCACACTATTGTAAAGATATTTGCAGCACGTCTGCCTGCATTGCACACTCAAACTTTTTTAAACTAAGCCATTATACTAGCAAACACTCAGTGTACCTAGTGGCATCCTAAACGTGGCTATTGTACTTTTGTCTATTCACACTATTGTAACGATATTTGCAGCACGTCTGCCTGCATTGCACACTCAAACTTTTTTAAACTAAGCCATTATACTAGCAAACACTAAGTGTACCTAGTGGCATCCTAAACGTGGCTATTGTACTTTTGTCTATTCACACTATTGTAACGATATTTGCAGCACGTCTGCCTGCATTGCACACTCAAACTTTTTTAAACTAAGCCATTATACTAGCAAACACTCAGTGTACCTAGTGGCATCCTAAACGTGGCTATTGTACTTTTGTCTATTCACACTATTGTAAAGATATTTGCAGCACGTCTGCCTGCATTGCACACTCAAACTTTTTTAAACTAAGCCATTATACTAGCAAACACTCAGTGTACCTAGTGGCATCCTAAACGTGGCTATTGTACTTTTGTCTATTCACACTATTGTAACGATATTTGCAGCACGTCAGCCTGCATTGCACACTCAAACTTTTTTAAACTAAGCCATTATACTAGCAAACACTCAGTGTACCTAGTGGCATCCTAAACGTGGCTATTGTACTTTTGTCTATTCACACTATTGTAAACATATTTGCAGCACGTCTGCCTGCATTGCACACTCCAACTTTTTTAAACTAAGCCATTATACTAGCAAACACTCAGTGTACCTAGTGGCATCCTAAACGTGGCTATTGTACTTTTGTCTATTCACACTATTGTAAAGATATTTGCAGCACGTCTGCCTGCATTGCACACTCAAACTTTTTTAAACTAAGCCATTATACTAGCAAACACTCAGTGTACCTAGTGGCATCCTAAACGTGGCTATTGTACTTTTGTCTATTCACACTATTGTAACGATATTTGCAGGACGTCTGCCTGCATTGCACACTCAAACTTTTTTAAACTAAGCCATTATACTAGCAAACACTCAGTGTACCTAGTGGCATCCTAAACGTGGCTATTGTACTTTTGTCTATTCACACTATTGTAACGATATTTGCAGCACGTCTGCCTGCATTGCACACTCAAACTTTTTTAAACTAAGCCATTATACTAGCAAACACTCAGTGTACCTAGTGGCATCCTAAACGTGGCTATTGTACTTTTGTCTATTCACACTATTGTAAAGATATTTGCAGCACGTCTGCCTGCATTGCACACTCAAACTTTTTTAAACTAAGCCATTATACTAGCAAACACTCAGTGTACCTAGTGGCATCCTAAACGTGGCTATTGTACTTTTGTCTATTCACACTATTGTAACGATATTTGCAGCACGTCAGCCTGCATTGCACACTCAAACTTTTTTAAACTAAGCCATTATACTAGCAAACACTCAGTGTACCTAGTGGCATCCTAAACGTGGCTATTGTACTTTTGTCTATTCACACTATTGTAACGATATTTGCAGCACGTCTGCCTGCATTGCACACTCAAACTTTTTTAAACTAAGCCATTATACTAGCAAACACTCAGTGTACCTAGTGGCATCCTAAACGTGGCTACTGTACTTTTGTCTATTCACACTATTGTAATGATATTTGCAGCATGTCTGCCTGCATTGCACACTCAAACTTTTTTAAACTAAGCCATTATACTAGCAAACACTCAGTGTACCTAGTGGCATCCTAAACGTGGCTATTGTACTTTTGTCTATTCACACTATTGTAAAGATATTTGCAGCACGTCTGCCTGCATTGCACACTCAAACTTTTTTAAACTAAGCCATTATACTAGCAAACACTCAGTGTACCTAGTGGCATCCTAAACGTGGCTATTGTACTTTTGTCTATTCACACTATTGTAAACATATTTGCAGCACGTCTGCCTGCATTGCACACTCCAACTTTTTTAAACTAAGCCATTATACTAGCAAACACTCAGTGTACCTAGTGGCATCCTAAACGTGGCTATTGTACTTTTGTCTATTCACACTATTGTAAAGATATTTGCAGCACGTCTGCCTGCATTGCACACTCCAACTTTTTTAAACTAAGCCATTATACTAGCAAACACTCAGTGTACCTAGTGGCATCCTAAACGTGGCTATTGTACTTTTGTCTATTCACACTATTGTAAAGATATTTGCAGCACGTCTGCCTGCATTGCACACTCAAACTTTTTTAAACTAAGCCATTATACTAGCAAACACTCAGTGTACCTAGTGGCATCCTAAACGTGGCTATTGTACTTTTGTCTATTCACACTATTGTAACGATATTTGCAGCACGTCTGCCTGCATTGCACACTCAAACTTTTTTAAACTAAGCCATTATACTAGCAAACACTCAGTGTACCTAGTGGCATCCTAAACGTGGCTATTGTACTTTTGTCTATTCACACTATTGTAACGATATTTGCAGCACGTCTGCCTGCATTGCACACTCAAACTTTTTTAAACTAAGCCATTATACTAGCAAACACTCAGTGTACCTAGTGGCATCCTAAACGTGGCTATTGTACTTTTGTCTATTCACACTATTGTAAAGATATTTGCAGCACGTCTGCCTGCATTGCACACTCAAACTTTTTTAAACTAAGCCATTATACTAGCAAACACTCAGTGTACCTAGTAGCATCCTAAACGTGGCTATTGTACTTTTGTCTATTCACACTATTGTAACGATATTTGCAGCACGTCAGCCTGCATTGCACACTCAAACTTTTTTAAACTAAGCCATTATACTAGCAAACACTCAGTGTACCTAGTGGCATCCTAAACGTGGCTATTGTACTTTTGTCTATTCACACTATTGTAACGATATTTGCAGCACGTCTGCCTGCATTGCACACTCAAACTTTTTTAAACTAAGCCATTATACTAGCAAACACTCAGTGTACCTAGTGGCATCCTAAACGTGGCTACTGTACTTTTGTCTATTCACACTATTGTAAAGATATTTGCAGCACGTCTGCCTGCATTGCACACTCCAACTTTTTTAAACTAAGCCATTATACTAGCAAACACTCAGTGTACCTAGTGGCATCCTAAACGTGGCTATTGTACTTTTGTCTATTCACACTATTGTAAAGATATTTGCAGCACGTCTGCCTGCATTGCACACTCAAACTTTTTTAAACTAAGCCATTATACTAGCAAACACTCAGTGTACCTAGTGGCATCCTAAACGTGGCTATTGTACTTTTGTCTATTCACACGATTGTAAACATATTTGCAGCACGTCTGCCTGCATTGCACACTCCAACTTTTTTAAACTAAGCCATTATACTAGCAAACACTCAGTGTACCTAGTGGCATCCTAAACGTGGCTATTGTACTTTTGTCTATTCACACTATTGTAAAGATATTTGCAGCACGTCTGCCTGCATTGCACACTCAAACTTTTTTAAACTAAGCCATTATACTAGCAAACACTCAGTGTACCTAGTGGCATCCTAAACGTGGCTATTGTACTTTTGTCTATTCACACTATTGTAAACATATTTGCAGCACGTCTGCCTGCATTGCACACTCCAACTTTTTTAAACTAAGCCCTTATACTAGCAAACACTCAGTGTACCTAGTGGCATCCTAAACGTGGCTATTGTACTTTTGTCTATTCACACTATTGTAAAGATATTTGCAGCACGTCTGCCTGCATTGCACACTCAAACTTTTTTAAACTAAGCCATTATACTAGCAAACACTCAGTGTACCTAGTGGCATCCTAAACGTGGCTATTGTACTTTTGTCTATTCACACTATTGTAAAAATATTTGCAGCACGTCTGCCTGCATTGCACACTCCAACTTTTTTAAACTAAGCCATTATACTAGCAAACACTCAGTGTACCTAGTGGCATCCTAAACGTGGCTATTGTACTTTTGTCTATTCACACTATTGTAAACATATTTGCAGCACGTCTGCCTGCATTGCACACTCCAACTTTTTTAAACTAAGCCATTTTACTAGCAAACACTCAGTGTACCTAGTGGCATCCTAAACGTGGCTATTGTACTTTTGTCTATTCACACTATTGTAACGATATTTGCAGGACGTCTGCCTGCATTGCACACTCAAACTTTTTTAAACTAAGCCATTATACTAGCAAACACTCAGTGTACCTAGTGGCATCCTAAACGTGGCTATTGTACTTTTGTCTATTCACACTATTGTAACGATATTTGCAGCACGTCTGCCTGCATTGCACACTCAAACTTTTTTAAACTAAGCCATTATACTAGCAAACACTCAGTGTACCTAGTGGCATCCTAAACGTGGCTATTGTACTTTTGTCTATTCACACTATTGTAAAGATATTTGCAGCACGTCTGCCTGCATTGCACACTCAAACTTTTTTAAACTAAGCCATTATACTAGCAAACACTCAGTGTACCTAGTGGCATCCTAAACGTGGCGATTGTACTTTTGTCTATTCACACTATTGTAACGATATTTGCAGCACGTCAGCCTGCATTGCACACTCAAACTTTTTTAAACTAAGCCATTATACTAGCAAACACTCAGTGTACCTAGTGGCATCCTAAACGTGGCTATTGTACTTTTGTCTATTCACACTATTGTAACGATATTTGCAGCACGTCTGCCTGCATTGCACACTCAAACTTTTTTAAACTAAGCCATTATACTAGCAAACACTCAGTGTACCTAGTGGCATCCTAAACGTGGCTACTGTACTTTTGTCTATTCACACTATTGTAAAGATATTTGCAGCACGTCTGCCTGCATTGCACACTCAAACTTTTTTAAACTAAGCCATTATACTAGCAAACACTCAGTGTACCTAGTGGCATCCTAAACGTGGCTATTGTACTTTTGTCTATTCACACTATTGTAAAGATATTTGCAGCACGTCTGCCTGCATTGCACACTCAAACTTTTTTAAACTAAGCCATTATACTAGCAAACACTCAGTGTACCTAGTGGCATCCTAAACGTGGCTATTGTACTTTTGTCTATTCACACTATTGTAAACATATTTGCAGCACGTCTGCCTGCATTGCACACTCCAACTTTTTTAAACTAAGCCATTATACTAGCAAACACTCAGTGTACCTAGTGGCATCCTAAACGTGGCTATTGTACTTTTGTCTATTCACACTATTGTAAAGATATTTGCAGCACGTCTGCCTGCATTGCACACTCAAACTTTTTTAAACTAAGCCATTATACTAGCAAACACTCAGTGTACCTAGTGGCATCCTAAACGTGGCTATTGTACTCTTGTCTATTCACACTATTGTAAACATATTTGCAGCACGTCTGCCTGCATTGCACACTCCAACTTTTTTAAACTAAGCCCTTATATTAGCAAACACTCAGTGTACCTAGTGGCATCCTAAACGTGGCTATTGTACTTTTGTCTATTCACACTATTGTAAAGATATTTGCAGCACGTCTGCCTGCATTGCACACTCAAACTTTTTTAAACTAAGCCATTATACTAGCAAACACTCAGTGTACCTAGTGGCATCCTAAACGTGGCTATTGTACTTTTGTCTATTCACAATATTGTAAACATATTTGCAGCACGTCTGCCTGCATTGCACACTCCAACTTTTTTAAACTAAGCCATTATACTAGCAAACACTCAGTGTACCTAGTGGCATCCTAAACGTGGCTATTGTACTTTTGTCTATTCACACTATTGTAAAGATATTTGCAGCACGTCTGCCTGCATTGCACACTCCAACTTTTTTAAACTAAGCCATTATACTAGCAAACACTCAGTGTACCTAGTGGCATCCTAAACGTGGCTATTGTACTTTTGTCTATTCACACTATTGTAAACATATTTGCAGCACGTCTGCCTGCATTGCACACTCCAACTTTTTTAAACTAAGCCCTTATACTAGCAAACACTCAGTGTACCTAGTGGCATCCTAAACGTGGCTATTGTACTTTTGTCTATTCACACTATTGTAAAGATATTTGCAGCACGTCTGCCTGCATTGCACACTCAAACTTTTTTAAACTAAGCCATTATACTAGCAAACACTCAGTGTACCTAGTGGCATCCTAAACGTGGCTATTGTACTTTTGTCTATTCACACTATTGTAAACATATTTGCAGCACGTCTGCCTGCATTGCACACTCCAACTTTTTTAAACTAAGCCATTATACTAGCAAACACTCAGTGTACCTAGTGGCATCCTAAACGTGGCTATTGTACTTTTGTCTATTCACACTACTGCAAATCTATGTGCAGCACCTCTGCATGACACCCTCCTGCTCTGTTTTTAATAAGCTATAATGATAGCACAAAATACTGCCATTTAGTGGCATCATAGAACTGGCTGTTGTATTCCATTAGTGCCCCACTGGTGACAAGCTATTTCTAGCACCTCTACATGACACCCTCATGCACATTTTGCTACGCTAATGTTATAGCAAACTCATGGAATTCATTGCTGCATTTCATAATTCGGAGGGATAGAAAGTCAGGCTTCCTTTAGCTTTTCCTTCTGTTCATAGACAGCATCTCCAAGAGCAATTTCCCCTCCACGTCTAAGTGTGGAGAGGCAGCTAGTGCGCATGCGTGTGCCGATGTACCCCAGCTGCAGCATAATTACAGTGTTTCGCCTAGTGAGTATGCTCAGCCTGACTGTGTTATTCCTGACGCTAAGTCTTCTTTTCGGGATACAGCGCATGCTCCCACACTAAGTGTGAAAAGCCTCTTTGCACAGGTGCTTGCATTCCGTGCCGGGTCTAAGTCCTGTTTTGTGCCTAGACACCATGCTAAAGCTGATAGTCTTTTTTCAGAGACTGTATTTCATGCTACTGAGCATGCTCAGGCACTTCCTGCATCAGAGACTAGGTCCGGTAATGAACTCTTTGGCCCTGGCCCTGATGTGGGGGTCCCATATAGACCACAGGGCATCAGGTGTCCTCCCAAATGGCTTGCAGAGGCCCACACCTATGACTTGTCACCGCATTATTGATGGTCAGACGATGACTGGTGAGGTGTTTGGGTCATGGCAGCCATGAGGTCATCATTGAAGTTGCGGTTCCAAATAGGACGCTAGTTATGCCACTCATGACGTGTCACTCTACTTTTGTCTCCAGGAGGTGCATTGTGGTTCACCCTGGTTTGGGGCGGACCCAGGTTATAAAAGGGGCTGGAGCCAACAAGGAGGTGCGCAGTCTTCTATTATGCTCCGAAAGAGCACACCTCCATGTGTTGAACCCATTGCGGCTTTAGGCCAGAGGTAGGCAGGGATAGGGTGTCGATGCAGGCCACCACCACAGTTGGTAACGCAGAACGGTTAAGACCAGCTCCTGTCCTACCAGTCCTGCTTGTGCAGCCCAGTGGCATTAACAGGCCTGCTGCTGCTGATGCGCCTGCTGTCCACAGGTGTGCCCCTACGCACACGGTCAGCGTACTCAATGGCCCCTGTGTTGTTAACAGGGAGTTCCTGGGCTGGGTGGGCATGTGGACCCTGTGACGCTAACAGGACTCCCAGTCTCCAGATCCGAATGGCGTCTAACTCGGTTCAGGCAACTATTAGTTTCATAGCCACACAGCTCTGTATCCTCCACCAAACCTTCCAGTTGCCAACCTCTCCTTTTCCAACTGGGAGCACGGTGGACACTGACTGCTGATGGGGATATATACCTTTCTCTTTCTTTTCTTATTAATTTTCGTTATATAGCGGTCACAGATTATATACCACTTTATCCAAATCTGCCAGTCCCACTGTAACAGATGGTGTTTCTTCAGCAAATGTTACAGTTGCTTAACCACCAAATCCACGGACCAAAACTTTTTTCCCCTTTCCAACACACCTGTTCCCCTTTCCAACAGCATCTGTCCTTTTTCAACTCATTTTGGGATATGACCAAAAGTGCAACTGTGCAGGGACACCGTACTCAACGCCATCTCAGCACAGCAGCCATCCCTCGGTCCCTCCGATGTGGACAAGTAAAAGACCATTTCCTCCTATCCATGACAAAGCGTTGAGATTCACTCTGTGCAGCACTGGTGTTTAGTGGAAAAGTAGATCTAAGATTGCGTACCACATTCTGCAGATACTCCTGTATACTTGCGTCCATTTCTATGGCAAGAATTAGTTCGCCAAATTTTGTCTTGTACCGGGGATCTAACAGTGTGGCAACCCAGTATTCAGGATTACTTCAAATTCATACAATCCGAGGGTCATGTAGGTAGTGCAGCAAGAAGGCGCTCATGTGTCTTGTGCATCCAGGAGGACCAAGTCCTTGGTGTGTTGGTGGCAGAGAGGTGAGAATCGTGCATCCTTCCTCTGCCCTCTCCCCACAACCTCGCACAACCGAAATGTGAGCAAGCTCTCACTCATCTGCTGAGTCTTCCATGCCCATCGCCAGTTCGTCCTCCATTTCTTCATGGGCTCCTGCACTTTCATCAACACTTTTTGCTGATACTATGCGCCCTTGTTAATCCCTCTCCCTCACCATGAATGCCGCATAGGTGCCGCTGACCATCTGGACCTTGTAGATCTTGTTATCCCTTCCGCATATGACTCCTCCTGTACTTCCTCCCCTTCCTCTTGTCCCAACACCTGACTCCGAATAATAATTACAGTGTGCTCCATCATGTAGATGACCAGAATTGTCACGCTGAGAATGACATTGCCAGTGCTAAACATCTTCGTCGACATTTGTGAACTGTGTAGCAGGGTGCATAGGTCCTTGATCTGACACCACTCCAGCAGTGTGATCTGCACCACCTCTTGATCAAGTTATCCCAGGCTATATGTCATACCGTATTTCAGCAGGGCTCTGCGGTGCTGCCACACACGCTGCAACATGTGCAGATTCCAATTCCTGCGTGTCGGAACATCGCATTTCCGGCGTTTAACTGCCAGACCCTAAGACTTCCGGAGTGATGAAAGTTGTTGAGCTGCTGTGTGCGCACGATGGAAGTGAGCACATAGCGAGCGTGCCCGCTGCACAAGGCCATGTAGGCCGTGATGGTGTTTTAAAAATTGCTGGAGAATTCGGTTCAACACGTGAGCCATACAAGGCACGTGTGTCACATTGCCCTGAGGATGGCCCGCAGCCAGGTTTGCATCATTGCCGCACACGGCTGTTAAGTCACCAACGGAGTCCGCTCCGTCAATTTGTACTCCGGTCGCCAGGTGACAACGTGTTCCTTTCATGAATAGTGCTGATGATGGAAGAGTAGTCGATGCCAGCGGCGCAGGTGGACGCAGGTTATGCTCACCCACTGGGCTGCATTACCTTGACAGATGCAGAATCTCTGGCTGAATGTAGCTGGTGGGTATCTCACAGATGAAATACCATCATTCAGCTACAACCAATGGGAAGACACCACACCCTTTTTTATGCCCATCCTGTCTGCAGACCACTGCCAGACATAGCTATGAACCTCTGGTTAATTTTACCCCCAGTTCAGTTTTATGATTTTGTGTGCTTGTTACCTGACTACTTTTCCTGCTTGCTGTTTATGTACCTTGTTGGCCGATCCGCATTTCACCTCTGCTTGTTTTCTGATTAAGTCCTGGCCGTCCCATTCTGTTCCTGTTCCTCAATTAATGTTTTGACCCTGCCTGACTACTATTCTCTGGAATAGCGGTGTGAATCACATTTCCCATACATTTCAAAGTAAAACTTTGACCGCCTGATGGCATTGAGCTCTGCTGCCAGCATAGTAAGGAGGTGTGTGGTAGTCCTCGTGCGCAGTTGCAAGTAAGGGTGGCCTGACCACACAGGGTTTGCGCCAAGGTGGAGGACCCACACGAGGTTGAAGAGGCAGAAGCAGTGTATTAACTTCTACATACAGAAGAAGGATTGAAACAACTCGTGGGGACGGCAAGACTTGTACAGCAGACCCTTCTCCATCTCTCACCATAGTTTGCCAGTGCCCAGTCAGTGACATGTAATGACCCTGTCTATGCTTACTGGTCCAAGTATCTGTGTTGAAATGCACCCTGTCGCACACAGATTTTCTCAAGGAAGTGGTGATGTTGTGTGCGACATGCTGGTGTAGCGCGGGCATGCTTTTCTTGGAGAAGTAGTGGTGATTGGGCATCTGGTACTGGGGCACAGCGACAGACATAAGGTCTCTAAAATCCTGTGTGTCCACTAGGCGGAAAGGCAGCATTTCGGTAGCCAACAGCTTACAGAGGGATAGAGTCAACCACTTAGCTTTGTCATGGGTCGCAGGAAGTGGCCTTTTATTTGACCACATCTGAGGGACAGAGATCTGGCTGCTGTCTGTAGACGGTGTTGAGTAGGGTGTCCCTGGAAAAATGCAGGTTTGTGAGGAAAGTGCAGGCGGAGACATGATGTTGCCTTCATCTTGCCTTCAGATCTGTTCATCTTGTATCATTTTTAAAAAACACAGCAAGCAAGGGTTACTCCAAGCGGAGTCTCCCTTTTTTCCAAAAATTGGGCACACAGACACCCCATCAGTGGCAGCACTTGTGCCCTAGTTGCAAACAGGATGTTTTGATTTGCATCAAGCACATTCAAAAATACGCCATAATTAACCGTCCCCAGCATGAC
Source organism: Anomaloglossus baeobatrachus (assembly GCF_048569485.1). Classification (NCBI taxonomy): domain Eukaryota; kingdom Metazoa; phylum Chordata; class Amphibia; order Anura; family Aromobatidae; genus Anomaloglossus; species Anomaloglossus baeobatrachus. Next base: position 221,297,427 of record NC_134358.1, on the reverse strand, counting down.
ACCGGGGTAGGTAGATAAAGTCTTTGCTGAACCATGACTTGGTCATCTTGGCTCCTTTTAAAAACAATGTAAGCAAGGGTTACTCCAAGCGGAGCCTCCCTTTTTTCCAACAATTGTGCCCCACACACACCCACCCATTCAGTGGCAGCAGTTGTGCCATAGTTGTACACTTCACAGCTAGATTTGCATCAAGCACATTCCAAATCCACAAGCATTTACTCTCCCCAGGATGACACAGGGGTTGTAAATTCCTTCTGGATCCATGACTTGTTAATTTTGATGAACGTCAGTCTGTCCACATTGTCACTGGACAGACGCGTGCGCTTATCTGTCAGCACACACCCAGCAGCACTGAAAACACGGTCAGAGACAACGCTGGCAGCTGTACACGACAAAATCTCCAAGGCGTAACTGGATAGCTCTGGCCATTTTTCTAGATTTGAAGCCCAAAATGAGCAAGGCTCTATTTGCAAAGTCATGGCATCGATGTTCATTTGTAGATACTCCTGTATCATCCTCTCCAGCCTTTGACTATGTGTCAGACTTGTTGTCTCTGGTGGCCTTGCAAAGGAGGGTCTAAAAAAATTATGAAAAGATTCCATTAAATTGCTGTTACCAGCACCAGATACGGTCCTACTGGTACGTGTAGACTGTTGAAGATGACGAGACCGTCCCATGTTTGTCAAGTTACAACTGGGAGATTCACTCCCTGCACCTGCACGGTTGTTTGGTGGAAAAGCGGATCTAAGATCGAGTAACAGCTTCTGCTGATACTCCTGCATAAGTGCGTCCCTTTCTATGGCTGGAATTATGTCACAAAATTTGGACTTGTACCGGGGATCTAATAGTGTGGCAAGCCAGTAGTCATCATCACTTCTAATTTTGACAATACGAGGGTCATGTTGGAGGTAGTGCAACAAGAAGGCACTCATGTGTCTTGCGCAGCCATGCGGACCAAGTCCACGCTGTGTTTGTGGCAGAGAGGTGCTAACCGTTCTTTCTTCCTCTGACATCTCCCCCCAACCTCTTTCAACTGAAATTTGACCAAGGTCCCCCTCATCTGCTGAGTCTTCCATGTCCATGGACAGTTCGTCCTCCATATCTTCATGTCCTCCTGCACCTTTCTCAACATCTCGCCTGCTACCATGCGCCCTTGTTGATCCCTGTCCCCCATGGTCCCATGCCTGGCGCCTTGGTGATGATGAACGTCTGGACCTTGGTGATGTTGTTGTGTCTTGCGCATATGAATCCTCCTGTAGTTCCTCCCCTTCCTGTTGTCCCACCCCCTGACTCCGAATAGTGTTTAGCGTGTGCTCCAGCATGTAAATGACTGGAATCGTCATGCTGATAATGGCATTGTCAGCGCTAAACATATTCGTCGCCATGTCGAAACTGTGCAGAAGGGTGCATAGGTCCTTGATCTGAGACCACTCTAGCAGTGTAATCTGCCCCACCTCTGCATCTCATTGGCCTAGGCTATACGTCATGACGTAATGCACCAGGGCTCGGTGGTGCTGTCTCTGTATCATGTGGAGAGTCGAATTCCAGCGTGTCGATACATCGCATTTCAGGTGATGAACCGGCAGGCTGAAAGACTTCTGGAGCAATGCAAGGCAAGTCAGCTGCGGCGTTTAAACGGCAGAAGTGAGCAGAGAGTGACCATGCCCTGTGCAGAAGCCCATCTAGGCCGTGATAGTGGGTTAAAATTGCTGGACAACAAGGTTAAACACGTGAGCCATACAAGGCACGTGTGCCAGCTTGCCCAGGCGAAGGGCCGCACCCAGGTTTGCAGCATTGTCGCACACGGCCTTACCAGGCTGCAGGTTGAGTGGAGACAACCATTTATTAAACTCGGACCGCAGAGCTGACCACAACTCCTCAGCTGTGTGACTCTTATTCCCAAGACATGTCAAGCTAAAGACCGCCTGATGCCGTTGCGCTCTGCTGCCAGCATAGTAATGAGGGTTGCGTGATTCCTTCTGCGCAGTGAGAACGCTAGTGGCCTGACCAGGCAGGCTTGGGGCGGAGGTGGAGGACCCAGATGAGGTGGAGGATGCAGAAGCAGTGGCGGAACTTGGACAGACAGAGGATTGACACACAAGTCGTGGGGACGGCAAGACTTGTGCAGCAGACCCTTCACCATCTATCACCATAGTTACCCAGTGGCCAGTCAGCGACATGTAACGTCCCTGTCCATGCTTACTGGTCCAAGTATCGGTGGTGAAATGCACCCGTTCACACACAGAGTTTCTCAAGGAAGCGGTGATGTGTGCGACATGCTGGTGTAGCGCGGGCACACCTTTCTTAGAGAAGTAGTGGCGACTAGGCATCTGGTACTGGGGCACAGCGACAGACATAAGGTCTCCAAAATCCTGTGTGTCCACTAGGCGGAAAGGCAGCATTTCGGTAGCCAACAGCTTACAGAGGGATAGAGTCAACCTCTTAGCTTTGTCATGGGTCACAGGAAGTGGCCTTTTATTTGACCACATCTGAGGGACAGAGATCTGGCTGCTGTGTGTAGACGGTGTTGAGTAGGGTGTCCCTGGAAAAATGCAGGTTTGTGAGGAAAGTGCAGGCGGAGACATGATGTTGCCTTCATCCAACGTTGGTGCTATCGATGTTTGAGAGAGCTGTACACAATCACTTGTTTCCCCTTCCAAACCAACTGACGACCTACCAAGCAAACTGCCTGTTGCGGTTACAGTGGTGGAAGTTGTGGGTGGAAAAACAGGTGTGACAGCTGTCCCCACAGTCCTAGAAGATGACGAGCGCGCGGATGCACTGGAAGGGGCAGGCGGTGGATGGTTGGCTCCGCTAGGCCGCATTGCAGCACGGTGAGCTTCCCACCAGGCCATATGATATTTATTCATGTGACGATTCATGGAAGAAGTTGTCAAACTGCTGATGTTTTGACCTCTACTAAGATAACCATGCCAAATGTTACAGATCACATAATTTGGGCGATCTTTTTTTATGTCAAAAAAGGACCACGCTAGGCAAGGCTTAGAGGCCATGCGACCTGTTGATCCACCCCGAATAATGCTCAGAGGCAGAGTGGTGGCTGAGGATGCAGTTGTAGACGTGCTACCAGTGCTCCGACTGTGTCCAGGAAGGCGCAAGGTTACTTTGTCGTCGGTTGCATCCTCCTCCACCGCCTCTGTTGACCTCCTCGAGTGTCTGACTGTGGGTTGACAGTAGGTGGGATCTAGAACTTCATCATCAATTGTTGTGTTTGCACTCCCCTCCCCCTCAGACCGAGCCTCTTCTTGCCCTGACCGAATATTTAAGTTGTCATCCCAATCGGGTATCTGCGTCTCATCTTCATCAGTATGTTCCTCATTGTCTATAACCACAGTTGTTGGAAAGGCAGCATTTTGGTAGCCAACAGTTTGCAGATGATGAAAGTCAACCTCCAAGCCATGTCATGCCCTTCTAAAAGCATGTAAAACACAGCGAGGGGACTCCAACCACAGTCTCCCTCGTTTCCACTAACTGGGCCACACACACCCCACTTGACTGGCATCGGTTGAGCCCCCTTTTGAAAAAGAAAAAGATGCTTTGCATGAAGCACTCTCAAAAATACGCGTGCCTTTCCCGTCCCCTGGCTGACCCAGGGGAAGAAAAGTCCTCTGAGAGCCATGACTTGTTCATCTTGGTTCTTTTAGAGACACAGCGAGGGGACTCCAACCACAGTCTCCCTCGTTTCCACTAACTGGGCCACACACACCCCACTTGACTGGCATCGGTTGAGCCCCCTTTTGAAAAAGAAAAAGATGCTTTGCATGAAGCACTCTCAAAAATACGCGTGCCTTTCCCGTCCCCTGGCTGACCCAGGGGAAGAAAAGTCCTCTGAGAGCCATGACTTGTTCATCTTGGTTCTTTTAGAGACACAGCGAGGGGACTCCAACCACAGTCTCCCTCGTTTCCACTAACTGGGCCACACACACCCCACTTGACTGGCATCGGTTGAGCCCCCTTTTGAAAAAGAAAAAGATGCTTTGCATGAAGCACTCTCAAAAATACGCGTGCCTTTACCGTCCCCTGGCTTACCCAGGGGAAGAAAAGTCCTCTGAGAGCCATGACTTGTTCATCTTGGTTCTTTTAGAGACACAGCGAGGGGACTCCAACCACAGTCTCCCTCGTTTCCACTAACTGGGCCACACACACCCCACTTGACTGGCATCGGTTGAGCCCCCTTTTGAAAAAGAAAAAGATGCTTTGCATGAAGCACTCTCAAAAATACGCGTGCCTTTCCCGTCCCCTGGCTGACCCAGGGGAAGAAAAGTCCTCTGAGAGCCATGACTTGTTCATCTTGGTTCTTTTAGAGACACAGCGAGGGGACTCCAACCACAGTCTCCCTCGTTTCCACTAACTGGGCCACACACACCCCACTTGACTGGCATCGGTTGAGCCCCCTTTTGAAAAAGAAAAAGATGCTTTGCATGAAGCACTCTCAAAAATACGCGTGCCTTTCCCGTCCCCTGGCTGACCCAGGGGAAGAAAAGTCCTCTGAGAGCCATGACTTGTTCATCTTGGTTCTTTTAGAGACACAGTGAGGGGACTCCAACCACAGTCTCCCTCGTTGCCACTAACTGGGCCACACACACCCCACTTGACTGGCATCAGTTGACCCAATTTTCAAGATGAAAAAGATGCTTTGCATGAAACACTCTCAAAAATACGCGTGCCTTTCCCGTCCCCTGGCTGACCCAGGGGAAGAAAAGTCCTCTGAGAGCCATGACTTGTTCATCTTGGTTCTTTTAGAAACACAGCGAGGGGACTCCAACCACAGTCTCCCTCGTTTCCACTAACTGGGCCACACACACCCCACTTGACTGGCATCAGTTGACCCAATTTTCAAGATGAAAAAGATGCTTTGCATGAAGCACTCTCAAAAATACGCGTGCCTTTCCCGTCCCCTGGCTGACCCAGGGGAAGAAAAGTCCTCTGAGAGCCATGACTTGTTCATCTTGGTTCTTTTAGAAACACAGCGAGGGGACTCCAACCACAGTCTCCCTCGTTTCCACTAACTGGGCCACACACACCCCACTTGACTGGCATCAGTTGACCCAATTTTCAAGATGAAAAAGATGCTTTGCATGAAGCACTCTCAAAAATACGCGTGCCTTTCCCGTCCCCTGGCTGACCCAGGGGAAGAAAAGTCCTCTGAGAGCCATGACTTGTTCATCTTGGTTCTTTTAGAGACACAGCGAGGGGACTCCAACCACAGTCTCCCTCGTTTCCACTAACTGGGCCACACACACCCCACTTGACTGGCATCGGTTGAGCCCCCTTTTGAAAAAGAAAAAGATGCTTTGCATGAAGCACTCTCAAAAATACGCGTGCCTTTCCCGTCCCCTGGCTGACCCAGGGGAAGAAAAGTCCTGTGAGAGCCATGTCCACATTGTCAGTGGACAGACACGTGTGCTTATCTGCCAGCAGACCCCCAACAGCACTGAAGACAGGTTCCGAGAGAACGCTGGCTGCAGGACACGACAAGATCCCCAAGGCGTACGTGGCGAGCTCAGGCAATTTATCCAGATTGGAAGTCTAAAATGAGCAGGGCTCAAGTTGCACAATAATGGAATCGATGTTTCCTTGCATATACTCATATATCTGTGTGTCCTCCTCTTTTTCCTTGTCCAGCTGTTTTGTTTTCGCATGAGTATATGTCCTTGTCACTTTCCCATGTGTTTGAGTTGTTTGTCACCTTTTGGACACCTTTGAGGGTGTTTTCTAGGTGTTTTTCTGTGTTTGTGATTGCCTGCCATTGTTTCCTATTGGCTCGAGTTCGGTTCGTCGAACGTTCGACGAGCCGAACTCGAACGGGACCTCCGTTCGGCGAACCGGCCTCGAGCCGAACCGGGACCGGTTCGCTCATCTCTAATGTGAACCCTTTGTATTTACTTTCATGGAGTCTTCTCTTTACTGTTGACTTAGAGACAGATACACCTACTTCACTGAGAGTGTTCTGGACTTCAGTTGATGTTGTGAACGGGTTCTTCTTCACCAAAGAAAGTATGCGGCGATCATCCACCACTGTTGTCATCCGTGGACGCCCAGGCCTTTTTGAGTTCCCAAGCTCACCAGTCAATTCCTTTTTTCTCACAATGTACCCGACTGTTGATTTTGCTACTCCAAGCATGTCTGCTATCTGTCTGATGGATTTTTTCTTTTTTTTCAGCCTCAGGATGTTCTGCTTCACCTCAATTGAGAGTTCCTTAGACCGCATGTTGTCTGGTCACAGCAACAGCTTCCAAATGCAAAACCACACACCTGTAATCAACCCCAGACCTTTTAACTACTTCATTGATTACAGGTTAACGAGGGAGACGCCTTCAGAGTTAATTGCAGCCCTTAGAGTCCCTTGTCCAATTACTTTTGGTCCCTTGAAAAAGAGGAGGCTATGCATTACAGAGCTATGATTCCTAAACCCTTTCTCCGATTTGGATGTGAAAACTCTCATATTGCAGCTGGGAGTGTGCACTTTCAGCTCATATTATATATATAATTGTATTTCTGAACATGTTTTTGTAAACAGCTAAAATAACAAAACTTGTGTCACTGTCCAAATATTTCTGGACCTAACTGTATATGCCTGCAAACTTATCTTAGGGAAAATAATAGATGTAGCCCTGACAAAGGACTTTTGGTTTTATGTTGGTTTCATGTTGCGGCATCAAGGACTGTTAGGCTATCATCCCTGCCTACAAGTAAATCTCAATAAATTAGAATATCATCAAAAAGTTCATTTATTTCAGTAATTCAATACAAAAACATGAAACACATATATCATATAGAGTCATTACAGATTGATTTATTTCAAGTGTTTATTTCTGTTAATGTTGAGGATTATAGCTTACACCTATGAAAACCCAAAAGTGATTAAAATAATTACCAGAAAACACCTGCAAAGGCTTCCTAAGTTTTTAAAATGGTCCCTAAAGCCCGATACACACGCTTCAATATATCTCACAATCCGTCGTTGGGGTCAAGTTGTAAGTGACGCACATCCGGCATCGTTTGTGAGGTATCTGCGTGTGACACCTACGTGTAATCAGGATTGAACGCAAAACCGTTGATCGCGAACACATCGTATCTTTGTCTCGAATTGAGCATTTTGTTGCACGAACCTAGTCAATTGTAACGTGTGACATCCCTCATACGATTTTGGTGTCTGTGGCTATGTGCGCAGGTGTGCGCTCTGCACCGCAGCTTAAAAAAGGTCCGCTTCAGAGCGCAGCTGGAGCAGTGTGAATGCCGTGCAGCGCCGGGGATCGGGGATCGGTGAGTATGAGAGAGGGGGGGACACTTCAGTCACTCAGGGGATTAGCGGTCACCGGTGAGTCCTTCACTGGTGACCGCTAAACAGGGCGCGACACAGACAGAGCCGCAGCATGACAATGAAGTCGGGGGAAGTTCACCCAAGTTCATTCTGATTGTGCGGCTCTGTCTGTGTCTGCTGTCATCTGCCATTCAGCTCTGCTACATGGCTGTCTGTGTCTGCTGTCAGCGGCCATGTAGCAGAGCTGAATGGCAGATGACATAGTAAAAACGCATCCCTACACATTACACACGCTTGGCAAGTCAATAAATTAAAAAAAAAAAAAAAAAAGGGTGCCCAATGCATACGTCACAGAACACATGATCTAAAGGATCGCACACAAAATTGATCAATTTAACATAGACTACTAACGCTCGTGTGACAGCAAATGAACGACCTACGTGCAATCTCATAAGATCTTGTATGCAACCTGGGCGTGTCACATCGCAAATGCGATTGTACAACTAATTGCAACATGTAAAGCAGGCTTTAGTCTGGTTCAGTAGGCTACACAATCATGGGGAAGACTGCTGACTTGACAGATGTCCAGAAGGCAGTCTTTCACAAGGATTGGACTGCTGCTGCAGTTGTGCATTAAGAGCCACCACACTGAGACGTATCCAGGGCATGGTCTACAATGTCGCATTCCTTGTGTCAAACCACTCATGACCAATAGACAATGCCAGAAGCATCTTACCTGAGCCAAGGAGAAAAAGAACTGGACTGTTGCTCAGTGGTCCAAGGTGTTATTTTTAGATGAAAGTAAATTTTGCATTTCATTTAGAAATACATGTAAAGGTCCCAGAGTCTGGAGGAAGAGTGGAGAAGCCACAATCCAAGCTGCTTGAGTTCTAGTGTGAAGTTTCCACAATCAGTGATGGTTTCGGGAGCCATGTCATCTGCTGGTGTAGGTCCACTGTGTTTTATCAAGACCAAAGTCAGCGCAGCCGTCTACCAGGAAATTGTAGAGCGCTTCATGCTTCACTCTGACGACAAGCTTTTTGGAGATGGAAATTTCATTTTCCAGCAGGACTTGGCACCTGTCCACACTGCCAAAAGTACTAATACCTGGTTTAATAACCACAATATCACTGTGCTTGATTTGTCAGCAAACTCGCCTGACCTAAACCCCATTAAGAATCTATGAGGTATTGTCAAGAGGAAGATGAGACACCAGACCCAACAATGCAGACAAATTGAAGGTGGCTATCAAAGCAACCTCAGCAGTGCCACAGGCTGATTGCCTCCATGCCACGCAGCATTTATGCAGTATATCATGCAGAAGGATCCCTGACCAAGTATTGAGTGCATTTACTGTACAGACGTTTCAGTAGGACAACATTTCTGAGTTTAAAATAATTTTTTTCAGTTGATCCTATATAATACTCTAATTTTCTGAGATAATGATTTTTGGGTTTTTATTGGCTGTAAACCATAATCATCAACATTAACAGAAATTAACACTTGAAATAGATCACTTGAAATAGATTTGTAATGACTCTATATAATATATGTGTTTCCCCTTTTTGTATTGAATTACTGAAATAAATTAACTTTTTGATAATACTCTAATTTATTGACATGCACTTGTACATGCCTGTAATCCAAACTGGTCCCTCCTATAGCAGCTCTCCTTACACTAACTGTGTATTAATATGGAATAGGATAGATGTAGCCCTGACAAGGGACTTTTAGTTTCAGGGTGCAGCAGCAAGTCTGTAAGGCTGTAATCCCAGCCTATATGCTTGTAATGCAAAGCTATCCCTTCTCCAGAAGATCTATTTACACTGAATGAAGAAATCAGAGGTATTACTAGGGAATAGAATAGATGGAGCCATGAAAAGTGACCACTACATAAGCAATGAGAAATTCATAAATATGGATGTTACTCAACTCTTTGACAACAAAGTATCAAGATTTTCTTTGAGAGTTAAAATTGTTAGTGCTAAGTCAATACCTCTCTTGCTATTTCTGTATTGCTGATAAGAAAATTCCTCATTTCTTCAGTTAGTTAATACCTTTTCTAATGCTATTCCTTTTTAGATATGAGTACAAAATGTGCTTTGTTCAAATACTGTCATTTCAATTATATTATTTTTTTCATGTGGTCAATCAGTTAGAGAGTTTAGTTTACTACGTTTTTTCAGATGTATTTATTTTATTACATGTAGTTCTTTCCAAATTAAGCAACATTAAATTGTGAATGCCTTTGCACTGGCATGTTAAAGGGGTTTTCTGGGCTTAAGGTAAATTTCTGCAGCCACTATATATGAGTTCTGACTGGTGAATCCAGACAGCATGCATTATGCACACGGTCAAGATACTCCACAACTGCCAGATTATATGGGCAGTAACTTGACCGGTCGTTTGAGATCTGCATACTGGTGGTTTGGTCCTGACAAGATTCACATCCGTTTCTTTCAGTAGAACAGTGAGAGTAGCAGATGAGAATTAGTTTTACTGATTGTTTATAGACAGAAGCAGGTAAGAATCTAGTCACCATGTGACCACCAGTATGCAGATCACATATCGGTGGTCACATAATCACCCGCTGGATCATTTGAGCTGTATACTGATGGTCATGTGCCGACTATATTCTCATCCGCATCTCACAATCTTTTATTGAAAAAAAACTATGAGAATCTAGTGAGCACTTGACCATCAATATGCAAAACGTATATTGCTGGTAAAAGAATAAACAAAAACCCCGCCCTCCGGAAATTCTCTGTATATGGCTGGCTGTATGTGGACAAAGCCGAACTGCTCAATCATTTACTTCCATTATACTCATTATTCGAGTTGAGCACTTTCAGAGCATTTGACCTGCCAGACTAGAGTGCCGAGCACCTGAGCATTTTAGTGCTTGCCTATCACTGCTGCTGAATCATTAAGATTTCCTTTCACTTAGGGGTACTTCTCACATAGCGAGATCGCTAGCAAGATTTCTGGTGAGTCACGTTGTTGTGACGCACCAGTGACCTCATTAGCGATCTCGCTGTGTGTGACACTGAGCAGCGATCTGGCCCCTGCTGTGAGACTGCTGCTCATTACAGACAGTGCTGGTTCATTTTTTGGACGTTGCTATACTGCTGTGAAGCACACATTGCTGTGTTTGACAGCGAGAGAGCAACGATCTGAATGTGCAGGGAGCCGGCGTCTGGCAGCCTGCAGTAAGCTGTAACCAAGGTAAATATCGGGTAACCAAGCAAAGCCCTTTGCTTGGTTACCCGATATTTACCTTGATTACTAGCGTCCACCGCTCTCAGGCTGTCAGCGCCGGCTCCCTGCTCCCTGCACAAGTAGCCGGAGTACACATCGGGTAAATAAGAAAAGCGGTTTGCTTATTAACCCGATGTGTACTCTGGCTAGGAGTGCAGGGAGCCAGCGCTAAGCGGTGTGCGCTGGTAACCAAGGTAAATATCGGGTAACCAAGTGCTTGGTTACCCGATATTTACCTTAAGTTACCAAGCGCAGCATCGCTTCCACGCATCGCTGCTGGCTGGGGGCTGGTCACTGGTCGCTGGTGAGATCTGCCTGATTGACAGCTGATCAGCGACCATGTAGCGACGCACCAGCGATCCTGACCAGGTCAGATCGCTGGTAGGATCGCTGGAGCGTCGCTAAAGTGTGACGGTACCCTAAGGGGTACTTTGCACACTACGACATCGCAGATGCGATGTAGGTTGGGGTCAAATTGAAAGTGACGCACATCCGGCGTCGCTGTCGACATCGTAGTGTGTAAAACGTTTTTGATACGATTAACAAGCGCAAAAGCGTCAAAATTGTATCATTGGTGTAGCGTCGGTCATTTCCATAATTTCGGAAGAACCGATGTTACGATGTTGTTCCTCGTTCCTGCGGCAGCACACATCACTGTGTGTGAAGCCGCAGGAGCGAGGAACATCACCTTACCTGCGTCCCGGCTGCAATGAGGAAGGACGGAGGTGGGTGGGATGTTTATGTCCCACTCATCTCCGTCCTTTTCCTTTTGTTGGCCGCCTGCCGTATGACGTCGCTGTGACGCCGCACGACCCGCCCCCTTAGGAAGGAGGCGGTTCGCCGGCCAGAGCGACGTCGCACGGTAGGTAAGTGCGTGTGAAGCTGCCGTAGTGATAATGTTCGCTACGGCATCTATCACAAGATATTGCAGCTGCGATGGGGGCGGGGACTATCGCGCTCGGCATCACAGCAATCAGCTTGCGATGTCGTAGTGTACAAAGTACCCCTAAGACTAAGCGAACCATTGAAAAACAACCCACAGCATTAACTTTTCTCCAACAAATTTTTCAGTTGGCACAATGCAGTCTGGCAGGTAACACTTTCTTGGCAATTGCCAAACCCCCAATACTTTTTTTTCACATACTGCATGTTGCTCAACTAAAAAACAGCAAAATAAAGAAATGATCCAATTTAGCGGTATGATTTTTGTTCTCTTTATTATTCATTTTTCTTACCATAAACCTTTAACCTTCACCAGATAAAAAGTTTCCATAAAGTCTAATTTCTTGTAACATATAGGGAATATTTTTGGAACAGCATTTTCTGTGGCATAATGAAACATATGGCTATATCAGTCACAAGTCCAGTAAAATGTGCTGTAACTGACAGATTTGTAATAAAAAGAGAATAGTCCAAATGATTAGAACATATGCTCCTATACAGAGATTTGATGCCACTCCAGAGGTTGCACATATCTACAGTTAGCTGTAGTAAATAATGTCAACTTGCAAATTATTAATATATCTCTCAGGAAAGATAAATGTCAAAGAAAATACAAAAATCAAACATTAAAACGGAATATAGTAACTTATTAACAGATAACAACAGTTGCAGCTGCCTAAAACAAATGGCAGATAAGATTACGTCGCTTGCACCTGGCCCTCTATAAACACTGTGTAGTTTAGTTTATGTGATTTAGTAACCTAGGGACAGAAACGGTTGTGGAAGAGGTTACTTGCTAAAGTAGTTATCTACCTGAAGTCTTGTTGGATTAAGCTTTGATTCGTCGGACACTTACGGTATACTCCAGATGTGACCTGGCTTTGGCTGACTGACAATTTTTTAAAAGAAAACAGCATGAGCTCTATGCACTGTTTCTAACCAATGATGGAGTGATTTCTCACTAAAGATGTTGATGGATTATTGTTGGGATGTGCCAGGAGGAATGACCAATCTGTGGAGATCTATCCACTGTGAGCCCAATTGATTCCTACAATAAAGTTGCAGTGGCCATTCAGGCTTTACTTGCCTTTTTATATAAAACTGCCTTACTGGCCAATTATAGTTTATAATGAGAAAGGATATTTTAGACTTACACCTGCACTCGTATGTACATTTTTTTGATGCACAGAAAAAGGAAACCAGAAACAGACAAGAAAAACACAAAGAAATCAGTTTAAGATTTGTTACATGGCTGACACCATTGACATCTGATAAAGCACTCCCATAATGGGTATATAATATAATCTAAATTTGATTTTTTTTTTTAGGGTTCGTTACTTTTGATTCAGTTATAGACTTTATTTTTTGTAAATTTTGTATACAGTTCTTGTTCTGCAGTAAGGCTGGGGCCACACGGTTATTAAAGCGAGTGAATCGCATGACACTCGGTTCCCGTTCTGCTGGAGTGTAAGCCAAGTGTCATGCCACTGCCATGTGATCCTGCAATCGTAGTACAGCCACGGGGGACAGGGTGGGTGCTGCGGAGGAGAGAGAGGGATTAATCTCCCTATCTTCTCCATTATCAGCTGATGCGATTCTCGCACTGTACTCACATTACACTGGTGTAATACGAATGCAATGCGATGTTTCTCTCACAATCATAGACTTGTATGGGCGTGAGTTAAAAAAAATCAGATTCCACCCACAGCATTGTTTTCTCTGTCCGATTAAGGCTGAGAAAAAAAATGGCTCATGGGAGCTGCCCCATAAGGTAACATGGGTCCGGGTGGAATGCAATTTTTTATCGCATTCCACTCGCTCCGTTTTACTCGCCTTGTGTGCTCTGTCTGAGGGTATGATGCCACTTGCATATGACTTGGGCGAGTCTCGCTTCGGGATCACCCGGCATGAAAAGACATGCAGCCGACCCTCTCCTGTCAGGAGATTGTGCGCCGTGCTGGGTGATACCGATGAGAGACTCGCACGAGTCATACGCAAGTGGAATCATACCATTATGATGAGCCTCAGATTCTGGATACTGTGTGCATATCAGGAATCCAATTTCATAATGCAAACCTCACAGAAGTTGACTTTTTTTATAGTCTTTTCCTCTGAGGATATTGTACATTTCATACCATCTCAGTCCATTTTATTTTCCGGCAGTTTATAGCTTAAAACCTCCTTAGATCTTGAACGAATTGAGCCCTGTCTATCCGGTAGAAATTATAAAGATTTGAGGCATTGCACTTGAGGCTAGTGAAAAAGTTAAAGATTGGTGTCCAACCAGCATATATAGGAGGAGAGCAGACGTGATTGTCTCTCCGAAAACATATGATGAAAAATTACTCACAAGCTGACCGTCAGAGATTGACTCTTGCTATGAACTACCAACCTGTGGGTCAATGCCCGTTTCAGCTTGCACCGATTATAGACCTCAGAGAACTTATCAGGTGGAGTGTTAGAATCAGTAGTCTGAACAGAAGGTGCCACCAGCATAACAGTTGACGAAGTTTGTGAAAATCTCCCCATGATAGTCACCAAGTCTACACAAACTGACCTGAACTAGTAATTAGTGATAAAAAAAACCCAAATTAAACATTTTTTAACACTTCTTAATTCTTCTTTTATACTATTTTAACCCGTTTACCCGAAACCTTGTTTATTCTAACCAGTGTTCATTTATGTGGTAAGAACTCTGGAATGCTTCAACATATCTCAGTGATTCTAAGAATGTTTTTTCATGACACATGTTATTTCTAAATTTACGGCAAAATGATTTCTTATTTATTTACGAAAATATCATAAGTATGACAAAAACAAATTGAAAATTTAGCAAAAAGAAGAAATTTTCAAACTTATACTTTATATGCCCTTAAACCAGATATTTATATCACACTAAAAATAGTTAATAATTAACATTTGCTACATGTCTACTTTACATCAGCATCATTTTTGAAACACAAATTTTTTTAAGAATTTAGAAAGGTTAAACGTTTATCAGCAATTTTTTCAATTTTCTTTAAGGGGTCTATGTAATAGAAAATATCCAAAAGTGACAGCATTTTAAAAATTGCAACCCTTTAAAATACTCAAAACCTTATTCAAAAAGTTTATTAACTCTTTAGGTGCTTCAGAAGAATTAAAGCAATGTCGAAGGAAAAAAATGAACATTTAAATTTTTCCCACAAAAATGTTCTTTTAGCCCCATATTTTTTACATTTTCTCAAGGTTAACAGGAGTAAATTGACCATATAATTTGTTAGCATATTTCTCCTGAGTACGCCATATGCAGTGGAAAACTACTGTTTGGGTGCATGACAAAGCTCGGAAGGGATGAAGCACCATGTGACTTTTAAAGCGCAGAAGTGGCTGGAATAGATAGAAGAATCCATATCATATTTGCAGAGCCCCTGATGTGCCTAAATAGTGGACACTTCCCACAAGTGACCCCATTTTGGAAACTACATTATGCTTATGAAATTTATCTGGAGATGTGGTGAACACCTTGAAACCATAGGTGATTCACAGAATTTTAGAAAGTTAAGCTGTGAAAAAAAATGTTTTCGAAAATAAATATTGCTTTAACCCCACATTTTCATTTTCCCAAAGGTAAAAGGATGGACAGTAAAATTTGTTGTGTAATTTCTCCTGAGTACACCAATACCTCATCTGTGCTGGAAAACTACTGTTTTGGCAGGGCTCTGAAGGGAGGGAGTGCTATTTGAATTTTGGAGTGCCATTTTGGCTGGAATTGATTGCAGATGCCATTTGAAGAGCCTCAGTTTGGAAACTACAACTCTTGAAGAAAGAGACATTTGAGGCACACTGCAAATCTCAGAAGAAAAGGAACAACATATTGGTGCCATGTCACATTGGAAGAGCCCCTGACATGCAAAAAAACAAGAGCAGAGCCCCCCATAAGTGACCCCAATTTACACACTTCACACCTCAATGAATTCATCTAGGGAAGCAACAAGCATGTTGACATTCACAGGGACATCACATAATTTTATTCCATTAGGTAAAGAAAGAATAATTAGTTTTTTAAAACTACAAAATGTTGTTTTAGCCTCAAGTTTGTAATTATTATAAGGGCTAATAGGAAAAAAAGACCACATAATTTACATGTAATTGGGAACTACTTTTCAAATACAGTGTAAAGCTCAGTATGGAAGGAGCACCATTTTCAAATGCAAATTTTGCTGTTATGTTTTGCGGGTGATATATCACATTGGCAGAGCCCCTAAGGTGACGGAAAAGTAGAAATCCCTCAAAAGTGACCCCATTTTACAAATTACACCTCTCAATGAATTCATCTAAAGGGTGCAGTGATCATATTGACACCACAGGTGTGTTACAAAATTTTATCCCCTTCACCCCTGGCCGATTTTCCATTTTTCATTGTTTTTTCTTTTTGCTCCCCTACTTCCGAGAGCCATAACATTTTCATTTTTCCATCAATCTTTCCATATGAGGGCTTGCTTTTTGCGGGACGAGTTGTACTTTTAAATGAAACTGTACATTTTACCATATAGTGTACTGGAAAACAGCAAAAAAAATTCCAAGTGCGGAAAAATTTCCAGTTGAGTTGAAGCTTTTATTGGAAACAATTTACAGAAAATTTTGGATCACATTTATCCTGAGCTCTACACTGAGCACTTATTTCAATGGGTTTCCATCTACATCTCTGAACGAAGTGATTCAGGTGAAACCCCCGGAGGATCTATTCACTATGAGACAGGCAGAGATACTTTAGACACCGTCTGGCCTCTGTTAGGCGGTGTCTGTTTTTTCCAAAGTGCAGAAAACTATGGCCAAGCCATTCTTGTATGAACACTTGAAAAGACGGACACTACTGAATCACAGGCCAGAGAGAGTCCAAAGTGACTCCATCTGCTTCATTCTAGGGAATGTTTTGTCGGGGGTTCTAAATCATATATTTCAAAGATTTACATGGAAACCACGATGCAAGTGCTCAATGTAGTGCACAAGATAAATGTGATCTGAGCCTTACTGTGATCTTTGGGAGGAAGATTGACAAATCAACAACAGTTCAAGAATTGGGTTTATTTATTTTTTATGCCGTTCCTCATGTGGTATGATTAGAGGGCTTTATGGTTCAGGTCAGTGTAAATACAGCGATACCTGAATTTAATTATTTATTTATATCAATTTATGTTTGGCTACTATCACACACACAATAAAACACCTTTTTATTTACAACAAAAAGTTTTAGCAATACCATAATGTCATGGGAAGGGAGGAGGTAACAGGGAATTTGACAGGAAGGAATGGAGATAATAGGGAAATGACGGGAAGGAATGGAGGTAACGGGGATAAGGGCTCCTGAACTGACCCTCCAGCTAGGGTGGCCCTAGCTATCCCTGATCCCAGAATTAGCTCTGAAGGTGAAGATGTCTGGGCTGCCATCCTGGCTCTGTTCTTAACTAGCCTTGATCTAGTACCCCCTCCCACCACCCAAGGGGGGACCAGAATAAGAGAGGTAACCCCACAGAAGATGGACAAAGAGGGGGAGAACCAAAACTCAATCACACTGCACCCTAACACAGAGGTATAAGACAACAGATGGTAAAGGGGAACAAACCAAAGCAGGGAAGAAAATACAAGGCCAAGGGTATCTCCACAAAAACAGCAAGCCTTGCACCTGCAGCTGCGAATGACTCCCTCTCTCCATGGCAGACCTTGGTAGAAATGATTCTCTCAACTGCAAGGAAGAGGTGGCTGATGGGTCTTTTTAAGGAGGAGGGGAATGGCCACAAAAGACTACAGCTGAGCTCTAACTAAACAACCTACAGCAAGGGAAATTTGCCATTAACCCTTACTGTGTCAACAGAAAGCAAAGTCCATTTAATATCAGCCTCCACAGTAGGAGAAAACTCAAATAGAAGAACCGGCATAAATCTCTTCGCGCCAATAGACAAACGTGACACATTTTGAGAGCTATAATTTTTCTACATTCCGCATACAGACAGTCATGTGAACGCTTGTTTTTGGGTGGATGAGCTGACAATTTTTGGTACCATTTTTGGGTACATAACATTTTTGATTGCTTTCTATTCCAATTTTCGGGATGCAGAGTGAACATAAAGCCATTCAGGATGTTTTTATGCTGTTCACCATGTGGTAAAATTGATAAGACAGATTTTTGCTTCGGGTTAGTACGATTACAGTGATACCACATTTTTGTAGGTTTTTTATGCTTTGCTGCTTTTACTGTATAAAAATAATTTTATGAAAAAAATATATATTTTTGCATTGCTACATTCTCAGAGCTATAACTTTTTATTTCTCTGCTGACGGAGCTGAGCAGTGCTTTCTTTTTTGCAGATTACATTCTCAGTGATTTATTTAATTTTATTTCAGCTTAACTATTTGATTGCATTCTCTTCTATTTTTGGGGGGTAGTATGATGAAAATGCATCATTTTTGGACACGTCTTTTTTTTTTAAAATATACTGTATAGCGCCCACTGAAGGAGTTAACTAGCTTGACAGTTTTGTAGATTTAGTAGTCATGGATGTGGCGATACCAAATTTGTACTTTATTTAATTTTTTTTTCAGCTGCAGGGACAGGATGACTGGTTGCAATTGAAGGAAAGATGAATGCAGCCAAGTACAGCAATATCTTGGAAGAAAACCTTCCAGAGTGCTCTGGACCTCAGACTTGACCGAAGGTTCACCTTCCAACAAGACAATGACCCTAAGCACACAGCTAAAATAACAAAGGAGTGGCATCAGAACAGCTCTATGACCATTCTTGACTGGCCCAACCACAGCACTGACCTAAACCCAATTGAGCATCTTTGGAGAGACACCTGAAAATGGCTGTCCACCAACGTTCACCATCCAACCTGACGGAACTGGAGAGGATCTGCATGGAAGAATGGCAGAGGATCCCCACATCCAGGTGTGAAAAACTTGTTGCATCATTCCCAAGAAGACTAATGGCTGTCCTAGCTCAAGAGGTGCTTCTATTCAATAGTGAGCAAAGGGTCTGAATACTTATGACCATGTGATATTTCAGTTTTTCTTGATTAAAAATGTTTAAAAAATTTCCTAATTTCTGTGTTTTTTCTGTCAAAATGGAGTGCAGAGTGTACATTAATGAGAAAAAAATGAACCTTTTTGAATGTACGAAATGGCTGCAATGAAACAAAAAGTAAAAAATGTAAAGGGGTCTGAATACTTTTCGTACCAACTGTGTATGTATATATATATATATATATATATATATGAGTAAATACACAGTCCCTGACAGAAGTTCTGTTACTTAGCCATGTTATGTAAATAAAAGCTTATAACGTGACTTTAAATTCAACCATTGGTTATATAAATTACTCTTTTGAAAAAAACTCTCCCAAATTTGGTTTAGAGAAAGAAAATAAAGTTGCTGCAAAGATGAAATATTGATTATTTAATGAACACAGTAAGGTCAGATTTTGGCAATACAAAAGTTTTGAAGTTTTGTCACCCACAGAAAGTAATGTGATATTCAAGCAAATAATTAACTTCTAATACAAAGATATGTCGCATAACATTGGAGAATGAAGTTGTGGTGCTATTAGAGCCATATTTAATATTTTGTGTGACTTCCATGAGCTTGTAGGACTGCATCCATGCGGTTCAACAATTATTCATACAATTTATTGATGACGTCATCAGGAATAGCATAGAATGCAGTCTTACATGCCTCCCAAAGTTCATTTATAGTCTTTGGTTTTGTCTTCCAAGCTTCCTCTTTCATCCTACCCCAAACATGCTCAATGATGTTCATGTCTGATGACTGGGCTGTCCGGTAGTTGAGCACCTTGATCTTCTTTGCCAGGAGGAACTTTGTTGTAGAGATGGATGTATGAGATAGAGCACCATCCTGCTGCAGAATTTGACCCCTTTTATGATTGGGAATGTAAGATGTCGCTAATACTTTTTGATATTTTAGGCTATTGATATTGCCTAACACCTTGCAAATGTTTTGCACAACCCCATACTGAATGTAACCCCAGACCATGATCTTTCCACCACCAAACTTAACTGTTTTCTGGATCCATACGGGCTCCAGTAGGTCTCTTGCAGTATTTGCGGTGGCTGTGGTGTAATTCAACTGAAGATTCATCAGAGAAATCCACCTTCTGCCACTTTTCCAGCGTCCATCTATTTACCAGACTGTGGGACTTTGCAAATGCCACACAGTTTTTTAATTGCCTTTTGTTTAGTGCTGGCTTCTGCGCACTGATTCGACCATGGAGGCTATTTTGAGACAGAATCCTACAAACTGTTCTAGTTGACACAGGGGCTTGAGGTGACCAGGCCTTTTGGAGCTCTGCTGCAGTGGACCAGGGGCTGGCTTTGGATTTTCTAACCAACAAACGTTCCTCCTGAGCAGTTGTCTTGTGGGGTCTGCCGGACCTGGACTTGTCAAACACATCTCCAGTCTCTTCAAATCTTTTTTTAATTCTTTGTACTTGATGGTGAGACACATTAAAGGTGCCAGCCATCTCTGCAGTGGATCTGGTCTTCAGCCTCTTGATAATCAAGGCTTTGGTCACAGGGTGGATTTTTTGGATTTTTGGCATGTTGTCAGAGGTCAAGTTGCAGTTCAAGTGAAGGTCTGGGGTGCTGGGTTTTTTTTTATACACACCCACTAATTAACCGATCATTTAGTGAGCACAGGTGAGGATGTAAACTAGGATTGGGTGCATTATATGACAAGGTGACAAAACTTTTGTCTTGCCAAAATCTGACCTTTCTGTGTTCATTAAATGATCAATATTTCAGTTTTGCAGCAGCTTTATTTTCAAACCAAATTTGGGAGGGTTTCAGCTTTCAAAAGAGTAATTTATGAAACCAATGAATGAATTTAAAGTCCGGTTATAAGCTTTTATTTACATAACAGAACGTCTATTAGGGACTGTATATTCAAACACAAAATACAGCACAACTATCTCAAACAATCAATCCACAATATCAAACCCATTACCAACAACCCACATTAACTATTAAATCCATTACATTTCCACTCACACACCAAACTGTGCAACATTCCTCCATGTGTTACAATCAACCAGTAGCTCAGGTGTATGGGTCACAAACCACAAGGCTTGTCTTTTTAGTTTCTTTAAACAAGCATAACTTATGATAACTGTCACAATCAGTGATTACCAGCCCAGGCCAGTAACATGCCATATTAGTGGTCATGCCAACAGGATAGAACACAAGTCGGACCCTATTTGTCCTATTTCCAGAGGACAACCAAGAAAACACATTCTTTCTCATACATCCTCTAATAAGGCTTCCATGCATCATGATAATGATTTAGGGCCATTTTTTGTTAGAAATGGTTATGAGCTGAATACATGGCTATGCCTTCATTATTTTAATAAAACTATTTTCTGATCTTTACAATATAAGGAATCTGTCAGGAGGATCAATCCTCCTACGCCGTGTACATGGTCATGTAGTTCATGGGAAGTTGAATAAAATGATATCTTGGTATTTGTGATCTGATGTCTTATTTCAGAGAAATCCACATTTATCTTAACATGTAAATGACCTGTTAAGATCTCTGGGCCAGACACAGATCTCTCTGAAAATCTACCTTCATAGTTTATTTTATATGAAAGGCACATTACCAGTGTGAGACATATAGATCAGGAGAGCAGGCTGTCATTATGTAGAAGGCAGTCGTAGTCGTGTTCACAGGGGCTTCCAGGCCGCAGCGCAGCAGTTCAGTAACCCCGTGTGTCCTTGTCACCACTCCACTGCAGGGATGCTTTCGCAACAGTTCATTCATTCAGTGAGACAATAAATCCAACACCGATGTGCTTCTTTTAACTAGTGGAACTTTACTTTCAACCAACAGATAGATATTTTCAAGTCGCATTACATGGGCACCGCTTCAGACCCCGACGGGGTTCCCTCTAAGCTCCATTTCATAATTCAATTTACCGGCCAACCGCTTTCCTGGCACCTAAGCTCCTTTGAATGCTACTAGGCCCTCATTCTCCTGTCTGACATCATACTTCACTGACAGATTCAAAAAGTCCTTTAGCCACTCCGTCCCACCCACAGGGATTTAGCTCTCGCTACTGTAAGGACTTATTCCGACTACACTCCTCCACCTGTACTTCTGATCAGGACCCACTATTTTCCTTTAGGAGCCCACTGACCTTCTGTCTCGCAGGGGAATTTGTTGGGTATTTTATCCAGGAAAACGGACGCCAACCCCGACTGTCTGGACTCAACCCCTCTTCTGAGGACTCAGTTACAACCAGTCCTGTAGCAAGCAGTGGACCCCGCGTGTCCGGTGTCAAGGTTCGACCCTTAGGATCTTTTTCAATTAACGTTTTGGGCTTCTTGTCTCTTTCTTTGGGGGCTCTACTGTCCTCCTCCTACATACTGCCATATTTATAAGCTCTCCCCTCCTTCTACTTAACCCCATCCCACCTAGAGGTGTCAGGAAAGCAGTAACTGGCTTACCTTGCCACCTATTACCCTTCACCAAAGTACACCATTCTGACTGATACATTTAATAAATGTTCATGCGTGCCGGTAACTTCTGCGAGGTGGCGTAGCTCCCCCCCCTTGCAATTACATAGTCTCTAGGCCTTTTATGCCTCATAATCAACCCTGAATTTAACATAAATACACCTTAAGGTAACAGATAAATAACACATTGGATGTCTATGAACAAATTATTCAAGTTAAAAAAACGTTAGTAATAAAAATGTTGATATTTATTCAAAACAAAATAACATCAATATTCAGTGAAAAAAAAAAAATCATCAACCTACTGAGGACTGGATTACATATTACTCCAATAATCAAAGTGAAAAACGGAAATCATAGGCAGATCCAATTTGCATGCATATTGTTACGCTAATTAATTATGTGTAATGTGTATAGCCCCTACCTATCTGTATGTTCTTCTTAGAATGTCTGAGTATGCCCCTGATAAAACAAAAGCTAGTGCTCTAGGGGATCTCTTCCCAAATCTAGATTTAGAAATTATAGAAATTAGTGATTTCCAGAACAGTTTGTTTGGTGTTACTTAATGGTTTTGGATTCGCTGATACTTAATGTCTCATTGTGTCAAAATGGTTTCCTAGCTCAATATATGGTAAAACTGACCTGGCATTATGAATTCCCTGGGTTAGTACGAATTTGCAGATACCAAACGTGTATAATTTTACTATTATCTAAGTGGTGAAAAAAAATCAGAAGTTTGTAAAAAAAAAAAAAGAAAAGAATTTATGCTTTGTGGCCATTTTCCGCGTTCTCATTTTTCAGGATATGGGGCTCAGTGACAGGTTATGTTTTGTGTCTTGAGCCAACGTTTCTAATTATACCATTTTTTGCGTACATGCAATGTTTTGATTGCCTGTTATTGCATTTTAATACAATGTTGTGTAGCACCCACGGGGCAAGGGGTGAACTTTACTCGTCGCCGGGCCTGGTGATGTGGAGTCTGGGGATGTCACGGGTTGCCCTGCCCGGCTTCGTGGCCCCAAGGTGTACAATAAAGGAGGGGGGGATGAAGAAGGATGATTTGTTTCGTGACACCACCTGCGGTATGCAGCCAGGGAAGAGTCGCCGCTGCTGTTGCTGTCCTCCGGGGTTGATGGTAATAGCAGCAAAGATGTTTCTCCTCCCCACAGGTGGAGCAGGCCCCGGGGAGGGTGATGAGGGCAGTAGTAATGGCGGGCACCGAAGCACAGGGCACCGGCACGGACAGGCAGAAACAGTTTCTGCGGGTTTATGGTCTCCCCAATCACAGTCCTGGTTGACGGCCACCGCCGCGATGGGCCCCAGTCGATCCCGAGCAATTCGAGGTCACCACCAGTGTTCCCACTGTGAGTTATTTCTGGTTGGGGTCCCTCCAATCCCGATATAGGTAGAATGCAGAATCGGCTAAGGGTGTCTTCCGCACTCTCCAGAGACCCCGGAATCTCCCGTAGCTGTAGAGAACCCGGGCCGAGTTATCCGCTCTAAGCTGCGGGTCCCATGGCGCTCCCAGAAGTGTGAGGCAAAAATAGATTGGAACGAGGGCCCAGGTGTGTCCCTCACCCCAAGCTGTGCTCGGGGCCAACTCGCTATGTGTGAAGATGCTCCTTCTCTTTTCCCCAAGTGGTGCCCGCCCCCCAGGTGATTGTCCCAGTGACCGAGAAAGTCCCATGCTTTGTGATGACCACCCCCCTATCTACCCCAGGCCATCCCCCAGGTGGGAAAGCACCTAACTGTTTGTGGTGTGTGAATGTGAGAAACAAGCGCGATTAACCTCTCCTTACCCAGGATGAGTACTACATCTTAAAGGCTTGTGAGCACATTGCGTAATTGCATGCGTTTATGCTGCATTTAGCACTGCAGCATAAATGCATGTGTCCTGCATCCTCAGCACAATTTATGTAGATTGTGCATAATCCGTGCGCACAATGCTTTTTTGAACACAGCGATTTGGATGCTACATTTTTTACCGTAATCCGTGCGTTCTAAAATGTAGCATGTCAATTCTTTTGTGTGTTCTCGATGCAGCTCCCACTCTGTCTATATTGGGGCAGCAGTTATAGCGCATGAAATCAGCATTTATTCTGCTGAAACACTGCATCCATTGCGCAGTGTTTCTGCAGCGATTTGAAGCGCACATGTGCTGTCAAATCACTGCAGAATAGTCAGCATTTACGTGCGAACAAGGCCTTAGGGAGATGCAGTACCCTGTGGTGACTGAAGCCTCAGGGGCACCACATTCCCCTATAGCAAATGGCAGCACTCCCGGGCTGCGACAAAACAAAGTTAGTAGACCGCAAACTTTCTTTTTTCTTATGCAATAAACAAGTTAACAATTTTCCCTTTATGGGAGGCAGCATCAAACATTTCAACCATATACTGGTTTGCAAGATTATCAAGTGCAACAAGTAAAACAAACATCAACATTCACATAGAAAAAGTTATTCTTGCTTGGCTGGTGGTGATGCTAGAGGGCTGGTCCCAGCGCCCTGGCTCTGGGCACTCAAAGGACATCTCCGGGCAAAGTGTCCAACACTGCTGCAGCGTCGGCAGATCGGCTGCCCATCAGCATCGTAACGATCAGGAGCCTGGGAAAGTGGGTTCCTCCCGCATCGCCACCAAGGCAGGTCGTCAGCACTGGAAGCCAGTTCCATGGTTGCAGGTTGCTGAGCTCCCGGCCTGGTTTGCACCGCTTTGATCAAAGTGGCTATGCCTTGAATCAGTTCCAGGACCTGGGGCCACAGTCGAAACAAGCTGTACAGTCTATCTTTGAAGTCACTCAGGTATGCGATTCTCCTCAGTGGACATGTCCTTGCAATCACAGGGTGTCCTTCTGGTTTCGGGTAGCGGGGCTCTCTTTCGTGCTCTTTCTGGGCTCCACCCACAAAAGCGCGCATTCTTGTTTCCCATTCTGCGCCAGTAATGGCGACTGTCCTTTTTCAGGGATACAGTTTAACACAGTTCTGTAAGGCACACAGTACCCAATTAGCCTGGGCATGTTATCCTGTTTGTGATGCCAAGTTGTAGCATCTACGGGGCAAGGGATTAACTTTACTCGTCACCGGGCCTGGTGATGTTGGGTCTGGGGATGACATGGGTGGCCCTGCCCGGCTTCGTGGCCCCGAGGTGTACAATAAAGGAGGGGGAGATGATGAAGGATGATTTGTTTCGTGATGCCACCTGCAGTATTCAGCCAGGGAATAGCCGCCACTGCTGTCGCTGTCCTCCGGGGCAGATAGTAATAGTAGCTAAGATGTTTCTGCTCCCCACAGGTGGAGCGGACACCAGGGAGGATGATGAGTGAAGTAGTAATGGCGGGCGCTGAAGCGCAGGCACCAGCAAGGACAGGCAGACACTGTCTCTGAGGGTTCAAGGTCTCCCCACTCACAGTCCTGGTTTACCTGGGAGATGCCGTCCACCGCCGTGATGGACCCTAGTAGATCCCGAGCAATTCGAGGTCACCGCCGGTGTTCCCACTGTGAGTCCTTTCTGATTGTGGTCCTTCTAATCCCAGTGTAGGTGGAATACAGAACGGACTGCGGGCGTCTCCCGCACTCTCCGCAGACCCTGGAATCCCGCGTAGCTGTGGAACACCCAACCAAGCTATCCGCTCCAAGCCACGGGTCCCATGGTGCTCCCAGAAGTGTGAGGCAAAAAAAGATTGGACTGAGGTGCCAGGTGTGTCCCTCACCCAAGCTGTGCTCGGGGCCAACTCGCTATGTGTGAAGATGCTCATTCCCTTTTCCCCAAGTAGTGCCCGTCCCCCAGGTGGTTGTCCCAGTGACCGGGAAAGTCCCATGCTTCATGATAGCCACCCCCTATCTACCCCAGGCCATCCCCCCAGTGGGAAAGCACCTAACTGTTTGTGGTGTGTGAAAGTGAGAAACACCAGCAATTAACCTCCCCTTACCCGGGATGAGTACTACATCATAAGGGAGATGCAGTAACCTGTGGCGACTGAAGCAGTACCCTGTGGCAACTGAAGCCTCAGTGGCGCCACAAATGCAGCAACCAAAAAAAAAGTAATTTTATAGTATGCAATTTTTTTCTCATTACGCCCTTTACCTATCAGATTAATTGATTTTATAGTCTGATAGATCGGGCATTTCTAAAAGTGGTGATAGCAAATCGGTGTATTTTTTTATTGTTTTATTCTTAATGTAGCACAAGGGGGGTGAGTTGAACTTTTAGAATTTTTTTATATCTTTTTCATTTTTTATTTATTTTACTAGTCCCCCAAAGGGACATTGTTCTGACACGCGAGCTCCATGACTAATTAGTGCCTGGTGTCTGTCTCCCCGCCTTCAGACATTTGAGCAGGATGTGAGCGCTGCACTGATTTCCTGCTCAAATGTCCAAAGGTGGGGATAAGGAATCTTGCGCTGATTGGTTGAGGGGCTTGCATGTAATAACAATTTCACGTGGGCTCTGGGAACACAACTTTAGACATCACTGGACAGTGCCAGACTAGAGGTGATTATAGGCTTATTTATTTTATAGGGGTGAACAAGGGAAATGAAAAGGAGTTGTGGTAGTAGTGGACAACCCCGTTAAAGACTTTGACTCACTGGAATACCTAAGCCCTTGCAATAAACTTGTAACCCTTTCCAGACTGGTAGATTTCAATGATCTTCTTTAAATCTGTAGTTTAATTTCTCTAGAACACGGAGTTTTTTACTGCTTCTTAAGTCTTTCTAATCTGCTTCCAATTGTCAGATAACTTCTATTCAAGTGATGTTTAGAATCAACAGGTATTGCAGCAATCATGCCTATGTGGTTAAGGAAAGTGAGCCCAAGAGTCAATTGAATATGGTTAAATGGCTAATATTGCTAAAGGGGTAATTACTTTTTCACATCAGGCCAAATAGGGCAAAATAGTATGTCTATTGTAACGCCGTTACCAAAGTCCCCACATTGTCCCTCTTGGTACTGGCAAGGTTTCCGGCACATTCACGCTCCTGGCCGCTGAGCAGTGATGCCAGATCCAGTCCCTGCTGTCGGCTCCGAAGGCCTCAGTACGCTGCACAGATCTCCTGGGAGAGCGCTTAGGATGCGCACCTACTCTTAAAGGGCCAGCATGCCTTAACGTGGAAGTGTCTCTCAGCTGATGGCTGAAAGGCACTAAGTACTTAGGGCATCCTCCCCTTATGAGAGGTCCCTGGGCAACGTAGTCTTTCCTAGAAACACGTTGCTAGATTTCAGGTCCTATTGCTATATCCTCTTTCCGTACATGTACCTGTGCTTGCTGATCTGTACTTGTGTTCCAGTGCTTGCTGAACCTGCTGTACCTGTTAGTACCTGCCATGCCAGCTGTCTCTCCCGTGCTTGCCGAATCAGTTGTACCTGCTGCACCTTCTGTATCTGCCATGCCTACTGCACCTGCAGTATCAGCCGTACTCCCCACATCAGCCAAAATGCACTCTGCACCTGTCTGCACCAGAAACTGTCCCTGTCTGCACCTGTGCCCATACTATCATCCCGGCTCTTAGAGTCAACAGCCACAGTACGGAGTCTGGCAGCTACTTTCCAGCACATTCCTATCCTCATCATCAGAGGCTCTAGTGAAGATGAGGTAGTCGCTTAGTCACACCTTTTCAGGTTGAGCCTGTGCTGTGGTCCAGTGGGTCCAGTCCCGCTCGCACTCAAGAGTGTACCATATATATTTTTTTCAATAAATGAAATCATAAGTGAAAAACAGCATTTTGTGTTTACTTGGGAGATCTTTATCTAATATTAAATCAATCTGATGATCTAAACAATTCAAATATGACTAATACACAAAAATAGTAGAAAATTAAGATGAAGATAAATATTTTTTTACTGTACTGTATATGGACAATAAACTGATCAGCTACATAGAATCATTTAATTGTTGCAAACAAAAATATTTACTACAGAAAAAAAATGAAATATTAATACATTTTGGTGTATTAAAGTTGTGTTAAAATTTCTGATAAATGTATGTTTACTGCCTCTTTATGCACTAAAATATAAATAACTAGTACTTAATGGATGTTCTGGAAATGTAAAACAAATGTGCTCAACAGTCAAGATCTGTAATGTTCCAGAGAATTCTCCTGTTAAGTGTTCTTGCTGAAAGCTTTCCAAGAATATGTATTTAGAAATTAAAAATCTACTGTTAAAAAATACTTATCATGCAAAAAAAAAGACAGTTTAGGAGTCTTTTTTGTAACAAGACAAACAGAGAAACAGAAAGTCTGTCCTGTTTCTTTGTACAATGCAAGCCTATGGCAACAGGATGCGACAGGATAGGCATCCTGTGCCATCATCCTGTTTGGAGCTAATAAGCTATATTTAGCTTAAAACAGTGCCACTGAAAAATAATACTTATATAAAAAAAACAAGCCTTCTTGTCTATGTCAATAAATAGGCGAAAAGTTATGGATTTCAGAAAGCCACAACACAAAAATAGTAAAATGTTTTGTGACTTTTAACGCCAAAATAAACTTCATCTAATGATAGTCACTCTATGTGACTTCAGATTTGTGAATCCTTACATCGCAGAGCTCTGGTGTCAGAGATGTAGGAAAGTCGGAATAGCGGCAGACACATTTAATTAGATATAACAGTGTCCGTGGAAGAACATCACAATCAGTTGGTCGAAAAAAACACTCAGAACTGATATGCAGCACAACTGTTTACTCAGGGGAAGAGATCCAGGGTGATACTTGTGGCACAGAAAGCAATTATAAAAGCGTGGTACATCAGAGAAGGGGTGGAGTTGGTGCCAAACCAAAGAAGGAAGCAGACAGGGAAGCATAAGTGCAGAGTGCTCACCGCCCTGTTGATTAAGCAACTGTGTCCCTTGATACCATAAGTAGGCCTGAACTGTGTCCCCGCAAGAAGCAGCTCCTGAGCATAGATGTCGCCGGTCAAGATCAGGAGCCCAAAGTACAAGTCGAAAACACCAAATGTTGCCAGTCAAGATTTGAAGCCCAGACTACCTGGTCAAGCCGGGAAGACCAGATGTCGCCGGTCAAAACCCCCCAGTCCAGACTACGTAGTCAAGTACTGAAGAAAGAAGGCTAACTCCGAGTGAGTGGGGCTGTTGCTTCCTGCATAGCTGTGTGTGGTACTCAGTGACATGAATTGATATATCTAATTGTACTCAATTCTCAGTGGGTTATGCTTAAACGTCACTATAGCTGACTTAACTAAAGTTGAAACGTATATTTAAACTGGTTATTAGTGACTCCATATAGGTGGTGATGCATAATGGATATTGGGACTCTGACTATAGCTTAATTTTCAGTTACCGGTTACATAATAGTACAAATAAAAGTTGTTCAAACCTGCAGATTTTGGCAAGATTGTTCAACTTCTATCTAATGTGTAGAAGGGACTGAAGTCTTCAAAAATAAACAGTTTTTTTATTTTAATTACGGTATGTCTTTCCTTTACTACACAGAGCTACATCTGCGAAAAGACAAAAGGAGGAGGGCGGTTCATGCTCAGTCCAGTTGCTTAAATGTATGGGTACAAAATGAACAGATCCACTAGTAATGATCTTGCCTTTATTAAAATGTAAAGCGTCGCTTGCTGTACAATGCGCTTCGGCAATATCTGCCTTTATCAGGTATATAATAGTGCTCGTATGAGTGTGACATATATATATACACATATAGTCCCCTCTAGTACTACCCACTGACAAGATGAGAAATTGATTGGTGAATCAAGTAACACATGATGTACCTATAATGAGATGCATGTCTGTGTTTAGGCAGAGACTTGGAAACTTCTAGCTATTTAACAAACATAGTTTAAGTATCCACTACTTGTCTCACTTTGCTATGGGTTGTATAATCAATTTTATCTGAAATACTGTTCAGCCTGAGAAGTTGGAACCATAATCTTATTGGAAAAAAACGAGGGAACGAGAGACATCTCATAGAACAGATCCAATGATGATTCTACTACTAACGTGAACTATACAGATTAAAATACACCAAAGATATATTTAATAAAGACAAGATCAGTACTAGTGGATCTGGTTATTTTGTACCCATACATTCAAGCAACCGGACTGAGCGCAGACCGCCCTTCTCCTTTTGTCTAATTGTTTTCTACTAGGAGCCCAGGGAAAGACTCCGATTCAGTGGGCCGACCAGCCAATGCCAGACAGACAGGTTCCCCAGTTACATGCACGATCCATTTTACCCCAAGGTTAGTGCATTACCATTCAAGCACTCCTTATGATCACAAAAAACTGCACCCAGAAAAGTACGACCTGTCCCCCTTCCTTTCTAGGATTTTTTTTCCCACTCTGCATATACATCTGTACATCTGTAAAAAGTTGTATGTACTACATGACAGAATGTCAATGAATTACATTTTCATCTTAAATACAAGTCATACATATTGATTCATGCACTTTTAGCCATAAACATATGTCGGTTTTCCAGTTATCCCTCGGTTGAACTTGATAGACATGTCTTTTTTCAACTGTACTACATATATATTTGTTTAGTTAGATAAGTAGTGGATTAATATATTGTGTGTTTACATATTGCATATTTACCATTTCCTTCCCATCTGTGTTGTGGATTTACAAATCGAAAGACAATTCTAAAAGGGTGTTCCATCTACTGAAAAATAAAAAAGTTATGGTATCAAAAAAATGGCAAAAAAAAGTAAATTAAAAATAATACAAATAAATTCTTGTGCAAATGTAAATTTTTTTAAAATTGTAATTGTGATTGTATTGACCAGCAGAATAAAAATAATGTGTAAAATTAGACTTCATAATAAAAGGATGTTTAAAAGAAAACAAAATATAGAATTGCTGTTATTTGGTCCATTTTGTAAAAAAGTGAACAAACCCTCTTACAGCTTAGCTGACTAAAAATTTTAAAACTAAGGGGTACTTTGCACACTACGACATCAAATCAAAAGTGACGCACATCTGGCATCCCTGTTGACATCACAGTATGTGAATCCTTTTACATACGATTAACGAGCACAAAAGCATCGTTATCGTATGATCGGTGTAGAGTCCGACATTTCCATAATTTCGCAGCAGCGACGGTACGATGTTGTTCCTCGTTCCTGCGGCAGCACACATCGCTGTGTATGAAGCTGTAGGAGCGAGGAACATCACCTTACCTGCGTCCCGGCTGCAATGCAGAAGGAAGGAGGTGGGCGGGATGTTTACGCCCCTCCGCTCCTATTGGCCGCCTGCTGTGTGACGTCGCTGTTAAAGGGAATCTCTCACTCTTTTATTAATATGGACATACAGGCTGTATACAGCTGAAATTAGTCATATAGGCGCTGTATGCCTCTTGGATGATAGCTTGTTCAGTAAAAATCATCTTATACAACTTTGGTCTTCCAGGCTATGGGACATGCACTGTCCGTAAGATAAAACTGCCTCTGGTCTTCATTATGGTGCCAACAAAAATTAAAAATATGCGGTAAAGGGCGGAGGCAGATCGTGCGCCCAGTGCTCGAATCTAATGATTAACTGAAAGGAATATGTTACAATATAACTGTTTTTTTATTCACTACGCGTTTCCAAGGCAGAGGCCTCTTTCCTAAGGCCTCTGCCAAACTCACGTGGAAATCATGCACGTGCCGCGAGACACGTATTTTCCCTGCATGTTGCGTGTGGTAAATACGTGTCTCCGGTACTTGCGGTCCACGTGTGTTCTCTGTGTGCTATCCACGATAACACACGGAGAACTGGTAATTTACACACAGTACTCACGTGGTCCTCGCTCCAGGGTTCTGATCTTGGGCTCTAGCCCCGCCCACTCCCCGCTGATGCTGCTTCCGGCCAGGCGGAGGGGCGGAGATTAGCGCCCGTGACAGCACGCCCACCTCCATAAGGCTAAGTTCACATTTCGGTTGTTTTAAGTCCATCAGCAACAGATCAGTCATTTTCAAGATGTCAACTGATGCAACGGATGTGTTTTTTACAGGATTCCTTTCACAGGAATCCTGTGAAAAAACTGATCCGTTGCGTCCGTTACATCCGTTATGCGTCCGTTTTTTGACGGATCAGTCATGATCCGTTTGTGTTTGGGACAGCCCAGGGGGTGTGCCAAACATGCTGGGCATGCTCAGTAGAGCATGACGGAATCCTGCACTGGATTCCGTCGTAAGACGGATTACGATGGAATCCAGCACCATAGACATACATTACAAGCTTGACGGATGGCAACGGATTCCTGCGGGGCGCGTTTATTTTGACGGCCCGAAAAACGTTACATTCTGCGTTGCTCCCTGCTCTGCGGTCAGCCAAAAACGAAGGACCGCGACGCAGCGGATGCAACGCAGGGTCATCAGTCACAATCCGTCACTAATAGAAGTCTATGGGGAAATACTGGATTCCTGCAAAATATTTTGCAGGATACCATAATTCCCCAAGGCGACGGATTGTGACTGATGCAAAACAACTGAAGTGTGAACTTAGCCTAACACGCTCATAATGAGCGGCGGCCGGCAGCAACTGTTTGCAGCGGAAGATTCTGCATGGCTGGTGGAGGTATGTGTTTTTTTTTATTTTAAAATAATGACACGTGTTTCTCCGGCGCGTGTCACACGGGACCGCATCCACACTACATCCGTGTGGTATAGGTGCGGGCCGTGTGACACCCGTGCTGCCGGAGAAAACATCGACATGTCGGCGTGAGGAACACATGGACACATGTAAGTACGGAACGGACACATGTTCCATTCCAAAATACTTACGTGTGTCCAAACCATTATGAAATCATATGTCCACGTGTGTACGTGTCTCCGGTACGTGAAAAAACTGGCAAACACGTAACGGAGGCACAAACGTGTGACAGAGGCCTATGGTGCACAAGTACATGGTAAATGGTGGAAAAATGTATACACTCCAGGTCAACCAATCAATCAAATTGATTAAGGGCAAAAATCACAGTGCACAACTGCACATAAAGAAAAAAAAAAACAGAAAAACCTTGAATTAAAATACATTATCAGTGCAAAACAAAACAAAAAAAAATCATAAAATCACACCAATACATCAATCACATCAAATGGGAATATAAAAACAATATATATATTTTTATATATATATATATATATATATATATATATATGTGTGTGTGTGTATATATATGTATATATATATATATATATATATATATATATATATATATATATATATATATATATATATATATATATATATTTATATTTATTGTGAGATGCCGAGGGGAGAAGTACTAGAGAACAGGTATGTTTCCCCTTGGTTCATTTCATATGCCTCCATGTACTGACTGTGGAGCAGATGCAATGCAAATGGGCTGAAAAAAGCTGTGAAAGTTATATCTGGCTCAGCAATAAGTTAGTCACTGAAGCCTGTTTATTTCAGAGTAATTTTGGGCTCGGTTTTAACTGGAGCAATCAGTAGGAATGGCAATGGGACTGGTTGCTCTCTTCTCCACATTCAATCCAGGTTTTGATTCCTCACTGGATCAGCTGAAATAATCAGGAGGCATTCAGTACAAGAAGCCTGCTGAGAAGAGTAGTCCAGGCTCATGGCTGCTGGTGCTGAGACTCCATACCGCCGCTTGCTGTGCTGAGGAACCAACACAGTAAGGGTACTTTCACACTTGCGTTATTTTCCTTCCGTTACAATCCGCCCTTTTGGGAAACAGCGGAATCCGTTAACGGATTCCGCTGTTTCCCATAGACTTGTATGGTTGACGGATTGTACCAAAAGGAGCTGCGTTGCTTCCGCTGGGCGACGCTCCGTTGCTTCCGCCCAGCGGGAGGAACGCAGCATGTAACGTTATTTTGAGCAGCGGAATCCTCTGGATTTCACTGCGCATGCTCTTTTTTTTTTTTTTTTTTTTTAAATCAAACTTTATTTTGGCTCGCGGTGGCCGAACGTTCAGCTGAGCGCCCGGCCGTCGGCAAGCGACAGCGCTCAGCTGAATGACCGGCCACCAGCATGCCCGGCCGCCGGCAAGTCACAGCGCTCAGCTGAGCGCCCGCCCGCCGGCATGCCCGGGCGCCGGCAAGTGACAGCGATCAGCTGATCACCCGGCGGCCGGCTGCAGGGAGCGATCAGCTGATCACCCGGCGGCCGGGAGCGATCAGCTGATCACCCGGCAGCCGGCTGCAGGGAGCGATCAGCTGATCACCCGGCGGCCGGCTGCAGGGAGCGATCAGCTGATCACCCGGCGGCCGGCTGCAGGGAGCGATCAGCTGATCACCCGGCGGCCGGCTGCAGGGAGCGATCAGCTGATCACCCGGCGGCCGGCTGCAGGGAGCGATCAGCTGATCACCCGGCGGCCGGCTGCAGGGAGCGATCAGCTGATCACCCGGCGGCCGGCTGCAGGGAGCGATCAGCTGATCACCCGGCGGCCGGGAGCGATCAGCTGATCACCCGGCAGCCGGCTGCAGGGAGCGATCAGCTGATCACCCGGCGGCCGGCTGCAGGGAGCGATCAGCTGATCACCCGGCGGCCGGGAGCGATCAGCTGATCACCCGGCGGCCGGGAGCGATCAGCTGATCACCCGGCAGCCGGCTACTGGGAGCAATCAGCTGATCACCCAGCGGCCGGCTGCAGGGAACGATCAGCTGATCGTTCACTATAGTCTGCCGCTGGTAAAACCGGGAAAAAAAAAAAAAAAAAATCAAAACGAATTGCGTTGTTTTGCAGCATCCGTTGCATCCGTTGTGTCACTATATGCAACACATCCGTTGCATCCGTTACACAACGCAATGCAACGGATACCGTTCAACGCAAGTGTGAAAGTAGCCTAAGAGAATACTGTTTTGTTTGTTACATAGGTTTATTTTGTAGTTAGCATTCTGTTGTTAGTTAGTGGCCAGATGGACTTAGACATTTATTTTCCTGTTTTTGAATGTGCAACACTGAGAGATAAGTGTAAACAATAAACACGGCAGTGGCCGTATCTGTGTGGAACCTGCCAGTCTGCCGCTGTCATCTGTGAATCCATAGCCACTCGCTTGGACCAAAGCAAAGATCCCAGCTGAGCTATATCCCCTGTCTCACAATATACACACACACACACACACACACACACACACACACACACACACACACACACACACACACACACACACACACACACACACACACACACACACACACACACACACACACACACACACACACACACAGTACAGACCAAAAGTTTGGTCACACCTTCTCATTCAAAGAGTTTTCTTTATTTTCATGACTCTGAAAATCGTAGATTCACATTGAAGGCATCAAAACTATGAATTAACACATGTGGAATTAAATACTTAACAAAAAAGTATGAAACAGGTGAAATTATGTCTTATATTGTAGGTTCTTCAAAGAAGCCACCTTTTGCTTTGATTACTGCTTTGCCCACTCTTGGCATTCTCTTGATGAGCTTCAAGAGGTAGTCACCGGAAATGGTCTACCAACAGTCTTGGAGTTCCCAGAGATGCTTAGCACTTGTTAGCCCTTTTGTCTTCACTCTGCGGTCCAGCTCACCCCAAACCATCTCGATTCGGTTCAGGTCTGGTGACTGTGGAGGCCAAGTCATCTGGCGTAGCACCCCGTCACTCTCCTTCTTAGTCAAATAGCCCTTACACAGCCTGAAGGTGTGTTTGGGGTCATTGTCCTGTTGAAAAATAAATAATGGTCCAACTAAATGCAAACTGGATGGAATAGCATGCCGCTGCAAGATGTTGTGGTAGCCATGCTGGTTCAGTATGCCTTCAATTTTGAATAAATCCCCAACAGTGTCACCAGCAAAGCACCCCCACACCATCACACCTCCATCTCCATGCTTCACGGTGGGAACCAGGCATGTAGAGTCCATCCGTTCACCTTTTCTGCGTCGCACAAAGACACGGTGGTTGGATCCAAAGATCCCAAATTTGGACTAATCAGACCAAAGCACAGATTTCCACTGGTCTAATGTCCATTCCTTATGTTCTTTAGCCCAAACAAGTCTCTTCTTCTTTTTGCCTGTCCTTAGCAGTGGTTTTCTAGCAGCTATTTTACCATGAAGGCTTGCTGCACAAAGTCTCCTCTTAACCCCTTCACCCCCGGCCACTAAAACACCCTAATGACCGGGCCATTTTTTGCAATTCTGACCAGTGTCACTTTGACAGGTTATAACTCTGGAACGCTTCAACGGATCCTGGCGATTCTGACATTGTTTTTTCGTGACATATTGTACTTCATGTCAGTGGTAAATTTAGGCCGATATTTTTTGCGTTTATTTGTGAAAATTTAGGAAATTTGGCGAAAATTTTGAAAATTTCGCAAATTTCAAACTTTGAAAATTTATGCCCATAAATCTGAGAGATATGTCACACAAAATAGTTACTAAATAACATTTCCCACATGTCTACTTTACATCAGCGCAATTTTCGAAACAAATTGTTTTTCCGTTAGGAAGTTAGAAGGGGTCAAAGGTCATCAGCAAATTCTCATTTTTCCAACAAAATTTACAAAATAATTTTTTTAGGGACCACATCACATTTGAAGTGACTTTGAGAGGCCGAGGTGACAGAAAATACCCAAAAGTGACCCCATTCTAAAAACTACACCCCTCACACTGCTCAAAACCACATCCAATAAGTTTATTAACCCTTTAGGTGCTTCACAGGAACCAAAGCAATGTGGAAGGAAAAAATGAAAATTTTACTTTTTAACACAAAAATGTTACTTTAGCCATAAAATTTTCATTTTTACAAGGGAGAAAAGAGAAAGTACACAATACAATTTATTGTGCATGTTCTCCTGAGTACGCTGATACCCCATATGTGGTAAAAATCAATTGTTTGGGCGCACGGCAGAGCTCGGAAGGGAAGGAGCGCCATTTGAATTTTTGAACGCAAAATTAGCTGCACTCATTAGTGGACGCCATGTCGGGTTTGAAGACCCCCTGAGGTGCCTAAACAATGGAGCTCCCCCATAAGTGACCCCATTTTGGAAACTAGAGGCCTCAAATAATTTTTCTAGATGTTTGGTGAGCACTTTGAACCCCTGGGGGCTTCACAAAAGTTTATAGCGTTGAGCCGTGAAAAGAAAAAAAATTTTTTTTACCACAAAACGGTTGCTTCAACTAGGTAGCTTTTTTTTTCACAAGGGTAACAGGAAAAAATGCACCATAAAATGTATTGTGCATTTTCTCCTGAGTACGCAGATACCTCATATGTGGTGAAAATCAAATGTTTGGACACACAGCAGTGCTTGGAAGGCAAGGAGCGCCATTTGAATTTTTGAGTGCAAAATTAGCTGCACCTGTTAGCGGACGCCATGTCGGGTTTGAAGACCCCCTGAGGTGCCTAAACAATGGATCTCCCCCACAAGTGACCCCATTTTGGAAACTAGAGGCCTCAAATAATTTTTCTAGATGTTTGGTGAGCACTTTGAACCCCTGGGGGCTTCACAAAAGTTTATAGCGTTGAGCCGTGAAAAGAAAAAAAATTTTTTTACCACAAAACGGTTGCTTCAACTAGGTAGCTTTTTTTTTCACAAGGGTAACAGGAAAAAATGCACCATAAAATGTATTGTGCATTTTCTCCTGAGTACGCAGATACCTCATATGTGGTGGAAATCAAATGTTTGGACACACAGCAGTGCTCGGAAGGCAAGGAGCGCCATTTGAATTTTTGAGTGCAAAATTAGCTGCACCTGTTAGCGGACGCCATGTCGGGTTTGAAGACCCCCTGAGGTGCCTAAACAATGGAGCTCCCCCACAAGTGACCCCATTTTGGAAACTAGAGGCCTCAAATAATTTTTCTAGATGTTTGGTGAGCACTTTGAACCCCTGGGGGCTTCACAAAAGTTTATAGCGTTGAGCCGTGAAAAGAAAAAAAATTTTTTTTACCACAAAACGGTTGCTTCAACTAGGTAGCTTTTTTTTTCACAAGGCTATCAGGAAAAAATGCACCATAAAATGTATTGTGCATTTTCTCCTGAGTACGCAGATACCTCATATGTGGTGGAAAGTAATTGTTTGGGCGCATGGCGGGGCTAAGAAGAGAAGGAGCGCCATTTGACAGCAAAATTGGTTGGAATCATTAGCGGACGCCATGTCACGTTTGGAGACCCCCTATGGTGCCTAAACAGTGGAGCTCCCCCACAAGTGACACCATTTTGGAAACTAGAGCCCTCAAATATTTTTTCTAGATGTTTGGTGAGCACTTTGAACACCTGGGGGCTTCACAGAAGTTTATAGCGTTGAGCCGTGAAAAGAATTTTTTTTTTTTTACCACAAAATGGTTGCTTCAACTAGGTAGCTTTTTTTTTCACAAGGGTAACAGGAAAAAATGCACCATAAAATGTATTGTGCATTTTCTCCTGAGTACGCAGATACCTCATATGTGGTGGAAAGTAATTGTTTGAGCGCATGGCGGGGCTCAGAAGAGAAGGAGCGCCATTTGACTTTTCAAACGCAGTGCACTGATCGGCCGCTGCAGGACGCACGGTCGGATGCGATAAAAAAAAGCGTCGGGGATACGTAAAAAAAAAAAGTCACGCCAAAAATTGACCATGGATGCAGATACGTTATGTGCATCCCTGATCAGCGCTTGGCGGGACGCACGGACGGATGCGATACAAAAAGCGTCGCAAATACGGAAAAAAGTCACGCCAAAAATTGAGCAGGGATGCCGATCCGTTATCTGCATCCCTAATCAGCGCTCGGCGGGACGCACGGACGGATGCGATACAAAAAGCGTCGGGGATACGGAAAAAAAAGTCACGCCAAAAATTGAGCAGGGATGCCGATCCGTTATCTGCATCCCTGATCTGCGCTCGGCGGGACGCACGGACGGATGCGATACAAAAAGCGTCGCGAATACGGAAAAAAGTCACGCCAAAAATTGAGCAGGGATGCCGATCCGTTATCTGCATCCCTGATCAGCGCTCGGCGGGACGCACGGACGGACGCGATACAAAAAGCGTCGGGGATACGGAAAAAAGTCACGCCAAAAATTGAGCAGGGATGCCGATCCGTTATCTGCATCCCTGATCTGCGCTCGGCGGGACGCACGGACGGATGCGATACAAAAAGCGTCGCGAATACGGAAAAAAGTCACGCCAAAAATTGAGCAGGGATGCCGATCCGTTATCTGCATCCCTGATCAGCGCTTGGCGGGACGCACGGACGGATGCGATACAAAAAGCGTCGTGAATACGGAAAAAAAAGTCACGCCAAAAATTGACCATGGATGCCGATCCGTTATCTGCATCCCTGATCAGCGCTTGGCGGGACGCACGGACGGATGCGATACAAAAAGCGTCGTGAATACGGAAAAAAAAGTCACGCCAAAAATTGACCATGGATGCCGATCCGTTATCTGCATCCCTGATCAGCGCTTGGCGGGACGCACGGACGGATGCGATACAAAAAGCGTCGGGGATACGGAAAAAAAAGTCACGCCAAAAATTGAGCAGGGATGCCGATCCGTTATCTGCATCCCTGATCAGCGCTTGGCGGGACGCACGGACGGATGAGGTGTAAAAATGGACAGGGGATACGGAAAAAAAAAAAAAAGTTATACTCACAGTACCCAGAGGACTAGCAGGAGGATCACTGACCAGAAGAGCTGCAGAGGAACAGATGGCAGAGAGATGGACAGCTTTACAGGAGCAGCAGGCAGATCAGCAGAATGCCCAGGAAGGACCCAGCGATGGACGCAGATGTGATCAGGCCGGTGAAGACAGGTAAGAGGACGTCGGGGGAGAGCAGAGGGGGAGAGGGGGGGGGTGAGAGCAGAGGGGGAGGGGGGAGAGCAGAGGGGGAGAGCAGAGGGGGAGGGGGGGAGAGCAGAGGGAGAGGGGGGGAGAGCAGAGGGGGAGACCGGAGAGGGAGCTGCAGAAGCAGAATAGAAATAATGGGGGAGGCAGTCAGATCGCAGGGGGAGCGGATCGGGATGTCGGGGGGGGGGGGGGGTGGTTGGGGGGAGCAGATCGCGGGGGGGGCACGGCAGGGGCTATCACGGCAGCGCGCAGGGGCACCACGGGAGCGCGCACGGGCTGCAAAGTGAGCACAGTACTCACTTTGCAGCAGCAGCGGTGGTAGCAGATCGGGATGCCGGGGGGGGCAGATCGGGGCGTAGGGGGGCAGATCGGGGCGTAGGGGGGCAGATCGGGGGGGGGCACGGGCAGGGGCCTTCACGGGAGCGCGCAGGGGCCTTCACGGGAGCGCGCAGGGGCCATCGCCGGAGCGCAATACTTACCTTTGGAGCTGGCGCGGTGACAGCAGAGGCGGCGTCTGCGGCGGCAGCAGCGGTGGCGTGGTACCAAAAGTACCAGCCACTCCACGCTGCAGCCATGTTGGGGGAGGGTCCCCAGAGCAGCACAGGCCTGGGGAGGGCGGCCACCGGCAGATCAGACCGCCCCACTGCACACTGATTGGAGCGATTGCGCGTCATAGCACGATCGCTCCAATCAGTGCTGCAGGGGCTGGGGGCGGCATGTTTGAGGTCCACCTATGATATGCTGCAGCAGCTGCGGCATCTCATAGCTGGATCTCACAGGATCGCACTAATTCGGGCATTATTTTTGCCGAAATTAGTGCGATCGATGTGGTTGGCGGTTCAGATTTGAACAGCCAATCACATCGATCGTCGATAGGGGGTGGCGATGCCACCCCCCCTGGGGTCAAGCAAAGGTCCCCTGCTGTAAGAAACAGCAGGGGACATCATTTGAAAGCCGTTGCTATGGCCACGGCAATCAAATGAAGTTTAGGCCGTAAAATTACGTCCCTGGTCGTTAAGTCACGTTAAAATAGGACGTAATTTTACGGCCCGCGGTCGTGAAGGGGTTAACAGTTGTTCTAGAGATGTGTCTGCTGCTAGAACTCTGTGTGGCATTGACCTGGTCTCTAATCTGAGCTGCTGTTAACCTGTGATTTCTGAGGCTGGTGACTCGGATAAACTTATCCTCTGCAGCAGAGGTGACTCTTGGTCTTCCTTTCTTGGGGCGGTCCTTATGTGAGCCAGTTTCTTTGTAGCGTTTGATGGTTATACCATTGCACTTGGGGACACTTTCAAAGTTTTCCCAATTTTTCGGACTGACTGACCTTCATTTCTTAAAATAATGATGGCCACTCGTTTTTCTTTACTTAGCTGCTTTTTTCTTGCCATAATACAAACTCTAACAGTCTATTCAGTAGGATTATCAGCTGTGTATCCACCAGACTTCTGTACAACACAACTGATGGTCCCAACCCCATTTATAAGGCAAGAAATCCCACTTATTAGACCTGACAAGGCACACCTGTGAAGTGAAAACCATTTACGGTGACTACTTCTTGAAGCTAATCAAGAGAATGCCAAGAGTGTGCAAAGCAGTAATCAAAGCAAAAAGGTGGCTATTTTGAAGAACCTAGAATATAAGACATATTGTCAGTTGTTTCACTTTTTCGTTAAGTATTTCATTCCACATGTGTTAATTCATAGTTTTAATGCCTTCAATGTGAATCTACAACTCTTTGAATGAGAAGGTGTGTCCTGCTGCAGTAAACTCTTCCTGTATACCATAGCTGGGTCTGTCTGAAACACACAGGATTGCTACCTGTTTCATTTTGCCTGGTCTTCATTATACAAGTTTTCTCCTCACCTTGACATCAGGTGAGAGGCCAGAAATTGTGCACCTTCGCCTTCTAATTCCTGCTGTCTCTCCTTTGCACTTTTCCGCCCTCTTGTGGATTATAATACAGCATCCAAAAACTACGGCGCCTGTGCACATCAAAATTGAAGACAATGCACACAAAAGAGCGGGACAGTGTAGAGGATAGAAGGCAGGCAAAATGCGCAGGCGTGGGATTTCAGGACGCGCACCTGAAATCAAAAGGACACTAAAGAGAAGGGGGGGAGAAATCTTGTATAATGAAGACCAGAGGCAGTCAGGCTCTGTTCCCATGTACTGTAACTATTTTTGGTTCTGGATCCATTTGGAAAATGAAAAAAACGAATCCCTTAACGGATCTATTGACTCTCTATTGACTTTAATGCTGACGGATCCGTTAACTGATGTGACAAAATGAGTCATCCGTTATATCTAATCTGTCAGACATCCATTATTTTTGACAGCCGAAAAGTCCTGCATGCACTACTTTTCGTTAACGGATGCCAATACGGACGTCTAACGGATCCATTACTGCATAATGGTAGTCTAAGGGCAACAGATCCGTTAGGTTAATGGATGATTTACTATCAGTTAACGGATCTGTTAATATACACTACACATGCGTATAACACATTACTGATCAATAAAGTTTGGAAGTTCAACCTCTCTGCGACCATGTGACCTGAAGTCCTAGGTAACAGATCCAGAAAGTTATCCATGTGTTGTTTCCTGTGCTTTTCAAGTAGGTGATATATTTTGGCTGATTGCTTTGATCTTTTTTTTGCTTATTTTTTTAAACCTCTTCTCAACTTATGATGTTCATGTAAAAGGAAAGTCCTGCCCCGTCTTAGAAGTGGTTTGCATGCCAAGTCCACATCTTGACTGCACATGCAGGCAGTTTTCACCAGCCATCAAGTTTTACAATTGGTTTAAAATTTTTAGACTGTTAATCAGTAGGGCTTGGCAGACCCGGTGTAAAAGTCCTGATCTGCACGGTTTCAAATTGCACGGGTATGGGATTCTAGCTGTTTGATACAGATTTAGAAAAATTAACCCCTTCATGACCGGCCGATTTTTCACTTTCCGTTGTTTTTTTTTTTCGCCATTCTTCTTCCAAGAGACGTAACTTTTTTTATTTTTCAGTCAATATGGTCATGTGTCTCATTTTTTGCGGAACAACCTGTACTGGTAAATGAAACCATACGTTTTACTATATAGTGTACTGGAAAATAGCAAAAAAATTCAAAATGCGGAAAAATTGCAAAGTGCGATATCGCACTATTGTTTTTGAGATATTTTATTCACTGTGTTTACTATATGGTAACACTAATGTGTCAGTGTAATGCCTGTGCGAGTTCGTAGACACCAAACATGAATAGTTTTACTTTTATCTAAGGGGTTAAAAACAAATCAGAAGTTTGTCCGAATAAATTGGCGCATTTTCAATGACCTGTAGTGTTCTTATTTTTCGGGATCTATGGCTCAGTGTCGGCTTATTTTTTGCATCTCAAGCTGCCGTTATTAACAGTACCATTTTTGCACAGATGCTACGTTTTGATCGCCTGTTATTGCATTTAGCGCAAAATTTGGTGTTTGGATTTTTTTGCCGCTACGCAGTTTACCAATCAGATTAATTGATTTTATATTTTGATTGGGCATTTCTGAACGTGGCGATACCAAATATGTGTATATTTATTTTTTTAACCCTTTAATTTTCAATGGGGCAAAAGGGGGGTGATTTGAACTTTAGGTTTTTTAATTTTTTTTAATTTTTCAAAACTTTTTTTTGTTTACTGTTTTTTATTTTACTAGTTTTCCTAGGGGTCTATATGGATCAGCAATCTGATCGCTCTGCCGTATCTGCTGATCACAGATACAGAAACAGCAGATATACTCATTTTCTGCCTCACCCAGCTCTGGGCC
This sequence comes from Anomaloglossus baeobatrachus, assembly GCF_048569485.1. NCBI lineage: Eukaryota > Metazoa > Chordata > Amphibia > Anura > Aromobatidae > Anomaloglossus > Anomaloglossus baeobatrachus. The sequence continues at coordinate 221,253,910 of NC_134358.1, read as the reverse complement.
AGATGAAACCGAAAGTAAATAATGTGAGCTAAGAGAGTCATCACATGACCCTGTACTACCATGACAACCACCGGAAGTCACATGATCACGTCACGTGACTTCCGGTATCGGCCGGTGAGTAAATGTTTACCGCCGATGCCGTTATAATGTCGCTGTCACATATTGACAGCGTCATTTAAGGGGTTAAACTGCACGGGCAGATAACGATTCTGCTCGTGCCTGGCAGGCACACATCTCAGCTGTGAAAATCAGCTGAGATGTGCGCCGATTGCTGCATGCTTCCAGCGGCAGACCGCGGGCAGTAACACTTTAACCGCTAGGATGTAATATTACTGCCCGCGGTCGTTAACGGGTTAAAAAAATCAAAATAAATAACAAAAATAACAGCAAGCGCTTCATACTCACCGAGGCTCTGGCCCGGCTGTACGCTGTTCCCGCACTGCTGTACATTGATCCTGCGGCCTCCATGTGCCGCTCATTTCGTATGCACGGCTTTCCCTGCCCACTGACCGGCCTGGCATCTGTGATTGGTTGCAGCCAAACGCACCCCCAGCCTGTATGACACATCTCCCTGCATCCAGTCACTGCTCATTGCGGCTCATTCATTCTGCATTCACAGCGGGCAGCCATGCTACTCTATGGCTGCTCGTTGTGATATTCAGATGTAGGAGAGCTGAATTGTCATGGGACCTTGTGTAATTACGTTGGACTTGCAGGGGTCTGTTGGGGTTAATAAATCAAATGAACATTAAAGTTATGTTGGCGCTGAGAAGTAAAGCTGGGTTGATAGAAAATGTTTCCTAGTGTGCCGTTCCCTGTTTCAGTGTATTTGTGAAACAAAGAATGAATGTCACGGAAAATTCCCTGTAAGTGGAGTGAGGCCACGCTGGACACGAGTGTGCAGCTGCAAAGAACTGCATGCAGATGCACGCTCCTGTCAGGAGAGTGTGCGGCTGCCGGTTGATGTAATGTGAGACTTGCGCAAGTGTGATTCCTGCCTTATGGTGCGCTCACAAGAACCGTATGACTCGCATGAGTCTGACATCGCATAACCTGGCAGCTGTACACTCTCCGGACACGAGTGTGCAACTGCATAAAAATACAAGTAGATGCACACTCCTGTCAGGAAAGTGTGCGGCTACTGGCTGATGGGATGTGTGACTCGCGCAAGTGTGAAACTCCAGCCTTATTCTGATACACAGCTATGATACAGCAGCCCGACAACTGGTGGCTGCAGTCTGTAACCATCGGCTTTATCTGTGCTGGTATCAGAATACAGGGTCCCTGTGCCGATTGTTTTATTAATTCATTTATTTTCATGCCACGATACTCACCCACAGACAGTTGCACTGCTTTCCATACCCCCTGGCTGTCCTGGCACCTGTGATTGGTTGCAGTCAGCTGACATGCTGCCACTCAGGGTGGGGGTACGTCTGACTTCAATCAATTACATGGGCGGGGAAAACAGTGAATATTCAATGAGGTTTTAACTGTCGGCTCCAGAAGGGAATGCATGACCTGGAAGCAGCTTGCCGCCATGACGGAGATTCGGTGAATACACCGCATATGCTCCTACCCCTCTATCCCCGCCGGTCCTGGTTTTCTGCCAGTCCGCCCAGCTCTATTAATCAGTTAACTTTGGATGCAGCATTTGCAATGGCCTTGTAGGGTAGCACTTTCCTGAAAAAAAAAATCACTCCTTTTATGGTGTGTAGATTGTAAGATGGCAATCGGCCTGATTGTGAATGGTCAGTATGTACCACCGAAATGGTATGATTGTGGAACTCCATGCTGGTACCTGTAGTGCCACAAGTTCTTATTATGGTGTTTAGGGATGGCTTGAGAGATGGGTGGGTCTGGCGATTCACATAGCCCGCCCATGGGTGTGTTGGAGGTCACTGCTGACTTCTAAAATGGAGTCTGATGTTTGGCACATGGGAGAGAGACTTTGGCTTGCAAGCTTCAGAGCAAGGATCTCTGTGTGTGTCAGCCTGTGTGAAGGCTGAACACAGGGCTCTGGAATTCAGTCTGGGTTTAGACTGGAAGTAGACTGCAGCCAATCTGGTTAGTGCTGTGGCTACAGGGCCGAACTTCTTCTGGAGCGGAGAGACAGACAGTAGTCTGCAGAGTGTCTCTGGGTTCTTGGAAGGAAGGAACCATAGCAAATGGTGTTCACTGGCAGGAGCCAGTGTGTAGAGTCGTCACATCTCCAATAGCGACTGTATTGGACTGGAAGCCCACAGTATGTGGATGAGCTACGTTTTTGCCTTAGGCCAGGAGAGGCTTTGTGTGTTACTTTGAGGTGCAGTGTATGTTTAATAAACTGCCTGGACTGTTAATGGGATAAAGTGTTCCTGTGTGCCACAATCCCGCTGCCAGACGTGTGCCCCAATACATTCGGGGCGCAGGTTGTCACAAGATGTCTGGTGTTTGTTTATGCTTTTGTCTGGCCATCCTTGTGTCTGCTTAAGATACTTCTGCCTGACCTTATGTGCCTATTGTGTTCACTGTCACATGTGCGGCTTGCACAGTAGATGATGCTCCTAACATTCGGCATAGCTGAAACTATTTGGCTTGCCTTTTGCTTAGATTTTGGGCCATAAAAAATCCAGTTATGTGAAGCAATGAATATGATGGTTTTTTATAGCAGTTTTTGTCTGGGAGCGGCCACCGAATTTGTTGGTTTGCTACATTTGTTAATTTTTGTGAAGGGACATACAGTACTTGGGTACCTTGAGCTTTTGTTCCTTTGATACATTTTTTTTCTACTAAGGTTTTTTAAAGGCTCAAACTGAACATTTAGTTTTAAGCCTAAAATACCTGTTTGTTGTGAATGTATACCCATAGAATCTCTTTGTGGCCCATTTCGGACCTCCTTAAATTTATGGTTTTGCCTTTGCAACCATGCAAACAAAAATGCATAATAATTACCCAGCAAAGCCGGCCCATTGCAAGTGTGGTAAATGCTACAGTTTGCACTTAAATAGATAGATAAAACAAGCGCACTATGAGAAGCACCCGTGGAATACTTTTAGCGTTTAAAATATTAGAATTGCTCACCTTTGTTGGTTGTGCGCCCCCGCACAACTTCAGTGTAAGCTTATCAGTCTGGAGTTCCTCCGAGCAGATCCTGTAACCAGGCTTCAGGAGTCCAGATTTGGGGTAACGTTGTCAGCTACTGATTTCCACCGGCACCATGGAATTCAGGTTTTTTTTCCCTTCAATCCTCCAGCTACCAGCTGGATTTTTTGATATGTCAGCAGGTCCTTTGCAGCTATTACCGATTCCCAATGGGGATGGGGTATATGAAAAAATTATTTCGGTCTAATATAGCGCAATAAGGATATATGCTGATATTAGTTATTTAAACTTTATTAATTAGGCGCTCCTATTATTACAACGCGTTTCAGCGGAATTGCTTTCATCAGGTAAAATAGGAGTACTGCTCCTATTTTACATGATGAAAGCAATTCCGCTGAAACGCGTTGTAATAATAGGAGCGCCTAATTAATAAAGTTTAAATAACTAATATCAGCATATATCCTTATTGCGCTATATTAGACCAAAATAATTTTTTCATATACAGTTTGCACTTAGGCACCCCACATAAGAGGTTTTTTTTTGCCTACTGTCACTTCAAATGTTTAAAAAAAAAAACAGCCTTCTTCTGAAGAAGAGGCAAACACACAAGCAATTGTAGAAGAGGCTTATGGTGTTATTAGGACTGTGGGTATTGTTCTTGTGGATATGTTTTTGCATCAACATAACAACCAGGTCGTAATTCTCTTTTGGCCTACAGACAGAAACTGACGACCCCTCAACCAGTGCCAAGCCTGAAGGACCCTCCCAGAGACTTCAGGTTGGGCAACGTGGCCGAAAAAGGGTAAATTTGGGCAAAACTGTAACTTAACTTTAATCTTTATTTCCTTAATTTGGCAAAAAATGCCTTTACAGATATGATAAAACTTTTATGCAGGGGGGGAAATGTATCTGCTTATTTGTAGTCGGCAACAGCACAAAGATTAATTTCCGTGTTTTAGGTCAAAGTCGTGATCAGGCATATCTCCAACCGTTTTGGATCCATAATGAGATGTGTGTAGAAACAAAATGAGGCCAAAGGGCACGATGGAACTGTACTACAGGGCAACACAATATTTTTCTCAGCTGGCATTTTACTTAGTCTTGTACAAAAGTCTGACTTCTTTGTTTGAGTTATAATGTTATATTTTTGGGATAAATTGGGCAATAAAATTAATTGATTCCCTTCTTTCACAGGGCACTCTTGAGTAATAAAAGGGGCCAGAGATAAATAACGAGCTCCTCATCCATCTGGTGGAGGAAAGGGAGTGCCCCTGGGATGCAGCGCATACCTAACATGCTGACCACAGACATACCCATTGTGTTTGGGAGGAAATTTCGAGCCAAATCGACTTAAGATGGCATGATCTGACACCCAAAGAAGAGGAGGAAAAGTGTTAAGTTTAAAAAATGTTCTTGCAAGACATTATTAACCTCCAAAATGAACAACCTTCCTTTGCCCATGTAGGGTTCTGAATCTTAACATGCTGATGTTCCATATTGGAGCGATACATGAGGGACTTGCAGGAGGAGAAGCAGGCCACCAGCAGTTTGCTGCAAACTACTACAATGATATTGCTATGCCAATTTGATACGATATCCTGTGCGATGTGCCGAACTTTGTGGGTGAGTATTCTAGCCAACGTTTGCAACTATGTGCAAGATGTTTTTAATAAGGTCTGCTGGTCTATTGGGCCTTTTGCACCAAACTATTTTGTTTTTTGCCTTGGTCCCAAAGCAACAAGCCTACCCTTTGGTGATGTGTTTGCTGGGCTTTTTTGATTTTATGGTTTCCATACATTATGCCCAATATTGCTGATTGAGGAAACAGTGTTTGACCCCGTATATTCCCAGGATATCTTTTAATATGCTCTTTGTATTTGCAAAACTTCTTATTTGAAAATACAAAATTAAACCTTTTTTGTGTTTATTGAATCCCACAGTAAAAAGCATCAAGTACAACAACCACTGAAGTCCCTCCTGTATGTATCGGACCCCCAGGAAATGGTTTCCCAGCCTCCTGGATCCTCAGTCCTTGATGCTGTCTCAAGTGAGACCCCGAGTCCCCAACCTCCATCTCATCCAACCTGCCAAACCTGTTCGGTACTCCACAACAATTGGATTATTTAGGCAGGCGTCACAGATCAGGTTGGAGATGTTCAGAGGCGATGCCTTTACGGTATTGGATGAAAATCTGGTAAAGGTGAAAGCTGCGCTTAAGGACTTAAAAAAATGGCAGGATGGAGTGGGGTTGTCAATTCCACCGTCACCCAATTTGATTTTTTTCCAAACTCTCAGCTTATGGATAGGCACATTGGCTCCAGAGCAGCAACAAGAGTTGCGTGGGAAATATTTAAAGTAATTGTCGGAATACATATCCCCACCCAGCCACAGACCCATCTCCTAACCCAGACCCATTTCCCAACTCATACTCATCTCCAAACCCAGACCCATCGCCTAACCCAGCACTATCGCCAATCCCAGCCCCAATGCCAATCCCAGCCCAATTGCCAAAGCAAGCACCATTACTAATCCCAGCCCCATCAGCAAACCCAACACCATTGCCAATCCCAGCCCCATTGCCACTACCATTCTTCACAACACAAACAATTTTGACAAAACTCTGTCCTCATCCCTCTTCTCAACAATATTCCTAGTTCGTTTTCCACCTGTCATATGATCACTCTAGCTCACAAATCCATACCCAAGGTACGCCTCTGCCCAGACACTTTTCCCACACCATTCCAAGCCCCACTCTGTCATTTTCCCCTGATCTCCAGTCCCAGGAACCCTCGCCAACTTTTAGCCCATGTTCTTCCTCAACCTCTCATAGCTTGGCTTCCCTTCTTCACTCTCTTCCATCTCTTCCCTCACATTTTTGCACACCCACTACCCCTCCCTATCCTGATTTGCCTCCTCCAATATGGCTTCCAAAAGGTCTTGCAAGTTTTCTAAGTCCCCCTGGCCAGGCAACCGGGAGTGATGACAGAGTTGTAGAACAGTCATCTTTTTCCACTGCCTTAATAAAGGTTTGCCTTCTCTGATCATTGTTTTTGTGTAAATTTACTGATGATATATGATTCACTTTGATATGCTGAAATAAAACAAGTTGTTTTTTTTTAAATATGTTTTTTAATAAAAAGACAGTTTATGAATAAAAAAAAAAATTGGTTTCAATTTATCACCATAAGGGAAATTTAGCATGCTAGTTGGCACACGCAAACCAAAGAAATACATGTTTAGGTCATAAAACAAGGACTCATAAAAAAATATTTGAGCAGGAAATCATGATTGCAAAAATAAGGGCAGCATAAAGGACAGACTAAAAGCTTGTTCAAAAGGAAGGAATTTAAATGGCTAAACTCAAATTTGCCCATCTTGAAAATTCACACATCTGGCATTAGAAAGAAAATATTCTTTGAAAGAGTCCCTCATCTGATTGACAGCAACTTTACTACGTGACCCTGGGACACGTATATTACTGTGGGGAAGGACAGTGTCTGCTCTTGATCAATCATGAGGGGGCTCTTTCTGCAGTACGAAATTATATAGCGCAGCAGATGCTTTAATTACTTAATCAACAGAATCTGTTTTTAGCTGTTTTGTGAGGGTCAATATGCGCCATTTTCCCACCAGAATCCGAAATGCAAATTCTACCATGTGTCGTGCTTTGGGCAACCAGTAGTTAAAAATCCTCCTGCTAAAGTTCTGGGACCAACTGGAGTATGAGGTTTGCAAACATTTGGAAGGCTTCATCCCCCAAAATGATATAGGGCATTGGCTGCCCAAATGTGCCAGGTAAGCACTTTGGCGGTGGTAAACCTAGTTCGCTCGAATAGAAGCACCGACCTATGTCTGAAGTTTTAAAAGCATGGGAGTTATTTGTTCAGCCATAGGCACCAATATCAATGGCTAAAAAACGAATATTGGAATCGGCAACCGTCATAAATAGAACAGAAAAATATCTTTCAGAATTTAAAAAATTGGACCGAGACTTAGGAGGCTTCTGTATACCGCTATGTGTACTATCCAAAGCCCCCACATAATAAGGGAACTGTGTTTTGGCAAAAAAATGATCTGCAATTGCTGAGCATTGCTGACAGGTTGGAAGCGGTAGAAATTCATCCCGAAGTGCAAACCACAGAGTCTGGCAAGTATCCTTTACTATTTTAGATATTGTGGACTTGCCAGACGGAATTGGAAATGTAGTGAAGCAAAGCTTTTGCATGTGACCAAGAATATATTTGAGCATAAAACATAAAAGAAATAATGAACAGGGCTCTTTTAGCAAAACAAGTTGTGCAGAAAAAAATACCTTAGGCTCTGTGCCCACGGGAGCTTGCATCTGCGGATTTTGCTGCAGAAATCCTGCGGATTTATATGGATTTTCCAGATAAATCCGCAGGTTTTAGCATGTACAGTCACTCCCCATGTTATCCTATGGGACATGGGGAGTGCTGTGTCCACGCTGCGGAAAGTGCGGCTGCCAAACATGCTGCGGATGTCCACATCCGCACGTATAATTGCATGTCAATTATTCATGCGGAATTACCTGCGAATGTCCCGGCCCTCCGCTATGGAGATAGAGTTCGGGACGTCCGCAGGTAATTCGCATGAATGTCCGCATGTTTCCCGAAGCTATTCCGCTGTAATCTCGCAGCTAAAAATAGCTGCAGACGCCGGCGGGCAGCTGCGAGAAACATGCGCTCGTACCTGCGGATACATCCGCAGGTACGAGCGCCCGTGGGCACATAGCCTAAAGGTCACCATTAAATGCAAAGCAAGTAATAAAAACTGGAAACTAACATCTGCATATATACATAAAATTCGCTGGATGCCGATGCAGCTCCTGGAATAGGATACGGTATACCCCAAGGATCAGCCTGGCTGCTGTAATTGGGTGAACCGATAATCTTCAGGCCCTTGTACTTTGCGCCTTCAGGACAATAATATTAAACTGAAACCTGATGCTTCCTGGCAGCCTTTTCCAAAAATCAAAAATAGCACATTTACTCTGCAGTGACGGGATAATAAATGATGGTGTCACAGAGGTGTATCCTATTTGCAAATATTTATAGGGTTGGGTTAAAAAACGGATCCACTTTTTTCTGGCAAAAACGGACAGAGATTTGCCACCCATTTAGTAAAGTATCGGTTATAAATAAGAACGGATCTGTTAGCGGATGGTTAAAAAAAGTGATCTGTTTGTGCCATCCATTAATGAATCTGTTTTTCATTTTCCAAACGGATCCAAAAACGGAATGATTACAGGACATGGGAACAAAGTCTTATCTTATGGGCAGCGAACGCCCCATAGCCTGGAAGATCAAAGCAATGAAACATGATTTTTACTGAACAAGCCATCATCCAGGAGGCATACAGCTATGACTAATTTCATCTGCATACAATCTGAATGCCCATATTAATAAGGCCGCTTTCACACTGTGTTCCTATCCCCAATCAGTGGTCCTGTCGGGGCTTCCTGTCGGGGCTTTTGTTCAAACCATACGGGTCCATTGACTATAATGGTGCAGATTGAGTCACCATGTGCTATGACATGCACCATTTTTGGAAGTATACGCCTACTAGAGGCGGACACCCAGATGCAGTCTACTAAAGTGAGGAAAAAAACTAAAAACCCTCTAGACCCAAAAGTCTTTAAAAGAAGCGCTGGAGTGCATTGCATATTATACTTTGAACCATTACATTTTTACTGACCTGTAGGATCCTCTGCACTATAGCGGATATGGATAGTGTACTGCAGATTCGTTAGTACACGTTGTGTAACACAATATCTCTTTTTTTGTGTGTTGTTTTGTTAAAAGGAAAAAACTTTTCTCCTTGCGAAGACTGACAAACCAATCTGGCTGCTAGTGAGGAGTCTTATAGCTGCAATGCTCCTCTGGGAAATATATAAATTGTCTCTTCAGGGAGGAAGGAAACAAACTCTAGTGCCACATGTGACGACCTGGACAATGTCAGTGCTTAGCAGGGGTTAAATTTCTTAAAATTCAGCCAGACATGAAGATAGTTAGTTTGTTTATAGACTGGGGATAAGCCCTCATTGTTTTTACAAGACTCTTGTTGACTCAAGTAATTGCCTTGGCTAATGAAGACCAGACACACAGATAAATCAATTATGCAAACTTCCCATTGTATTACTAAGTGAATTGCTAGATGTGATGTAACTTATGATATAAAAAAGCAAAAAGAAAATATCATTACTTACAGCAAGATGGAATTGCAGCTGTATATTGCTCAGGCCAAAAGACTACTACTACTCCAGCAGGATACAGCTAAACCCCCACTAGGTGGAGGCAACACAGGTGCAGGTGGAGCCATTCACACGCACTTCCAAATATGGAGGAGGTGATGGCTGGATGGTAAAACTGCACACTGGTGGCTTGCATAGAGCACTGTTCACACTAGCAGACGCACAGTCACAAACCCGCAGCCTATTAGGTGACGCCCATACTATTAGATCAGGCGGGCTGCCAAGCCGTACCCCCACTGCGCGCTACGTAGGGACTGAAACTCTGATAGCAAGGCCTAACAAAAAGGGGCCTGGCTGTATCCTGTACAAAAAAGTTTTTGGGGTTTTTTGTTAGCGTTATGGCCATAAGACGTAAGCCTACAACCCTCGTCACGGGAACCTCATGCTTGTAGGTCCCTACACTACATATGATATAAAAAAGCAAAAAGAAAATATCATTACTTACAGCAAGATGGAATTGCAGCTGTATATTGCTCAGGCCAAAAGACTACTACTACTCCAGCAGGATACAGCTAAACCCCCACTAGGTGGAGGCAACACAGGTGCAGGTGGAGCCATTCACACGCACTTCCAAATATGGAGGAGGTGATGGCTGGATGGTAAAACTGCACACTGGTGGCTTGCATAGAGCACTGTTCACACTAGCAGACGCACAGTCACAAACCCGCAGCCTATTAGGTGACGCCCATACTATTAGATCAGGCGGGCTGCCAAGCCGTACCCCCACTGCGCGCTACGTAGGGACAGAAACTCTGATAGCAAGGCCTAACAAAAAGGGGCCTGGCTGTATCCTGTACAAAAAAGTTTTTGAGGTTTTTTGTTAGCGTTATGGCTATAAGACGTAAGCCTACAACCCTCGTCACGGGAACCTCATGCTTGTAGGTCCCTACACTACATATGATATAAAAAAGCAAAAAGAAAATATCATTACTTACAGCAAGATGGAATTGCAGCTGTATATTGCTCAGGCCAAAAGACTACTACTACTCCAGCAGGATACAGCTAAACCCCCACTAGGTGGAGGCAACACAGGTGCAGGTGGAGCCATTCACACGCACTTCCAAATATGGAGGAGGTGATGGCTGGATGGTAAAACTGCACACTGGTGGCTTGCATAGAGCACTGTTCACACTAGCAGACGCACAGTCACAAACCCGCAGCCTATTAGGTGACGCCCATACTATTAGATCAGGCGGGCTGCCAAGCCGTACCCCCACTGCGCGCTACGTAGGGACTGAAACTCTGATAGCAAGGCCTAACAAAAAGGGGCCTGGCTGTATCCTGTACAAAAAAGTTTTTGGGGTTTTTTGTTAGCGTTATGGCCATAAGACGTAAGCCTACAACCCTCGTCACGGGAACCTCATGCTTGTAGGTCCCTACACTACATATGATATAAAAAAGCAAAAAGAAAATATCATTACTTACAGCAAGATGGAATTGCAGCTGTATATTGCTCAGGCCAAAAGACTACTACTACTCCAGCAGGATACAGCTAAACCCCCACTAGGTGGAGGCAACACAGGTGCAGGTGGAGCCATTCACACGCACTTCCAAATATGGAGGAGGTGATGGCTGGATGGTAAAACTGCACACTGGTGGCTTGCATAGAGCACTGTTCACACTAGCAGACGCACAGTCACAAACCCGCAGCCTATTAGGTGACGCCCATACTATTAGATCAGGCGGGCTGCCAAGCCGTACCCCCACTGCGCGCTACGTAGGGACAGAAACTCTGATAGCAAGGCCTAACAAAAAGGGGCCTGGCTGTATCCTGTACAAAAAAGTTTTTGAGGTTTTTTGTTAGCGTTATGGCTATAAGACGTAAGCCTACAACCCTCGTCACGGGAACCTCATGCTTGTAGGTCCCTACACTACATATGATATAAAAAAGCAAAAAGAAAATATCATTACTTACAGCAAGATGGAATTGCAGCTGTATATTGCTCAGGCCAAAAGACTACTACTACTCCAGCAGGATACAGCTAAACCCCCACTAGGTGGAGGCAACACAGGTGCAGGTGGAGCCATTCACACGCACTTCCAAATATGGAGGAGGTGATGGCTGGATGGTAAAACTGCACACTGGTGGCTTGCATAGAGCACTGTTCACACTAGCAGACGCACAGTCACAAACCCGCAGCCTATTAGGTGACGCCCATACTATTAGATCAGGCGGGCTGCCAAGCCGTACCCCCACTGCGCGCTACGTAGGGACAGAAACTCTGATAGCAAGGCCTAACAAAAAGGGGCCTGGCTGTATCCTGTACAAAAAAGTTTTTGAGGTTTTTTGTTAGCGTTATGGCCATAAGACGTAAGCCTACAACCCTCGTCACGGGAACCTCATGCTTGTAGGTCCCTACACTACATATGATATAAAAAAGCAAAAAGAAAATATCATTACTTACAGCAAGATGGAATTGCAGCTGTATATTGCTCAGGCCAAAAGACTACTACTACTCCAGCCGGATACAGCTAAACCCCCACTAGGTGGAGGCAACACAGGTGCAGGTGGAGCCATTCACACGCACTTCCAAATATGGAGGAGGTGATGGCTGGATGGTAAAACTGCACACTGGTGGCTTGCATAGAGCACTGTTCACACTAGCAGACGCACAGTCACAAACCCGCAGCCTATTAGGTGACGCCCATACTATTAGATCAGGCGGGCTGCCAAGCCGTACCCCCACTGCGCGCTACGTAGGGACAGAAACTCTGATAGCAAGGCCTAACAAAAAGGGGCCTGGCTGTATCCTGTACAAAAAAGTTTTTGAGGTTTTTTGTTAGCGTTATGGCCATAAGACGTAAGCCTACAACCCTCGTCACGGGAACCTCATGCTTGTAGGTCCCTACACTACATATGATATAAAAAAGCAAAAAGAAAATATCATTACTTACAGCAAGATGGAATTGCAGCTGTATATTGCTCAGGCCAAAAGACTACTACTACTCCAGCAGGATACAGCTAAACCCCCACTAGGTGGAGGCAACACAGGTGCAGGTGGAGCCATTCACACGCACTTCCAAATATGGAGGAGGTGATGGCTGGATGGTAAAACTGCACACTGGTGGCTTGCATAGAGCACTGTTCACACTAGCAGACGCACAGTCACAAACCCGCAGCCTATTAGGTGACGCCCATACTATTAGATCAGGCGGGCTGCCAAGCCGTACCCCCACTGCGCGCTACGTAGGGACAGAAACTCTGATAGCAAGGCCTAACAAAAAGGGGCCTGGCTGTATCCTGTACAAAAAAGTTTTTGAGGTTTTTTGTTAGCGTTATGGCCATAAGACGTAAGCCTACAACCCTCGTCACGGGAACCTCATGCTTGTAGGTCCCTACACTACATATGATATAAAAAAGCAAAAAGAAAATATCATTACTTACAGCAAGATGGAATTGCAGCTGTATATTGCTCAGGCCAAAAGACTACTACTACTCCAGCAGGATACAGCTAAACCCCCACTAAGTGGAGGCAACACAGGTGCAGGTGGAGCCATTCACACGCACTTCCAAATATGGAGGAGGTGATGGCTGGATGGTAAAACTGCACACTGGTGGCTTGCATAGAGCACTGTTCACACTAGCAGACGCACAGTCACAAACCCGCAGCCTATTAGGTGACGCCCATACTATTAGATCAGGCGGGCTGCCAAGCCGTACCCCCACTGCGCGCTACGTAGGGACAGAAACTCTGATAGCAAGGCCTAAGAAAAAGGGGCCTGGCTGTATCCTGTACAAAAAAGTTTTTGAGGTTTTTTGTTAGCGTTATGGCCATAAGACGTAAGCCTACAACCCTCGTCACGGGAACCTCATGCTTGTAGGTCCCTACACTACATATGATATAATATATAAATTGTCTCTTCAGGGAGGAAGGAAACAAACTCTAGTGCCACATGTGACGACCTGGACAATGTCAGTGCTTAGCAGGGGTTAAATTTCTTAAAATTCAGCCAGACATGAAGATAGTTAGTTTGTTTATAGACTGGGGATAAGCCCTCATTGTTTTTACAAGACTCTTGTTGACTCAAGTAATTGCCTTGGCTAATGAAGACCAGACACACAGATAAATCAATTATGCAAACTTCCCATTGTATTACTAAGTGAATTGCTAGATGTGATGTAACTTACCTGTCTCTCCCTTGTCTCTGGATATTTGAATATGGCTTGAAATCTAGCCAATAAGAGCCCAGTCTTTTCCACCAATCATGAAGACCCCAATGGTCTGAATGGAGAGCTCAGGGGTATAAGAAGGAGGACTGTCCATTGCCCAGAGAGACTCTTGCTACATGCTACCAATCTAGGACCTGCGGATCCGATTGGCAAGCCATAACCAAACCTGGATTATAGCACTATATGGACTTCAGCATTGAATGCAAGGATTCGGCATTGATATCAATGACTACCTAAGGAAGGAATCCAGCTTGGGACAATCCAGTCATCTGACTACAGACTTTGCAGTCCTCAGCCAGCTTCCTAAATCTGGCTTTATGCCATTCTCGGTGGGTGCCCGATGAAAGCAGGGTGCTGCTGGATCGGAGTAAGTAGCCCTGGAAGCTCTGAGGCACGGACATTCTAAATCCCTGGTGAGCCAGCGGAAGGGTGAGACTCTGTTGCCTGTTACATTTGTGTGTTTTGCTGGTTATGTGTTATGTGCCATTAATTGTTTGGGGATCCAATAAAGTCTTAATATTGTGATTCCCTCATCCTGTGTTGTCTGAGTAGTGTTCCGCCCACAGTTAAGGAGGTCGGGCATTCAGTGGGATGAGCCCTGGGCCATGCTGTCTTTCTAAAGGCGGCCGGGCCAGCGGACGAGAGCACCCACTGACCCCCGTGTCTCCACAATGTCTTGGAAGTAGCAACGCTAAAAGTCAAAAGTGACTCTCAAACGAGCCTGGCTGTATGAGAAGCTTGGTTTGTCAGTCTCCACAAGGAGAAAAGTTGTCCTCATAGACCCCATTATAGCTTCTCACAATGCCAGATCATATGTCATACTTTGCACTAACAAGGGGAATCACCCTGAAACACCGTGTCTACAAATTGAAGTTCTGATCTGGCATAATCCTAAGGCGGGCTTTGCACACTACGACATCACAGATGCGATGTCGTTGGGGTCATGTCGAAAGTGACGCACTTCCTGCGTCGCTCTCGACATCGTAGTGTGTAAATCCTAGATGATGTGATTAACGAGCGCAAAAGCGTCGTAATCGTATCATCGGTGTAGCGTCAGCGAATTCCATAATTACGCTGACGCGACGGTCCGATGTTGTTCCTCGCTCATGCGGCAGCACACATCGCTGTGTGTGAAGTCGCAGGAGCGAGGAACATCTCCTACCTGCGTCACCGCAGCTCCCGTCGGCTATGCGGAAGGAAGGAGGTGGGCGGGATGTTTACATCCTGCTCATCTCCGCTTCTCCGCTCCTATTGGCCGCCTGCCGTGTGACGTCGCAGTGACGCCGCACGACCCGCCCCCTTAATAAGGAGGCGGGTCGCCGGCCAGAGCGACGTTGCAGGTCATGTGAGTACATATGAAGCTGCCGTAGCGATAATGTTCGCTACGGCAGCTATCACAATGATATCGCAGCTGCGACGGGGGCAGGGACTATCGCGCTCGGCATTGCAGCATCGGCTTGCGATGTCGCAGTGTGCAAAGTACCCCTAAGTCACTTTTGACTTTTAGGATTGCTACTTCCAACCGGTGGCACTAGAGTTCATCTCCTTCCTCCCTGAAGAGACAATTTGCATTTTTGTTAAAAAAAATGTTCACTGAAATATTAAAAAAACCACAAAGACCTTTATTGCTCTATTAAATATATATAAAGACAATATTAAAAAGTATGCACAGAATTTGTATCATCTTTAAGAAACCAAACTATATAGTTTCTTCCTATTACACCAGCAAATGGTCATACATTCATCACTTATCCTGTGAATAAGTGATACGTGTTTATTGAGTGAAAGAAAGAGTAAATGAACTGAAAAGTGTGTATTTGTTTTGTCTTTATACTGTAATTTTATTGAACCATTTTTATTTCATTATTTATGCCTACTTGATATTTACTGTAGTTTTATATATATATATATATATATATATATATATATATATATATATATATATATATATATATATATATATATATATTTCCTCTGGGTTCATGCTGCAATCTCTATGCCTCAGCGTGTGCATGACAAAAATGCTGTGAGACGGAAAGGTAAGCAGGTAAAAAACACCTGATTGGTCTGAACACACAATACAGATGTCTATCCACTCAGTTCTAGACATCAAAATAGACATTTGGACATTTGGGGAAATAATTTAGTGACGAAAATATTACACACAATATTTCTGGCTGCACTACATTTATTACACATCTGCAGTTGACTTAAAAGTGTAATCAAAGGCAGTCTGTTATTAAAGACCCCAAACTCCTTTACCTTTGACCCAATTAAATCATAAAGGACACATTTTATTTAGCAAAAGAAGTGTTATACCCACAAACAACACAGACATGCTCAGGGAGAAAGCATAACCATACACGCACAAGAAAAACAAGTTACAGTAAAGTAATCAGCATTTCAAATGTTCTAAAGAGCCATGTGTAAAGGGTTGGCAAACAGAAAATGCTCCTATCAAACGTCCCACAGCATTTGTAAATAAACACTGCCAACTGCTGGTGGACCAGAACTGACAGGAACTGAAGTACAGGGAGTGTGTTTCCTCTAGGGTAGAGTTGGGAGGGAATGCTGGGTCAAGTGACAACTGTGGCACAGTTACAAAGTATAAAAAGCCGGGCTGGCAGCAAAAAGACAGAGTTGGCGCCACAACTAGGAGGAAAGTGAATGCGCACACAGTGAAGCAGATCTGTGTCATTTGTACTGGAAGTATCCGGAAGCAAACTGAATTTTAAGAAATCCTGAGTTCTACTGTCTTAGATGAACCCAAAGACTGAATATCATCTCCAGAGGAACCTAAAAAACTAAATACTATATCTAGAGGAGGACCAGACTTTGTGTTCAAGCACCAAAGACAAAACACTGAGCACCTTCTCCAGGGGAGGACAAGAATTTGACTGAAAACTGAATACTGGGAAGCAAACATTCACTCCAGTGCAGTGTCCGAATGAGCTGAGCAGTTACTTCCCACCTTGACATATGGTACTAAGATAGTATAACCAATTACCAAAGTTAGACTGTTGACGCAGTGATTTGCAACGCAACTGTGCAAGATTAGTGACCCATTAACATAGATAAATTTATACAGAACTTGGGTTTTACTGCATAAGCAAATACTGTGACTAGAAGTAGGTTGACCTTGATGCTCCCCTGACAGAAAGACTGAGATTGGGTTAATGCTAGTGAAATTTGCTAACCAGAATTGTTAGTAGTTGTATGTAATAGATCATTCTATTGTTATCAAGTATATAGACAATGTGATTTGATTTGTCTTATCTTGAACTCTGGTATCACTTATTGATTACACATCCCTTCTGTAGCTCCCAGATGCAGTAAAATAAATACTTGTTGTGTGTTACCACTGAGTCACCTTTATTGCCTTTCTGGCACCTGTTTACATGTCTGAAAAGATAATGTCACCCATAGCTTTACTGATGCAATCTGGTGCTTCCTGATGGAAAAAAAATGGCCGTTTTATTGTTTATGCAAATGAGGCTTAAGTCTTCTAAAGGCCCCTTTACACACTGCAACATCACTAACGACATCGCTGTAACGTCACCGGTTTTGTGACGTAATAGCGACCTCCCCAGCGACATTGCAGTGTGTGAAACGCATCAGCGACCTGGCCCCCGCTGTGAGGTTGCTGATCGTTACAAATCTTTCAGGACCATTTTTTGATCCTTTGTTTCCCACTGAGCAGCATGCATTGGTGTGTTTGACACCGTTACAACGACTTTGTTAGCAACTTCCCTTTCAAATAGCTGCTTTAACACGTCCCCAATGACCAGCTAGGTCGTTCTGCAGGTCCGGGATCGCTAAGAAAGTCTCTAAATGCTGCTGCGTCTTTGGCCAGGTCTGCCTGTTTGACAGCTCACCAGCGACTCACTAGAGACTTTGTAGCGATCCCGGCAAGGTCGGGATTGCTGTTGGGATCGCTAGAAAGTCTCAGTGTGTAAAGGGGCCTTAAGTGTGATTAGAGTACTTCCCAAGGTTCTGCCTTCCTGACGGTATTCTACACCCAATCCCAACCATTGTTTGATTGACAGCCCACTGACTGTGTACTCAAGCCAGTGAGCTCTGAGGCATAGAAAAGTGTGACTTGACAGAGATTAGAGTCAGGGAAGCAGAGGCTTCGCATATGAATTATAGCAGTGATTTGTCTGTCATGGAGTAACAGGTTGCATTGATAAAGGTGTGGATCATATTATCTATCAGAGGGCAACATGACCATATAAACAGTTTGGGAGGAGGGGTTGATTGCTCTGGCAGATTTCCTATAAACAAATGGCTCATTAGACTTAACATCAACTTGTTAACTTCAAACAGTGTTATAAAGAAACAGAAATTAATATGTCAACAACAGTTTATTACAGTAATAAAATACACTTTAATACAATTACAACCTGTTTTATTTAGTATTTTTAAGTACAAAGCCTTTTATATACTGCTTAGTAGCTGAATACCATTAACTAACACAGGAGTACATCAGCAGTGAACATCGTGCAGATCTGCCAACCTACATGATTAGGATGTTCTGTACCACTTTATGTCTCATAACAATCCAGACATGAGAGAACCTGCCAGTACAGTTTGACACTACAACAGTATGTAAGCAACACCACGAGAAATGTCTGCTAAATCACAAACTATTCTGAGCTGTAGTTATGATGGGATGTGCTGGAAAAAAACATGAAATATTAATTTTGTGAAATTTCATAATAAAACATGTAAGTCAGCTTACTTAACCCCTTCAACTCTGGGCGATTTTCCATTTTTCCATTTTATTTTTTCTGTGCTCCCCTTCTTACGAGATCTGTAACTTTTTTATGTTTCCGTCAATCTTGCCATATGAGAGCTTATTTTTGCGGGACGAGTTGTACTTTTAAATAAAACCATGAGTTTTAACATATAGTGTACTGGAAAATGGCAAAAGAATTCCAAGTGCGGAAAAATTGCAAAACTAGTGCGATTCCACAATTGTTTTTGGGATATTTTATTCACCATCTTCACAATAAGGTAAAACTGATGTGTTGGTCTGATGTCTCAGGTTGGTATAAGTTCATAGATGTGACGCCCTGGACTAGCCAGGTAGTCACAGGTAGGCCCTTACACAAACACCTCCCCCCCTTAATAAAGTGACAGCACCCAACCTACAAAACCCTTGTCACCTCCCTCAGGGTTTGATGTTCAAACCAGGGGGCGGAGCCAGGCGGTTGGCCACGCCCACCGAGGAGTACACAGGCCCTGAGGCAGGAAAAGCAATGCAGTTCCCTGTAGGGAGCAGAGTGAGGAGAGAGTGGAGTCAAGTTCAAGTGCAGCAGGCCTGAGGTGTCAGGTCTGCAGCGTCAACACTGACCGGTGCCGGGGTCGTAGCCCTGGTACCGTGGCAAGGACACGGTGGTGGCTGCCTGCAGGAGCTGGCATTACAGACGGTGGAACCGTAAGGGACCGGGACCGGGTAATGGCCCGCCGGTACCAAACCGGGGAACCGATTGGAAACCGGAGCACCAGGAGGGGTACTCAGACCCAGTACGAGGCCCAGAAACCACTGGACCAAGTCGAATCCACTGATTGAGGACTGGACTTTAGGTCCTTTCCCACCTAAGACGCGACTGAAGACAACAGCCCAACCATAGGGATAGAAAGCCACCGCCCAAACAGCGAGATCCCACGGGCCAGCGTCTGTGGGCAAACGGGCTCAACCAGCACACACAAGGCTGGGGAGCGGACTACCGTATCTCAGGCATAGGAGTCACCATTTCTGTCAAAAGTGAGGTGCAGGAGAAAGGTGGAAAACACCAACCTGAAAAGGGGAAAAGCGCATCCGGCTGCGGGCACCGTCCACCATCTTGTTTGGTTTACCAGAGACTCCAGCATGTCTATAATAGTGAGTACAGCAGTGCCTTCGGGCCGCGCACCGTGCCGCACTGTACCAACACGCCAGCATGCATCCATTCCCCAACCTCAGCACCTCCCTCGGGCCCCTGGGATCATCATCCCCCTACCCACAGAGGGGTCAACACCAAGCTGCGCAACACCGTCCCCGGGAGCCTAGTCAACGGCAGCGGTGGTGTCCATCCATTTACCACAACCCGTGGGTGGCGTCATGAACTTAATCCCCAAACAACCGCGGCCCCGGCCGTGGACCTCTCCACCGAACACCACCCCTCATGTAGCGCCTGCATCCCCCTTTCAGAGCGACGTGACCCCCTTGGGTCCGGGAGGAGCTCGAGCCACCCACCAGAAACGACCCGGATCCGAGCGGCTCGGCTGTGGCTGAGCGCGGGGAGGTACACATCCGCTCTTCTGGCTTCACGGACAGGATAGAACCCATCCACTTACCTGTGGAAGTGCGCCTTGAAGTTATCGTCAGCGGAGTCCCGTTGAAAAAATTGCAGAATCCGCCATCTTGTCACTATCCAGTGGCGCGAAGTTTCCCGCCCAAGCCATCTTCCCCAAGAAAACAAAGGCGCGAAAGTGAAGTCCCGCCCCCTGAGAACAGAGCGGTTCAGAAAGAAAGCAGAGTGCCCTGAAAAGACCAAGTGGGGCGGGTGAAGACCCTGTCCTATGTGACCGAAGGGATAAAGGGCAGGGACTCCAGGACTCTGCCACCCATCTGGTTCCTGTACCCCCTACAGTGCACCATGTCCGCCCCGTCAGGCAAGCCAGAATTCCCGGAGCCTGCGCCTGGAACAGCGGCGTGGGTGGAAGCCCGGACGACCCTGATGTGCTGCCGTCTCCAAGCACAGGTGCGCTTCCTCATGGAGCAACGGACGGCCGAAATGGAGGGGATAGCCGCCGCCGTGCGGGCGCGTGAAGTGGCGCAGGTTTAGAGGAAAGGGTATGCGACCCACACCCCTGTGTCCTGAAGGGACCGGCCGCTGCGGCTGAGGGACCCGGTCTGCTCCTGTCCTCCATACTGCCTCCCTCACCGCCCGTAGCGGTTGACGCTGCCTCTCTGCCCGGTTCCTCACCCCCGTCACCGATAGCGGAGCCCGTACCAGATGCCTATGAGGATCCGCCTGTGGAGGCAGCACTGGGATGGCCGCTTGTTCGGCCTGCACCAATTCCGCTTTCCTAGAAGCTTAGTTCCCGGAAGATGCCCACTCCCGATGTGGTCCTGCTGGTCCTGTCCGCCCGGACAAAATGGAGGTGGATCCCGGCCAGAAGGGAGCCAGGCGGGTAGCACTGGCCGTTCCCAGATCCCAGGCCTCGGCTGAGGCGTTGCGGGGTTGTCACTGCAAGGCAGCACAGCAGGCCACGACACAGCGGGGTTCCCCAGCGCAGAAGGTGCCCGTCGTAGCCGGCACAGGGGAACTCCGGCTGGGCCCAACCCCTGCGCAGAGGGAGCAGGCAGACGCTCTGTACTGGGAGCGGCAGCAAAACCAGCTGGGCCGGGAGATCGCGGCCCGTGAGAGGCAGAAGGCGGAGGTGCTGGCCCGGACCATTAAGGAGAAAGAGGACCTCTGCAGCGCCACCTATCGGGTGCGGGGCCCGAAGTACGGAGGCCAAGTACGCCAGTTTGACCCCCGCCGTGGATGGGGGTTCATTTTCGAGCCCGGCCTGGAGGCCGAGATCTTTGTCTCCAGGAGGGATGTCTGCCCCCACCTTCCGGTGGGTCACCCGGACCGTGACCTAGTACCCGGTAAGCTGGTCACGTACACTCGGCATTGCGGGGAAAGGGGCTGGTTCGCCCTTGACGTTAAGAGGAGGGAGAGCCGCAGTGTTCCCAGGTGGCCCCAGTCCCCTCCCCCACCGTACAGCTCTGAAGTCACCGTGGAGGAGGAATATGAAGATAATGAGTAAAGGTAGCGGATCCCGGCTACCAAGTTGAAAAGTCCCCGTTGGGACCATACTGCCCGTCCCCGTTGGGACTTTGTTAATTTGCCCCGTTTTAAAAAGGACACGGCTGAGAACTTGCAGGCCACCCAAAAACATTTGGGTTTTAAATAATTCCTGGAGCGGCCTGTTCCGCTTCACAACCTCCGGAGAGGCGGATTGGAGGATGGGCCTGCGGGAAAATGATGGCCGAGGCCCCGTCACCACTGAAACCGGTGGCGATCCTCTGGGTCCGGGGGTCCCCTGGACGTGGGGCCCCTGAGAGACAGCCGAGTGTGGAACTCTGTACCCGTCCCATAAAGCACAACCTGGGCCCGTTCCTGGACTGGGGAAAAGGGGTGCTGCCCGTTTCTTAGGGGCAGCATCAAGGCTAGGTTTGTTTGGGTGGGCAAACAAAAGGTCCCGTTCCCGTTATTAATAAAACTGTTTCTTATGTTTGCAACGGTTGAAGAATGTGCCTCCCGAAAGGGAAGATTTAAAAATATGCTTGAATTGTACAAAGTTTATTATGCTTGTAAATATGTTTTATCTATTTCTTTCAGTTAAAAGCAACAAAAATAAACCGGTGGTGGACGGGCAGCCCGCGGACGGTCTGCATTAAATCAAGCAGGAATGTGACGCCCTGGACTAGCCAGGTAGTCACAGGTAGGCCCTTACACAAACACCCCCCCCTTAATAAGGTGACAGCAGCCAACCTACAAAACCATTGTCACCTCCCTCAGGGTTTAATGTTCACACCAGGGGGCGGAGCCAGGCAGTTGGCCATGCCCACCGAGGAGTACACAGGCTCTGAGGCAGGAAAATCAGAAAATCAGCTCCCTGTAGGGAGCAGAGTGAGGAGAGAGTGGAGTCAAGTTCAAGTGTAGCAGGCCTGAGGTGTCAGGTCTGCAGCGTCAACACTGACCGGTGCCGGGGTCGTAGCCCTGGTACCATGGCAAGGAGGCAGATGGTGGTGGCTGCCTGCAGGAGCTGGGATTACAGCCGGTGGAACCGTAAGGGACCGGGACCAAGTAGTGGCCCGCCGGTACCGAACCGGGGAACCGATTGAAAACCGGAGCACCAGGAGGGGTACTCAGACCCAGTACGAGGCCCAGAAACCACTGGACCGAGTCGAATCCACTGATTGAGGACTGGACTTTAGGTCCTTTCCCACCTAAGACCCGACTGAAGACAACAGAAACATAGGGATAGAAAGTCACCACCCAGGCATCGAGATCCCACGGGCCAGCATCTGTGGGCAAACGGGCTCTACCGGCACACACAAGGCTGGGGAGCGGACTACCGTTGCTCAGGCATAGGAGTCACCATTTCTACCAAAAGTGAGGTGCAGGAGAAAGGCGTAAACCACCAACCTGAAAAGGGGAAAAGCGCAGCCGGCTGCGGGCACCGTCCACCATGTTGTTTGGTTTACCAGAGACTCCAGCGTGTCTGTAATAGTGAGTACAGCAGTGCCTTTGGGCCGCACACCGCGCCACACCGTACCGACACGCCAGCACGCATCCATTCCCCCGCCTCAGCACCTCCCTCGGGCCCCCGGGACCATCATCCCCCTACCCACGGAGGGGTCAACACCAAGCTGCGCAACACCGTCCTCGGGAGCCTAGTCAATGGCAGCAGTGGTGTCCATCCATTCACCACAACCCGTGGGTGGCGTCACGAACTTAATCCCCAAACAACTGCGGCCCCGGCCGTGGACCTCTCCATACAATACAGTGCTTCAATAATGTGTATCACTAAAGCAGGAATTAACAACTATGGGACCCCAGTATATTGGCAAAAAGGGGTATCATGAAACTTCTGTGACATTCAAAAAAGTAGCAAATAAGACCTCACTGACGTACTGTATGTGTTGTATCTGTGTTTTTCACAGAAGAAAAATGAACCAATTATAGTCTATGGGGAAGTTCACATCTGTTTTCTTTTGCAGACCAATTGGTCCGCAAAAACATACGGGACATGTCCGTTTGTGATCAGTCATGGATCAAAATTACACATCCGGGTCTCAGTTTCAAATCACATAAAGCACAAGGATGTCATCCATATGCTCGCTGTAGGTGATTAACATTGTAATTGATAGAGGTTTTGCATTTTATTTTTTTTCAATTGGTAAAAAATAAAATACTGATGGTAAAAACTGAAAAACTAACAAACACTGGTGAAACTTGGATCCAAAACCATTGTCTGTATGAGAAATATTAGATGTTTGAGTGAGAGCAAAGGTTTACAGTGGATCATGTATAAATGTGGCTGCAAGGACTCACATAATACAATGGAGAGACCTGTATCATTGGCATAACGGAAAAAAAGAAAAATGGAAATGGAAAAACCATTGTCGCCACAATAAAAAAATCCTAAAAATGGAACCAGCACATACACTACTCACAAAAAGTTAGAGATATTTGGCTTTCGGGTGAAATTTCAGGATGATCCTAAAATGCACTTTAACCTTTTTAGGTGAACTTAGGGGAACTTTTCACACTACAACATCGCAGGTGCGATGTCGGTGGGGTCATGTCGAAAGTGACGCACTTCCTGCGTCACTCTCAACATCGTAGTGTGTAAATCCTAGATGATACGATTAACAAGCGAAAAAGCGTCATAATCGTATCATCGGTGTAGCGTCGGCGAAAACCATAATTATGCTGACGCGACGGTTCGATGTTCTTCCTCGCTCCTGCGGCAGCACACATCGCTGTGTGTGAAGTCACAGGAGCGAGGAGCACCACCTTACCTGCGTCCCGGCTGCAATGCGGAAGGAAGGAGGTGGGTGGGATGTTCACATTCCGCTCATCTCCGCCCCTCCGCTCCTATTGGCCGCCTGCCGTGTGACGTCGCATCGGCTTGCGATGTCGTAGTGTGCAAAGTACCCCTTAATGTGACCTTCTCTAAACTTTTGAATGCACATGTCCAACTGTTCAATGTTTCAGTACTTTATGTACAACTTGATGTTTTGTGACAAAGAGCTTAATGCCAAAATTCACAGCAGGTGTATTATCCATATATTGCCCACTAAATTTCGGGGTTCAATTAGAATTGATATTTAAACAGTCCTGCTCATCTTGCTGTTCAAGTTTTAACATCATGAGACCAAGACGAAACCTAACAATTGATTAACAGTATCTCGCCATTGCAAAACTTCAAGCAGGATGCTATAAGATGGAAATGGCCATTTAGCTTAGTGACACAGAATGTCAACAGCAGGTTACAACAGAGATACAGAGAGACTGGAAAAATCACAGAAACACAAACAAGTGGACGTCCTTTTCGCCACTTGCCACACAAATGACTGATCCATTGTGAACAATGCCCTTTGGAACAGGATGATGAATGCCACATAAACTCCAAACACGTTTAAGGGAGATGAGAGGCACCAAGTGTCATGTCAGATGTTTCAAACCGTTTACATCAATGTGGTTGATCTGCAAGGATACCTGACCACATCACCAGGCACAGGCTTCATCGTTTTGATGAAAGTCAATCGGCTGAGCAAAAATGATAGCCACCAATGATGTTGGAGATGTTAAGGAGATGTGAAGGTTGTGGTGTTACAGTGGGGGCAGGTGTGTCTAGTCAATACAGAATTGCCCTACACTTTGTGAATGGTAGAGTAACAAGCCTCTACTACTTGAATAACATCATTAACACACTCATTGAGCCTCTGCTTGAACAACACAGGCCAAATGTCATCTTTACGACAGTGCTACAGCTCATCGAGGTTACATCAAAGGTCAGAACGGTTGCCGGAAGCTGGAGTACCTCAAATGGAGTAGCCTGCACTTTCTTCAGGCCTGAATCCCATAAAAAACCTATGGAATCAGCTCAGTTGTCATGTAGGAGCTCGTAAATCTGTACCCCAGAACCTCAATGACCTGAGTGCCACACTTCAAGAACAGTGGGATACCATGCCACAGCAGACAATAACTCGACTTGTGAACAGCATTAGATGTCATTGGCAACCTGTAATTGATGCTCAATGCCCCATGATAAATTATTGAGACAGAGACATTTTTGGGGGGCTATTACCTACTGCGGTCAGCTTTTGTTTCAATAAATTGTTTGAGATTAAGAAATTACCATTGCATGATTTTACATAAATGCCCTAGTTTCATAATAAAATATCTTTGTAGCGTGAACTTTTTATATTTTACATAAATTTCACCTGAAAGCCAAATATCCTTAACTTTTTGTAATGGTGATGCAAAAACAATATTTTAAGGCGTTGTTTTAGTATGTAATAGGGGACAAACATAAAAACCCGTTATAAACCTGGTATTGCTGAAACCGCACCAACCCAAAGAATAAAATCCCTCATACTGCAAGGCAAAAAAAAATGAATAAAGCTATTTCTTCAACTGCTGTTGATTTGCTCATACTGCCCCACAAAGATCGCAGAAAGGCTTTGCTCACATTTCTCTTGCACTCTATGATTAGCGCTTATATAGGGCTTTACATGTAAATCTCTGAAATATTCAGATAACGCTCCCGACGAAACATTTACTATAATGAGGCAAAGGCAGCCACTTTGGACTGTGTCTGGCCTATGATGCCGTGGTGTCCTTGCTTTTAAGCATTCATAAAAGAGTGGTCAACCAGTTTTGTAAACTTCTGAATAGACAGACATCGGGAAACAGACATCAGAGTCCAAAGTATCTCTGCTGCCTCATTATAGTGAATGAATCTCTTGGAAGTTTCATCCGAATCATGTCATTTGAATACTTAAATGTAAGTGGTAAGCGTAGAGCATATGATAAATGTGATCCAAATGTGATTTAAAGTGTTCACAATAAAAGCTTCAACTCACTCAGGTACGTCATTTGTTAGCTAGTTCTGTGGTCTTCACCGGGCCTAACCTGAGAGTCACCGTGATAATTCTAATTTCTAAAAGAGATGGTAATATTTCCATTACAATGTTGTTTATTGCTAAGCCAATAAAAAAGATCTGTACAGTATATATTGTGATGTGTTTTTTTATGTCTGGATTTCTCCTTACACAGTAACAATGATGAGAGTTATCACTACAACTCTCAGTATTGCAGAAATGGGAATTATAGGGGCTCCATGACCGATTGTTATGTGATAATGTCAGCTCCTGTCCCAAGCTACATTACAAGTATTATGGGGTTCAGGCTCTGTGATGGGGCGCTAACATTGTATATGTCCTATACAACATACTACCTGAAAGTAGACTGAAGACTGGGATACAGAGCCGCAGAACACAGGAGACATAATGGTATGGTGTAGAAGTAAAACCACTCTAGAGAAGTGTTGTTCGTGAGTATACCACAAATAGCTATGGGACCCCAGGACAAAACCTAGAAGGAGGTTATGAAGCCTCACCCAGCAATGGCCACTGTAACTGGTGCACTTGGTTCATGCATCTTTTGTGGAGCTGGAGTGATTTGTAACTAATTTTTTAAAATTTTCAGGCTTCTCCATAAGTGTGATATATGTGGAACCATCCAACAACCACCTGTTTACATTTGCCCCCCACCACCATCAGTTTTGGTGACCACAATGCCACAGCCATAATTCTTTCCTGACTACATACAGCTGTGTGTACGTACACACATGTATGTCACCAACACACTACGCAACCAGGGTTCTGCTTCAGACCTTCAGGTGGTCTACACTATTGGAGACCAACTGTATTGAGAAAATGGTACCCTCTATGTAAGGGAGCCATGCACTTGGAGCTCGGAACAGCAATAATGCAGAAACAAAACATTAATATCTGCTAGCAGAGAGATCCACATGCAGGGTCACTAATAAAGATCATAACTATGGCATTGCATTTTCTTATTTAGTTATTACCTTTGGTAAATGTTTTCCCTTCTAGGGTTACATTAGCCAAAAAAATTGTTGAATACGGTGACAGTGACATTGTAGGTCTCTCCACACTGAAGTTTTCTGATGGTGCAGGTGGTGTTTGTTGTGTTGCAGATAGAATTTCTTCCTTCTGATGATATTACATTGGCTGTATAACGCACAGCCCCTGGGACGGCCACCCACTGCAGCGACACCACATTTGTGTTACAGGGGGGAAATATAGACATATTTTGTGGGGTACAAGGACCTTAGAAGAGAGACATGCATTGCTGCTTGTTTCTGGAAAAGATCCATGGAGTCAAAATCATCACTACACCTGAGAATAAATTCCCAGAAGGGTGCAATTTCCAAAATGGGGTCACATGAGGCAGGATTCTGCTCTCCTGGCACTTAGGGGCACTGTATATGGAGTCCACAAACGATGCTATGAAAATCTGTGCTCCAAGGGTCAAATAGTCCTCTATTTCTTTTGAGTCTTACCGTGTGGCTACGCAGCTATACAGCCACATATGGGGGGTCATGGGGGTCATGCTCAGCAGAAATCATGTAACAAATTTTGGTGCCAGTTCTACCCATTTACTTATGTGAAAATGTAAAATCAGAGGCTAAAACAAACGTTTTGTGGTAAAAATGTACTTACATTTTCTTCAACATCCAATGTTATACAATTATGTGAGGCAGATGTAGAGTTAACATGCTCACTAGACCCTTAAAATAATTAATTGAGAGGTGCAGTTTGGAAAATGAAGTCACTTATTGAGGGGTTCTGTTCTGTTCTTAGGGGTTCTTTTAATATGTCATGGCAACCACAAAACAACAACAAAATCTGCACTATAATATGGCGCTCCTTCCCTTCTTCCCTTTGCATGAAAAGTAGTGCCTGAAACTGTGCAGTTCAATTTTTCCTATTAGCCATTATAAAATTAAAAACTTAGGTTTAAAACAACATTTTAGGAGTAAAAATGTAATTGTTCTTTCTCAATTGCTCAATGGTATAAAATTCTGTGAAGCACATGAAGTGTCAACATGCTTACTGCAGCCCTAGATGAATTCATTGAGGGGTGTAGTTTATTACGAGGGGTCCCTTATGGGGGGGGGTCTGATTATCTGGCCCTTATGCATCCGCAAACCATTCCACTAAAGTCTGCACTGCAGTAAAAGGGAGCTCCTTTCCATCTGAGCTTTGCACTGTGCCTCAAAAGTAGATTTTAACCACGTATGGGCTATTGGCCTACTCAGGAGAAATTTCGTAACAAATTGTAACATTAGTTTTCTCCTATTGCCCCTTTTGGAAAATTAAAAACTTGGGGCCATAGCAAAATTGTTGGGAAACTTTCATTTACAATGTTATACAATTTTGTTAATCACCTGAGGGTTAAAAATGCTCACAACACCCATAGATGAATTCAAAGAGAGGTGTAGTTTCCAAAATGAGGTTACATGTGGGGGTTTCTCCTGTTTTGGCATGTCATGGCTCTTAAAATGTGACATGGGGTATGCAATCTATTCCAGCCAAAATGGCGCTACAAAATTCAAATAGCGCTCTTTCCCTTCTGAATCCTGCCATGTGCCCCAAAAGTAGTTTTCCACCACAGATGGGGTATCAATGTCATCAGGAGAAATTGCACACCATATTGTGTAGTCCATTTTGTCCTGTTACGCTTATGAAAATTAAATCTTTGGAGCAAAAGCAATATGATTGTGGGAAAAATGTATTTGCTCATTTTCACGGCTCAACCTTATAAAATTCTGTGAAACACCCGTATGTTCAAGGTGTGCAACACACCTCTAAAAAAATTCCTTGAGGGGTGTATCTTCCAAAATGGGTTCAGTTGTGGAAGTTTCCACTGTTTAGCACATCAGGGGCTCTGCACATGCAACATAGCGTCCGCTTTCTATTCCAGCCAAGTTTACACTTAAAAAGTCAAATGGTTATCCTTCCCTTTCGAGCCCTGATGTGTGCCCAAAACAGTAGTTTTCTGTCAAATATGGGATATCGTTGTACTCAGGAAAAATTGCACAACAAAGTGTATGTGCCATTTTCTCCTCTTACTTTTGTAAAAATGCAAAATATGGGGCTAAAGCAAAATTTTTGTTGTAAAAATGTAAAATATTCATATTTTTTCCATCCACATTGATAAACTACTTGGTTGTGGTTTTAAGTACTTTGAGAAATGCAATTTTTCAAATGGTGGCCTTTCAAAGTCACTTTAAATGTGATGTCCCTAATCAAACTGGTTTTGTAAAGTTTCTTGGGAAAATGAGAAATTGCTGATATAATCTTTTAAACCTTCTAATTTCCTAGCAAAAAAATAAATTATGTTTCAAACATGATGCTGATGTAAAGTAGACATGTAGGAAATGTTATTTAATAACTACTAGATGTAGTACCTGGGCGTTGCCCGGGATAGTAACTGTCTCTCTGTCTGTATCCCAGTCTCTGTCTGTGTGTCGCTGTCTGTCTGTCTCTCTGTCTGTGTCTTTCTTTGTCTGTCTGTGTCTTTCTTTGTCTGTCTGTGTCTATGTCTCTGTTTGTCTGTTTCTATCTCTCTGTCTGTATTTGTATTAGTCTGTCTCCATCTCTGTGTCTGTCTGTCTCGCTCTATCTCTGTGTCTGTCTCTATATGTGTGTCTGTCTCTCTCTTTCCCCATCTGTCTCTTTCCAGGTCTGCCTCTTTGCCTGTCTGCCTCTTTGCCCGTCTGCCTCTTTGCCCGTCTGCCTCTTTACCCGTCTGCCTCTTTACCCGTCTGCCTCTTTACCCATCTGCTTCTTTGCCCGTCTGCCTCTTTGCCTGTCTATCTCTTTGCCCATCTGCCTCTTTGCCCGTCTGCCTCTTTGCCCGTCTGTCTCTTTCCCGGGCTGTCTCTTTCCCGGGGTGTCTCCTTCCCGGGCTGTCTCTTTCCCCGTCTATCTCTTTCCCCGTCTGTCTCTTTCCCCATCTGTCTCTTTGCCCATCTGTCTCTTTCCCCGTCTCTGTCTGTCTGTCTGTGTCTCTTTCTGTCTCTCTCTATCCGTCTCACCACCGACATTATATTACCTCACACATAAGCTTCTTATGCTAACAGTTTATTTTGTTCCTATAGCAACCACTGACAGTTGCTATTAATAGCCTTTAGCTCCCACCTCCATTCAGTTTAATGGAGGCAGGATTTTGGAGAGTAACTGTAAAGTGTGGGTTTTAATTTTCTCGTCAATACATAGTCTATGACGTTCCCTGAGTCACATGAAGTGTCTGTGCAAAATTTCGTGATTGTAAATGCGACGGTGCAAATTCCTTTAGCGGACATACACACATACAAACACTGAGCTTTATATATTAGATTTATTATGACATAACTCTCTGGTTTAAGGGCATAAAAATGAAAAGTTTGAAAATTGCAAAACTTTCAAAATTGTTCCCCAAATTTATTTTTCACATATAAACATAAATACCTAAACCTAAATTTACCACTATCATGAAGTACAATGTGCCTTGAAGACACAACCGCAGAATTACTGGGATCCATTCAAGCGTTGCATTGTTATTACTGCATAAAGTGACATTGGTCAGAGTTGAAAAAATTGGCCTTGTCTGGAAAGTGAAAATATGCTTTGGTGGTAATTGGTTAAAGCTCCTTAGTGGTCTCACCCACAAAGATACCTCTTTTTTGGCTCTATAGAATATGGTTCTCCCCAAAATGCCCTTCCACCCGAAAACCAGTATGGTGTCCTGATAGTGCCCAGAAACGCGGCTGTCTTGTAAGCTGGAGATATACAGCAGCCTGTGGCCTACAAGATTGAGAGTGATAAGGCAGTTAGACTTTGGCTCCCTGCTCCATCACAACACTGAACTGTATTGGGATCATGCTGATGCTAACACAGTTCAATATGACGGTTACTGGAAATCCAGGGCTCCAGGCAAGCAGTTTGGAGCCAGAGCCCCAGATCTTGGGCACTAGCAACACACCACTGGCCCATACAGATCATGTTTAGTAAGCCTAACTAATTTCAATTCTCTCGGTCAGCTGTCTTTTATTCCAATAAACATTATCAACACTTCAGTTCCATTCTTCACATATCTAAGATCAGTCAAAATTATTGTTCTATTATATTAACCCCTTCACGACCATGGACGGATCTTTCTGTCATGGATCGTGTCCCGGTAAGCCTCGCCCCCTGCCGCGGGCATGCGGCGTGGATCGGCACACATATCAGCTGTTTTCAACAGCTGACATGTGTGCCTACATGTTCCGAGTGGTATATATATATAGCCGAGCAGAAAGGTATAGAAAAATGTGGTAACAATTAAAATATAACCTTTAATAATTATCGTTTTTAAAAATATATAAACCACACAACATAGATGGTTTGTAAAACCAAACCAGATAGGAACAGTTGTTTATTGCTCCTAATAATGCCAATACAGGACAATTTCACTAAACAGCGGGGGAGGGGCAATTTCCTCCCTCCGCAGTGATAATTATATAGACAACACAAAACACGTTGTCAAACACAATCACAATTGTTCAGCGGGGTCATATAGACAAAAAACCTTACTGATACCTCTCTAGAAAAGAGGAAACCAAAATATTGTTATCCAATATATACAAGGGGGGGGCCAGAATTATAGCCACAAATTACCCCTCAATTGGTAACCATCTGACCTTAGATGCTCCAAGACCTCCCAACGCGTTTCATAATTCGCTTATTCCTCAGGGGATTGTGGTCATGAGAGAACTGTAAAAATGAGCACAGATAGTCAGAGTAGTAACTGAACTTGTAAAAAGGATCTAGCACATATAGTAAAAGAACATTGTCTTTACCTTTAATCTTTAATATAATGGACCTCCAGCCTGGTGTGTCTGGGCCTGGCATTAAGCACAGAGCTTTCAATAAACCGCCCTTAAATGTCATAGAAGTATATGGGGGTGGCCAAACCTAGCCCAATGAGGTGAAGTGCACGCCCCCAACTGGGCAGAACTCCCAGAATAAGGAGCCTAGAGTGTGTGGGAGGGGTGACACCTCCCTCACTGACGTAATCATGCTCGCATACCGCCCGTCTAAAACAGGCTAGGGCAGAGACTTTTCACCTCCCCCAGCCGTGATGTATAGTAAATCATCCGTGCGCCCCAAATGTACACACTTCCGGTCACGCGGCAATCGAGCACCACGTGCAGTTGCCGACCGGAAGTGCGAACCACGTGTGCCCGGTCACGCGGCGCTCCAGGAGATCACGCGATCAGAAGAAAGGCAACGCCCACCACCAGCGTCACTCGCTCACTGATAGCTGATGGCGCGACCCCTCTGGAAGGCACACGTGACCGCAAGAGGTGCGGCCCCTCTGGGGTAACACGTGACTCGCGTCAGGCACACGTGGGACTAAAACCGTCCTTCACATTATGCGTCCAATCGCACACAGGGAAAGCGAGAGGATGCGCCCCCAACAATAAACTGCCATGCATACTGGGGATTAACCCCTTCCATTGTCGCCCAACCAAGCACAGTATTATTAAGCATATACTAATAAACAATAGTTGTAAGGCACCTTAGGCTAATTAGCTCCTCTGAGTGACAGTAAATGCATAACCGTGTAATAAAGGGGTGGACAGATAGGGGCTAATGGCAAGATAAAGTTATGCAGAGTGGGGCTAACATAAGATGTGCAATTTATAGGACGGGGGTCATTTGACAAGGCCCTATGTTAACTGGAGTATCCATGAAGGTATTTATTACAGTATGTGCTAGACAAGATTTGTCCTAAGTAGAAATAAATGGACACCAATGGAATTTACGGCAGGCATCCCCAAGATTGCCACCCCTGGACCACGGGGAAGGAGGCGAATGTACACCTAAAATGAGAAAGAGGAAGAGACCTAACAAACCCTGATTTAACCCTAAGATGACTCCTGCCTACCGACGGAGTGTAACAACACCTTAAGGTACCGGGTGCCCCCGTTCCACGGTGGCTATCCCTAGAATCCCTGAATGAAACCCTCAACTACAGAAAACAACCAAAGGTGAGACTCTCATTGAGGCCAAATGGTGTCTGTGTCTTAAGGGTATAAATCCATCTGCATTCTCGCTGAAGAATGTTTTGATCCCAATCTCCACCTCGGGCAGAGTAATTGATCAAATCAATGCCCATAAAAGTAAGGCCAGAGATATCACCATTGTGGGAAATGTCCATATGTTTAGCCAAGGGGGTGTCTCTCTTATTGGCTATGTCACGGAGATGTTCCCCAACACGCCTCCTAAACTCCCTACTCGTCTTGCCGACATATTCAAGGCCACAGCCACATCTTGCCTTATAGATGACCCCTCTAGAGCGACAGTTGATGAAAGCTCGAATTTGAAAGGAATCCCCTGTCACGGAGCTAGAGAATGTTTTCCCTACCTGGATATGTGGACAAGCAACACAACCGCTGCATTTAAAACAGCCCTTGATGTTAGAATGCAACCAACTAGTTTCCTTAGGGCGGACGAAGTGGCTATGAACGACCCTATCACCGATGGAACGGCCTCTCCTATAGGTGCATTTTGGAGAGGCCCCTACCACATCTCCAATGTCCACATCCATCCTCAAGATAGCCCAATGACGTTCGAGGATCTTTCGTACTTCCATGGAACCATTATTAAAGGTGGAAATGAACCGAAACTTGTCATTAGACATTTTCTCCTTTTTTACTGATGGGACCAATAGACTTGTCCTGTCCCTCGATTGAGCTGTATGAAAGGCCTGAGACAATACATGGTCGGGATATCCCCTTTCTCTAAAACGACATCGTAGATCGTCTGCCTGACGAGAGAAATGTAGGGGAGTTGAACAATTCCGACGTGCTCTCAGATATTGGCCCCTGGGGATGCCTGCCTTGAGGGGTTTAGGGTGATTACTTTCCCAGTGCAGGAGTGAGTTAGAGGAAGTGGGTTTACGATATGTTTTGGTTATAAGGGTCCCATCTGTGTGCTTAGTGACCAAAATGTCCAGGAAGGGGAGTTCTTTTTCGTTACTTTCTGCCGTAAAACAAAGACCAAGAGGATTATGGTTTAAATCAGATACAAATTGAGAAAAGGTCTCCCCTGTGCCCCGCCACAACACGAACACGTCGTCTATGTAGCGGGTCCACAAGACGATACTGTCCAAATTCAAAGGGGAGTCCTCCCCAAAAATCAGGTTCTCTTCCCACCAACCCAGGAGAAAGTTGGCATAAGAAGGTGCACATGGACAACCCATGGCAGTGCCCCTGAGTTGGTGGAAGAAGGACCCGTCAAACAAAAAGAAATTCCTAGTGAGGCAGAATTCAAGTAACCTGAGAAGCCACAAATTATGTCTGGAGAAATGACAGCCTCGTCCCCTTAAGAAATACTCCACCGCTCTTAGTCCATCACTGTGTGCTATCGAGGAATACAACGCCTCCACATCAATAGAACACAGAATGGTACTTTCATCCAGCACCACATCCTCGATTTTTCTCAAAAAATCGGTTGAGTCCAAGGTAAATGAATTTAGGGCTCCCACGAATGGCTTTAGGATCTGGTCCAGATAGATACCAATGTTCTGACAAAGACCCCCTACCCCTGATACGATTGGTCTACCCTTCAGGGGTGTGAGGCCTTTGTGGACCTTGGGGAGGCAATAAAAAGTGGCTAGGGTGGGATGTGTAGGGAACAAGAATTCAAATTCGTTTTTGTCTATCAGTCTATCATTTAGACCTTCAGACAAAATTGTTTTGAGTTCAGATCTAAATTCATGAAGTGGATTACTCAATAATTTCTTGTAATTGTTCTTATCTGAAAGAATAGTAAGACACATCCTCTTATAATGTTCCACATCCTGAACCACAATATTACCCCCTTTGTCAGAACTCTTAATGATAATCGAACGGTCACATTCGAGGGTCCGAAGGGCCAACATTTCTGATCTAGTCAAATTAAACGTTCTATGTTTTTTCTTCTGGGCCAGAAGTTCAAAATCCCTTGAGACCTGCTCAACAAAAACGTCAATAGTGGACTGATCAAACATATTGGGAGGCATACGTCTGCTCCTATTCTTTAAGGAGGTAAAAGGACCCTCCCCACATAGATTGGGGTCAGGATCAGACAAATTATACAGCAGGCGTATATCTCCCAATAAGGTCTCCGGCACTCCCAACTCCTTACTGGTGCGCTTATCCTCTTTAACAAAATGATTGTGCCACTTCAGCTTCCTTGCAAAGAGATGCAGATCTTTGATGCTCTCAAATAATTGGAAATCCGAAGTTGGCACAAATGAAAGGCCCTTACTGAGCACGCACATCTCTTCGGCAGTTAGGGAGCGCGAGGATAAATTCAAGACCTGTGGTTGTCTGCTTGGTTGGATGACCGAGATTGGCTCCTCAGATAGTATCCCTGATCTAAAAAACGAACACTAGAATTCTCATTGTGAAAACCTCTGCCCCTACCTCTTCCCCCTCGGCCACGTTGTCTCCCTCTGAGGTTTTTATTGCGTTTCTCGTTATCCGAGACCTCAGTATCGGTAGACGAAAAATCTGTCTCGAGACCTGCAGGGGTATTCCTCGGAGTGGAAAACAGGTAAGCTCTCCTATCTTTAAACTCCTGCAGATCTCTGACAAAATATCTGTGCTTGCGTTCTTTCAGATGGTACTGGAATCTCTCCAGTTGCCCCTGTAAGGATGTCTCTTTAGAGGCGAAATCTGGTTCACCTGAAAACTTTTTTGTCACCTCTATTCGTTCCTTCAATTGCACAGAAAGGGAGGACAAAGTCGCCTTCTCCTCTTCTAACAGGAGTTTCATAAACTGTATGGAACTATTAGTCGCTTCCCTTTCCCATTTATCCAAAAGGGCAGAGTTCTTATACTTTAAGCCTGGGAGAAGAGAAATTCTAAGGTGGCGGGGAACAATTTCTGCTTTAATGTAGTTTTCAAAACTTTGAACCTCCCACCAAGAAGTTATCTGATTTTTATATACTCTTATAAGCTTCTTAAAGGTAGCAGTATAAGTGGGTGTGTATTTAGGTTGCGAGAAATTTTTCTCAGAGAAGATGTCCTTAGCCTCCTGTACCCAGCTACCAGTATCAAGGCCGGTCGTAAGGAAGCCTGCCATTCCAATATATTTGAATAATGGTAAAAAGTGTCGTATGCTCCACCAATTCACATATATATAGCCGAGCAGAAAGGTATAGAAAAATGTGGTAACAATTAAAATATAACCTTTAATAATTATCGTTTTTGAAAATATATAAACCACACAACATAGATGGTTTGTAAAACCAAACTAGATAGGAACAGTTGTTTATTGCTCCTAATAATGCCAATACAGGACAATTTCACTAAACAGCGGGGGAGGGGCAATTTCCTCCCTCCGCAGTGATAATTATATAGACAACACAAAACACGTTGTCAAACACAATCACAATTGTTCAGCGGGGTCATATAGACAAAAAACCTTACTGATACCTCTCTAGAAAAGAGGAAACCAAAATATTGTTATCCAATATATACAAGGGGGGGGCCAGAATTATAGCCACAAATTACCCCTCAATTGGTAACCATCTGACCTTAGATGCTCCAAGACCTCCCAACGCGTTTCATAATTCGCTTATTCCTCAGGGGATTGTGGTCATGAGAGAACTGTAAAAATGAGCACAGATAGTCAGAGTAGTAACTGAACTTGTAAAAAGGATCTAGCACATATAGTAAAAGAACATTGTCTTTACCTTTAATATAATGGACCTCCAGCCTGGTGTGTCTGGGCCTGGCATTAAGCACAGAGCTTTCAAAAAACCGCCCTTAAATGTCATAGAAGTATATGGGGGTGGCCAAACCTAGCCCAATGAGGTGAAGTGCAGAACTCCCAGAATAAGGAGCCTAGAGTGTGTGGGAGGGGTGACACCTCCCTCACTGACGTAATCATGCTCGCATACCGCCCGTCTAAAACAGGCTAGGGCGGAGACTTTTCACCGCCACCAGCCGTGATGTATAGTAAATCATCCGTGCGCCCCAAATGTACACACTTCCGGTCACATGGCAATCGAGCACCACGTGCAGTTGCCGACCGGAAGTGCGAACCACGTGTGCCCGGTCACGCGGCGCTCCAGGAGATCACGCGATCAGAAGAAAGGCAACGCCCACCACCAGCGTCACTCGCTCACTGATAGCTGATGGCGCGGCCCCTCTGGAAGGCACACGTGACCGCAAGAGGTGCGGCCCCTCTGGGGTAACACGTGACTCGCGTCAGGCACACGTGGGACTAAAACCGTCCTTCACATTATGCGTCCAATCGCACACAGGGAAAGCGAGAGGACGCGCCCCCAACAATTTCCCAGCATTCCACCCGGAACATTAACCCCTTAGATCTCGCTGCCAAAGTCTGGCAGCGAAATCTATATGTGCGCGGCCATGTTTTTTACTTACCGCCGCCCCCTCCGGACGTCACGTGAGTGATCACGTGACGTTCGGTGGTTGCCATCGTAGCACAGGGTCATGTGATGACGCCTGCTGCTATGAAGTTTCACTTTCATTCTTCCTCGGCACGGAGCAGAGGAAAAAAGAAAGTGACTATTTCTGCTGTTTACAGCGGTATAGCTGTGATCAGCAGATAGCGATCACCAATCGGATTGCTGATCGCTATAGCCCCCTAGGGGGACTAGTAAAATAAAATAAAAAAAGTAAAAAAAAAGTTTTAAAAAATTAAAAAAAAACCCAAAAAACCTAAAAGTTCAAATCACCCCCCTTTCCCCCATTGAAAATTAAAGGGTTAAAAAATAAATAAATATACACATATTTGGTATCGCCGCGTTCAGAAATGCCCGATCTATCAAAATATAAAATCAATGAATCTGATTGGTAAACGGCGTAGTGGCAAAAAAATTCCAAACGCCAAAATTACGTTTTTTGGTCGCCGCAAGTTTTACGCAAAATGCAATAACAGGAGATCAAAACGTAGCATCTGCGCAAAAATGCTACCATTAGAAACATCAGCTCGAGACGCAAAAAATAAGGCGTCACTGAGCCATAGATCCCAAAAAATAAGAACGCTACGTGTTTCGGAAAATGGCGCAAAACGTGCGTCACTTTTATTGGACAAACTTGTGAATTTTTTTTAACCCCTTAGATACAAGTAAATCTATACATGTTTGGTGTCTACAAACTCGCACCGACCTCAGGCATCATACCTACACATCAGTTCTACCATATAGTGAACACCGTGAATAAAACATTCCAAAAACTATTGTGTCATCACACTTTTTTTGCAATTTTTCCACACTTGGAATTTTTTTGCTGCTTTCCAGTACACCATATGGTAAAACTTATGGTTTCATTTAAAAGTACTTGTCCCGCAAAAAACAAGCCCTCATATGGCAAGATTGACGGAAAAATAAAAAAGTTATGGCTCTTGGAAGAAGGGGAGCAAAAAACAAAAACGCAAAAACGGAAAGTGCCCCGGGGCTGAAGGGGTTAAAATGGTGAAATAAAAGTGTGAAACCAATGCCTAAAACCTATTTGAACCACTGTTACGCACACAATATTGTGCAAGTCTGGATAAAATGCTGAAACATAACTGTGCTTTCAAAAATAGTTGATGTAATAGTTTATTTTTATAAATTAACAAAAATGCAAAATGAATGAGCTAAAGAGAAAACCAAAGCAATATTTGTTGTGACCACCCTTTGTTTTCAAAATGGCATCAATTCTGTGAAGTACACATGTACATTGTTTTTGAAGAAACTCATCAGGGAGGTTGTTGCAAACATCTTGGGAGAACTAACCACAGGTCTCTTCATGTAATCCCAAACAGATTTATTGATATTGCGATCATAGCTGTGTGAGGGATTATATCATCCCCACCAGGAATCCTTCCATGGATGGTTGCCATGGATAGGGATCGGTACCATGCAGTAGTCACACAACATAGGGCAGGAGACTTTGATGAGAAGTGTAACGTGTTTTCTCTGTAGTATTCGGTGTGACCGCTCAATTCAGGTTCCTTTTGTATAACAAATGAAACTCGCCCAGTGAAATCTATGGATGAACATCCATACTGCATCCGACTTTAGATACATCGCTATTACTAATCTAGGAAACTGTATTTGAGCATGTACTTTTTCAAATGTTGATATACAAATAAGAGGATGCCACATAGATAGTAAAATACGGACACACAGATGGCCTATGGATAACAATACAGATTGGATGAAAATTGGATGATTTTTCTTACGCTGGTCATTCATTTTTTGTTTTTCTTGTGTATGAGAAAAACCCTATTTTTCATCAGAGTAGCATCTCCTACCCACTAAACAAGTTAAACATGGACCCCTCTAAGATGACACAGAAATAGCATACATGTACTACCCATTTTTTTACTGTAAAGGCGAGTTTGATTCACTAATCGGATAAAAAAGTCTCAAACTTCTATATTTTAGTAGACAATCATTCCCCCCTCTCCTAGAAAATAAAACTGTGTGATTATATTTTTCTGTTAAAGACATAGATTGAACTTTTATGGGAAAGCAGACATCTGAATGATGTCCAAAGACCTGATTAAGGCTGGTTTCACACTACGTTTATTTAACATCCGTCCATAACGTTTTTTTAGCGGAAAAACGGATCCAGTGCAAATGCGTTTTCACTTCAATGCATTTGCAATGGACTCGCGTCCACCTGCGTTCGCATGCGTTTGCGTGCGTTAGACACAGGATCCGTACTTTTGCGTTATTTTAACATGTTTCAAAAACGCTACTTGTAGCGTTTTTTACCTTTGTCAAAATAACGCATCTCACAGGATCCTTCACATTGCGTTGCGAGCTGCAATGCATTTCAATGAGCGCTGGATCCTGCCTAGCAGAATGCGTTGAGTTGCGTTGTAACAGGATCCTGCTTTTGTACTGAGCATGCCCAGAAAGTACTGAGCATGCCCAGAACCAGTCTCGCGTGATCTGTCTCTCTCTCCTCCTCCCTCCCTCACCCTCTCTATCTCTGTCTTTCCCCCTTCCTCTCCTCCCTCTCTCTCCCACCTGAGAGCTGCGGACAC
Source organism: Anomaloglossus baeobatrachus (assembly GCF_048569485.1). Taxonomy (NCBI): domain Eukaryota; kingdom Metazoa; phylum Chordata; class Amphibia; order Anura; family Aromobatidae; genus Anomaloglossus; species Anomaloglossus baeobatrachus. The sequence goes on along the minus strand of NC_134358.1, from coordinate 221,213,716 downwards.
TCGTAACCAAGGTAAATATCGGGTAACCACTTCTCTTAGTTACCCGATGTTTACGTTGGTTACGTGTGCAGGGAGCCCGGCTCCTAGCAGCTGCAGACACTCGTAACCAAGATAAATATCGGGTATCCAAGCCCGATGTTTACCTTGGTTACGAGCGTCTGCAGCTGTCAGAAGCCGGCTCCCAGTCTGGCACGTTTAGTTCCCCTCACTCCCGATCACATGACTCCAATGCCCGCCCCTAAACATCCAGTGACAGGATCCTGCAAAGTAAGACATGCGTTTACATGCGTTTTTTGCTGTAAAAGCAGGATCCGCTTTTGCAGCAAAAAAACGTTCAGGACGCATGTTAAATAAACGTAGTGTGAAAGCAGCCTAATTAAGAATAGTGACGGGCAGACTTGCAGATAACCAGGATCGGCATTTCTAACCGGATTTAAAAAAAACAATTCCGGACCAGAATTAATCCTGGATATCTGGCCAGACGCCGGTCCCTATATAAGTCTATGGGGGCCATAGACTTATATGGGGACCAATCTGCACCTCCTGGCAAAAAAACACATCACTACCGCATCATACCATATGTGGTTTTAATTTTTTTTTTGTTTTTTTGCCAAAAGGTGTAGATTTCATACCAAATTTGTATCTCTTGGCCCAAAATGCACAAAAACAGTTTTGATGCTGTTTTCATGCAGTTTTCTGCCAGTAGGTGCAGATTTGGTGCTGAAATGTCTGCACCAGATTTCAACAACAAAATTGCACCTCCTGGCATACAACTGCACTAAAACTGCGTCAAAACTGTTTTTTTGCATTTTTTGGGCCAAGAGATGCAAAATTTAGTAATGAAATTTATACACCATTTACACTCAATCTACACCTCCTGGCAAAAAAAATTGCATCACTACCGCATCATACCGCATGCGATAGTGATGCGTTTTTTTGCCAGAAGGTGTAGGTTAGATGCAGGAGTATACATTTCAGCACCAAATCTGCATCTCTTGGAAAAAAAAAACAAAAACGTGGTTTTCTGCCAAGAGATGCAGGTCTCTGAACTCCGTGGGACCGTGGGAACCTTCAGCTATGACTGCAAATATCTTGAGTGACATCACTGCTTATTGCGTGGCTCAATCTCTGCCTAAAGCTCACAGCAGGAGGTCATGTTCTATAGCCGAACGCTGTGCCTTCAGATGTAGCAGAGCTGGAATCGTCGTAGGACCTTGTGTGGATTATGTCGGACTTGGGTGTTTTGGGAGTTAATACATTTATTTTATTTCAAATAAAGGATTTTTTTGGTGATTGTGTTTATTTCTTTTCACGTACATCTGTCTCATAGACCCTCCCCACTACAAATCTAGGGCTTAGTAGCAGCTGTGAGCTGTCATTAACCTCTTATTACCCTGATAGCCTGCAGTTAAAGTGTTGAGATTGCCACATCTAATGGATGTGACAACCCTGGGAAGCTGCAGCCTGCTATTTTTAAGCTGAGGGGGGCTCAATGAGCATGAGTCTCCCCAGCCTAAGAATACTAACCTCCAACTGTCAGCTTTATCATAGCTGGGTATCAATAAATATTTATTTGAATAATTTAAAAAAGCCAAATGCGGTTATTCTTATTTTGATACACAGCCAAGATAAACGCACATCTGGGGACTGCACCCTGTAGGTGTATGCTTTATTTGTGCTGGGTATCAAAATATGGGGGGACTGCACGCCAGTTTTTTTCATTTTTTCATTTAGTTTTACACATCAATAGGAACCCGCAGACAGGGTCTGTGATTGCAAGCAGTCAGACGCTGTCACACAGGCTGGTGGCATGTCTGACTGCAACCAATCACAGATGCCAGGACTGCAGGTGGGTGGGGAAAGCAGTGTATATGGATGAGCGATAATGAGCGGCCCTGGAAGTAAAATTTGTGAACCGGAAGCAGTTACAACTGCACCGGACATTCGGTAAGTATAATGTGCTTGCTTAATTCTTATTTTCTTTAATTTTCCCTTTATTCCTTTCTTTATTTCACAAGTTCCTAGATCTGGATCATTCCCTGAGAACTCGGGTACATTGCAAACCGTGCGGATCTGGACTTTTACAGTCCGGATCCACCCATCATAATTAAGAATGGTGTTTTGTATGCCAGTCATAATGAGGGTGTGCAGGAATAGGATACACTAAATCAGGGGCAGACACTGAGAGAAAAGGGCCCCTGTGCAAGAATTGTGTATGGGCCCCGCCCCTCCTCCCCAGGGTAAAACATCACCTCTGGGACATACAAAGCAGCATGTCCCGTCACTGAGAAGAGGCTAGCGCTGGACACCAGAGAGAGCATCGGTAGGTGAGTATATTATTGCCCTACATCACATGCACATACACATAGACACATTTAGTGAATACAAAATTTCACGGGAGGCGTTTTTAACAATGGTAAGGTTGTTACCAGAAAACAGATCTACCTCTCCATACTGTCCACCCACACTCCCACTTCTCCATACTATCCCCCCTATGCTCCCACTTATTTATACTGATCCCCTATATTCTCGCTTCTCCTTGCCTATGCTCTCACTTATCCATACTGTTCCCCCTATGCTCCCACTTATCGATACTGTTCCCCCTATGCTCCCACTTATACTTACTCCTCCCCCTATGCTCCCACTTATCCATACTGCCCCATTATGCTCCCACTTATCCATACTGCCCCCCTATGCTCCCACTTATTTATACTGTCCCTCCTATGCTCCCACTTATTCATACTGTTCCCCCTATGCTCCTGTGACGCCCTGGCGCCGCCAGGTGGTCACACAGAGTAGGCCCCTGCATAACACCATCCCTCACTAGGTTACATCATGCCAACAAAAACCCTAGTCACCCCTCCCAGGGAATGAAAGGCACACCAGTGGGCGGGACCAGGCGGATGGAGAACTCCCACCTAGGGGTCTGGAGAACCCGGGGCGGGAAAAGAGTCAGAAGAGTTGTAGTTCAAGTGGAAATGAGTCAGTCTAGTGGAGTGAAGTGAGAGAGGAAAAAGTGCAACTGAAGTCAGAAAGGAAAGGCGTCGGGGTTGGAGCCCCGGTGTAGTGGCTAGGTGGCAGACGGTGGTCCGTGTCTGTCAGGAGACGGGAAGAAGGCTGTCGGAGATCCGAGGTGGACCGGGACAGGATAGGAGCCCGCCGGTACCGACACCGGAGAACCGACCCAGAAACCGTGCACAGAGAGGGTACTTGGACCCTGAAGCCAGGACCAGAACCAATGGCCTAGCCAATTAACCAATTGAGGGCAGGATTATAGGTCCTGTCCTAACCAAAGTCCCAAAAGCAGACAACAGCCCACTGCGGGGGATAGGGCATCCGCCAGGGCCCGATAGATCCCAAAGGCCAGCGTCAGCGGGCAAGGCTCCCAACAAAAGTACCGGGAGCGGACTCCCGTGATCCACACCGGGAAGTCCACCACACCGAAAACACAGTGCAGAGGAAAGTGACACAGAACATCACCCAGGGTGAGGGACCAGAATACACCCGGTTGCGGCGGCCGGCCACCATCACTTTAGTTTACCATTGGACTTGTGTGATTTATTCAATCGTGAGTAAACTAACATCCCCCAGTCTGACCGTGCGCGCCGGTCCCTGCAATCACCATCCTCAACACAGAGACACTGGGCCCCGGGGCATCCATCCCTACCCACGGAGGGGTTAACATCCAGCTGCCATACATCACTGCTACGTGCTGCATACTGACGTCAGTACTCAGTGCATAGCAGTGACGTTTGATGGCCCATAGGCCAGTTCAAACAACCGCGGTTACCAGCGGCGGGCCCCTCTATATGAAGCACAGGGAGCCCACCGAAGACCTGGGGCCCACGCTGTCTAGCTAGGCCAGTCAGACACTGTTTGTAATGGGCATCCATCCCCCCTGCAGCAAGTGGTGGAAATTCCTTTCCTGATCCAGCAACACGTCCGAGATAGATGTGAATTAAAAATTCATTTTATTGAAAAATTATTAAAATACCAATCATCGTTTCTGGCCATTGTGGCCCTTAGTCATAGACCGTCTATGACTAAGGGCCACAATGGCCAGAAACGCGTAAGACGCTTTCTTTTTAAAGAAAAAAATTTTTTGGATGTCATTCTGATGATTGGTATTTTAATAATTTTTCAATAAAATGAATTTTTAATTCACATCTATCTCGGACGTGTTGCTGGATCAGGAAAGGAATTTCCACCACTTGCTGCTTTATATTCCTGAACACGGAATTTACATCCCTGCACCGTTCTGGGTCCTGGAGCCAGGTGAAATAATACTACGGGTGAGCTGGAAAAAACTTTCCTTTCTATCCATCCCCCCTGCGCAGCTGCACCAGCTATATGTCCGCCACTGCACTAAATTCAATTAGGTGCACTTCTCTTAATGAATTTGGCGTATCTTATCAGTGTCGTGCACCATGCCAGAGATGTTGCTCCAGCCAGGGACTAGAATAAAACTTCTGGTGTAATAAAAGCCGCCACTTTTGCAGAATTTGCCGGGTAGATGTAGCCACGCAATGGCTCCTCCCCAGCTCCACCCATTTTGGCTGGTGTAAGTATAGCAAAAGCTATTTTCTGTGATACAGACGCCTGGAGCCCTGCATAGACTTGAAACGCATGGGCTGTGTTTCTTTCAGTTTCTATGTCTTGGAAATTTTAGTGACCAAATAAATGTTTTTGTTTTTTTTTTCTTCAATTGCAGATGGTAGAATTATTTAGTTTACCAAAACACTGAAAATTGTGTAAATGTCACCTCAGTCCTTAGAAAGAGAGAACTAGGTAGAGAATTATTTCTCATATGAAGCCCCTATGACTTTTTGTGACACATATCACATTTTTTCTGTACAGGTCACTGGGGCAGCATGGTGCCTATGGTGAGCAGCTATATTGTGCTGCTCTGACTAAAAAAATATTTGCCAAAGCACATGGACACCCCCGCCTGGACTACAGCTGTTGCCTCAGCCATGTAATGTGTGTATTTAGCTCTCATTCCTCCCTCGGGTGATTACAGCATTTCTTCCCCAGGGAGCTGAGGTGAGCGGACACCGCGCACGGCTGTACTTCGCGCTACACTTGCCGCCAAATTCTCCCGCGCCGTGTGGTGTGACGTCAGCACACGAGGCCGATCCCTCTCCATGGTAACAGTCGCGTGGCTGCGCTCTGCCAGCAGCGGGGAGAGGACTGCAGATACCACACGTAGCGCGGATGAGGCGGGAGCCGCCGCTGCCCTCCACGTGCTCCGTGCACGGCCATGCTGGGAGCAGTAGTCCCACTACCTCACAAAGATACCGCTTTGGCCCTGAAGGCAGCAGCTCGTTCGTTCCCCACACATGTAAATGTAAGGTAATAGTTGATAGTGGAGCACGTTATGTAAAACAATGGCGCTCGTCTATACAGATTGCACTTTTTCAGACCTTATATATTTACAGAAAGTGAGACACGTCTGCCAGCTTTCCAAAAAGAAAAAATAGTTTTGCCATCTTCTCTCTGGAGAATGGAGATCCGCCAGTATTGGGCTATGGTCACCTCTGCGGTTTCTGCCACTACTGTTATGTTATGACGTTAGAAGGGTTCAAAGTTTATCATCAATTTCTCATTTTTCCAACAAAATTTACAAAATCATTTTTTAGGGACCACATCACACTTGAAGTGGCTTATTTGACAGAAAATACCCAAAATGCGACACAATTCTAAAACCTGCACCCCTCACACTGCTTGTGGGCTCGTGCGCACGTTGCGTAAACGTATGCGTCCTGCGTCCCCTGTACAATCTATGAAGATTGTGCATGAGATGTGCGCACAGTGCTTTATGAACGCAGCAATTTGGGTGCTAAAATTTTGACCCAAATCCGTGCGTTCATAAAATGAGCATGTCAATTATTCCATGCGCTATGGATGCAGCTCCCACTGTCTATGGTGGGGCAGCAGCCATAGCGCATGAAATCGGCTTTTTTTTGTACAAAAAACCCTGCATCCATTATGCTGTGTTTCTGCAGCGATTTGAAGCGCACATGTGCTGTCAAATCGCTGCAGAGTATTCAGCAGTTACGTGCGCATGAGCCCTAAAGGGAACTAAACATCAGGATTTTCGTATAAGGCCTCTTTCACACATCCGTGAAAATCACGCACATTTTTCACGTATGTGTCAAAGGTGCGTATTGCCCTCCGTGAGCCGTGTTTATGCCACACGTGTGTTATCTGTGATAACACAGAGAACAGGAACTTTCTACTCACCTGTCCCTGGTGTTGCTGTCCGTGGTGCTGATCTTCGGTCTCCAGTCCTGCCGACTCCTCGCTGCTGCTGCTTCTGGCCGCAGTGAAGTGAATATGCAATGAGCATAATGAGCGGGGGTCGGAAGCAAGTGACAGCTGCAGGGCTGGAGAAGGTGAGTTAAGTTTTTTTTTTTTTTTCTCGCAGACACATGTGTTTTCTCCGGTGCGTGTCACACGGAACACATCTGTGTGGTCCATTTGCATTCCATGTGACCCGTTTGCGTTCCGTGTGACACCCGTGATGCCGGAGGAAAACACAGAGCACACGGGCACACGGTCCATAGCAGAATACGCACGTGAGCGCAGACCCACTGATTTTAATGGGTCTACGTGTGCCCGTGTCTCCGGTACGTGAGGAAACGGACATGTGAAGGAGGCCTAAGGTAAAGCCAGTGCAGTACTGGCACTATCGGGCACAGTCTGTATATACCATTAGTGGGCAGCTCGGATGTTTAGGCTTTGAAATCCAAGTTTGTGAAGTTTTAAAAATCATCAGCTTTTTGACTGACAGTTGCACCTCTGCTGATAATATCCGGGCGGGTTATGCACATGGATTACGGCTCCCCCCCCAGCATGTTCCTCCCCCTCTCTGGCTCTATGCAAATTTTTCTATTCCGTACCATGGCGTCGGAGTTGGCGCCTGCGCATAGCGCCTATCTCCGGCACCATGTTTCTGAAGCCCACATTACCTAGTCTTGTGCCTGATAGGGTGGCACATGCGCCCTCGCTTCTTGAGATCTCGTTGTGACCGCGGGAGCACGCGCGGTCACAACAGGACGTGAGAACAGCTGATCTTACTGATTAGCTGCAGCAGACGTCTGCTACGATATAATCTGCTGCAGCTAATCGGTTTTAACGTGCACCACTATGTATTACCTTACTTTTACATGTGTGGGGAACAAACAAGCTGCTGCCTTCATGACCAAAGCGATGTGTTTGTGAAGTAGTGGGACTACTGCTCCCAGCATGGCCGTGCATGGAGCACGTGGAAGGCAGAGTGGCGGCTCCCGCGTCATCTGCTCTATGTGTGGTATCTGCAGTTGTCTCCCCGCTGCTGGCATAGTGCTGCCACGCGCAGCGCGGGAGAACTTGGTGGACAGTGAGGCGCGCAGTCACAACAGGACTGGAGAACAGCTGATCTTAGGCTGGTTTCACACTACTTTTTTTAACATACGTCATGAACGTTTTTTTTAACGCAAAAACGGATCAAGTGCAAATGCGTTTTCATTTCAATGCATTTGCAATGGACTCACGTCAACATGCGTTCACATGCGTTTGTGTGCGTTATAGTGAGGATCCAGTGACTTGCAGATTTTTAACTTTTTTCAAAAACACTACTTGTAGCGTTTTTGAGCTGCGTCCAAATACTGTTTTTCACTGGATCCTGACTATACTGCACGCAAACGTATGTGAACGCTGGCATTCTGATACAGGATCCTGCTTGTTCTACTGAGCATGCCCAGAAACCAGCCTGGCGTGATCAGTTTCTCTCTGCCCCTCCCTCTCTCCCCCGCCTGAGAGCAGCGGACGCTCGTAACCAAGGTAATTATCGGGTAACCATGCAAAGCGCTTTGCTTAGTTACCCGATCTTTACCTTGGTTACGTGTGCAGGGAGCAGGCAGCCCGACTCCTAGCAGCTGCGGACGCTCGTAACCAAGGTAAATATCGGGTATCCAAGCAAAGCACTTCGCTTAGTTACCCGATGTTTACCTTGGTTACCAGCGTCCGCAGCTGTCAGATGCCGGCTCCCAGTCTATCACGTTCAGTTCCCCTCACTCCCGATCACATGACTCCAATGCCCGCCCATAAACTTCAAGTGACAGGATCCTGCAAAATAACACATGCGTTTGCATCAGGGCTGTGGAGTCGGTAAGCCAAACCTTCGACTCCGACTCCTCAAATTCTCTTGCACCGACTCCGACTCCGGCTCCGACTCCGGCTCCGACTCCGACTCCTACATATATTGCTTAGTTAGGTGAAAAATTTATTGTAGTACATGAATATGTGTATGTGAACATCAGACATTTAATAATTTTTATGATACGATAATCAAGATATTTGGATAGAACATAAAATATATTTATTGGAATACAACTTTAGAACACAAAAAACTGTAATAAATTGTAAATATGTAATACACTATGTAATATACAGTAGATTACATATATATCTTGTGTGTGTATATACACTGTGTGTATATATATATATATATATATATATATATATATATATATTACATATTTACAATTTATTAGTTTTTTGTGTTCTAAAGTTGTATTCCAATAAATATTTTATGTTCTATCCAAATATCTTGATTATTGTATCATAAAAACAATTAAATGTCTGATGTTCACATTGTACTACAATAAATTTTTCACTTAAATATAAGCATTATACTAAATGTTATTATTTAGTAAAATATTCAGCACATTCTGCATTGCACTCCTGTCCCCAATTTATTATATATTTTAGGAGTCGGAGTCGGTGCATTTTATACCGACTCCGACTCCGACTCCGACTCCACCAAAATGAGCTCCGACTCCGACTCCGACTCCACGACTCCGACTCCGACTCCACAGCCCTGGTTTGCATGCGTTTTTCTTTGTCAAAACAGGATCCACTTTTACAGCAAAAAATCGTTCATGACCCATGTTAAAAAAACGTAGTGTTAAAGCAGCCTTACCAATAAGCTGCAGCAGACTATTTCGTCAGTAAGATCAGCTGTTCTCCAGTCCTGTTGTGACCGTGCCTGCTCCCGCGGTCACAACGAGATCTGAAGAAGCGAGAGCGCATATGCCACCCTTTCAGGCACAAGACTAGGTAATGCGGACTTCAGAAACATGTTGCCAGAGATAAGTGCTATGCGCAGGCGCCAACTCCGACGCCATGGTACTGAATATAAAAATTTGCATAGAGCCAGAGAGAGGGAGGAACAGGCGGCGGGGGGGCGGGAATTCATGTGCATAACCCATCCGGATATTATCAGCAGAGGTGCAACTGTCAGTCAAAAAGATGATGAATTTTTAAACTTCACAAACTTGGATTTCACAGCCTAAACATCCGAGCTGCCCACTAATGGTATGTACAGCCTGTGCCTGATAGTGCCAGTACTGCACTGGCTTTACCTTGTATACCAAAATCCTGATGTTTGGTTCCCTTTGAGCAGTATTGGGTATTTTCTGTCAGAAAAGCCTAGCAAAGTCACTTCAAATGTGATGTCCCTAAAAAAATGATTTTGTAAATTTTGTTGGAAAAATGAGAGATTGATGATAAACTTTGAACCCTACTAATGTCATAACAAAAAAGTAGTGACAGAAACCACAGAGGTGAACATAGCCCAATACTGGCGAATCTCCATTCTCCAGGGAATATGACAAATCTAATTTTTCTTTTTGTAAAGCTGGCAGACATGTCTCACTTTCTGTAAATAAGGCTTTACCTTATATACGAAAATCCTGATGTTTGGTTCCCTTTAAAAATAGGCACGACAATTGGATTTTAGTTTGCAAAATTGTCTGGAATCATTAGCGGACGCCATGTTGTGTTTGGAGATCCTCTGAGGTGACTAAACAGCGGAGCTCCCCCACAAGTGACCCCACTTTGGAAACTAGGCCCCTCAAGGAATTTATCCAGATGTTTGCTGAGCACCTTGAACCCCCGATGGCTTCACAAAAGTTTATAACATTGAGCCGTGAAAATGAAAAAAACCCCAAAACAAACGTTTTTACCACAAAAATATTGCTTTACTCCAGAATTTTTCATTTGCATAAGGGCAACAGGAGATAATGAACCATACAATTTCTCCTGAGTACGACGATACCCCATACAAGGTCAAAAACTACTTTTAGGCATAGTACAATGTAGAGAAGGGAAGGAGCACCATATTAGAGTGCAGATTTAGTTGGCATGGTGTGGGAGTACATGTTAAAATGGCAGAGCCCTTGAGATGCCAGCACAGCAGAAACCCCCCAAAAACTGCACCCATCAATAAATTTGTCCAGGGGTGCAGTGGGCATACTATGACACTACAAGTGTGTCACAAATATTTTTACTATTGTGCTGTGAACAAAAAATACTTACATTTTTACCACTAAAATGTTGTTTTAAAGGGAACCTGTCACCAGTTTTGGAGCCTATAAGCTATGGCACCACCAGTGGTCTCTTATATACAGCATTCTAACATGCTGTATATAAGAGCCCAGGCCGCTGTGTATAGGGCTTTGTGAGTAAGCTGAGCACAGAACTAAGCAGCCCCATCGGGAATAATTCAAGCTACCACTCCATTTTAAAGGACATTGAATTACCCCATTCTGTTGATTGGTACGAGTCCTAGAGGTCAGACCTCCCCTCCGCCGATGTATATTTTATCACTGGATTATAAATCCGGATGCCAACAAAGTGAAGGAGAATTCTGAAGTTTCGTGCACATCTTGAGTATTTTCTCCTTGCAGATTTGATACAGAAAATAATCTTCAGCATGTCAATTCTTTCAGTGTTTCTGCAGTGTTTTTTCAAACATTGACTTCAATTTGGACAAACTAATGTAAAAACGCACGTTATGCAGCTGTATCTTTTTCTGGCAAGAGATGCAGAAACGGTGCAGAAATGTCTGCAATCAAATAATCAATGGGTGCACATACCCTTATACAAACTGTACACTGACTACTTTACATTATATCAAAGTGTGTTATCTTCAGTGTTGTCCCATGAAAAAAATATAAAATATTTACAAAAATGTGAGGGGTGTACTTACTTTTGTGATATGCTAAAACTTCACTTTTGTGATATGCTAAAACTTCCCAGGACAGGTAGCTGCAGGTCGGGTCCCCTGTCCTTCTCTGCCCTAATTCACATTGATTTCACATACTAGAGTAGTGCCGTCCCCACTAGTAACACCTTGTCACTTTATGGCTTTTACGATTTTTATCAAATAGTGTTAACCAAGCGCCCCATGTTCTTTACATATACTACTACAAGTGCATTTCAATATATTAGAATAACTTCAAAAAGTTAATTTATTTCAATAATTCAATACAAAAAGGAAAACATATATTATATAGAGTCATTACACAGAGAGTGATCTATTTCAAGTGAAGTGTTTATTTCTGTTAATGTTGATGATTATGGCTTACAGCCAATGAAAACCCAAAAGTGATTATCTCAGAAAATTAGAATAATTACCACAAAATACTTGCAAAGCCTTCCTAAGCATTTAACACTAGAAGTCCCAGAGAGGGGTCATTTAACATTTCTACCTTTGGAACCCAGAGACGGGTTGAATGACCTGAAGGATTTTAGCTAACATCCTATAATCACCGTCTTTTGTTCTGTAATTAAGGCCATTACTGTCGCACCACAGGAGGTTGCTGTTTTCCATTGAGTTTAGCCATTTAGTTTCTAGTAAGTTCTATTCAGTTTGGACTAAGGGTCATTTGACCCTCTTTCGGGACTTCAGGAAGGAGCTCGAAATTTCTGGGACTTCTAGTGTTAAAATGGTCCCTTAGTTTGGTTCGGTAGGCTACACAATCATGGGGAAGATTGCTGACTTGACAGATGTCCAGAAGGCAGTCATTGCCACATTCCATAAGGAGGGTAAGCCACCAAAGCTCATTGCTAAAGAAGCTGGCTCTTCATAGAGTACTGTATCCAAGCATATTAATGCTAAGTTGAGTGGAAGGAAGAAGTGTGGTAGAAAAAGGTGCACAAGCAACCAGGATAACCGCAGCCTTGATAGGATTGTTAAGAACAGGCCATTCAAAAATGTGAGGGAGATTCACAAGGAGTGGACTGCTGCTGGCGTCAATGCTTCAAGAACCACCACACATGGACGTATCCAGGACATGGACTATAACTGTCACATTCCTTATGTTAGGCCCCTCATGACCAATAGACAATGCCAGAAGCGTCTTATCTGGACTCAGTGGTCCAAGGTGTTGTTTTCATATGAAAGTAAATTTTCCATTTCATTTGGAAATCAAAGTCCCAGAGTCTGGAGGAAGAGTGGAGAGGCCACAATCCAAGCTGTGTGAGGTCTAGTGTGAGGTTTCCACAATCAGTGATGGTTTGGGGAGCCATGTCATCTTCTGGTGTAAGTCCGCTGTGTTTTAGCAATACCAAAGTCAGTGCAGCCGTCTACCAGGAAATTTTAGAGCACTTCATGCTTCTCTCTGCCTACAAGCTTTTTGGAGATGGAAATTTCATTTTCCAGCAGGACTTGGCACCTGTCCACCTTGACAAAAGTACCAATACCTGTTTACTAACCACAGTATCACTGTGCTTGATTGGCCAGAAAACTCGCCTGACCTAAACCCCATAGAGAATCTATGAGAGACACCAGACCTAACAATGCAGACGAGCTGAAGGCTGCTATCAAAGCAATCTGGGCTTCCATAACACCTCAGCAGTACCACAGGCTGATCGCCTCCATGCCATGCCACATTGATGCAGTAATTCATGCAAAAGGAGGCCCGACAAGTATTGAGGCATTTACTGTACAGACTTTTCAGTAGGAGTCAACATTTCTAAGTTTAAAATATTTTTTTCTGTTGGTCTTATATAATATTCTAACTTTCTGAGGTAATAAATAGGAATGATCGAATACCAAAATATCCGACTCAGCGGATATCCGACGACTAGGTCGCCGCCATTCGACTATTTGTGAATATTCGATGCGCAATGTAAGTCTATGGGAAACTCGAATAACTTCACGTCGGACCTGTCGGTGACCTGTGGTGACTGAGGAAAAGGCTGAAATGGATGGGAAAAGGCAGAAACAGTATGGGCACAGCCTGTAGAAGGTACCTGACTGCATTTCTGGTGTCTTGGAATAACGTGCTCAGAGCAGCACGCGGCATTTACGTAGTCGCCAGAACAGCTCTCAAACCAAAGTAAAAGAGGGGAAATTGCTAAGAAACAGTTTTTAGTGCCTAATGACTGTAATAAAACGTCAAATCAAGCCCCGACCTCAAAAAAGCCACTTTAGCATATGTTCACACGTTTCCTTTTTTACATTTTTCTCCCTTTTTCGATTAGAAAGAGCTGTAACTTATACCTTATATTGGTGTCTGTCTCACACCTCCATTTTTAGGATATATTTGACAGCACTTTAAAAGGTCAGCTACAATGTGCCCGTTGGGATGTTGGCCTTGCCCTCCTCCTCCACCAGCACCATCGGCTTCAGTGGCCCTCTATTCAAATGTAGAAAGGGCCACTGGCTGTCCTCAAATCTCAGACTTCTTAGAGCTCTCAGGTGGGCCCTGTAGCATACCTTGGGGAGGGATGGGGCAGTCATTTGTAGTTTTCTGCGTCCCCAATGTCATTAGTGTGAAAGTCGGAATACGTACTCCATAACACTTTACAGTGCTATTGCCAATGTGGCCATTTGGGTGTTGGCCTTGCCCACCTCCTCCACCAACACCACCGGCTCCAGTGGCCCTCTATTCAAATTATATTCAGATTATTCAGTAATGTATGTTTTATGCACAAATTAACGCCACACTGGGACATTGAAGCTGATGTTGATGATGATTGCATCTGGCCAAAAGCAGGTTAGGAGCAGGAGGCATCATCGCCTGCTTCCTAGACCGCAGTTTGTGAAGTGGCAGTTGTTTCACTCTGGAACTCAGGCTTTATTCCACTAGCTAACACCGAGGACTAAAAAAAATTCAGTTTCTCCAGGGGGAATGGTTCAAACACCATGTAGCACAACATCAGAAGGTAGTCCCAACTGCTTTTATAAAAAAAATTGGTAGGCTTTGCAACAGTCCATAACATGCCAATGAGATAAAGGCCTTTGGTCATTCCAAGGCAGCACCCAGGAGCCTCATTACTACAGACTCCGGCTTGACAGGAATTAGACACAGATTTACTATACGACTAAATTAAGAAACAAATAATGAGAAAAATAGACATCTCTTCTTTACAGACCCCGGTGTAGAAAATGTGAAATATTATCAGCCATTGTGAAAATAATGAAAGACTGGAAGTTGTGACAGATTTATCCAGTGGGGAAATGTATGTCCGGTCAGTAAGATAACGGTGACACCGATCATGCAGCGTCTTTACCAGGGCTGCCATTAAAGGCCACTTTACACACAGCGACATCGCTAGCGATGTCGCTGGTGAAAGCAACCGCACCCATCGCTTGTGCGTCATGGGCAAATTGCTACCCTTGGGGCACAACATTGCTAACACCCGTCACACGTACTTACCTGCCTTGCGACGTCGCTGTGGCCGGCGAACCGCCTCCTTCCTAAGGGGGCGGTTCGTGCGGCGTCACAGCGCCGTCACTAAGCAGCCCCACAATAGAAGCGGAGGGGCGGAGATGAGCAGCCGTAACATCCCGCCCACCTCCTTTCTTCCTCATTGGCGGCAGCCGCAGGTACGATGTTGTTCCTTGTTCCTGCGGTGTCACACGTAGCGATGTGTGCTGCCGCAGGAACGACGAACAACATCGTACCTGTAGCAGCAACGATATTTGAGATTGGAACGACGTGTCAACAATATGGTGAGAATTTTTGATCGTTAACGGTCGTTCCTGCGTTTCACACGCAACAACGTCTCTAACGAGGCCGGATGTGCGTCACGAATTCCGTGACCCCAACGACATTTCGTTAGCGATGTTGTTGCGTGTAAAGCCCCTTTAAGGCATTACAACCATGACTGGTGTACCAGGCCCAGTAAAGAGGGGGGGCCCGGCCGTGCTCAGGGTAATTAGCGTTATTAAGCCCCGGCCGGGCCCCGCTCTTCCTTGGGGCCCAGTCACAGCTGCAGCATGAGGGCCCAGCAATGTCGCTTCAGCGCCTGCACACACTGTGGAATTGCATGCAAAGCCCTTCTAGGGCATCGCATGCAAATTAGCAATGTGGCCGAAAGCAAGGTGAGTGGAACAGATCAGGGAGGCGGTGCGTCATCTCATGGTCCACCATGATGAGGTCATCACTCTGCAACCTCATCACAGTGCTGCGGACAACGTAGAGGTGGCGAGGACACGGCATCCAGCGGGGAATGGTAAGCACTCATTGAGCTGAAGATCCCCGGGGGTGCTGGGGGGCCCATCAAGCTGAAATGCAATGCAGCTCAGAGAAAACACCGTGCGACATGGGAGTCGGCGAGGGTGAGTAAAATGTTTGTTTTTTTGTCTTTTTGAGAATGACATATATACTAGGAAGGGGACAATAAACCAGGATGGTCCCCATGGCAGTGAGTGTGGAAGGTTTGAGGGGTGGAGACAGAGCTGGGGAAGAACCTGGATGGAGTCTCATGGTGGCCCCAAAATTTTGCCAGTATAGGGCTCTGAAATTGCTAGTGGTGGCCCTGGTCTTTACTATGTGAGTAGTTTTAAAAATAATTATTGCCAGTTCTCCTGACTCCCAGTTACAGGTCTCAAGACATCACAAAGCACATGACATCACAGGTCACATGACATCATATGACATCACAATTGGTCCAGAATGTCCAAAGTTCTAATCCTGACCCATTTTGTGTCACTAGAGCTCGTCAGCTTTAAGAAGACAAGTCCAGGTATGAGGCTCCTCACTTATCGCTGAGGCCATATTCACACATTGTGTATCTGAGTGGAGATTGTGGTGAAGTTCAGAACTACACCATTTACCCCTAAATAATCTCAACTCCCTGTGTAACATGTTCTCTTATAAAAATAATGATGTAGTTCTCATTTTGGTGTTGATGATAGGTGTTGTGTCTCTCCGGGTGAGGTGGATATTTCAAGGCCTTGGGTCAGTTGAGCAGTTGTACTTCATCATGGTCAGGTGAGGCTGGTATCGCAGACTGGTGAAGAAGGAACAACCGAGACTGTAGTGACCGGACGGCCACAGGAGGAGAAGAACTGGAACCACGGGATATGATCAGCAGAATCGAGGCAATGTGATAAATGTGCAATCCAGAAGGCAGCTGGGAAGACTCCGCCATGAGGAGCCAGCGTAGCCGGGCTGAGATACACCAGCAATGGAGAAAGTGCAATGTGGAACAGAGCTGACTCAACGATTTAGCAGAGCTGACTTAATAATATAGCAGAACTGACATTTTTCACAAGGTCTATGGATGATTCTGCCTTAGCAGATCTATAAGACCAGAGAAAGTAATGTCAGGAGGAAAAAGACCAACACTGGAGCCAGGACAGGTGAGTAACAATAGTCACTATAGTCACTGTTATTTGGAGCAGATGTGTGGGGCTCTGGGTCCTGAGATCCCCAATGATTGCTCCAAAAATCTGCACTATATATATATGGTGATACTCATCATCACGTTTGGATTCCTTATTATTTTGCACCTATTCATAAAATGTATCTGAAAATGAATATATATATATATTGTGAGGTAGCGACCACCAATGTGGTAAATGGTCGCTATATGTCGCAGTGGAGAAGGTCGCTGCGATATTAAACTGAAGAGGTTGCTATGGGACTTGTAGTTCCACAAAGGCTTGTTTCTGCATATAGGGGTCAGGTTCCCTTTAATAATGCCTGTGTGCTGTGCAGGTCTGGAGAATCACAGACCTCCACCTGTGGGTGTGTCCAGTCTGATTTAGGAGACTCAGTGTGTGTTCTGCAGAGTGTGAGAGCAGAACAGGGAGCTCTGGATGTATCAGCCTGTGTGGAGGCTGAACACAGGGTTCTGGAATTGAGTCTGAGCCTGAGGTGAGTGCAGCCAGGCTGCAGGCCCGAACCACTCCTGGAGGAGAGACAGACGGGTCTGCAGAGGGACCTGGGTGCTGGAAGGAACCTCGGCTAGAGGTGTATGCTGGCAGGTGCCAGAGAGTGGGGAAAGTTGCTGAACTTCCACTATGGACTTGTAATGGACTGGATGCCCACGGTACGTGGACTGTTTATGTTGAAGAGCAGTTTATGCTGGGAGTGTTTTAAATAAACTGCTGGAATTTGTATAAAGAGACTGTAGATGTGTTGCTGAAGCTACGTCACCCCGCTGCAAGTGAGTTGAACCCCCAGGTTGCGGGGTGCAACCTTACTAATACATTAATATATATATATATATATAATATATATAATATGTACGTGTCTGTATATATATTGTACATGTGTCTGTATATATATTGTATATGTATATATAATGTATATGTGTCTGTATAAATAATGTACATATGTGTCTGTATATATATATATAATAAATATATATATATATACAATGTAGGGGTGTCACCCCTATGAACGGTTAATCAAACTATGACTTTATGAGACAGTGCTCCCCTGTGTGCTCTGTATTGTGGACTAGCCGGCAGAGTCGGTGCTCCCCTCTGAACTGTGTAGTTGAACTAACCCTGCCCAAAAGATAGAGGCAGAGGAGAAAGAGTGGGAAAAGAGCTTAGAGCGAGAACAAGAGAAATCGGGTCACATGAGAAGACGCTGCCTGAGAAGTGTCCGGGAATGGAGGTAGGGAGAGAAACACGGTGCCAGGCTGCAAGAAGAGACTGGGAGAGAGACTGCGAGCCGGACTGTGGCAGAACCCTAATGGCCACCAAGCGAGTACTGGACTGGGACGCTCCTGGGGTCGGAGATCCCGAAGACAAGAAGAGGACGCCATTCAGAAGAGTTAAGGAACCCCGATTCTGTGGAAGAAGAGACCCCCCCTGCCCTGCAAGGAAAAGATTAATATTCTGTATATAATGTGCATGTGTCTGTATATATAATGTATATGTGTCTATATATAATGTATATTTGTCTGTATATGTAATGTACGTGTCTGTATATATAATTTATGTGTCTGTATATATAATGTGCAAGTGTCTGTATTTATAATGTATATGTGCTTGTATATATAATGTACATGTGTCTGTATATATTATGTACATATGTCTGTATTTATAATGTATATTTGACTGTATATAATGTAAAAGTGTCTGTATGTATGTATATATTGTGAGACTGTGACCGGGGTTATCTATGACGGCCGGTATGTCTCGCCCCGGTTGTGCTTACTCCATGATAGAAAGTAAATCCACTCTAGGGTTAATGCTGTTTCCCTACAGGCTGAAGGAAGGGTTAAATGGAGACAGGAACAAGGGCAGGTGTGCCGGGTGTGAGGGAGTGAACAGAACTTCCTGAGTTCTCTGCTGGAGAGGCACATGTATATTGCTGTGGACTTTTGTTTTGGACATTAAACCGTGTGCTGTGAACCTTAATGCCTGGATCCCGTGTCTTCTGCTGCGCAGCCGACCACGCTACCTCACATATGGTGGAGAATGCGGGCATGACAGCCGGTGAGGTGTAGCATCCATCCCTGGTGACCCAGCAGCACATGTCCTGGATTCGAGCGGCTATACTACAGCCCAAACCCGGCGACGCCATGGAGGACATACTAAGGCAGCAGCAACAGACTAATGCACAGCTACAAGAGGCTAATGCACAGCAGCAACAGACCAATGCACACCTGCTCCGGGCGTTGGAACGTCAGCAGCAATCCTTACAAGCGCAGGAAAAAAAAGGCACCAAGAACAGCTGGATCAGACCAATGCACGTCAGCAGCAATCCTTACAAGCGCAGGAAAAAAGGCACCAAGAACAGATGGTTCTCCTGGCCAAGTCGATCCGTGCCGGACCGGCAGCAACAACCCAGGGACCGGGTGACGACGGCAGCGTCCGGAAAGCGGTGAGACAAGCGTTGCAAAAGTTGACCCCGGGGGATGATGTGGAAGCGTTCCTGGCGGTGTTTGAGCGGGTGGCCGAGCGGGAAAACCTGCCGACCCCCCCAGTGGGCTGAGGTATTGTCGCCCTATCTGACGGGGGAACCCCAAAAAGCATACCTGGACCTCTGTACTGAGGACGCCATTGACTATGTGACCCTGAAAGCCGAAATACTGGCTCGGATGGGGGTGAATACCTATGTACGGGCTCAGCGGGTAAATCAGTGGTTCTTTGAGGAAGCCAAACCCGTACGCTCCCAGGCCTATGACTTGTTGCATCTTGTAAAAAAGTGGTTGCAGCCTGACACTCTGAGCCCGACGCAAATGGTGGAAAGGGTAGTAGTGGATCGTTTTGTGCGCACTTTACCCGTCACCGTTCAACGGTGGGTAGGACAGGGTGACCCGAGTACCCTGGACCAATTAGTGTCCCTGGTAGAGCGGCATGTGGCTACGCAGGACTTGATACGGGACACTGAGACTTTGCGTACCGCTCGTCGGTCCGGCCCCTCCAAGCCTAGGGCCAAGGGCCCACCGCTGACAACGGTGCAGGATTCCCCTACCGTCCCGTCTGAGGCCGCGCCCACCATTCCTGAGGTCCGGAAGGTTCTGTACCCTAAACGACAACCCGTCAAGGGGGTTTCCGTCCCCATTAGATGTTGGCGGTGCCAGCGGGTGGGACATATGGAAGCCCAGTGTCCACTCACCACGGAGCCCATGGATTGTGGGGTTACCCGGCGGGGTTCAATGTATGCTCAGGTGGTGTGTACCGCTGACCTGGTCTCCCCAGAGACTGAGCCCCACTTGTGCCAAATACAGGTGAATGGATGTCCGGTTACAGGATTGTTGGATTCCGGAAGCTTAGTGACCCTGGTGCGATCCACCTTGAGGGCTAAAGTAAAGGCCACAGGACGTACCGTGGGGGTGGTTTGCATACATGGGGACCGCCGAGACTATCCCACGGGGATTGTCACCATCACAGCACCTTGCGGTCAGGTGCAACATGAGGTGGGACTTCTTAACACTCTTCCCTATGACGTGATCCTAGGAAGGGACCTGCCCTATTTTTGGACTTTATGGAAGGGACCCCCTAAGTCTCCTCAGATATTGGTCAGTCCGGGACCTGAGCCCTACAATCCTGAATCCGGAACACCTGCCGTAGGGGTCCCCATGATAGGGACAGAATGTGAACCCGATAGGTCGCCCCTAGAGGTATTGGCAGGAGAGGCTGAGACGGTCGAACCCATCCCGGAGTTGGAGGTGTCCCCGGATACGTTTGGGACAGCCCAACTCCAGGACCCTACATTAATACATGCCCGGAGTCGGGTGACAGTAATTGACGGGGTGGCACAGCTGCCCGGTGCCCAGGTAAGGTACCCCCATTTCGCTCTTAAGCAGGATTTACTCTACCGGGTAGATGAAATACGGGGCGTGGGGGTAGAGCAGTTAGTAGTGCCCCAGCCGCATCGCCGGCGGGTCCTCGACTTGGCTCATAAACACCTGATGAGTGGCCACCTAGGGGTCAAGAAAGCGCAGGAGCGAATATTGCAAAGGTTCTATTGGCCCGGGGTCTTTGGAGAGGTAAAACGGTTCTGCGAAACCTGCCCGGAGTGTCAGCTTACCGCACCCCTGACCCATTTTCGCAGTCCGTTGGTACCGTTACCCATTATAGAAGTCCCTTTTGAACGGATAGTGATGGATCTGGTGGGGCCCCTCGTAAAGTCCGCTCGAGGGCACCAACACATCCTAGTGATCGTTGACTATGCCACCCGCTACCCCGAGGCGATACCTCTTAGACATACTGCAGCAAAGCTTATAGCTCGGGAGTTGTTTGCTGTGTTCTGCCGGGTGGGATTGCCCAAGGAGATCCTTACGGATCAGGGGACCCCATTCATGTCTAAAGTGACCAAAGAGCTATGCCGGCTACTCCAGATCAAGCAGTTGCGCACGTCTGTGTATCATCCTCAGACGGATGGGTTAGTAGAACGATTCAATAAAACCCTGAAAACCATGCTCAAAAGGGTGATCTCCAAAGACGGGAAAGACTGGGATATGATGCTTCCCTATTTGATGTTTGCCATCCGTGAGGTGCCACAGGCATCCACGGGGTTTTCGCCTTTTGAATTGTTATACGGGCGACATCCCCGGGGATTGTTGGACCTGGCAAAGGAAACATGGGAGCAAGAGCCCACCCCCCATAAAAGTGTGATTGAACACATTTTAGGAATGCAGAACCGCATAAGCGCGGTCATGCCAATTGTGAAGGAGCATTTACAGGAGGCTTGAAGACAAACCATATCAGACGAAGTGAAGACAATGCTACGCCTGGGGGTCATCGAAAAATCCCGGAGTGAATGGGCTAGTCCGATTGTCCTAATACCAAAACCCGATGGCTCCTTAAGGTTCTGCAATGACTTTAGGAGATTGAACGAAATATCCAAGTTCGATCTCTACCCCATGCCCCGGGTGGATGAGCTGATTGATAGGTTGGGACAGGCGCGATATTTTACCACGCTCGACCTGACCAAGAGGTACTGGCAGGTGCCACTGACGGAGTCCGCCAAGGAGAAAACCGCTTTTGTTACGCCGGAGGGTCTCTTCCACTATGTTGTCTTGCCTTTTGGATTACATGGCGCTCCGGCCACGTTCCAGAGGTTGATGGACTTAGTGCTGGAACCCCACCAGGCGTATGCATCAGCGTACCTTGATGACATCATTATTTACAGCTCCGATTGGCAGACCCACTTGGAACAGGTACAAGCGGTGGTGGACGCGCTTCGAACAGCCGGATTGACAGCCAATCCCAAGAAATGTGCATTGGGACTCACGGAAGCCCGCTACTTGGGCTACGTAATTGGCCAAGGAGTGATTAAGCCCCAAATTAACAAGGTTGAGGCGATCCAGAAGTGGCCTAGACCCCTGACCACGAAGCAGGTTAGGGCCTTCCTAGGTATCGTGGGGTACTACAGGAGGTTTGTAAAGGATTTTGCGGGACTATCAGCCCCCTTGACGGACCTTCTCAAAGGCAAGAAGTCCGTCATGGTGCGCTGGACTCCGCAGGCCGAGGACTCCTTCCGGGCCCTGAAGGGGGTCCTGTGCGGACAGCCCGTTCTTGTAAACCCTGATTTCCGGAAGGAGTTCATAGTACAGACTGACGCCTCGGAGGTCGGCCTGGGGGCGGTGCTGTCTCAGGTGGTTCAGGGGGAGGAACACCCCGTCACCTTCTTAAGTAGGAAGCTCACCCCTCCCGAGCGGAATTATAGCGTAGTGGAGGAGTGCCTGGCGATCAAGTGGGCCTTGGAGTCCCTACGCTATTACCTGCTGGGACGGCAGTTTCGCTTGGTGACTGATCACTCTCCGCTGGTCTGGATGAGGTCCGCCAAGGAACGGAATGCCCGGGTTACCCGGTGGTTCCTTTCTCTGCAGAACTTCCGGTTTACGGTTGAACACCGGGCCGGTAGGTTGCAGGGCAACGCCGATGCCTTGTCTCGCGGCCCGTGTTTGATGGCGGGAGTTCAACCCCGCACGCTTGAACTGAGGGGGGGGGTATGTGAGACTGTGACCGGGGTTATCTATGACGGCCGGTATGTCTCGCCCCGGTTGTGCTTACTCCATGATAGAAAGTAAATCCACTCTAGGGTTAATGCTGTTTCCCTACAGGCTGAAGGAAGGGTTAAATGGAGACAGGAACAAGGGCAGGTGTGCCGGGTGTGAGGGAGTGAACAGAACTTCCTGAGTTCTCTGCTGGAGAGGCACATGTATATTGCTGTGGACTTTTGTTTTGGACATTAAACCGTGTGCTGTGAACCTTAATGCCTGGATCCCGTGTCTTCTGCTGTGCAGCCGACCACGCTACCTCACAATATATATATGTCTATTGTACATGTGTCTGTATATATAATGTGTATTTGTCTATATTCTTATTGTATGTGTCTGTTTATATAATGTACATGTATCTGTATATATAATTTATGTGTCTCTCTATATATAATGTGCATGTATTTGTGAATAATGTATATTTGTCTATATTATTGTATGTGTCTTTTTATATAATATATGTTGCTGAATTTAATGTGCATGTATCTGTATATATAATGTATAATTGTCTGTACATATAATATACGTGTCTGTATATATAATGTATATGTGTCTGTATATATAATGTATATATGTCTGCATATATATGTAGGGGTGTCACCTCTATGAACGGTTAGGCACACTATGACTTTAAGAGACGGTGCTCCCCTGTGTGCTGTGTTTTGTGGCCTAGCCAGCAGAGTCTGTGCTCCCCTCTGAACTGTGTAGTTGGACTAACCCTGTCCAAAATATAGGGAAAGAGGAGAGAGAGCTGAAGAGCTTAGGGCGGGAACAGGCGAAGTTGGGTCACATGAGAAGACGCTGCCTGAGAAGTGTCCGGGAATGGCGGTAGGGAGAGAAACACGGTGCTGGGCTGCAAGAAGAGACTGGGAGAGAGACTGCGAGCCGGACTCTGGCAGAATCCTGGTGGCCGCCAAGCGAGTACTGGACTGGGAAGCTCCTGGGGTCGGTGATCCTAAAGACAAGAAGAGACGCCATCCAGAAGAGTCAAGGAACCCTGAGTCTGTGGAAGAAGAGACCCCCTGCACTGCAGGGAAAAGATTAATATTGTGTATATAATGTATATGTATCTGTATATAGAATGTATATGTGTCTGTATATAGAATGTAAATGTGTCTGTATATAGAATGTATATGTGTGTCTGTATTTATAATGTATGTTTAACTGTATATAATGTAAAAATGTCTGTATATATAATGTACAGTGGAACCTTGGATTACGAGCATAATTGGTTCCTGGAGTGAGCTCTTAAACCAAGTTACTCTTATATCAAAGCAAATTTTCCCATAGGAAATAATTGAAACACAGACAATTTGTTCCACAACCCAAAAATATTTATTTTATACAAACTTATTACAGTAATACAATATGTACTCTATTCATATAAAATTATTAGAGTACACTAATACAAAATACTGTACAGTAAATATATAAAGCAAATTAAACTGCACTTTAGCTTACAATAAAATTGTTGGTGTGCGAGAGGTACAGTATAAGCAATGTGCTGCACTGGTTATCAATAAGAAAGTACAATACTGTATTCACAAATGCAAATTGATAGAAATGCTATATAGTATATACTGTACTGTACAATGGTATACTGTATGTAGTATACAGTATATATGTACAGAAAGTTACCTCCAGAGCGGGTCAGAGCATGGTGAAATGACGGATCCGGAAGTGTGCACAGTGAATATTTGCTCGTCTTACAAAGCATTGCTCTTAAACCAAGTTACAAATTTGTATAAAGCTTTGCTTGTCTTGCAAAACGCTCTTAAACCAAGGTTCCACTGTATTATGTATCTGTATATATAATGTATATTTGTCTGTATATAATGTACAATTTGTATATATAATGTATATGTCTGTATATATAATGTACATATGTCTGTATATATATATGTAGGGGTGTTGCCCCTATGAACGGTTAAGCACGCTATGACTTTAGGAGACGATGCTCCCCTTTGTGCTGTTTTTTTTGGACTAACTGGCAGAGTCAGTGCTCCCCTCTGAACTGTGTAGTTTTACTAACCCTGCCCAAAATAAATGGGAAGAAGAGAAAGAGCAGAAGAGCTTAGGGCGGGAACAGGAGAAATCGGGTTGCCTGAGAAAATGAGAAGGCACTGCCTGAGAAGTGTCCGGAAATGGCGGTACGGAGAGAAGCACAGTGCCTGGCTGCAAGAAGAGAATGGGAGAGAGACTGTGAGCCGGACTGTGGCAGAGCCCTGGTGGCCGCCAAGCGAGTACTGGACTGGGAAGCTCCTGGGATCGGCAATCCTAAAGAGAAGAAGAGATGCCATGCAGAAGAGTCAAGGAACCCCGAGTCTGTGAAAGAAGAAGAGATCCCCCTGCCCTGCAATGAAAAGATTATTTTCGTTATCGTTCCTATGGGAGACCCAGACATTGGGTGTATAGCTTCTGCCTCCGGAGGACACACAAAGTACTACACTCAAAAGTGTAGCTCCTCCCTCTGAGCTTATACACCCCCTGGAGAAACCAGATCTAGCCAGTTCATTGCTTTTGTGTTCAGGAGGCATACATCCACACATGCATTCTCATCTGATTTTTCATTTTTTTGGAAAGAGTTTGAAGAAAAGCGTGTCCAAGTCTGGATCCCCGGCATGTCGCTTCTCACCCCACTGTGTCGGCGGTGCTGTTAAGGTTGATTCCAAGGCTGGAGCCTTACATGCCGCGCTCCTTCACCATCCCTCGGGCTCTGGCTTGAAGTGGGAGCCAGCACGGTTCTCCATGCTTTGCAGGAGACCGGTCTCCATCCGCAGCCCTTCAGGACCCTGCTGGACGGAGCACTCATCCCCAGGGACTTGGAACCCTGCGTCTCAGCAAGCTAAGTACCTGAGACGTTTATATTCTGGGGGTCCCTATACTTTATTATGGTGGGAGAGTGTGCTGAGTGAGTTTTCTGACATTTCCGGCCGGTTCTCTGGCTGTCGCCTGAGAACCGCGCCGATGGTGCCTGCATGCCGGCCGCACCGCTCAAATTCAGGCTCGGCTTCGCCGGAGGCCTACTTTCGATTTCACTGCCCTCGCATGTCATTCATGCAGAGGGACAGTGCGGCTCCGCCCAGCAGCTGGTTTGCACAGGGGAGAAACACTCCTCACTGAGTACATGTCTCCTCCCCTGTAAGTCTATTTGGCCCTCCAGTTCCCGCTCTCAGAGTGGTCCCGCCCCCTCTCCTCGCTCCGGCGCCATTTTTTCAGCGTTTTCTCTGCGATCAGCGCTGGCTGCAGCATCCCTGCTGAGGTGCTTGGGGGTCCGGGCTTCGGGATCTGGAGGGCACACAACACCGCTCCAGCGGTCTGGTAAGCCACAACCTCTGGTTGTGGGCCTCTGTATATACTCTCTGGGGGTCACTCTAGCAGAGCCCCCACTCCAGCAGCATGTCACACACGAGGAGCAAGGCTCCAAAGCAGTATTCAGTATGCACTGCATGTAAGCTCATACTGCCTGAACCGAGCACCTATCCACATTGTGATGCCTGCTCTAACCTGACAATGCCTCAGCCTGGATTCGCACCCACAGTGGTCTCTCAGGCTGCTCCGGCTCCTGTGGCTGAACCCCCGGCTTGGGTAGAATCCTTAACCAGGTCTATCTCCCAGTCTTTTGCCGACTCCATGGGACAGCTGTCCCGGACTTTGCTGAACATGCAGCAGCCCCCTTCACAGGGTGCCTCTGCTGCTAGGGCTCTCTCAGCGGAGCTCACAGAGGATTCCTCATCTGATCCCAGACCCCGTCCTCCTAAGAGGAGGCGTAGGGCTCCCTCCCCTTCCTCGTCCCGCAGCTGTTTCAGAGGCTGACTCGCAGGACGAGGAGGATGCCTTTACAGGGGGCTCGGAGGCTACCTCCATGTGCCCCATTGATCTGTCCGAAAGTGACTCAGATGTTAGTGATTTGATTGTGTCCATTAATTCTGTACTGGACCTCAATCCACCAGTATCAGAGGAGCAACCCTCTCTGGCAGAAAAGCACCAGTTTACCTTGCCTAAGAGGACAAAGAGTGTGTTCTTTAACCACTCCAGTTTTCAGGCCGCTGTGACCAAGCCTAGGGCCTGTCCTGACAAACTCTTCCCAAAGCGTGGCTCTGATGACCATTTTCCCTTTCCACCGGAGGTGGTCAAGGAGTGGGCTCATTCACCAAAGGTAGACACCCCGGTGTCTAGAATCTCGGCCCGGACCGTGGTATCAGTGGCTGATGGCACCTCTCTTAAGGATTCCACTGACCGCCAGGTTGACCTTCTGGCCAAATCTGTATATGAGGCGGCAGGGGCTTCGTTCTCCCCATCTTTTGCAGCAGTGTGGGCTCTCAAAGCCATCTCTGCTTCTCTGGAGGAGATGCATTCCTTCACTAAGGAATCTATGCCTGAGATGGTTACCTTAACTGCTCAGGCTTCAGCTTTCTCATCCTATGCCATGTCTGCCATGCTGGAGGCTTCTCACCGCACTGCGGTGGCTTCGGCTAATTCCCTCGCTATCCGCAGGATCTTGTGGCTTCGAGAGTGGAAGGCAGATGCTTCTTCAAAGAAGTACCTGGCTGGGCTCCCTTTTGCTGGGTCCAGGCTATTCGGTGAACAACTGGATGAAATTATTAAGGAAGCTACTGGCGGGAAGAGTACTTCCATGCCACAAACCAAAACCAGGAAACCTGTCCAGGGTAGGAACCAGTCGAGGTTTCGTTCCTTTCGTTCCTCCAACTGGTCGTCCTCTAAGCCCTCGGCCTCGTCCTCTAACTCAGCCAAGGACCAAAAATCCAACTGGCGCACAAAGGCGCGTCCACAGAAGGCCGCAGGAGCTGCTGCCACCAAGGCAGCCTCCTCTTGACTATCTGTCCGCGCCAGCAACGTTCTTAGTCGGTGGCAGGCTCTCCCATTTTGGCGACGCGTGGTTTAAACACGTCTCCGATCAGTGGGTGCGGGATGTCATCTCCCACGGCTACAGGATAGAATTCTCTTCCAGCCCGCCAAACAGATTTTTTCTGTCAACTCCCCCCTGTTCCAAGGCCGCCGCCTTCTCTCAGGCCGTGGCATCCTTGCAGGCCAACGGAGTAATTGTACCGGTTCCCGTCCGGGAACGGTTCAGAGGTTTCTACTCAAATCTCTTCCTAGTCCCCAAAAAGGACGGTTCCTTCCGGCCCATCCTGGATCTCAAGCTTCTCAACAAGCATGTTCAGGTGCGGCATTTTCGCATGGAATCTCTGCGGTCAGTCATTGCCTCAATGACCCAAGGGGATTTCCTGGCATCCATCGCCACCAGAGATGCCTATCTGCATGTGCCAATTGCAGTTTCTCACCAGCGTTGGCTACGTTTTGCAATCAGAGAGGAACATTTCTAATTCGTGGCTCTCCCCTTCGGGTTAGCCACGGCCCCTCGGGTATTCACCAAAGTCATGGTAGCAGTGATTGCGGTTCTGCACCTCCAGGGGTTGGCAGTGATCCCTTACCTGGACGACCTTCTAGTCAAGGCTTCATCCAGTGCAGACTGTCAGCGGAGTGTCTCGCTCACTCTCGCCACTCTAGCCCAATTCGGGTGGCTGGTCAATCTGCCCAAATCCACTCTGACTCTGACCCAGAGTCTCACGTACCTAGGGATGCAGTTCGAGACTCTTCCGGCACTTGTGAAGTTGCCCTTGATCTGCTGAGGCCCCACCGTTATTCCATCAGGCACCTGATGCAGGTGCTGGGTCAGATGGTGGCGTCAATGGAGGCTGTTCCCTTTGCCCAGTTCCATCTGCGTCCTCTGCAGCTGGAAATTCTCCGCTGTTGGGACAAGCGGCCTTCCTCCTTGCACAGGTTAGTGGCCCTGTCGCCATAGACCAGGAGCTCTCTTCAGTGGTGGCTTCGGCCCCTCTCTCTGTCTCAGGGACGCTCCTTCCTGGCTCCGTCCTGGGTGGTTCTCACCACGGATGCCAGTCTATCCGGCTGGGGAGCGGTATGTCTCCACCACTGAGCACAGGGCACTTGGACTCCGTCCGAGTCAGCCCTCTCGATCAATGTGCTGGAAACCAGAGCCGTGCTTCTGGCTCTCCTAGCTTTTCACCACCTATTGGCGGGCAAGCACATCCGAGTCCAGTCAGACAACGCGACAGCGGTTGCCTACATCAATCACCAAGGCGGGACACGCAGCCGCCTGACATTGTTGGAGGTACAACGTATCCTTCAATGGACGGAGGACTCCAAGTCCACCATATCCGCAGTCCACATTCCAGGCGTGGAAAACTGGGAGGCAGATTATCTCAGCCGTCAAACCGTGGACAGCGGCGAGTGGTCCCTGCATCCGGCAGTGTTTCAGTCAATCTGCCGCAAGTGGGGCACTCCGGACGTGGACCTAATGGCATCCCGTCACAACAACAAGGTTCCCGTTTACGTGGCTCGCTCCCACGATCCTCAGGCCTTCGCAGCGGACGCTCTGGTTCAAGACAGGTCCCAGTTTCATCTGTCCTACGTGTTTCCCCCTCTAGCTCTCTTGCCCAGAGTCTTGCGCAAGATCAGAATGGAGGGCCGCCGGGTCATCCTCATTGCTCCGGACTGGCCCAGGCGAGCTTGGTACACAGACCTGCTCCATCTGTCCGTAGTGGTGCCTTGGCATCTTCCGGACCGTCCAGACCTTCTCTCACAAGGTCCGTTTTTCCGCCAGAATTCTGCGGCTCTCAGATTGACGGCGTGGCTCTTGAGTCCTGGATCTTGACGACTTCTGGTATTCCTCCTGAAGTCATTTCCACTATGACTCGGGCTCGGAAGTCTTCCTCGGCCAAGATCTATCACAGGACTTGGAAGATTTTCCTGTCCTGGTGTCACTCTTCCGGCCATGCTCCTTGGCCTTTTTCCTTGCCGACCCTTCTGTCCTTTTTACAGTCCGGTCTGCAGCTAGGACTGTCCCTCAATTCTCTCAAGGGACAAGTCTCGGCTCTGTCAGTGCTGTTCCAGCGGCGTATCGCCCGGCTGGCTCAGGTCCGCACCTTCATGCAGGGTGCGTCTCACATCATTCCGCCTTACCGGCGCCCCTTGGATCCCTGGGACCTCAATTTGGTCCTCACGGCCTTGCAGAAACCCCCCTTTGAGCCTCTTAGGGAGGTTCCTTTGTTTCGTCTTTCACAGAAAGTGGTCTTTCTAGTGGCCATAACTTCCCTCAGGAGAGTCTCTGATTTGGCTGCGCTCTCTTCGGAGTCACCTTTTTTGGTTTTCCATCAAGACAAGGTGGTTCTCCGTCCGACCCCGGACTTTCTCCCTAAGGTGGTTTCTTCTTTCAACCTTAACCAGGACATTACCCTGCCTTCCTTTTGTCCGGCTCCTGTTCATCGCTTTGAAAAAGCGTTGCATACTCTGGATCTGGTGCGGGCGCTCCGGATCTATGTGTCTCGCACCGCTGCTCTTAGGCGGTGCACCACTCTTTTTGTGCTAATCACAGGTCGGCGTAAGGGCCTCTCTGCTTCTAAGCCGACCTTAGCCCGTTGGATTAGGTCGACCATTTCAGAGGCCTACCAGTGTTCTCAGGTGCCTCCCCCGCCTTGGATCAAGGCACACTCGACCAGAGCTGTCGGTGCCTCTTGGGCTTTCAGGCACCAGGCTACGGCTCAGCAAGTCTGTCAGGCTGCCACTTGGACTAGCCTGCATACCTTTTCAAAGCACTACCAAGTGCATGCTCATGCTTCGGCAGATGCGAGCTTGGGCAGACGCATCCTTCAGGCGGCTGTCGCCCATTTGTGAAGTAAGGCTCTGCCTACTTCTCAGTTTTTTCTGTTTATTCCCACCCATGGACTGCTTTGAGACGTCCCAATGTCTGGGTCTCCCATAGGAACGATAAAGAAAAAGAGAATTTTGTTTACTTACCATAAATTCTTTTTCTTATAGTTCCGTATTGGGAGACCCAGCACCCTCCCTGTTGCCTGTTGGCAGTTTCTTGTTCCGCGTGTTATCACCCACCGGCTGTTGTCGTAGACAGAGGCTCCGGTTGTTCCGGTTCTTGCTCTGTTTTTACTTGTGGGTGGCTATTCTCCTTCAGCTTTTGCACTAAACTGGCTAGATCTGGTTTCTCCAGGGGGTGTATAAGCTCAGAGGGAGGAGCTACACTTTTGAGTGTAGTACTTTGTGTGTCCTCCGGAGGCAGAAGCTATACACCCAATGTCTGGGTCTCCCAATACGGAACTATAAGAAAAAGAATTTACGGTAAGTAAACAAAATTCTCTTTATTGTGTATATAATATGCATGTGACTGTATATTTAGACACATATACATTATATATACAGACACATATACATTATATATACAATGTACAGTATGTGTCTATAGATAATGTATATTTGTCTGTATATAACGTACATGTGTCTATATGTATAATGCATATGTCTGTAACTAAAATGTATAGTATATATAATGTTCATGTGTCTGTATATATAGTGTACATGTATCTGTATAGCATGTATATGTGTCTGTATAGCATGTATATGTGTCTGTATATATAATGTACATGTGTCTGTATATTTAATGTATATGTATACTTACCAGATTCAGGACATCTGCAGGTCCTCTATGCGTTCCCCAGCAGTTCGTCAATGTGCAGGGCCTCCTGTTCCACAGTGTCCCAGGTGACTGGAGCAGTAAGGTATTACCAGGTGTGTGTGTGTGTGTGTGTGTGTGTGTGTCGGCACCTACAAGCCATAGCAGTTTGGGGTTTGGTTAGTATAATTGTTGGGCCTGTCTTCTCTGTTTTAGGGCCGTCTTTTCTGTTTTGGGGCCGTCTTCTCTGTTTTGGGGCCGTCTTCTCTGTTTTGGGGCCGTCTTCTCTGTTTTGGGGCCGTCTTCTCTGTTTTGGGGCCGTCTTCTCTGTTTTGGGGCCGTCTGCTCTGTTTTGGGGCCGTCTTCTCTGTTTTGGGGCCGTCTTTTCTCTTTTGGGGCCGTCTTCTCTGTTTTGGGGCCGTCTTTTCTCTTTTGGGGCCGTCTTTTCTCTTTTGGGGCCGTCTTTTCTCTTTTGGGGCCGTCTTTTCTCTTTTGGGGCCGTCTTCTCTCTTTTGGGGCTGTCTTCTCTCTTTTCTCGGTGTCTGCTTTCTTTAATGAAGTGTCCTGCTGTTTTCTGTAACTTTTTTAGCTGCATGGACATTTCATTATTGAACCATGACTAGGACTTCTTTTCGAGTTGGGCTAATATTTAAGTCTTGCTCCGAAAAGGCCAGAAATTACTACTAGGGCTTATTTTTGGGGAATGGTGTATGAGTCTTCTTCTCTGTAGAGTCCGGCTCTCCTGAGATGATAATTACCGCATTTTTCGCTTTATAAGACGCACTTTTGTTCCCCCAAATTTTTGGGGAAAGTAGGGGGAGCGTCTTATAAGCCGAATATACGGGGGGGGGTGTATATGTGTATGTGTGTGTATGTGTATATATATGTGTATATATATGTGTATATGTGTATATGTATATATGTGTATATGTGTATGTATATATATATATATACCGTATTTTTCGGACTATAAGACGCACCGGACTATAAGACGCACCCTGGTTTTAGAGGAGGAAAATGGGAAAATAAAACTTTAAGCAAAAAATGTGGTCATGACACACTGTTATGGGGCGAGGATCTGCTGCTGACACTGTTATGGGGGTAATGTCCCCAAATTCTCTACTAAGGTACCCCATCCTGGTAATGATCCTCCTGCCTTGTATATGATCCTGCTATAAACCCCCATCCATCCTGTTCACATACCCCCCCCATCCATCCTGTTCACATACCCCCCCCCCCATCCAGCCTGTTCACATACCCCCCCATCCAGCCTGTTCACATACCCCCCCATCCAGCCTGTTCACATACCCCCCCCATCCAGCCTGTTCACATACCCCCCCATCCAGCCTGTTCACATACCCCCCCCATCCAGCCTGTTCACATACCCCCCCATCCAGCCTGTTCACATACCCCCCCCCATCCAGCCTGTTCACATACCCCCCCCCATCCAGCCTGTTCACATACCCCCCCCCATCCAGCCTGTTCACATACCCCCCCCCATCCAGCCTGTTCACATACCCCCCCCCCCCCCATCCAGCCTGTTCACATACCCCCCCCCCCATCCAGCCTGTTCACATACCCCCCCCCCATCCAGCCTGTTCACATACCCCCCCCCCATCCAGCCTGTTCACATACCCCCCCCCATCCAGCCTGTTCACATACCCCCCCCCATCCAGCCTGTTCACATACCCCCCCCATCCAGCCTGTTCACATACCCCCCCCCCATCCAGCCTGTTCACATACCCCCCCCCCCATCCAGCCTGTTCACATACCCCCCCCATCCAGCCTGTTCACATACCCCCCCCATCCCTCCTGCTCATATACTCCCATACTGCTATATGCCCCCATCGTGCTCATATACCATCCTGGTATATGGCCTGTATCCTATAGCACAGAGAAAAAAATAAACGTTTATACTCACCTTTTCCTCACTCCCTGCAGCACCGATCATCTTCCTCTGTGCGCCACTGACCTGTGTGTGTGGAGCCGTTCCCCTGCTGCATCGCGATGTCTTCCTGTCTGTGCCGATCAGCTGACCAGCTCAGCACAGATCAGCTGACCGGCACAGACAGGAAGACATCGCGTGCTGCAGGGGGGCGGCTCCACACACGGGGACGGGTGAGTGTACTGATTCACTGCACCCCGTGCTGGTAATGACGCGCGGGGGGCAGTGAATACAGCCGCACATGATCACTCCAGGCTGTAATTGCCAGGGGTGATCATGCGGACCGGCTCTTTGCTATGCGCGCGTCCCCGCTCGTCCTCCCGCCCACCTGTCAGTGCCGGCTTCAGCGCTGAGAGATGGGCGGGAGGATGGGCGTGCATATGTAATGAGCGGGCCCACGTTGTCACGGCAGGCGCTGCTGCTGCCTGCTCGTGCCCCCGATGACCTGCAGCACCCTCATTCCCAGCCGCAGCCCTATAGTCAGACCATAAGACGCACCCCCAACTTTCCCCCAACATTTGGGGGAAAAAAAGTGCGTCTTATGGTCCGAAAAATACGATTATATATATATATATATAAAATCTACAAAGTGCCTACAAGTTGTATTCAACCCCCTGCAAATTTAGCAGGTTTACACATTCGGAATTAACTTGGCATTGTGACATTTGGACTGTAGATCAGCCTGGAAGTGTGAAATGCACTGCAGCAAAAAAGAATGTTTTTTCTTTTTTTTAAGTTTATTCAGCGGGTCATTTATTATTCAACCCCTCAAACCACAAGAATTCTGTTTGGTTCCCCTAAAGTATTAAGAAGTATTTCAGGCACAAAGAATAATGAGCTTCACATGTTTGGATTAATTATCTCTTTTTCCAGCCTTTTCTGACTAATTAAGACCCTCCCCAAACTTGTGAACAGCACTAATACTTGGTCAACATGGGAAAGACAAAGGAGCATTCCAAGGCCATCAGAGACAAGATCGTGGAGGGTCACAAGGCTGGCAAGGGGTATAAAACCCTTTCCAAGGAGTTGGGCCTACCTGTCTCCACTGTTGGGAACATCATCCGGAAGTGGAAGGCTTATGGAACTACTGTTAGCCTTCCACGGCCAGGACAGCCTTTGAAAGTTTCCACCCGTGCCGAGGCCAGGCTTGTCAGAAGAGTCAAGGCTAACCCAAGGACAACAAGGAAGGAGCTCTGGGAAGATCTCATGGCAGTGGGGACATTGGTTTCAGTCAATACCATAAGTAACGTACTCCACTGCAATGGTCTCCGTTCCAGACGAACCCGTAAGGTGCCTTTACTTTCAAAGCGTCATGTCAAGGCTTGTCTACAGTTTGCTCATGATCACTTGGAGGACTCTGAGACAGACTGGTTCAAGGTTCTCTGGTCTGATGAGACCAAGATCGAGATCTTTGGTGCCAACCACACACGTGACGTTTGGAGACTGGATGGCACTGCATACGACCCCAAGAATACTATCCCTACAGTCAAGCATGGTGGTGGCAGCATCATGTTGTGGGGCTGTTTCTCAGCCAAGGGGCCTGGCCATCTGGTCCGCATCCATGGGAAGATGGATAGCACGGCCTACGTGGAGATTTTGGCCAAGAACCTCTGCTCCTCCATCAAGGATCTTAAGATGGGTCGTCATTTCATCTTCCAACAAGACAATGACCCAAAGCACACAGCCAAGAAAACCAAGGCCTGGTTCAAGAGGGAAAAAAATCAAGGTGTTGCAGTGGCCTAGTCAGTCTCCTGACCTTAACCCAATTGAAAACTTGTGGAAGGAGCTCAAGATAGATAACTTGGAGAAGATCTGCATGGAGGAGTGGGCCAAGATAACTCCAGAGACCTGTGCCGGCCTGATCAGGTCTTATAAAAGACGATTATTAGCTGTAATTGCAAACAAAGGTTATTCCACAAAATATTAAACCTAGGGGTTGAATAATAATTGATCCACACTTTTATGTTGAAAATTTATTAAAATTTAACTGAGCAACATAACTTGTTGGTTTGTAAGATTTATGCATCTGTTAATCCTGCTCTTGTTTGAAGTTTGCAGGCTCTAACTTATTTGCATCTTATCAAACCTGCTAAATCTGCAGGGGGTTGAATACTACTTGTAGGCACTGTATATATATATATATGGTGATACTCATCATCACGTTTGGATTGCTTATTATTTTGCACCTTTTCAGAAAATGTATCTGAAAATGAATATATATCTGTATATATAATGTAATATGTGTCTATATATAACAGGGGTGGGGAACCTTTTTTCTGCCGGGGGCCATTTGGAAATTTTTACCAACCTTCGGGGGCCGCACAAAATTATCAACTTGAAAATTACCCTAATATATTTGGTCAAACAATTAACTCACTGTGGCGGCTGGAGCTTCTACTCTTTGGTGCAGCTGTAATATTAGGCGATATTGATCTTTTTGCTTTTCACAACTGCTTTTCCAGGTTTGAGTTGGCTGGGACTGCTGTATATACATCACAGGGGAGGGTTGGGAGGAATATAGATCACTGGGGAGGCTGGGGGCATAGACATCATTGGGGCTTACATACATCACTGGGGGATACATACATCATTGATGGGGAGCACAAACATAGCTGGGGGGGCATAAACATTGCTGGGGAGGGCTGGGAGGAATATACATCACTAGGGAAGCAGCAGGGCATAGACGTCACTGGGGGTACATACATCACTGGGCGGAACAGACTTCACTGGGGGTATATACACATCACTGGGTTACACAGACATAGCTGGGGGGCACAAACATTGCTGGGGTTATATAAATAGCCGGGGGCAAACAGCCCTGGGGGATGCCGGAGGGACACAGAGAGCCCTGGGGGAACAGAGAATGATGGGAGAGGCTGGAGGCACAGACAAATCAGGGGGACGCTGGGGACACAGATGGCACAGAGAAGAACGGGAGAGGCTGAAGCCGGGAGAGGGCTCGGGGCACAGAGATCACTGGGGAGACTGGGGGGGGGGCACAGATCACTGGGGAGACTGGGGGGGGCACAGATCACTGGGGAGACTAGGGGGGGCACAGATCACTGGGGAGACTAGGGGGGCACAGATCACTGGTAAGACGGGGGCACAGATCACTAGGGGTGCATAGATCACTAGGGAGACTGGGGGAGGTACAGAACACTGGGGGGGCACAGATCACTGGGGAGACTGGGGGGGCACAGAACACTGGGGAGAAAGAGGGGCACAGAGCACTGGAGGTACAGAGCGCTGGGGGCGCAGGCAGACTCGGATGAGCTTGTGTTATGGACAAGATTATGAATTATTATAAGTATATAAGAGTTACATGGAGATATCCATAAAGAACAGGATTTAAGATGGTGTTTGAACTGTACCCCACATATCTCTTGGCATAAGACTCAGACAGACAGTCTGGGCTATTCTTGTGACCAGTGAATCATGCTGACATTGCTTAATATAAATGAGGAACCAAGCACATTACAGTAAATTGTATATCACAGAATAAGCTGTTCTACTTTATCCAATAGGAGATGTGTTACGTATTCTTGGCACCTAGCCAATAAGGTTATATATATTTGTACAACTTCCGGAAATAAATCAGTCTTACTTTCTATTCATATCTGAGCACATCTCTCTGGTGTGTGTGAAAGGTGGTTATGCATGCTACCACGAGTGACTCATAATTTGGACTGCAGACAGTTTAAGGCCCCCTTCACACGTCCGTGAAAAACACGCACGTGTGTTACGGGCCGTTTTTCGGGTCCGTGTCCCGTTTGGGTCCGTGTCCCGTTTTTGTGTCCGTTTTTATGGTCCGTGTGGCACCTGTGTGAATTGCGTATGCTAGCCGTGTTTGTGTGCAGAACGTCCGTGTGTGCGTGTGGAATTAACGTGTATGTGTACGTGGAATGTCCGTGTGGAATGTCCGTGTGTGTGATGCACAATGTCGTTTATAAATGTCGGCTGACAGCAGACAGAGTTGCGCGATGAGAATGAACTCGGGTGAACTTCACCCGACTTCATCCTCATACCGCGGCTCTGTCTGTGTCGAGTACTGATTAGCGGTCACCTGTGAAGGATTCACCGGTGACCGCTAATCCCCCGATTGACTGAAGTGTCCCCCCCTCTCTCATACTCACCGATCCCCGATCACCGGCGCTGCACGGCGTTCACACGGCTGCGGCGGCTTTTACTATTTTGAAAAAGCCGGCCGCTCATTAAACAATCTCCTATTCCCTGCTTTCCCCGCCCACCGGCGCCTATGATTGGTTACAGTGAGACACGCCCCCACGCTGAGTGACAGGTGTCACACTGCACCCAATCACAGCAGCCGGTGGGCGTGTCTATACTGTGCAGTAAAATAAATAAATAAATAATTAAAAAAAAACGGCGTGCGGTTCCCCCCAATTTAAAAGCCAGCCAGATAAAGCCATACGGCTGAAGGCTGGTATTCTCAGGATGGGGAGCTCCACGTTATGGGGAGCCCCCCACCCTAACAATATCAGTCAGCAGCCGCCCAGAATTGCCGCATACATTATATGCGACAGTTCTGGGGCTGTACCCGGCTCTTCCCGATTTGCCCTGGTGCCGTTGGCAAATCGGGGTAATAAGGAGTTATTGGCAGCCCATAGCTGCCAATAAGTCCTAGATTAATCATGTCAGGCGTCTATGAGACACCTTCCATGATTAATCTGTAAGTTACAGTAAAAAAACACACACACCCGAAAAAATCCTTTATTTGAAATAAAAAACACACACAAATTCCCTCATTACCAATTTATTAACCCCGACAAACCCTCCATGTCCGGCGTACTCCACAGTCCTCCAGCGTCGCGTCCAGCTCTGCTGCATGGAGGTGACAGGAGCAGCAGCACACACAGCCGCTCCGGTCACCTCCACACAGCAAATGAGATGAGTAGCGCGATCAGCTGCTGTCAGTCAGGTAACTCGCGGCCACCGCTGGATCCAGCGGTGGCCGCGGGTAACCTCAGTGACAGCTCAGCTGATCGCTATACTCATCTCATTAGCTGCGTGGAGGTGACCGGAGCGGCTGTGTGTGCTGCTGCTCCTGTCACCTCCATGCAGCAGAGCTGGACGCGACGCTGGAGGTCCGTGGAGTACGCCGGACATGGAGGGTTTGTCGGGGTTAATAAATTGGTAATGAGGGAATTTGTGTGTGTTTTTTATTTCAAATAAAGGATTTTTTCGGGTGTGTGTGTTTTTTTACTGTAACTTACAGATTAATCATGGAAGGTGTCTCATAGACGCCTGACATGATTAATCTAGGACTTATTGGCAGCTATGGGCTGCCAATAACTCCTTATTACCCCGATTTGCCAATGGCACCAGGGCAAATCGGGAAGAGCCGGGTACAGCCCCAGAACTGTCGCATATAATGTATGCGGCAATTCTGGGCGGCTGCTGACTGATATTGTTAGGGTGGGGGGCTCCCCATAACGTGGAGCTCCCCATCCTGAGAATACCAGCCTTCAGCCGTATGGCTTTATCTGGCTGGCTTTTAAATTGGGGGGAACCGCACGCCGTTTTTTTTTAATTATTTATTTATTTATTTTACTGCACAGTATAGACACGCCCACCGGCTGCTGTGATTGGGTGCAGTGTGACACCTGTCACTCAGCGTGGGGGCGTGTCTCACTGTAACCAATCATAGGCGCCGGTGGGCGGGGAAAGCAGGGAATACGAGATTGTTTAATGGGCGGCCGGCTTTTTCAAAATAGTAAAAGCCGCCGGAGCAGTGTGAATGCCGTGCAGCGCTGCGCCGGAGATCGGGGAACGGTAAGTATGAGAGAGGGGGGGAAACTGACCGACAGACTGTGAGAGAGGGACAGACAGACAGAGAGACCGACAGAGAGACTGACCGACGGACTCAGGGAGATTGACCGACATACACAGAAATAGAAAGAATAGCCGACATCACTAGAAATAAAAACACCAAACGGACACGGACTATAGGTATATGCATACGTGTTTACTAACGTGTGTGCACATACCCATAGACTTTCATTGTGTCCACGTGTGCGTGCTCCGTGCAGATAACGGACATGCATCCGTGCCAAACGCAAACACATACGGATCACGGACACGCACACACGGACATAATGAAATAACGGACGTGTGACCACAACCATAGATTAACATTGGTGCACGTTTGGCCGTGTCTCTGGTATATACGGAAACGGACCAAACACGCACGTGTATCACGGACGTGTGAAGGGGGCCTTAGAGGGATGCATGACTAGATTGCATCAACCTAAATTACGGCCTTATCATTTGGCGCCCAACGAACCTTAGGACGGAGCTCTGGATGGCGGACGGCCGTGCTGACACCTTCAGTCGAAAGGCAATTACGCGAGAGGGGGAGGTGCACACTCCAAACGCAGGTGAGAAAATTTGTATAATCTCACCTTGCAAACCTCATGCGTGTACTTGCATTTCGAAGGGGGGGGTTGGGCTGTCCCAGTCTAGACACCTAATGACCGCCATCTCGCATGAGATAAGCCGTCCTAAGAGATCCCACACCAAGGTGGTCAGGTTCACCTTAAGCTGTCTGTATAAATTGTAAATCACATGAAATGTAATGTGGTTTTTGTCTGCTCTAGGAGAAAAGCAGAAGTTCTGTGTTTTATTTTTCTCTGACTTAACTGCAAGGGAAAATGAGGAAGTTGTTATATACGCTGCATATATGAATCAGGTGAGATCAGCCACCTGGATGGTGTATATAGTGTCCTTATTGT
This sequence comes from Anomaloglossus baeobatrachus, assembly GCF_048569485.1. Lineage (NCBI taxonomy): Eukaryota > Metazoa > Chordata > Amphibia > Anura > Aromobatidae > Anomaloglossus > Anomaloglossus baeobatrachus. The sequence goes on along the minus strand of NC_134358.1, from coordinate 221,173,980 downwards.
TATGTCATTGTGTTGACCTGTTTCTACCTGTTGAGATGTCTGTCTATTTGCAGAGCAGGTGGAGTACTTGCTGGTATCGCTTTAATCACTGTGTTTGCAGAGGAAGTGTCACGTAATGTAGTGAGAGCTGTCTTTGAGTGAAGAAAAAAAAAATCCTCTCAAGATGTACTTTGAAGTATGCTGTTTGAGTATATAGTGTATACACGGGTGGGTAACGTGTCCGGTTGATAGTCAGTAATTGATAAGACTGAAGGCTAGGTACAGAGTTACGGTAAGCGCCCTGACTGTATTCTAGTGCGTCTTCCACAGAGAGGAGGCGATAGGGGGATTGGTTTTGGCCGGTACAGTGTCATGGTGAGACCCTGACTGTATTTGATGTTCTCCGCGATCCTAGGTAGGAGGAACATTGGCAGAATCCCGTGACTTTGGTTTTAAACAGTATTATTGATGTTCTGGACGGACCGTTAGAATAAGGTGTATATAGTGTGAACAGAGGTTACTAGTACATGAAGTAAGAGATAGTGAGGGTGAATTTGGTTTTTATCACCCACGTGACACACCTTCCTGGTAAGACAGCTCGTTTGTGTTTGTGGTTTGTGGACTGAGGTAGAAATTCTGTGTATTCTGTGGATGTGTATAGTCTATGGTCCAGAAGAGGAAGTGGATTACGGCATAGCAGACATCCAGATTGACGTGTTAGTTTTGGGTCGTATACCCTTGAAGCATGGGGTCTAATCAGTCCACACCTGTCAAGTTAACGGCAGAAGAATTAGTAAGCGGACGAGAAGGAATGGAAAGATGTTTTGTTAAACAAGCGAGGGATCTTGAAAGATAAAGATCTCCTTATGGATGCTGAAGCATGGTATAGAACGTCAAAAGATGTTAGTAGATATTTCTATATTGCATATTGCACCAGATCAGAAAATGGCACCTCAGGAAGTGGCCAAGCCCATTAGGAAGCAACGCCCCCCTCCTTATAAGTCGTCCCCAGAGGGTTGGACTTGTGTAGTTGTCCCCCTGCCCACCAAACGCCCTCCCTAGCCTGCCCAGACGTCATTTCAGGTTGGGCCGCACCTAGTTCCCTTTTCCAGCCATCTTCAGTCCCAAGGCCACTGGCCTATTTGTTGCTGGAGCAACAGAAGACACCGAGGGGTGTCAGGAAGATGACAATGATTTAACAATGATCCACCCCACCACCAACACTGTCCCTAGTAGAGGTAAACCACAGGTGCTGTCCTTATTTGAGGACGTCAGGCCACACATGGCATCGCACCATTATTCCGATAGTCCCAGACAAGAACGCCCTAAATATGTGACATGGAAGCCTCAAGAGGCTGCAGTCCTTGTGAAGGAACACTGAGATATATACACCTATGAGTGACGTGTCATCAATAATTGATGTTTGATACCTTGGACCTGATGTACAGGTGCAGTGTTAAGGAAAAAGTGGGTGAAAGAGCCCTGACTGTTACCTGGTACGGTTTTCCTGCTAAGCAGTGAGTTGAACGTTGTATGCGTACTCACTGGTCTTGTTTTAGTGGATGTCAATGTATTCTTACCTAGAATTGAATACATTGGGGAAGACCCCTAAACTTTGGTCTTAAATCGGAATTATTGAGTAGTCGATAGACCGTTCTCATGGAAGTGTATGTATATCATGAATTCTCTCCCTGACATAATATCTCATATATAGTTTTCCCTGAAAGATGTTTTCACCCAGATTAAAGCTGGGGATTCTTTCTGGTCAGTAATGAAGCCAGGTTTGCAGGTTTACAGTGAGGGTGCGTGTACCTTATCACCCAAGTGACACTGGAAGATGTTTTATGTATAATGTACGCAGTTTTTGGTGTGAAACACCGTAGGAGAGTTGAAAGGAAAGAAAAAAAAAAAAACCGGGAAGTGTTAGTTTCCATTTCAGTCCTGTGAATGAAATTCTGTGAAGTTTAGTTGTAAATGACACACGTATGTTGAAATGGAGAATTCTAGATGAGAATTGATGAGTAATTCTGAATCTAGCAACTGCACTATGTGTATTTTACCTGTCTGTGGAGCACTGTGTCCACGTAAGCCCACCCCATTATTTTCTGTTCTGAATGTAGATTTCTTTCTGTCACTCAGCCCTGGGTGGGGTATGGTATGGGGATAGTTATCAGGGACTGACAGGAGATAGGGATACGCTGGAGGCTCGGCCCTGACCACCATCAGGTCTACCGTCGAGATGAGGGCGAGTACAGGGTCCCTAGTTACAGGGTCAGCCCAGGGGTCCCTATATAATCCATATTCCCAGTGACAGATTGAATACCTCCTGAATGTAGATGTTTCAATACATGTCACTCCCTCCCAGGACTCTTCAGACGCCATTTTTGGCCAACACCTACTTCCTCTTTTAGCGGCTGTTTCTTATCGGTAATTATCTTTAGTGGACGTTTTAACTCAGACACTACATAGTTCATCTTTAGACGCCATTTTAGTCCAGCCGACACCCAGTTCCCTTATTTTTGTTTTAGCAGCCACAGCCACTGCTCTGTTTATTGCTGACATAGCAGGGACTGGGAGACAGGGACCTGAAACACACACTCCGTTTTTGGTCATATATGCAGTTGTTCCCCATTGTGTTCCCACTCACGAACCTTAGCAGAGGTTATTGCTGATAGTCCTGTGGAAACCTTTTCCCTTCACTTTTGCATGTTTGTTTTTGTGCATCTAGACCATATAGACTGCTCACTATTAGTCCTGGTGGACAGTGAATATTTTTCTGCCTATGGCAGTTGTTACTTAGCCTAGTTTTGAGATATTTTCACTTGTATGTTATCCTGCCTGATATCTTGCACAAGAGTTCCCTGATAGAGAGGGTGGAGGTTCATGTGGTCCCAAGGGGACATTGATCATCAGGAGTTGGCATATATTAGGGTTTTCGTTGGCAGCACCCAGTAATCTTTTGTGTCTTAGTTTGCAGGGTCTGACAGGAGAGAGGTATACGCTGGAGGCTCGACCCTGACCACCATCAGGTCTACCGTCGGGATGAGGGAGAGTGCAGGGCCCCCAGTTACAGGGTCAGCACAGGAGAGGTAGAGTAGATACACTCCACTGCTTTTTCCTAGTTGTGTAGATGTAGTCAGGGGGTGCTGCTTGGTAGTTTCCAAACCCTCTTGTGCTCTTTTCTCTTTCCCCGGGGTTTTAGGGGATCTTAGTTTTTAGAATTTCAGTGTTCTCCTGACCCCAAGTTACACTCATTGCTCTTTCTTACAAACCTAGGTATAGTCCTTTGTATCAGGTCTCCGAGAGCCCATATGCAAACAACTACAGCTGGTAACTCCTGAGTTACAGTCACAGTCACCTGAGTTACAGTTACAGTCACCTGAGTTACAGTTACAGTCACCTGAGTTACAGTCACAGTCACCTGAAGAGTATCATCATGTCATCTCCAGCCCAGAAGTCATTCTACATGTTTGCCATGGAGGAAGACAGCAGCCCTTTGAACACTACTCAGCCAGATTGAACACCTACCTAAAGCACCAGTTGAAGATCAGTGCCCGTATGACATCACTGCTCCCTGACAAAGTCACCATCTCTCGGTGTGGGGTCCTTAATCCTGCTGAACTTCTCCCTCTTCCAAGGGGGGAGTGTCCCACCTCTGACACCTTGGTGGAAGAGGTAGTCGACTCTGGCATAGCTGAAACTCTGGATTCGATACCCTGACTTAACACCTTTGGACCCTGACTTAACACCTTTGCGGATGGATCAAGATGTGCATCAAGAAGACGGTTCCACATGGGTATGGTGCTGGTGGCAGAAGACGCTGTGCTGATAGAGCAGTCGCTACCCGCATGCCTGTCTGTGAAGAAGCAGATGTATGTGCTCTCGCTGAAGCCTGCAAGATGGCAGCCAGCATCTACTCTGTGGAGGACAAGAGACTTGATCACTGCCAATGGAACTGTACGCCGCCATGAGGCCATAGAAGAACGGATGGAAGCTTTGCTATTGCCAGACAGTCGCGGTGAGCAGGGTTGAGGCCTACATTGGAGGAGTCAAGGGAAGCAGTAAGAAGTGCCCTCACTTACAGAACATCCAAAGAAGTCCCAAGACCACTTACGAGAGAAACAGTCAGTCAATCTGTGCTTTTTGAATGACCCAGATGTGAAGAAGAAAGGAAGGATGGAAAGTCTTGAGAAAACGTTGTCCTGACCCTACAAGAGCAAGTCCCAGAAGAAGAAGAGGACTGAGATAGGGTGCAGCTGTGGGCTCCCGGAGACCATAGAAAGTGGCTAGTGACCTGCTTTCACTGCCAGCCAAAGAGATATGGCAGGCCTTAGACACAGAACTGACTCTACACACCCCATACCAGCCACAGAATAGAGGGAAGGTTGGGAGGATGGGGCAGTGTAGAAGGCAAGGGCATGAGAGTCTTCGCTTGCATTGTTCAGTGTCAGACACACCCCAGCAGGGATCACTAGGTTGAGACCCTATGAAATCCTGTTTAGAAGTACCCCCAGATACTTCAACTAAGCTTGTTGTTTGTTTAAACATTTGCCTAATACACGTTTTTGAGTTTTCTCCTCCAGATCCAACCAGATCTAGATTTCTCTCTCTTTTCTTTTTCTCTCTCCTCTTTTCCTCTCTCTTTTCCTCTCTCTCTCTCCCTCTCTTCTCAATCTTTCTCTCTTTCTCTCTCTCTCTTCTCTCACTCTTTTTCTTCGAACGAAGATCCATGCATTCCACTACAAAGAGATGTCGGACCGGCCTGAGACCAGGAGATGGCTGTCTTCCCTCTTCTACCCGATACTTTGTGCCAGGACGATGATATCTAAGCATGTGGACCGGAAGACGACTGTACATCTCACCTTTGATGATGTCCCCCCATTACCGCCTGAGGACTGAGGAGCTTGAGACTCTGAGAGAAACCAACCCTGATAAATATTAGCCCATTAAAGGACTAGTGCCACGTTCCCCCTTCCTGAATAACGTGTGCCAGCGGAATATAGCCATGAGGACAGTCTAGAGAACACGGTCAGGATCTGGCTTCCTATGCATAGTCTGTTGGGTGGGAAGATTCATCCACAAGGGATGGGTTATCTCGTATGTGAGTGAGGTAACCATCAGCATTAGGACAGATCAATAGACTCGGGAAAAGTAAGGAAAGACTTTTTGGCTATCTCCAAAGGGGGGACTGTTATGGACAAGATTATGAATTATTATAAGTATATAAGAGTTACATGGAGATATCCATAAAGAACAGGATTTAAGATGGTGTTTGAACTGTACCCCACATATCTCTTGGCATAAGACTCAGACAGACAGTCTGGGCTATTCTTGTTACCAGTGAATCATGCTGACATTGCTTAATATAAATGAGGAACCAAGCACATTACAGTAAATTGTATATCACAGAATAAGCTGTTCTACTTTATCCAATAGGAGACGTGTTACGTATTCTTGGCACCTAGCCAATAAGGTTATATATATTTGTACAACTTCCGGAAATAAATCAGTCTTACTTTCTATTCATATCTGAGCACGTCTCTCTGGTGTGTGTGAAAGGTGGTTATGCATGCTACCACGAGTGACTCATAATTTGGACTGCAGACAGTTTAAGAGGGATGCATGACTAGATTGCATCAACCTAAATTACGGCCTTATCACTTGGAGGTAGTTAGAGAACTGGGGGAGGCTGGGATCACAGAGCGCTGGAGCTGGTTGCGGGCACGGAGGGCTCTGCCGCCGGGCACAGAGAGGAGCAGCCGCCTTCGCCGCTGTGCACAGGGAGCCGCTGGGCACGGAGCCGCCGGGCACAGGGAGCTGCCGCCGCAACCGCTGGGCACAGGGAGCCGCCGGGCACAGGGAGCCGCCGCCGCCGGGAACAGGGAGCCGCCGCCGCAACTGCCGGGCTCAGAGAGGAGTAGCCGCCGGGCACAGGTAGCTGCCGAGCATGGAGTTGCCAGGCACAGGGAGCCACCGCCGGTCACAGGGAGCCGCCGCCGCAACCGCCGGGCACAGGGAGCTGCCGTCGCAACCGCCGGGCACAGGGAGCCGCAACCGCCGGGCACAGGGAGCCGCCGCCGCAACCGCCGGGCACAGGAAGCCACCGCCGCTGGGCACAGAGCGCTGCCGGCACAGAAAGACCTGGGGGATGATTGGCAGTCAATCCTCTCCTTTTGATTTTAGCGCCCCTCACGCCGACCCCACCTACAAAGTACGTCCTCACGTAAGCAGTGCCAGCGTGGGGACGTAGTCTTTCAGGTATAGGAAATGCAGCGTTCAGCATTGAACGCGCTGTGTGGGGTTTTAAAGGGCCAGCAGCCAGTAAGATGCGGCTGCCGCCCCAGCACTACAGTTCCCGGGAATCAGCCCGGGGGCCGCAGAAAAAGTCGTCGTATGCGGCCCGCGGGCCGGGGGTTCCCCACCCCTGATATATAATGTATGTATATGTGTCTGTATATATATTGTACATGTATCTGTATATATAATGTACGTGTGTCTGTATATATAATGTATATGTGTCTGTATATATAATATATATGTGTCTGTATATATAATATATATGTGTCTGTATAAATAATGTACATATGTCTGTATATATATATGTAGGGGTGTCACCCCTATGAACGGTTAATCACACTATGACTGTATGAGACAGTGCTCCCCTGTGTGCTGTGTATTGTGGACTAGCCGGCAGAGTCGGTTCTCCCCTCTGAACTGTGTGGTTTGACTAACCCTTCCCAAAAGATAGAGGCAGAGCAGAAAGAGCGGGAAAAGAGCTTAGGGCGAGAACAAGAAAAGTCGGGTCACATGAGAAGATGCTGCCTGAGAAGTGTCCGGGAATGGCGGTAGGGAGAGAAACACGATGCCGGGCTGCAAGAAGAGACTGGGAGAGAGACTGCGAGCCGGACTGTGGAAGCACTTTAATGGCCGCCAAGCGAGTACTGGACTGGGACGCTCCTGGGGTCGGTGATCCTAAAGACAAGAAGAGACGCCATCCAAGAAGAGTCAAGGAACCCTGAGTCTGTGGAAGAAGAAGAGACCCCCCTGCCCTGCAAGGAAAAGATTATTATTGTGTATATAATGTGCATGTGTCTGTATATATAATGTACAAGTGTCTGTACATGTAATGTATATGTGCTTGTACATATAATGTACATGTGCTGTATATATAATGTATATGTGTCTGTATATATAATGTACAAGTGTCTGTATTTATAATGTATGTAGTAGTATGTAGTAATGTGTAGTTACCAAGTGTTTGTGTAGGGCGCTGTACATGTTCTCGGTGTTGTCTGGGTGTGGCAAAGGGGTGAGAGCGGTGTTGTATGTGTGTTGCGTTGTTTGTGGAGCGCTGTGTGTCTGTAGCGTTGTGTGTGTTGCGCGGTTTGTGTGGGTGTGGTGTGTTTTGGGGGGAGGTATGTTTTGTGCAATGTGTGTGTGTTGCGTGGTATGTGCGTATATTTATGTATGCCGCGGTGTTTGTGTGTTGGGTGTTGTGTGTGTGCAGCGTTGTCTGTGTGTGTGGGTGTCTGTGTAGGGCGGTGTTTGTGGTTCCCAGTGTGTGTGTGGTGTGTTGTGTGTGTGTGTGTGTGTGTGTGTTGGGGGGAGGTGTGCACCTCCCATCGTGCTCCATCCGCCATGCTGCGCACTCCCAAACGTGCTCCATCCGCCATGCTGCGCACTCCCAAACGTGCTCCATCCGCCATGCTGCGCACTCCCAAACATGCTCCATCCGCCATGCTGCGCACTCCCAAACGTGCTCCATCCGCCATGCTGCGCACTCCCAAACGTGATCCATCCCCCATGCTGCGCACTCCCAAATGTGATCCATCCCCCATGCTGCGCACTCCCCATCGTGCTCCATCCCCCATGCTGCGCACCCCCCATCGTGCTCCATCCCCCATGCTGCACCAGCATCAGCCTCTCTCCTCCCAGCATCAGCCTCTCTCCTCCCAGCATCAGCCTCTCTGTCCCCAGCATCAGCCTCTCTCCTCCCAGCCTCCCCCCTCCCAGCCTCCCTCCTCCCAGCCTCCCCCAGCATCAGCCTCCCCTTCCCAGCCTCCCCCAGCATCAGCCTCCCCCTCCCAGCCTCCCCCAGCCTCAGCCTCTCGCTTCCCAGCCTCCCCCAGCCTCAGCCTCTCTCCTCCCAGCCTCCCTCAGCATCAGCCTCTCTCCTCCCAGCCTCCCCCAGCATCAGCCTCTCTCCTCCCAGCCTCCTCCAGCATCAGCCTCTCTCCTCCCAGCCTCCCCCAGCATCAGCCTCTCTCCTCCCAGCCTCCTCCAGCATCAGCCTCTCTCCTCCCAGCCTCCCCCAGCATCAGCCTCTCTCCTCCCAGCCTCCTCCAGCATCAGCCTCTCTCCTCCCAGCCTCCCCCAGCATCAGCCTCCCCCTCCCAGCCTTCCCCAGGATCAGCCTCTCTCCTCCCAGCCTCCCCCAGCATCAGCCTCTCTCCTCTCAGCCTCCCCCAGCATCAGCCTACACCCTCCCAGCCTCCCCCAGCATCAGCCTACCCCAGCATCAGCCTACCCCAGCATCAGCCTCTCTCCTCCCAGCCTCCCCCAGCATCAGCCTCACCCTCCCAGCCTCCCCCAGCATCAGCCTCACCCTCCCAGCCTTCCCCAAGATCAGCCTCTCTCCTCCCAGCCTCCCCCAGCACGCCGTGCTCCTCTGCCGACACTCACAGATCCGATCGCATACACTCACACACACACTCACATCAGAACACACTCACACACATCCGATCGCATACACTCACACACACACACACACACTGACGATATCGCACATACGCGCTCACACTCACAACATCCGGAGATACCACATGCTTCTGGCCATGTGATTCTCCGGCAGGTCCTGGAAGGTCACTCCACAGTATCGCCGCCGAGAAGCAAGCGATATCCCAGGATGTTGTGAGTGTGTGGATGCGATGTGATGTGTGTGTGAGAGTGAGTGTGATCTGATGTGTGTGTGTGTGTGTGTGTGTGTTGTTATGTGTGTGTGTATGTTCCGCCACAGCAGGACCTTGATGCGCTGGTAACTATGCTACCATGGTTACCAGCGTATCCCGTCCCCCGCTCGCACGGGAGCCCACACCAGCATATGGCGGCAACCCCAGCAATGCGAGGGTATGTGTCGGCTGGGTTGGCGGCATACGCTGATGTGGGCTCCCGGGGGTACAGTACTCACCTGGGAGTCGTGGCTCCATGTCGGTTCGGGGAATGCGTGCGGGGGGCGGGGCCAGAGCGAGCGTGCATTGCGTGAGGTGGGTGGTGCGTGGCCGAGTTGCCAATGCGTGCAGGGTGCCGGGGCGAGAGGCCAATCCGTGTGGGGGGCGGAGCCTGGGCGAGCGGCCCGCCAATCCGTGTGCGGGCGGAGCCTGTGCGAGCGGCCAATCCATGCGGGGGGGCGGGGCCATGGCGAGCCCAGCGGCCAATCAGCTTTGTGTCACCGTAAGGACACAATTTTGGAGCAAGACAGACAGAATAAGGCAATTCTATATATAGATATATATATATATATCTATATATGTCTATTTAATGTACATGTGTCTGTATATATAATGTATATTTGTCTATATTCTTATTGTATGTGTCTGTTTATATAATGTATATGTCGCTCTATACAATGTACATGTATCTGTATATATAATGTATATGTGTCTGTATATATGTCTGCATATATATGTAGGGGTGTCACCTCTATGAACGGTTAGGCACACTATGACTTTAAGAGATGGTGCTCCCCTGTGTGCTGTGTTTTGTGGTCTAGCCAGCAGAGTCGGTGCTCCCCTCTGAACTGTGTAGTTGGACTAACCCTGTCAAAAAAATACATAAAGAGGAGAGAGAGCTGAAGAGCTTAGGGCGGGAACAGGAGAAGTCGGGTCACATGAGAAGACGCTGCCTGAGAAGTGTCCGGAAATGGCGGTAGGGAGAGAAACACGGTGCCGGGCTGCAAGAAGAGACTGGGAGAGAGACTGCGAGCCGGACTCTGGCAGAATCCTGGTGGCTGCCAAGCGAGTACTGGACTGGGACGCTCCTGGGGTCGGTGATCCTAAAGACAAGAAGAGACGCCATCCAAGAAGAGTCAAGGAACCCTGAGTCTGTGGAAGAAGAGACCCCCCTGCCCTGCAAGGAAAAGATTAATATTGTGTATATCATTTGCATGGGTCTGTATATATAATGTATATGTATCTGTGTATATAATGTACATCTATCTGTATATATAATGTATATGTGTCTGTATATATAATGTATGTGTCTGTATTTATAATGTGTGTTTAACTGTATATAATGTAAAAGTGTCTGTATATATATATCTGTCTGTATATTTAACCCCTTCACGACCGGCCGATTTTTCGCTTTCCGTTCTTTTTTTTCGCCATTCTTTTTCTGAGAGACGTAACTTTTTTATTTTTCAGTCAATATGGTCTTGTGAGGGCTCATTTTTTGCGGAACGAGCTGTTCTTTTAAATGAAACCATAATTTTACCATATAGTGTACTGGAGAACGGCAAAAAAATTCCAAATGCAGAAAAATTGCAAAAAAAGTGCGATAGAACTATTGTTTTTGAGATATTTTATTTACTGTGTTCACTATATGGTAAAACTGATGTGTGGGTGTGATGCCTCAGGTCAGTGCGAGTTCGTAGACACCAAACATGTATAGGTTTACTTTTATAAAAGGGGTTAAAAAAAATCGGAAGTTTGTCCAAAAAAAGTGGCGCACGTTTTACGCCATATTCCGTGACCCGTAGCATTCTCATTTTTCGGGATCTATTGCTCAGTGATGGCTTATTTTTTGCGTCTCGAGCTGACGTTTTTAACGGTACCAATTTTGCGCAGATGCTACGTTTTGATCACCTCTTATTGCATTTTGCGCAAACGTTGTGGCGACAAAAAACCATTGTTTTGGCGTTTGGAATTTTTTTGCCGCTACGCCGTATACTGATCAGATTAATTGATTTTTTATTTTGATAGATCGGGCGTTTCTGAACGCGGTGATGCCAAATGTGTATATTTTTTATTTTTTTAACCCTTTAATTTTCAATGGGGCGAATGGGGGGTGATTTGAACTTTTAGGTTTTTTTGGTTTTTTTTTTTTCATTTTTAATTTTTTTAAAAAAAATGTTTCACTTTTTTTTTTAATTTTACTAGTCCCCCTAGTGGGCTATAGCGATCAGCAATCCGATCGCTCTCCACTATCTGCTGATCACAGCTACACAGCTGTAAATAAAAACAAAAAAACAAAAAAGTGAGCCGGAGTATGAGATGGTATACATGGTACTTGTGAGACCATGTTCACACTGGCCATGAGACAAAGAGAAACCAAGGAAAAAATTGTGAAAACATACCCTGCTGTAACTAAATAAAAGCATAGTGCATATAAACATAGGGTACTTAGTAAACACTGTTTTTGATCAAAAAAAGCATAAAGCTATCCCACCAAACGTCAAGGTGTACCCAGTTGGGATAGTACCTACACTCTCTAATATTAAAACCTTACCATGGATCTAAAATAGGCCTCAATGTGGCTAAGGGCTGAGAGCGACCGGGTCCCAACAGGACACACACAGTCAGGGGGATTCACAGAATGAAATGTCCAGCTCGCTGAGAAGGGGGCCACTCCCTGTTTGTACTGAATACAAAAAAACTACATAAAAACAAAAAAGTGAGCCGGAGTATTACATGGTACTTGTGAGACCATGTTCACACTGGCCATGAGACAAAGAGAAACCAAGGAAAAAATTGTGAAAAAATACCCTGCTGTAACTAAATAAAAGCATAGTGCATATAAACATAGGGTACTTAGTAAACACTGTTTTTGATCAAAAAAAGCATAAAGCTATCCCACCAAACGTCAAGGTGTACCCAGTTGGGATAGTACCTACACTCTCTAATATTAAAACCTTACCATGGGTCTAAAATAGGCCTCAATGTGGCTAAGGGCTGAGAGCGACTGGGTCCCAACAGGACACACACAGTCAGGGGGATTCACAAAATGAAATGTCCAGCTCGCTGAGAAGGGGGCCACTCCCTGTTTGTACTGAATACAAAAAAACTACATAAAAACAAAAAAGTGAGCCGGAGTATGAGATGGTATACATGGTACTTGTGAGACCATGTTCACACTGGCCATGAGACAAAGAGAAACCAAGGAAAAAATTGTGAAAAAATACCCTGCTGTAACTAAATAAAAGCATAGTGCATATAAACATAGGGTACTTAGTAAACACTGTTTTTGATCAAAAAAAGCATAAAGCTATCCCACCAAACGTCAAGGTGTACCCAGTTGGGATAGTACCTACACTCTCTAGTATTAAAACCTTACCATGGGTCTAAAATAGGCCTCAATGTGGCTAAGGGCTGAGAGCGACCGGGTCCCAACAGGACACACACAGTCAGGGGGATTCACAATGAAATGTCCAGCTCGCTGAGAAGGGGGCCACTCCCTGTTTGTACTGAATACAAAAAAACTACATAAAAACAAAAAAGTGAGCCGGAGTATGAGATGGTATACATGGTATTTGTGAGACCATGTTCACACAGCTGTAAATAGCAGATACGCTCACTTTCTTTTTCACTGGGCCGCGGGCACAGTGAAAGTGAAAGCAAGTCATGTGTAGTACAAGAGTCATCACATGACCCTGTGCTACCATGACAACTACCGGAAGTCACGTGATCGTGTCACGTGACTTCCGGTATTGGGCGGTAAGTAAAAGTTTACCGCGATCGCGCTTATAATGGCGCTGTCACATATTGACAGCGCCATTTAAGGGGTTAAACGGCACGAGCAGATAACGATTCTGCTCGTGCCTAGCAGGCACACATCTCAGCTGTGAAAATCAGCTGAGATGTGCGCCGATCGCGGCATGCTGCCGCCATCAGACCGCGGGCAGTAACATTATGACCGCTAGGACGTAATTTTACTGCCCGCGGTCGTTAAGGGGTTAATGTGCATGTGTCTCTCTATATATAATGTGCATGTATCTGTATATAATGTATATTTGTCTATATTATTGTATGTGTCTGTTTATATAATGTACATGTTGTTGTATCTAATGTGCATGTATCTGTATATATAATGTATAATTATCTGTACATATAATGTACATGTCTATATATAATGTACTGTATATGTGTCTATATATATAATGTACAATTTGTCTGTATATATAATGTACATATGTCTGTATATATATGTAGGGGTGTTGTCCCTATGAACGGTGTAGTTGGACTAACCCTGCGCAAAATAAATGGGAAGAAGAGAAAGAGCAGAAGAGCTTAGGGCGGGAAAAGGAGAAATCGGGTTGCCTGAGAAAATGAGAAGGCACTGCCTGAGAAGTGTCCGGAAATGGCGGTAGGGAGAGAAGCACAGTGCCGGGCTGCAAGAAGAGAATGGAAGAGAGACTGCGAGCCGGACTGTGGCAGAGCCCTGGTGGCCGCCAAACGAGTACTGGACTGGGAAGCTCCTGGGGTCGGCGATCCTAAAGACAAGAAGAGATGCCATACAGAAGAGTCAAGGAACCCCGAGTCTGTGAAAGAAGAAGAGATCTCCCTGCCCTGCAAGGAAAAGATTATTATTGTGTATATAATGTGCATGTGACTGTATATATAATGTATATGTGTCTATATATACAGATACATATACATCATATATACAGACACATATACATTATATATACAATGTACAGTATATGTGTCTATATATAATGTATATTTGTCTGTACATTTCATGGACATGTGTCTATATATAATGTATGTGTCTGTATATATAATGTAAATGTGTCTGTATATAATGTACATGTCTATGTATAATGTATATGTGTCTGTAACTAAAATGTATAGTCTGTATATATAATGTTCATGTGTCTGTATATATAGTGTACATGTGTCTGAATAGCATGTATATGTGTCTGTATAGCATGTATATGTGTCTGTATATATAATGTATGTGTCGGTATATATATTGTATATTTGTCTGTATATATAATGTACATGTATCTATATATTTAATGTATATGTGTCTGTATTTATGTGTGTTTAACGGTATATAATGTATATTTAATGTATATGTATACTTACCAGATTCAGGACATCTGTATTGCTCCCAGGTCCATCTGCAATGCTCCTTTTGCGCTCCCAGCAGGTCCTCGTGTGCTCCAGAGTGATCCTGCGCTGCTTCTGGCCAGCAGGCGGACCTGGGAAGCTGTGGCATGCACACACACTCACACATCTGATCACAGTAACATCACACACTTCCTGTGATACTGTACTGTTTCCGGTTGCTGTGGAACGTGAGCATCTGAGGTGGAACACGTCTAGGACCTGCAGGTCCTCTATTCGTTCCTCAGCAGTTCGTCAATGTGCAGGTCCTCGTGTTCCACAGTGTCCCAGGTGACGAGCAGTAAGGTATTACCAGATGTGTGCGTGTGTGTGTGTGTGTGTGTGTGTGTGTGTGTGCTGGCACCTACAAGCTGTAGCAGTTTGGGGTTTGGTTAGTATAATTGTTGGGCCTGCCTTCTCTCTTTTGGGGCCGTCTTCTCTCTTTTGGGGCTGTCTGCTTTCTTTAATGAAGTGTCCTGCTGTATTCTGTAACTTTTTTAGCTGCATGGACACTTCATTAATGAACCGTGACTAGGGCTTATTTTCGAGTTGGGCTAATATTTAAGTCTTGCTCCGAAAAGGCTAGAAATTACTACTAGGGCTTATTTTATTTTTGGGGTAGGGCTTATTTTTGGGGTAGGGCTTATTTTTGGGGTAGGGCTTATTTTTGGGGTAGGGCTTATTTTTGGGGAAGGTCTAACTGTAGTTACTCTCCTAGGAGCAGGGTGTATGAGTCTTCTTCTCTGCAGAGTCCGGCTCTCCTGAGCTGATAATTACATAGAGATATAGTAATATGCAGCAGGACAGACACGATCCAGGTAAATATCCGATCGCCAGAACTGGGGTCAGGAAGGAATTTTTTTCCCCCTGAGGCAGAACTCTCCGGGGGTTTCTTCGCCTTCCTCTGGATCTTAGGGTCCAGTGACTCTCTACAAGTCCACAATGACCACAGCTCGTCCTGTAGTCTCCACTGATCTGAGAGTCACTGTGATCATTACTTAATCACTTAAAGGGCCAGTAATAATTTCATTACAATGTTGCTTATTGCGTTTCAAACAAAATTAATTAAAATGTATATACGGTGTGGTGTGTGTTTCTTGTCTAGAAGTTTACTTGTGCAGAGTGACAATGATGGGAGTGATCACTACTGTCCTCAATATTCCACAACTAGCACCAGGTCCATAGGGGGCACTACGTACTCAAAGCGGATTGCATATAATCCACCCATTTAGATGTTAACTCCTGTCAAAAATCACATAATATGTCTGTGTGATGGGGGCACTAACTAGCTTTTTTGTTTTTTCTTCATTGAATTGCTCGATGGCTGACCCCCCATCTTGCTATGCACCCAAATTTGGGATGTATTCCACCTGTCTAGATTTTGGCAATTGGTGACTGTTCACATTCAGTCATCAGGCCCTGTCCACAGGCTATTTACTTCATGCAGCATTTGCTTGGACCTGTCCCGCCCACAGCCATGATTCAGTCATGGGTACGGGATTGAAATAAACCAGGTGAGTGCTGCTAAGAGCAGTTCTACTGTTTCATATGTGAGGCCGTTTGGCACATTTTATAAAAATATTTTAGTGTTAGGACTGCCCCAACAGAGATTTGCCGTGAAGTGGCAGGGTGGCTCAAGAAATTACAATTTTTTGCCAAAAATCTCATATTTATAATAAGTACAGTTGGAATTTTTTAGTGCTGTAGTGCACATTTAGTGCTAGCTTTTTTGTTTTTTCTCTATAGGGATTGTACATTGATAGTGAGGTGTCAATCAGTGGAGGGAGCCATGCAGGACGGCCGTGCCTGACATTGTAGTCCAAGCAATGAGAAATCCTTCTGCTTAAACAAACATAGCAAATAAAAAACAGATTGGTTCTTGACTATACAGCCATCCCTGAATTCTCTGTGTTAACCCTTGCAGCATGCTGGCTTTGTAAGGGTGAACTCAACCAGAGATCACTAGTTGCCTACTGCCTGACCTAATTGGTGTGGACCAAGTGCATGCGTAAAGAATTCGCACCAGACACAGTCGAATGTGAAATCTCTTCTTGATCACAGTAAAGATGGCACCAAACAGAGAGAGAGTACAGAGGATGCGTCCTCTTTATATAGGCTAGAGGCGTACACAAGTTCAGATATGCCCATTTAGTGGGACAGTTCATGGGCTAGCCAATGGGGAGATCTGTGTTGCTGTTGATAGGCGGGTCTGACTTCAGTGGATGAATCCATGGGGATGGTGATGGGAGGGACATCATCTGGTGGATCCATGCTGATGGTTTGGTCTGTGATGTCATTGGGGGCCATTTTGGGTTCCTCTGAAAACTGACTGGCTTATGTATAGAGAATTCATTTCATTGAACACATTTCTCACAATACTATATGTCCAGAGGTTAATTAAGTATTTCCATGATTCAGTCATGGGTACGGGATTGAAATAGACCAGGTGAGTGCTGCTAAGAGCAGTTCTACTATTTCATATGTGAGGCCGTTTGGCAGATTTTATAAAAATATTTTAGTGTTAGGACTGCCCCAACAGAGATTTGCCGTGAAGTGGCAGGGTGGCTCAAGAAATTACAATTTTTTGCCAAAAATGTCATATTTATAATAAGTACAGTTGGAATTTTTTAGTGCTGTAGTGCACATTTAGTGCTAGCTTTTTTGTTTTTTCTTCATTGAATTGGTCAGTGGCTGACCCCCACCTTGCTATGCACCCAAATTTGGGATGTATTCCACCTGTCTAGATTTTGGCGATTGGTGACTGTTCACATTCAGTCATCAGGCCCTGTCCACAGGCTATTTACTTCATGCAGCATTTGCTTGGACCTGTCCCGCCCACAGCCATGATTCAGTCATGGGTACGGGATTCAAATAGACCAGGTGAGTGCTGCTAAGAGCAGTTCTACTATTTCATATGTGAGGCCATTTGGCACATTTTATAAAAATATTTTAGTGTTAGGACTGCCCCAACAGAGAATTGCCGTGAAGTGGCGGGGTGGCTCAAGAAATTGCATTTTTTTGCCAAAAATCTCATATTTATAAGTACAGTTGGAATTTTTTAGTGCTGTAGTGCACATTTAGTGCTAGCTTTTTTGTTCTTTATTCATTGAATTGGTTGGTGGCTGACCCCCCCATCTTGCTATGCACCCAAATTTGGGATGTATTCCACCTGTCTAGATTTTGGCGATTCTCTGTGTTAACCCTTGCAGCATGCTGGCTTTGTAAGGGTGAACTCTTAACCAGAGATCACTAGTTGCCTACTGCCTGGCCGAATTGGTGTGGACCAAGTGCATGCGTAAAGAATTCACACCAGACACAGTCGAATGTGTAATCTCTTCTTGATCACAGTAAAGATGGCACCGCACAGAGAGAGAGTACAGAGGATGCGTCCTCTTTATATAGGCTAGAGGCGTACACAAGTTCAGATATGCCCATTTAGTGGGACAGTTCATGGGCTAGCCAATGGGGAGATCTGTGTTGCTGTTGATAGGCGGGTCTGACTTCAGTGGATGAATCCATGGTGATGGGAGGGACCGTTATCTGGTGGATCCATGCTGATGGTTTAGTCTGTGATGTCATCGGGGGCCATTTTGGGTTCCTCTGAAAACTGACTGGCTTATGTATAGAGAATTCATTTCATTGAACACACTTCTCACAATACTATATGTCCAGAGGTTAATTAAGTATTTCACCTTATGGCTCTCCTCAACAGCTTCAGTTTACATAGAGCAAACCTGCTCACAGATTCCCTTTAATAATTGTGGTACACTTGGGAACATCAACTAGCTTACATTTCCCCAGCACCTTCGTTTGTCCTTGTGACCACTAGTCCATGATGGTAATTTTAAAGTTGCGTGTACAAACATGCCGCTGTCAACACCTTATGCAGCTGAAGTCCTGTTCCAGAGAGGTAGTTTGCACAATTGGAGTCCAAGTGCATTTAAACAAAGGATCCGTCTACTGTAAACTCACATTGTTATTATTATTCCAATAATAGTGATTCCCCCTAGTGATGCCTGTGCCCCCCTAGTGATGCCTGTGGCCCCCTAGTGATATCTATGCCCCCCAGTGATCTATGTGCTGCCCCAGTGATGTCTGTGCCCCCACTAGTGATGTCTGTGGACTCCTAGTGATGTCTGTTCACCCATAGTGATTTTTGTGCCCCCTAAGTGATGTATGTGCCCCTAAGTAGTAATGTTTGTGCCTCTCACAGGTATGTGTCCCCGTGTGATTTCTGTGCCCCCCCTAGTGATGTCTGTACCCCCATAGTGATGTCTGTGCTCTGCAAGTGCTGTCTTTGCTCCACAAGTGCTGTATGTGCCCCCCTAGTGATGTCTGCTCCCTGAGTCATGTCTGCTCCCAGAGTCAAGTCTGTGCCCCCTGGTGATGTCTGTGCCCTCCTAGTGATGTTGGTGCTCCCCCAATGCTGTATGTGTCCCATAGCCATGTGTGTGCCTCTCAGTCATGTCTATGCCCCAGCCTCTCTTGTATATGCCCCAGCCCCTTCTGTCATGTATATGCCCCCAGCGTTTCCTGTGATTTGTATGCCCCCAACCCTTTTTGGGATGTATATGTGTGGTGCCCTTGAGGCTTCAGTTGACACAGGATATCTCACTTAAGGTGCAGTACTCATCCCGAGTAAGGAAGAGGTTAACCACTGGTGGTCATCACACAACACACACTTTAGGTGCTTTCCCACTGGAACTAGGCGAGAGGTGGTCACCATAGCAACAGGACTTCCCCAGCCACTAGTGAGTCATCAGGAAGGTGGGGGCAGTATGAGGGAAGTGATGAACAGAGACTTTTACCTCAGAACAAACTGGGAGGCAGGAGAAGCAGGGTCACTGAGGAGAGTGCTTCAGAGCTCCCTCAGAGAGACCGACCGAGGGGAATGCTTTAGTCCTCCCTCAGGGGAAAGAGGAAGAAAGTGCCAGGACATCAGGGACTCACAGAACCACGCCCACTGAGAGGATTGCTTCAGAGCTCCCTCAGTTAGGACACTGGAAGAAGCAGGAGATGACCGGTGGAGCTGGTGAGACAAAGGAGCAACACAGTAGCTGAGAGGTAAGCCTAAAAGCCCCTTCGGGACCGGCGCAGTCAGGGTGCAGAGCCCTAGGGTGGCGTACACTCCACGTTGCGCCATCAAGATCTGCCAGGAAGGGGGATTTCATGTCCCATTGCCCACCACACAGGTCCCGGGGCACAGCAGCATATAGAGTTATAAGTGAAGACCACGGTCGGGCCCATATTTGATTCGCGCAGTCTGCGAATGGGACAGGAACTTAATTTACTAAACGCAGGGGTCCCCAAGTAGCTTCAAGCCACTGGGATCCACACTACAGAGCGCAAGGATGGATGGAAGGTCTCACACGTTACAACACCGGTGGTGGCTTCTGAATCATCCGGGATCGGCTGGGGCCCATCACGGCAGAAACCGGCACTCCAAGGGAGATGACCTGATAGTGTGTAAAAGAACTTTGTCCGCAGTCTTGGTGTCATCCCATCATTGCCGGAGCCCCACGCTCCGGCGCCATTGGTTGCTACTCCCCACCATTGTCCTCACTGGGGCCTAGCTCTGCCTGTGGGGAGCTGGACCAACTGAGCTGCGTTACCATCCGCCCCAGAAGAGAGCAACATCTCGCAGTGGTGGCTAATTATTGGCCACATACCACAGGTGGTGCTGCAAAGCAAACCCCCATCATCCCCTATACCTGTCACCTTGTGTGATGCCCTGGCGCTGCCAGGTAGTCACACATAGAATAGGCCCCCGCATAACACCAATCCCACACAGAGTTACATACAGCCGACCAGAAATCCTAGTCCCCCTTAGGGTTAGACAGACACACCAGTGGGCGGGATCAGGCGGATGGAGAAGGCCCACCTAGGGGTCTGGAGAACCCGGGATGGGAAAACAGTCAGTTAAGCTGAGGAGCTTGAGAGTGAAGCTCAGAGTTCAGTTTGGAGGTTGTAGTGGAGAGGCGTCGGGGTTGGAGCCCCGACGTACTGGCTAGGTGGCAGACGGCGGTCCATGTCAGCAGAAGACGGGAAGATGACTGCAGGGGATCCAAGGTGGACCGGGGGGCAGGGTTGGAGCCTGCCGGTACCCACACCGGAGAACTGACCCGGAAACCGTGCACATAGGGGGTACTTGAACCCTGAAACCAGGACTGGAACCAACGGCCTAGCTAATTAACCAATAGAGGGCAGGATTTTAGGTCCTGTCCCAACCAAAGTCCCAAAAGCAGACAACCACCCACCGAGAGGGATAGGGCATCCGCCAGAGCCCGGTAGATCCCACTGGTCAGCGTCAGCGGGCAAGGCTCCAAACAAAAGGATCGGGAGCAGACTCCCGAGTTTCACACCGGGAAGTCCAACACACCAAACACAAAGTGCAGAGCGAGAGACATTGACCATCAGCCTGAGTGTGGGACCAGATACACCCGACCGCGGCGGCCGACCACCAGCACCTTGGTTTACAAAAGGACTTTGTGTTTATTGACTCCACACATCAGTGTAACCTCATCCAGCACCACGACAACTATTGACTACACACATGAGTGCAACCTCATCCAGCAACAGGACAACCAAACTAAGTTTACTGATCCCTGTAACCATGCACATCACTGGGCCCCGGGGCATCCATCCCTACCCACGAGGGGTTAACATCCAGCTGCCATCTCATCGCCCCCGGGTACCCCATAACAGCAGCGGTGGTGCCACATCTCACCACATACCGTGGGTGGCGTCACACAGTGATTACAGTAAATCCCGAACAAATATGTCCCCTTTTATTGGAAGTGTCCGCGCGACACCCGAGTCCAGAAGATCCCTCGAGCCACCCTGCGGATCCGGATCTGAGCAGCCCCGGCTGCTGGCACGGGGTAGGCACACTTGCACCTTTTATTGACGCTGACGGGGTTACGGAGCCGGGTCAGGTCATTCACAGCAACCCCAAATACCACTGGCCCGGTGACGAGTAGCCCTGAGGCCCCATGGGCGCATCATATGCCCCCAGCCCCTCCAGTGATGTATGGGTCTCTGCATGTGTTATGTGATGTATATGGTTTACCAATCTTATCATCACAAAGAGCTGACTGCGCTCCAGACCGAGACGAACCTGGAAAAGCAGTTGTGAGAAGCAACATGATTAGTATCACCAAACATCACAGCCGCACCAAAGAGAAGCGGCTCCAACCATCACAATAGGGTGAGTTAATTGTTTGACCAATTATAGCAGAGACATTTTCACATTGATATTTTTGGGCAGCCCACGAAGGTTGGTAGAAATTTCCAAATGGCCCTTGGCAGAAAAAAGGTTCCCCACCCCTGGTCTATGTGCTGAATCCCTCTTCATCTGATCCCTAGAAATAGTCCTGACCTACATTAATCTTTGTACAATGCCTCTGCTTGAGTCCTCACTACCTTTCTTGTCTTCAAACATCTTGACCGTCTAGTAGGATCATTACTCAGCATCAATCATCAATCACCAGCTTCCCTGGGTTTTATAAGAGACTTTTCCCTATTTCTCTGGTACTTAGTAGTAAGGTCCTTTTGATCCCTGATCCATGCAAAGGGAGTCATTTTCACTGAGCAAAAATATAAACACAACACTTTTGTTTTTGATCTCATTTATCATGAGCTGAACACAAATTTGTCTAAATCTGCATTACAGCAGTGGCGGCATTCAAGGCAAGTGCGCATGTCACGGCGCGTCCGGGGTCCTGCTCGTTGTGTGCGCCGGGCATGTGTGCACTCGCTGGGGGGAAGTGCATCATCCATTACTAATTAGAGATGTGGGTATATAGTGGGGGTATGGCGGTAAATGGCACATCTGCTTTCCCTTGCCCCGCTGAAGAAGCTGACGAGATATGTGCGTTCGGGACCTTGGACTCCATCCCTTCCACTGGCTGCTGGCAACGTGTACCTCCTTTCAAAATGGGTAAGTGATATCTCTGAACATTTGATCTGATTCAGTCATGGATGTATACTTTATACCTGCTTTGTATACCCATTTATGCTATGCTCTGTGTAGTGGTCAGAAGTGGACATAATAGATCATTTGATCATTGATAGTGCTATGCAGAGATTTTGTGAGGTGCATGTTGCCTGTCATACTGTGGGAGTGATTGGTTGAGCTCTCCTTCTATACCCATGTAATTTTTGTATCACACATGTTTTGGACGGTGCGTCCACTATTTATTAGTCTGTACGTCATTTTTAAAAATAAACTTTATATATGTTCATGAATTCTGGGAGGGCCGTCCAGGAGAATCAAGAACGAACTAGCAGGCCGAGATGTTCCTATATCCTTGGACGACCTGGTATTCCTGGCTATCAGGATCGACCTCAGGTTACAAGAACACTCTAGAGAGATGAGCCGATTATGTCTTGCTCCAACCTTCCAGAGACTCATCGTGCGGCAGTCCGCTGTTCGGGCTGCTTCTTCTGGATCGTGTGACCTTAGCAAAGCATTGTCAGGAAAACCATCGTACTGAGGGAAGGTGCGCCTACTGCAGAATTCCTAAACACCAGATTCTTTCCTGTCCTGTGAAGCTGGGAAACTCCGAAGCCTAGGGTCTGTAAGAGAGGTTACCTTGGGTGAGAGCAAGTCCTCTCCACCCCTGTTGTTTGTATGCATATCCTGTGTTAACATCCGATTCACTGAGTTGACCTATCTGGACTCCAGTTCCGCAAGAAACGTGCAACAGGCCGTGGTGGATCGGTATCAGATTCCTATCCAGCAACTTCAGGCTCCCCTAGTGGTGTCGTCCGTTGATGGAAAACCCTTACCTGACACCATCCAATTCATCACTGAGCAAGTAGAGCTTCGGGTAGGAATGCTGCACACTGAGAAGATCGCTTTCTATGTGCTACCAGGCCTGTCCCATCCACGGTTACTGTGCCTGGTTTGGATTCAAATGCATGAGCCTGTCTTTAACTTGAGATCTGGTGAGGTGCTCAGATGGGGTCAGTAATGTCATGAGAGATGTCTTTCCTGTCCATCGTACCCAATCACCCCCGACACCATCAAATCTTCCTGGTCTGCCACCCACTTATTGGTAATACACTTACGTCTTCGACAAGAAGGAAGCAGGGAAATTATCACCACATAGGCCGTATTACTGTCCTATTGACCTGCTTCCGGTTCGTCACCTCCTTATGGTCTAATCTGTCCTCTGTCCCAGGCGGAGACACTAGCCATGTCCGAGTATATCAAAGAAAATTTGGCAAGGAGATTTATCCAGAAGTCCACCTCTCCGACCAGGGCTGGGTTTTTCTTCGTGAAGAAATAAGATGGCTCCCTCCGGCCAAGTATAGACTATAGAGGTCTCAATCAAATTATGATCAAGAATAAATATCTGTTGAGACTTATATGGGAATTGTTCAACCGTACGTGAGGTTCCAGAATCTTTTTAAAACTTGACCTGCATGAAGCATATAATCTTGTCTGTATATGGTCTGGGAATGAATGGAAAACCGCCTTCAACACCCGCAAAAACCAATACAGGTATCGAGTAATGCCATTTGGACTCAGCAATGCTTCTGCAGCCTTCCAAGAGTTTGTAAACAATATTTTCCGGGACCTGCTCTACTCGTGTGTGGTCGTGTACCTGGATGGCATCCTGGTGTTCTTCCTCGACTTGTCAACACACAGGAGAAAAGTTAACCAGGTCCTGCAGAGACTGACGGAGAACTTAAGCAGGACTTCTCATCATCAGTGGCACTGCATAGACCAGGAAACAATAAACAATTCGTAAAAGTGGATCCTTCTTCCACTGGGGCCAGTGCGGTTCTCACTCAGAAATCTTCTACAGGTAGGATGGTAACCTGCTGCTTCTTTTCCAAGGCTTTTTCTGCCCCTGAGAACAACTACTTGATTCGACACCGAAAATTATTGGCAATTAAGATGGCTCTGTAGGATTGGCATTACCTACTAGAGGGGGCTGTGCATCCCATTGTCATCTACAGAGACCACAAGAACTTGGCTTACTTGCAGTCTGCTCAGGGGCTGAATCCTCGCCAAGCCCGGTGATCACTGTTCTCCCGCTTCAACTTTGTTCTTCTCTTCTCTCCAGCTGAAAAGAACATCAAGGCAGACACGCTCTCCAGGCCCTTTTCATCAGCTGACCAAAAGGAGGAACCTCAACACATCATTGAGCCCTCCAAAATGCTCACAGTAGCTCCGGTAAGTTTGGCTCAAGTCAAACCCGGAAAGATTTTTGTTGCTGCAGTGGAGAGGATATTAGTATTGCAGCGTAGTCACTCCTCTAAGCTTGCAGGTCACGCCAGGCAAAAGAAGACAAGTCTTCTTGTGCTGCCCCTGCAGCGGATCGAACCGCTTGGATCCGTCTGCTTGCTTGTGGCGCGAGGGTCTCCTGGACCCGGGCGCTTGGGGCCACTCTAAATGTAAAGGGGGGAGTTATTTACAGGGGAGTTATAGTTTGTGATGCCACCTGTGGTGTACGGTAAGGAGGGGATACCGCCGCTGCTGTTGGGAGCACCTGTGGTGATGGAGTGGGGCAGCAAGGTTCCGTTGCCCTCCACAGGTAGGGGAAGGCCCCGGGACTCGGTGGGATGCCGTGGGATGCAGGGATCACTCAAGTCACTCAGATCACTCAGTTAATAAGCAGACACTGACAACCGGGTAAACCAAATCTCGGGGTATCGCAGCTGCTTGAGGGGAGCTCATCCGGGTCCCGTCCCCTGCAGTGTTGCCTGGTGATCCGTGACCTGCCTCCTGGCACTAAGTTTAACTTCAACGTAGTGGCCTAGTAGTCTGAAACTTGCCGGGCCCCACTCCCACTGTAGCTTAGTGTGGGAGCCTGCTCTCAGGGCTCACGGTTTGAATTTTCTTGGACCGCTTGTTTGGAAGACCCTATCCCCCTCGTTGCGCTAGTGCCCTGATTCTGGAGTGGTTGGTGGGAACAGATCATAAAGGCTCTGCTCTCCTCAGGTTAATTGTCCGGTTGCCTGAAGCTTCTCCCCGACCTAGGGTCCGTGTACCCCGCCGTGCCGTCGGTACCAGACCGGTGATAGTGACAGCCTGCTGACCATCCTTTTTGACAGGTCCAGGCACCTAGCTGCAATCCCCTGCGACCGGGGGTCCGACTCCTCTAGGTCCAGACCACCGTCTGCAACCTAGACAGCTTCTCTTGGGAGCCACTACTCCCAACCTCCTCTGAGCTCCTCACAGCTCGAGGGCTACTTCACTTCTCTCACTACTCACTATCGACTCACTACACTGCTCATCCCCCTCCCTGACCTCCCCAGGTGGGCGACTCTATTTCACTCAAGCTGTCCACTGGTGTGCCTGGTGGGTGTGGTGCAGTGTGTACCTAGGAATGGACAACAGAGACAAGAAGGGGCTATACCTTGCTAGTACATAATAAGTAATAGACCAAAAAAAAGTTTGAAAAAAGTATATGAATTTTATTGTAGAAAAAGTGCAACACTAATTTTATACAACAGTGAGAGTATCACAATATATGATTTTATCAATGTTAATTATAAAAACCAGATAGAGAGGTAAATGGATGAGGAATATCCCACAAGGAGGACAGGAGAGTAACCCCTACCATAGCCACAGGTCAGACAGGAGGCCAAGTGTTAAGAATAACCACCGTTGTAGATATAAATGTATAGGAAAAAATTGAACCCCTAGTACATTGGTGGTAATCAACATCAGAAGAGCCTAACTGTGCATAAGTAAGGAAGGGCTGGAGGGGAAAGTCTGCCGTCCAAGGTGTGGCACCGGTCCCACACCTTGGACCTGCGACTGCTATACCCTGCACTGATACACTGGGCCCCGAGGCAATCATCTCTACCCACGGAGGGGTTAACAACCAGCTGCCGTTACACCGCCCCCAGGTATCCCATACCAGCAGAGGTGGTGTCCCACTTCACCACACACCGTGGGTGGCGTCACAGACATTTTACCATTAACCCCGTACAAATATGTCCCCCTTTTATTTGGAGTGACCGCGAGACCCCCGGGTCCAGAGACCCTCGAGCCACCCACTGAAGGTCCGGATCTGAGCAGCGCCGGCTGCTGGCACGGGGGCGGCACACGTGCTTTGACCCGGAACTGCTGTAAGCCCATGAGTATTTAACCTTCGTCCAGCTGAATAGGTACAATTGTAATTATTCCCTTTTTAAATTGCAATAATTTTTTTTTTCGAAAACCCGTAGAGGGCTGAAATTTCGTGACATCTCAGCAGTTTTGGTCCAGAATATATTGGCCAAATTTCAATAAAATATCTCTACCCCCTTCCAAGATAAGGGGTCGAGAAATTTTGGCAAAATTATGCAGCCTGACAAAGGTTAAGGCATCCTTCCCTTATGGGAGGTGCGTGAACAATGTGGTCTTACTGCTAGAGATGCACTTGCTAGTTCTCAGGTCCCGTTCCCTGTATTCTGTGTCTGTTACCTGTGCCTGCTAACCCATAGCTGTGTTCTGCATATATGATCAAATGATAATTTATACTATCAGTACTAGCAGGGGTGGGATTGACCTCATCAGCCCCTTATATCCAGGATCGCCTCAGGGTCCTCACCAGAATAAGCTTCAAATGTCATAAAAGTACAGGCTCAATGATCCATTTTATTGTAGACTATACAGTATATAAGTAAGATAAGTATATTAGATAAAATGTTGCATTAGTCAGGCGAAAAAAATTCTGTTTTTCAAGGGTCACAATTTTCTTTTCCTCTGTAGTTTACAATTTGATTGGGAGGGGACGCTAACTACCTGAATACTCAAGCAGTGTCTTCAACTGGTCTATAAGGTCGGGGAGCATGAGGTTACAGCAGTGCGCCAAGTTACTATGTATGGTAATGTGACATGCAGAAGACTAGACGCCTGGTGCCGGATCTGGACGAGGTGAGTAAAGGCCGCTTTACATGCTACGACATCGCTAAAGCGAAGTCGTTGGGGTCACGGAATTTGTGACGCACATCCGGCAGCGTTAGCGATGTCGTTGCGTGTGACACCTATGCGTGATTTTGAATCGTCGCAAAAACGTGCAAAATCGCTAATCGGTGACATGCCCCCCTATTCCCAATTATCGTTGCTGCTGCAGGTACGATGTGGTTCGTCGTTCCCGAGACAGCACACATCGCTATGTGTGACACTGCAGGAATGAGGAACCTCACCTTACCTGCGGCCGCCGGCAATGAGGAAGGAAGGAGGTGGGCGGGATGTTCGTCCCGCTCATCTCTGCCCCTCCGCTTTGATTGGGTGGCCGCTTAGTGACGTTGCTGTGACGCCGAATGAACCGCCCCTTTTGAAAGGAGGCGGTTCGCCGGTCATAGCGAAGTCGCTAGGCAGGTAAGTAGAGTGAGGGGTCCGCGCGATTTTGTGCATCACGGGCAGCGATTTGCCCGTGACGCACAAACGATGGGGGTGGGTACGCACGCTAGCGACATTGCTAGCGAGATCGCAGCGTGTAAAGAGGCCTTTACACCACATTAACAATGCCAACAGTGGAAAAACAATTTTAATTCTGTTCTAACAAGTATGAAGCCTGCGGCCATTCAGCACCACTGATTGACTGTGTCACAAAGCTGGTGTGAGTGGAGCACGAGGCTCAGAGCAGAGGAGTGGCACCGGTCTTAAAGGTAAGTATACATTGTTTTATTTTTTCTGCACTCCAGGGGCAATTGAAGGAGTTCTCCAGTAGTGGACAATGCTGTAAAGTGTTAATTAATAATATCTTGTCTAATTACCTGTATAAAATCTTCAAACCCTTTCACGTGTAATATTGTAATGTTTCTGTTAAAGATAAATAATGATATTGATGTGGTTTATACACATGTGGCTACAAAGTTAAAGTCTGCAAAAGCAATAAGTAAATGACACTAATAACGAGGGAGAAATTAACCGATCTTTGATCACATCCATCTTCAGTAATAGCTAAGTCAGGCATAGCTTTGAAACTCTCTTGTTGCAGCATGTGCCTCAGGCAACTACTGTGAAAGCTCTCTGCTTGCTCACTCACCCACCTGCCATATGGCCTATCTCCTCCTTACCCTGTAGAAACAAGCAAAAACCTGAAACCATCAACAGGTGCTTTGATCCTGACAGCATGCAATATACTTATTTTCTAAAAAAGAGAAAACACCAGATTGGTTTCTACTGGTTTCAGTTTCCACTGTTTCAGTTTTCACCGTGACCCAGCACTCATCCCCAGGGGACAAAGCCAGAATAGTGAACACAATGGTGAATATGCAGGCTATAAATGTATGTATCACATTGCCTTTTCACCATTTCCAGTAAACATGATGATTTTGCACAAACAATATAGATATCTATTTTCAAACACTAACTCCTGGTAAAACTTATTTTTCATCTAGATTTTGAATACATTTTTTTTTTCTTCCAGTGGATAGCTCAGAGCTAGTTTTATGTATCTAGATCACGCATTTAACAAAACATTAATTATATAATGGACACATCACCTATTTATAATGTGAGCATGTACCGTATTTAGTAGGGTATACAAGCTATTGAAATATACTGCCTGATATTTTTAAGGGCCTGGATACCTTGTGATCAATTATACGGATCAAAAAATGTGATATGTGCATTTAATTATTTTATGGCAGGATAGAGATATTTTAAGCTACTCTAGGAGTCAGATGAGGAATGTTAGGCCAGATAAACACATCTGTGGCCCAAGCCAAAAACGAATCGTGATGTACGTAGTGGTCACATGTCCCCTGGCTTGAACTTGACAGCCTCATATATGCCTGTGAAGCTGTTGAGTTAAGGTCAGGAAATGCGTGGCTGGTACATGCCTCACGGACCGTGACACAAGATGTGTGAATATAGCTGTAGGTATTAGAGATGGGCGAACCTGCAGATGTTTGGATTCAGTGGGTCCGGCTGGGCTTTAAAAAAGAAAACAACAAAAAAAACCCATAAAAATCTGGTTTGGGACTGAACTTAACCCCAGACGCTGAACCCCAGATAAGTCTAAAGGGTACTTTACACACAACGATATCACTAACAATAGATCATCGGGGTCACGTCGTTAGGCACGCACATCCGGCACTGTTAGCAATACCGTTGTGTGTGACACCAAGGAGCGACGATCAACGATCGCAAAAACGTCAAAAATCGTTGCTCGTTGACATGTTGCTCCTTTTCATATCATTGGTGGTGCATGCCGCTGGTTGTTCGTCATTTCTGCGGCGTCACACATCGCTATTTGTGACGCCGCAGGAACGACGAACATCTCCTTACCTGCGTCCACCGGCAATGAGGAAGGAAGGAGGTGGGCGGCATGTTTCGGCCGCTCATCTCCGCCCCTCCTTTGCTATTGGGTGGCTGCTTAGTGACGCCGCAGTGACGTCACTATGACACCGAACGCACCTCCCCTTTGAAGGAGGGATTGTTCGGCGGTCACAGCGACGTCGCTGAAAAGGTATGTACGTGCGACGCTGCCGTAGCGATAGTGTTCGCTACGGCAGCGATCACCAAATGTCGCACGAACGACGGGGATGGGTGCTATCGCTCTCGACATCGCTATGTCGCAGCGTGTAAAGCACCCTTTAGGGACCTGAACTTAAAGGGAATCTGTCACCAGGTTTTTGCTACTTCATCTGAGGGCAACTTAATCTAGATACCGAGACCCTGATTCCACCCTGCAGATCTAGCAGTTATACAGAGCTCATGAAAATACTGGACTACCTGGCAGCACACCAAGTAGTCCTTTGTTGATAATCTAACGATGATTAAACATTGGGGATTTTTTTTATCAAAACTACACTAACAGCCTAGTAAGTGAAACACCGCTGGAATCAGGATCTCTGTCTCTATGCTGCTATCGGATTAGGTGTTAAAAACCTGGTAACAGATTCCCTTTAAGTGTTATAAAATGCTGTTTGTAAGGGCTAGGGGGCTGCTAAAGAAATCAAAATGGAGATTAAAGCAGGACAGTTATACTTTCCGAGTTTCCCCTTTGCTGTCACACTGTTTCTAGGTCTGCTCATTAAATCTCATGAATATTCAGTGCTTCCCCCACCTACTCTCTGTGACAGTGTCTGTGACTGTTTGCAGTTAATATACAAAAAAAAAAACAGTTTGCACGCTGATAATGCTAAAGTATGGAAACCATTAATATGTGAACATGGACCTGCATTACTGCTAAGGAAAATCTGAGAAAAATGAGATATTTAGCATATATAAATGGCCATTTGTATATCTGCCCAGTTGCCCCTTCACGGCATATCTCGTAACTGGGTCCCTGACGCTATGCTGAAGCCTCTCTCTAGGTTAAAAACCTCCTGTGTATGGGCAAGTAGGAACCTGCTATATAGGATAAGATTACCTGTGGCAACTGGGGGAAGGGTGCACGGTCAGAAGGTATGACCCTCTTCATATAGACAAAAAAGACTGACTGCACTCCTCGACCTGACGTGTGAACAGGTGCATAACTGAACATGACATAAAATACAAAAAAAAACAGTTTGCACTCTGATAATGCTAAAGTATGGAAACCATTAATATGTGAACATGGACCTGCATTACTGCTAAGGAAAATCTGAGAAAAATGAGATATTTAGCATATATAAATGGCCATTTGTATATCTGCCCAGTTCAGATTTTCCTTAGCAGTAATGCAGGTCCATGTTCACATATTAATGGTTTCCATACTTTAGCATTATCAGAGTGCAAACTGTTTTTTTTGTATTTTATGTCATGTTCAGTTATGCACCTGTTCACACGTCAGGTCGAGGAGTGCAGTCAGTCTTTTTTGTCTATATGAAGAGGGTCATACCTTCTGACCGTGCACCCTTCCCCCAGTTGCCACAGGTAATCTTATCCTATATACCAGGTTCCTACTTGCCCATACACAGGAGGTTTTTAACCTAGAGAGAGGCTTCAGCATAGCGTCAGGGACCCAGTTACGAGATATGCCGTGAAGGGGCAACTGGGCAGATATACAAATGGCCATTTATATATGCTAAATATCTCATTTTTCTCAGATTTTCCTTAGCAGTAATGCAGGTCCATGTTCACATATTAATGGTTTCCATACTTTAGCATTATCAGAGTGCAAACTGGTTTTTTTGTATTTTATGTCATGTTCAGTTATGCACCTGTTCACACGTCAGGTCGAGGAGTGCAGTCAGTCTCTTTTGACTGTTTGCAGTTAGACTGCCAGCATCTGTGATTGATTGCCCTCACACTAGCTGTCTGAGTCCCAGAAGTGGAGTGTAAAAATAAAAAAAAATAATTGGAAAACATGGCGTAGGTTTTGCTGTTTTGATACACAGCGAAGATAAAGCAGACAGCTTGAGGCTGCAGCCCCTAGCTGCGTGCGTTATCTTGGCTCTGTAACAAAATACTAGGGACACCATCCAGCTTTTTTTTTTAATTATTTAAATAAGTAATTTAAAAAATCGGCTTGCGTTCCCCCCAATTTTGATATCCAGCCAAGATAAAGCAGACAGCTGGGGGCTTGTATTCTCCTGCTAGGGAGGCCTCTGGTTATTGGGCGATCCCCAGCCTAAAAATAGCAGGCCACAGCACCCCAGAAGTGGCACATCAATTACATGCACCAATCCTGGGTCTTATGCAGCTCATCCTGATGGCCCTGGAGCGGTGGCAATCTGGGAAATATTAGGCGCCAATAACAACTGTGAATTGTCAAACAAATCACAACTGCAACGAAAGTCTGGATTAGTAATGAGACTCTCATTACTAATCATGTGAGTAAAAATAAAAACAAAAACAGAGAAAAATCTTTTATTTAAAAAAAAACACCAAAAACAATTCTGCAGGTCCGACGTAATCCATATCACAACGATCTCGGCTCTGCTACATCTGAGGTCGTAGTCTGCGGTTACATTAGAAAATGTGACCGATGACTGCGGCCTTTGGGACACACTGACTGAACCACAGCTGTGAGATCGGTGACGTCAGTGAGTTCACCTAAGGACACAGCTGTGACCTTAGGTGAACTCACCTGGAGTGAACTCATTGAACTTAAATTCAGTAATACGGAGTTGAGTTCAATAGTCCTTGATTACCACATTATTGACTTCATTGGTGGCGGATTACCTTATCAATCGGCACCATTGAAATTCATAATCTGGTAATCCAGCAGCATTGAACTCAATTCCAGATTACTGGAATGAGCAGGCATTCCTGTTATCTGAGAATGAGTTCACCTGAGGTCTCAGCAGGGATGCCGTGGGAGCGCTATCTGGGACCTCAGGTGAACTCATTGAGCTCAATTCCGGATTACCAAATTAGGCTATGTGCACACGTTGCGTATTTGGTTGCAGACATTTCTGCATCAAATCTGCATCTCGTGGCAGAAAAACGTGCCAAAAATACTTTGCATGTGTGGCGCCCCTGATGCTTCCATCGCCACAGAGGTTACTGCACGTCATACAGAGGTGTGGTATCCCATCCCAGGGTAAGGAGGAGGGGTCATCCACCGGTTCACATGACACACTCAAACAGACTCATCACAACACTCCACTAAGCCGTGTTTAGGGCCTAGTGCAGCTGGACTTGTATAGTGGCTAGCACCGTCACGGAAGCCAGCCTGGGAGTGGAGCTTAGTGGGTGAGGAGTCTGAGTTAAGTGGGCGGAGTTAAGTTGACAGTTGATGGAGTGAGTCAGTTAGTTGATGGGGAGGAGGCACTGGAGCGGAGGGACCCGGATGACACAGAAGAAGGGATCCTAGAGACACGTGAGTGCGGGAAGCACCCGTGGGCTTACTTCACAGAACACCGAGTGGAAGGATCTAGTCGCAAACATGGTCCCGGTACTAGACTAGAAAAAGACTTCAGGACTTGCTAGTAACACCGGAGGCCAGGGTGGCTTTATGCACCTTTGGGCCACAAACAGCTCACAAATCCGCTGGAAGGAGGCTACTGAGGATCAGGGGGCCAAGAAGGCAAAAAAGCCTTTGAAGGTCCGCAGCCCCTGACTCAGGGAACTGTATGTGAAGGTGCGGGACAGGATGGTGATAGTCAGTGCAATAGAGACGACCAGGAAAGGCACATCTGAGAGGTGCACCGGTATTGACCTTTGACCTGCCCTGGATCGGCGGAGGCCCATCACCAGGAATCCCAGCATACCGTGGGAGGACTAAGCTGGCTGTCAACTTGGAACTGGTAAAGTGAGTAAAAGACTGTTGTTACAAAACCCCTGGTGTCATCTCCATTCATCCCGTGTCTCCCTCTATCATCATAGACTTTTGATAATTCAACGGCTGCCCCGGGATCCTGCTCCACCTGTGGGGAGCAAGAACACCTCATCTGCACCATCACCACTTGCCCCGGGGAACACACAGCGCAGCGGCGGCCCACATAGCCGCAAAACCACAGGTGGCATCACAGACTTTATTTAATTCTAAATACAACTCCCATCATCATCCCCTTTATTAGAAAAGACACCTCCAGGGTCACGGACCCAGGCCCTGCCACCACTGACATCCCGGACTAGTCCCGCCCGGTTCCGAGTATCGCCTAAGTATCGTCTGGGACTGGGCATGTCACATGCGCATTCTGGTAATCCAGCATTGAGTTCAATGCTACCGGATTACTGACTTCAGGTAATCTGGCAGCATTGAAGTCAATAATCTAGTAATCCAGGATTATTGAACTCAATGCCGGATTACCGGATTTGAGTTCAATGAGTTCACCTGACGTTACAGCTGGGGTACCGTGAGAACAGAAAGCTGTATCCTCAAGAGAACTCACTGACGTCACCGCTGCGGATCTATCAGTGTGTTCCGGATTCCGCACTGCTCTGTCGCGTTTTCTAATGTGACCAAGCATTGCGACCTCAGGATGTAGCAGAGCCGGGATCAGTGTGGGACATCGTGGTATGGTGGTATTGAGGGGGTTAATAAATTGGAGATAGAGGGTGTGTTTTGCTTTTGTCTCTAAGGCCCTGTGCACTAGATGGAATTTCCCGCGAATTATCCGCGGATTTGCTTCATGTTTCGCTGCAGAAAATGTTCATAACATATCTGCAGTGATTCACCAGCAAATCCTATGTGAAAAAAAAATGCTGTGCACACTATGCAGATTTTGACAGCTGCAAGTTTTGCTGTGGGATTCCCCGCAGCAAAAACAATTGCATGTCACTTCTTTTCTGCAGGTCCCTGCGATTTCGAGGGCTGCGGTTACCCATATAAAATTTATGGGGAACAGAATCTGGCCCAAAGGGGTAGGAGCAAGCGCTTCATACTCACCGATGACCAGGCGGCTGTCACACTGCTCCCGCAGAGGCTCTTTCATCTTACAGAGCCGGACGCTCATTATTCCATCTCGTATTCACTCCTTCCCTGCTCACCACTGGCTGTGATTGGTTGCAGGCAGACACCCCCCCACACTGAGTGACAGCTGTCTCAGTGCAACCAATCACAGCCGCCGGTGGGCGGGTCTATAGCGTACAGTAAAATACATAAATTAAAAAAAAAACCAGCGTGCGGTCTCCCCTAATTTTGATAACCAGCCAGGATAAAGCCTCACTTATGGGGAGCCCCCCAGCCTAAAAATATCAGCCAGGAGCCACCCGGAATTACCGCATATCCATTAGATGCGACAGTCCCGAACTTTTCCCGGCTCTTCCCGTTGCCGTGATGCGGTGGCAATCGGGGTAATGAAGGCATTAATGGCAGCAGCCCATAGCTGCCACTAAGGGGTATTTTACATGCTGCGACATCGCTCAAGTGATGTCGTTGGGGTCACGGTGTTTGTGACGCACATCCGGCGCCATTAGCGACGTCACAGCAACCTAAAACAATCACAAAAAAGACAAAAATCGTTTGTTTTGGGGAGGTCGTTTAATAACAAAAAATCGTTGTCTGGTAAGTAGCGATGTTGTTCCTCGTTCCTGCGGCATCACACATCGCTATGTGTGACACCGCAGGAGCGATGAACATCTCCTTACCTCTGTCCACCAGCAATGCGGACGGAAGAAGGTGGGCGGGATGTTACGTACCGCTCATCTCCGCTTCTATTGGCCGGCCGCTTAGTGACGTCGAACGCACCTCCCCCTTGAGGGAGGGATTGTTCGGCAGTCACAGCGACGTCGCTGAACAGGTATGTGCGTGGGACGCTGCCATAGCGATAATGTTCGTTACGGCAGCGATCACCACATATTGTTACAACAATTGCTAGCGATGTCGCAGTGTGTAAAGTACCCCTTAGTCCTAGTTTAGTGATGGCAGGCGTCTATATGACACCCCCTCATCACTAAACTGTAAGTGAAAGTAAATAAGCACAATTCACCCCAAAAATCCTATATTTGAAATAAAAGCCAAAAAAGCCCCCTCTTTCACCACTTTATTAACCCCTAATAACAGCCCTCCAGGTCCGACGTAATTCACAAGACGTCTCACGACGCTTCCAGCTCTGCTACATCTGGCACTCACAGTGAGATCCATAGACCATGACTGCTCACTGTGAGGGTCAGGACGCAAATGAAGTGAGCCGCCGGGATCAGCGGTGGCTTCACTGATGTGCTTTGCAGTGACAGGTGGAGGACTCCAGCAGTCACTGCACATCAGCTGACTGAAGTCACCGCTGATCTTATACTCACCTTCTCCTACGAGGCTGCCTCTGGACACTGCTCTCCTGCTTCCAGGCCGGCTCATGCATATGCAGTTATGGAGTGCAAAGCTGACCCGCAAACAGCAGAGCACCGGAGGCAGCTGCCCGGGACAAAAGCACGGCCCGGACACTTCAGCACCACGGACAGCAGGAGCGGGGAGAACTGTGAAATCCTGCAGAGAACAACCTGCGGCAATTCCGCACCAAATCCGCAACATACCGCATGCGGATTTCGTTGTGGATTTTTTGTGTTTTTTTACCGCAGGTGCGAAAATCTTTAAGAGCCTGCGGAATTTTTTTAAGAAAATAACATTTTCTAGTGCGCACAGGGCCTTAGGCTATGTGCGCACGCTGCAGATTTACCGCGGATTTGCTGCAGAAAATGTTTCTACCATTTGTGCACTCATTCCCCTGCAAAACCTAGGGGTATAAAAAAAGCGGTTTATTTATACCTGCGGATTTACCTGCGGAATTTCCACTGTGGAATTAATGTGCATGTCACTTCTTTTCTGCAGGTCCCTGCGGTTTTCCCATTAATTATTGGTAAAAACCCACAGGGAGCAACCTGCGGAAAAACCGCAGCAAAACCGCATGCAGATTTCATTGCGGTTTTGGTGCAATTTTTTAACGTAGGTGCGGGATTTTTTCAGAGGGCCCGGTTTTTCCTTAAGAAAAAGTCATTTTCTAGTGCGCACATGGCCTAATAAAGGATTTTTCTTCTTGTTTTGTGTTTTTCTTTTTGTTTACACAATTAGTAATGAGGGGGTTTCATAGACCCCTACCCATTACTAATCCAGGGCTTTGTGGAGGAAAGCTCTGATTTTTAGTCTGGAGAGGGCCCAGTAACCAGTCCTCTGCTGTCTGCTAAATCTTGGCTGGGTATCAAAATTGGGGGATCCACACGCTGGTTTTTAAAATTATTTAAATCATTTAAAAAATGCCACACAGGGTGCCTTGTATTTTGATAAATAGCCAAGATAACACACAGCTGTGGGCTGCAGCCTCCAGCTGTCTTTCTTCATCTGCGCTGGGTATTAAAATACGGTGCACCCCACACCATTTTTTCCAATTATTTATTTATTTTAACACTCCACTTTGGGGACTCTGACTGCTACTGTGAGAGCAATTAATCACAGATGCTGGCATGCTGGGGCACTAACTGCAACCAATCTCAGACGCTGTCACAGAGGGTGGGCAAGGGAAGCAGTGAATATTCATGAGATTTAATGAGCAGACCCAGAAGCAGTGTGACAACCACGTGGAGACTCAGTAAGTATAATTGTCCTGCTTTAATCCTCGTTTTGGTTCCATTTTCGTTTCTTAAAATTTTTATCTAATTTGACAAACTCGAACGGTAACATGGACTTCTGTGAGAAGTCCATGTTCAGGGTCAGTGCATGGACCCTAGGTGTCCGGTATGGACCCCGAACTTTACAGTTCTTTTCCGCCCATCACTAGTAGTAGTATATGTTCACAAAGAGTATTTTGATGTGGTTATTCAAGCAGATGCTTTAAGAGAACAGGTAGATCTGCAGCAGATAAAACAGTCCATTAATTGATACATCACAGACATAATTGTCTCTGCACCTACATAATGCTCCTCTCTGATGGGGCAGCAAAAAAACATGAGACAGATTCCATCTGAATACTCATGGATTTGGATTTTGAAGTGCATCTGCTTCAAAATGCATGAACACCAACCGCATCAATGCAAAGTTTAAAGCTTGCAACTGCATCATAACCTGTTGCTCTGAGATTTTGACATTAATTTTAGTAAGTCACTGTAATGTAAAGTTATAAAATCAACCTAACACAAATTAAGTGTAGTATCAGACAGTATATATGTAATCATGAGTGTTTAATAGCTGCAAAACTAGGATTAACTAGTTGCTTTGATACTAACCACCTCCTTCAGTTGGGGAAGTGTAAAGAGGGCTTTACACGCTACGATATCGTTAATATTTTAGTGTCGGGGTCACGCCGTTAGTGACACACATCCAGCGTCATTAACGATATCGCAGCGTGTGACACTTTTGTGCGACCTAAAATGATCGCAAAAGCGGCCAAAATCGTTTGCCGCGAAGAGGTCGTCTTAAAACCAAAAATCGTTTAACGCTCATTAGCGATGTTGTTCCTCGTTCCTGCGGCACCACACATCGCTGTGTGTGACAACGCAGGAGCGAGGAACATCTCCTTGCCTGCCTCCACCGGCTATGCGGAAGGAAGGAGGTGGGCAGGATGTTTACGTCCCGCTCATCTCCGCCCCTCCGCTTCTATTGGACGGCTGCCGCCTGACGTCGCTGTGACGCCGCATGACCCGCCCCCTTAGAAAGGAGGCGGATCGCCGGCCAGAGCAACGTCGCAGGGCAGGTAAGTCCGTGTGACGGGGGTGCGCGATTTTGTGCGCGGGGATGGCTGGAGCAGTGGGCGGTGCATCAGCTATGGAAAGGAGCGATTGGGGGCGGCATACAGGACCAGGAGGCAGAATAACGGATGCCAGAAAGCCCGCCCCCCCGTGTCACATTTACAGTATCTGAATACAAAAAGGTACCAACTTTATAAAGTCTTTATTTTGATCTCACATGGGGCACAATAATAACAGGGACCTTTCTAGAATGCAGCCCAGGAGCTGCAGAGGGCGAATCTTTTAGGTTTTGGGCGAAATTTCTGCTGACAGGTTCCCTTTAATAGGGCGAGTTTCAACCTTTTTACTACAAAGTTTCAATTCCAAGCAAAAACTGTACCTAATTGTATCCTTATAAGCCCCCACCATAGCAATGCCTATATAAAAATATAAAAAAAAAAAGAATCTGATATTGTTGTGAGCATAATAAAAACACTGGCTAACATTAAAATTTGAGAAAACATTTTAGTTTATCAGAGGTATATGTAAAATACTTATGTCTGTAATTTGATAGGATAATAATGTACATCACATACTGGGAAATTGTTATCATGCAGTTGACAGAGTTCACATCTTGTATGACTATACAACCATATGTTTCAACACCTGTTAAGTGACAATATACCCTAGATGTACACATCATGAACAATGCTAAGCAAATAATGGGATATTCATAAGTGGCTGAGTTAATTGTGAATATCTTTTTCTATCGTTTATGGAATTTTCATAACTAAAGAAGGCCATATGCACACTATTGCATGGATTGGTCACAAATCCTAAGCTTCTCATATTAAAATTAAATGTAAAAAGTATAGGTTCTGAATATCAAATATCTCAACAAAGTGTTTAAGGAAACATATATTTAGAAATGTAAAAGAATGTATAGATGAAAAATCAATATATTGCCCAAACACAATATATACGGTAATCTTTACAATTATATTTATGGTAAAGTTATTCTTCTCATAAAGTTCTCTTCTCTCCGGAGGAAAGCTAATTTGCATACTTTTTTTTTTCAAGGTGCATTGCTAGGGAAACTGTCATGTGAAAAATAACTATTAACATGCAGATATGGGGTTAATCTGCAGGTTAGTAGTGTTCTGAAGCTGCCCAGCGTTGCTCTGAGAGCCTCACTCACAGTAGGAAATTAACTTAATTCCTCCCAGCAGCCTTGGGCTTTCAATCACAGGGGTGGACCTGCACAGTTTCAGTCACCGCTCTGTGCATAGTGAGCGGCAACTTTAACCACGCCCTGATACTGACTGACAACTGTCTCAGCATTGCATCAGTACAGAGCTAGTTGTGAGTCAGTGCCAGGGGCACGGTTAACTATGCACAGGGGTAACTGGCATATACGGGGTCACAATGTACGAAGGTAAAATAGGGTAAAAAATTGTATCATTTATTTTCTGCCATTACGTTTTTGAAAATTAAAAACCTGAAGCCAAAGCATTTTAGTGGGAAAAAAAATAAATCGTAATTTTCATTTACTTAGCCCAATGTTATACAATTCTGTGAATCGCCTGAGGGTTAAAAATGCTCAATAGTATGAATCAGCTCACCTCCTCATCTTTTGTGTTAAAAATGCTACCTAATCCTTTAGATTAATTAATTGAGGTGCAACTTCCAAAATGGGGTCACTTGTGGGAGTTTCTGCTATTTTGGCATAAAAGGGGCTCTTCAAATGTGCGTCTGCAATCTTTTCAAGCCAAAATGATGCTCCTTCTCATATGAGCCGTGCCATGCACCTAAACAGTGGCTTTCCACCACTTATGGGGTATTCCTGTACTCAGGAGAAATTTGAAGAAAAAAATTGTATGGTGCATTTTCTCCTGTTACCCTTATGAACATAAAATATTGGGACTAAAACAACATTTTTGTGGGAAAAATGTGCTTTTTATATTTACTACTCAACGTTCTAAAATTCTGTGAAGTACCTGGCAATACACAGTGCTCACCACACATCTAGATACATTCCTTGAGGTGTCTAGTTTCCAAAAAGAGGTCACTTGTGAGGGGTTTCCACTGTTTAAGCACATCAGAGGCGCTGCAAACGTGACATGGCGTCTGCTATAGATTCCAGCTAATTTTGCATTTCAAAAGTTAAATGGCACTTCTTCCCTTCCAAGGCCAGTGTTTGCTCCCAAACAGTAGTTTTCCACCACATATCGATGTACTTGTGAGAAATTGCACAACACATTGTATGGTGCATTCTCTCCTGTTACCTTCGTGAAATGCAAAATTTGGGGCTAAAGTAACATTTTTGTGGGAAAAAAGTAAACTTTTCATTTTTTTCCTTCCACATTGCTTAATTCCTTGTTATAATCATAATCTTTATTTCTATAGCGCCAACATATTCCGCAGCGCTTTACAATTCTATACAATTGTTAGCACCTTAAGGGTTAATTGTTGGATGTGGTTTTGAGCACTTTGAAGGGTGCAGTTTTTAGAATGGTGTCACTTTTGGGTATTTTATGTCACCTAAGCCTTCACCGGTTTACACCTTCCTGACCAAGCCAATTTTTTCAATTCTGACCAGTGTCACCTTATGAGGTTATAATTCTAGAACGCTTCAACGGATCACGGTGATTCAGAGTGTTTTTTCATGACATATAGTAGTTCATATTTGTGGTAAATTTAAGAGGATATTTTTTGCGTTTATTTGTGAAAATATCAGAAATTTGGCAAAAAATCCTCCTCCAGGCAGTAGGAGATATGCAGTGCACTGGTCCAGGTGCCATGAACTACCAATGTGGCCGCTGGATCAAGGTCATCAAGGTCCTGCAAAGCTTTTTGCTCAACTCTTAATTTTTCATTAATACTATTGTATAATGCTTGAAGAATAATTTTTGCAGATGTTTCTGAACTGTGTAACGTAATTATCACATAAAATAGCAATATAGCAAGAGCGGTTTGGTTAATTTGCCAAACGGATTGATGATTAAATATAAGATTATACACTTGATAAGGAAAAATGCAAGCTACAGTATGTATTGTGAAAACAGTTCTAACTGTTAAGGAAAAGTTCTTGCGGATATTAGTGGACAGCAAACTAAATGGAAGCAACCAGTGTCAGAGAGCTGCTGCCAAGGCAAATGACATCATGGGGTGCTTTAGAAGAAGGGTAGATGCATCTGAAGAGAACATATAGTAGTAGCTCTGTATCTTTACAAATCACTAATGAGACCACACATGGAATATTTATTGGTACTGCTTGAGGGGCGGCCAAAAGCTGCAGAGGCTAGTAGCTGCTCTGGGT
The DNA here is from genome assembly GCF_048569485.1 of Anomaloglossus baeobatrachus. Classification (NCBI taxonomy): domain Eukaryota; kingdom Metazoa; phylum Chordata; class Amphibia; order Anura; family Aromobatidae; genus Anomaloglossus; species Anomaloglossus baeobatrachus. The sequence goes on along the minus strand of NC_134358.1, from coordinate 221,132,654 downwards.
TATAAATTGCTATTTAAACAGTTTCTTGAGTTTGTGTAGGAACAGCTGTTTCGATCTCAAAAATGTGAACATCGCATAGTTTTGCAGGAGAAAGAGCTATTTCCCCTGCAAAATCAAATAATAGTTTAATGAGCATTGTACAGGAAGATAGAAATGACAGAGAAATGCTAATGGAGCACTAAGTGGCTGTGACTTTTATGGGGGTAGCACACTGTAGGGCTGGCATTGCGAGGGTACTGGGCAGTTAAAAATGTTATTGACACCGTTTTTAATCTTACATTAATGGGGACCATAGTTATGATGGCACTCTGTGGCTAACACTTTTATGAGTAGGCATTAAATTGATGGTATAGAGAAGATATTTTAAGCAACTTCAAAGGGTTGTCCGGTCTAAAATGACAACTCTGCAGTCGCTGTATGTGATTGCAGACCTACAGTGCTGGCCAAAAGTATTGGCACCCCTGCAATTCTGTCAGATAATACTCAGTTTCTTCTTGAAAATGATTGCAATCACAAATTCTTTGGTATTATCATCTTCATTTATTTTGCTTGCAATGAAAAAACACAAAAGAGAATGAAACAAAAATCAAATCACTGATCATTGCACAAAACTCCAAAAATGGGCCAGACAAAAGTATTGGCACCCTTAGCCTAATACTTGGTTGCACAACCTTTAGCCAAAATAACTGCGAACAACTGCTTCCGGTAATCATCAATGAGTTTCTTACAATGCTCTGCAGGATATTTAGACCATTCTTCTTTGGCAAACTGCTCCAGGTCCCTGAGATTTCAAGGGTGCCTTCTCCAAACTGCCATTTTGAGATCTCTCCACAGGTGTTCTATGGGATTCAGGTCTGGACTCATTGCTGGGCACTTTAGTAGTCTCCAGTGCTTTCTCTCCAACCATTTTCTAGTGCTTTTTGAAGTGTGTTTTGGGTTATTGTCCTGCTGGAAGACCCATGACCTCTGAGGGAGACCCAGCTTTCTCACACTGGGCCCTACATTATGCTGCAAAATTTGTTGGTAGTCTTCAGACTTCATAATGCCATGCACACGGTCAAGCAGTCCAGTGACAGAGGCAGCAAAGCAACCCCAAAACATCAGGGAACCTCCGCCATGTTTGACTGTAGGGACCGTGTTCTTTTCTTCGAATGACTCTTTTTTTTTTCCTGTAAACTCTATGTTGATGGCTTTTCCCAAAAAGCTCTACTTTTGTCTCATCTGACCAGAGAACATTCTTCCAAAACGTTTTAGGCTTTCTCGGGTAAGTTTTGGCAAGCTCCAGCCTGGTTTTTTTATGTCTCGAGGTAAGAAGTGGGGTCTTCCTGGGTATCCTACCATACAGTCCCTTTTCATTCAGACGCCGACAGATAGTACGGGTTGACACTGTTGTACCCTCGGACTGCAGGGCAGCTTGTACTTGTTTGGATGTTACTCGAGGTTCTTTATCCACCATTCGCACAATCTTGCGTTGAAATCTCTCGTCAATTTTTCTTTTCCTTCCACATCTAGGGAGGTTAGCCACAGTGCCATGGGCTTTCAACTTCTTGATGACACTGCGCACCGTAGACACAGGAACTTTCAGGTCTTTGGAGATGGACTTGTAGCCTTGAGATTGCTCATGCTTCCTCACAATTTGGATTCTCAAGTCCTCAGACAGTTCTTTGGTTTTCTTTCTTTTCTCTAAACTCAATGTGGTACACACAAGGACACAGGACAGAGGTTGAGTCCACTTCAATCCATGTCAACTGGCTGCAAGTGTGATTTAGTTATTGCCAACACCTGTTAGGTGCCACAGGTAAGTTATAGGTGTTGTTAATTACACAAATTAGAGAAGCATTACATGATTTTTCAAACAGTGCCAATACTTTTGGCCACCCCCTTTTTATGTTTGGTGTGGAATTATATCCAATTTGGCTTTATGACAATTTTTTTTCATTGAAGACAAATTAAATGAAGATAATAATACCAAAGAATTTGTGATTGCAATCATTTTCAAGAAGAAACTGAGTATTATCTGACAGAATTACAGGGATGCCAATACTTTTGGCCAGCACTGTAGGAATCCACCCACTGCACACACTGTGTGCTTCGAGGATTCACCAGTTTCTGAGCCAGGAACGGCGGTCCCATGACAACAGTTGTGCTATATGCAAGTTCCCGGTCAGAACTCTATTAGTCGGCGCATGTTTTCTACTAGCATCCGTATGTCATTCAAGTGCTATGCGAGTATGCTTTTTTTTTTTTTCTTTTCTTGGCAAGAAAAAAAAAAATGCACCTTCGCATGACATACAGATGCTAGGTGAGGGAAAAAAAAACAAAACGCATGACACTCGCCTGACACCAACTTTTCTGCCTGAGAATCTCTGTGATTTTATATACGCAGATGTAACCCTAAGGCCTCTTTTCCACTTGCGATAAAATAATCACTGCGATACTCGTCCTGAAAACGTGGACAAGTGTCATGCGTATGTTCTGCGGTTTTTTTCACACCTAGCATCCGTATGACATGCGAGTGTGTAGATTTTTTTCCCAAGGATCCGTATGACATGCATATGTAATGCCGTGCGATATTTTTCTCGCACTCATAGCAAGTCTGGTGCGATCTACGCAGCATGCTGCAATTTGAACCTCAGCACAATCAAAGCTGAAGAAAAAAAATAGCAGAAGGACACTGCCTCATTGATTCACACTGGTGCGAGTGCAATCCGATGTTTTATCGGATTACACTTGCACATGAAAATCGCAAGTGGAAAAGAGCCCTGTGGCTCACTCATATGAGTGTATACAGGGGTGTGAAAAACACAACACCAAGAAAGAATACCGAACAAGGGGTCACAAAAAAATTGTCTTTATTAATATTCAATTAAAACAATACATATATTTTTAAAAAACACAACCATTAGCTGGAAGAAAGGGGCGTCAGAAAAGGGATAACCTGCATATCACACCTAAGGATATCGTACAAAAATAGGGTATGGTATAAGGGTTATATGTATATAAATAATTATATCTATATAGATAAGTAAATCTCAGCAAGGAGATAAAAGTGTCACGTGCTAGAGTAAGGGGTGCTTCACACACAGCGAGCTCACTGCCGAGATCGCTGCTGAGTCACGCTTTTTGTGACGCAGCAGTGACCTCATTAGCGATCTCGCTGTGTGTGACAATGAGCAGCGATCTGGCCCCTGCTGCGAGATCGCTGCTCGTTACACACAGCCCTGGTTCGTTTTCTTCAAAGGCGCTCTCCCACTGTGACACACAGATCGCTGTGTGTGACAGCGAGAGAGCGACAAATGAAGCGAGAAGGGAGCAGGAGCCGGCGTCTGACAGCTGAGGTAAGCTTGTAACCAAGATAAACATCGGGTAACCAAGGTGGTTACCCGATATTTACCTTAGTTACCAGCCTCTGCAGCTCTCACGCTGCCTGTGCTGCCGGCTCCGGCTCTCTGCACATGTAGCTGCTGTACACATCGGGTTAATTAACCCGATGTGTACAGCAGCTAGGAGAGCAAGGAGCCAGCGCTAAGCAGTGTGCGCGGCTCCCTGCTCTCTGCACATGTAGCTGCATTACACATCGGGTTAATTAACCCGATGTGTACTGTAGCTAGGAGAGCAAGGAGCCAGCGCTCAGTGTGCGCGGCTCCCTGCTCCCTGCACACACAGCTAAGCGGTGTGCGCTGGTAACTAATGTAAACATCGGGTAACCATACCCGATGTTTACCTTAGTTACCAGTCTCCGCAGCTTCCAGACGGCGGCTCCAGACGGCTTGCACGTCGCTGCTGGCTGGGGGCTTTTCACTGGTCGCTGGTGAGATCTGCCTGTTTGACAGCTCACCAGCGACCATGTAGCGATGCAGCAGCGATCCTGACCAGATCAGATCGCTGGTCGGATCGCTGCTGCATCGCTAAGTGTGAAGGTACCCTAAGGTGGCCAGGAGTCAAGCTACAATCTATCATACAACTTCTTGTTGCCTGCAGAGCAACCAGTGTAAACCCAAGGTAATTTATCCAATACTTAAATTGCAGGTATTAGCTCATAGAAGGAAACTGCTCTATCTAACAATAGTCAGATAGCCACCATATAAAGTCTCAATTTGTCAAAATCAGTACAAATATACACATAATAGTGAGGTATTTACCAGATTGGTTATGGAGCACTGTTTCCTGTGTGTAAGGTGACGCCCACATAGCAGAAGGACACTGCCTCATTGATCAACACTGGTGCGAGTGCAATCCGATGTTTTATCGGATCACACTCACACATGAAAATCACAAGTGGAAAAGAGTCCTATAGCTCACTCATATGAGTGTATACAGGGGTGTGAAAAAGTAGTTGCCCCTTCCTTATTTCTTATTCTTTTGCATGTTTGTAAATAGGAGCTGGAAAGAGAAATCGCACAAAATAGGGTCTTATCCAATTAAAATCAAAAGTGAAACAACTCAGAAACACTCACCTTGTGTGGTTGTGTAAGTCACAACCGCCATAAAATGCCTGAGGCCGCTGCAGAACCCACATGGAGATACAAACAAAAAAAAAAATAAGAATCAAATGATATTTTTCTTTTTCTAACCATTGTGAGCACCCGCCCCCTCATTTACCAGACCATATTATATACACACACACACGTGCCTTTTACCTGAACCCGCACATACCGCACCATTGATACAGCACTCCCCAAATCCCATAGGGTAACATGGGGAGTGTCTGTACTTGCTAGAACCTGCGGATTTATCCAGAAGGGGAGGAGCCTCAGCCAACAAAGCTGGATACCAGGTCACATGGGTATGACCTCACACAGGTCCTGCAAGAGACAAAGTGAATCTTTGGTATAATGCTTATGTTAATTCTAATAGGGGAGCAGATAACTATGAATATATGATCTGCTCCTTTGCTGCTGTCACTCAACAAGCAGCTAATTTTATAAACTTTACTTGTTTGGATTTCAAAACCTATACCTCCGAGCTGACCACTACAGGTATGTATAGAATCAGCCTCATAATTCCAGTATAGCACTGGCTTTAGCTTACAAACTAAAATCCTGGTGATTGGTTCCCTTTTAAAGAAGTTGTCTGACAAACTCCAACATTTTTTTAAGCTAATCTGTGCTGTATTGTCATCTAAAACATTCCTACATTATTTTTTTTTTGTTTTAACTTTTGTTCCTCTTGAATTATCACTTTATTCTCTGCAGACACTTTATTTACCCGCAGCTCAAGCAAACTTGACTTTTTCCTTGGTTGCCAAACCTCACAGTCAGAGCTGGCACCGCCCGACCTCACTGTCCAGCCCCGCCGTCTGCACACTCATTGGCTGTCAATATTCTGCTTAGCACTGATGGCTCCAGCATTGGAAATACAGAGCAGTGATGTTACCTCACATCCACCGCACATATAATGTAGTAATGTACCCATCCTTGTCCCCATAATATAGTATGTGCCCCATCCTTTTGCCTATCCTATAATATTGTGCCCCATCCTTCTGCTCATTCTGTAATAATGTCCCCTTTCCTGGTCCTCTCCTTATAGTAATGTCCTCTTTCCTAGTCCTTTTCTTGTAGCAATGCTCCATCCTGTAGTAGTGTCCCCTATTGTACCTTTCATCACACATGCAAAAAAAAACAAAACAAAGACAAATTATTCTCACCTGTCCTCGTTCACTCGGTGACCTGTTTCCTGCTTCTTGAACGCTGCCGGTGCAGGAGCCGCCACTGACAGAGCTTTAAATCAGAGGACAGATTCCCAAGCGCTGTGCAGGGACGAGCTCTGTATACAGCCTCTCCAGTGATCCGCTGCTGGCCTCTGATTGGCCGGCGGCTGATCATTGCAGTAGCTGTATACAGAGCTTTCCTGGGAATCTGCCCTCTGATATAAAGCGCTGACTGCACGGCCACAGCACAGGCAGCAATCAGCAAGGGGGCCATGGGCCTGCGCGCCGGAAGCAGCATCAGGGGCTGCATGAGGCCTACGGGCACATTGTACCCGCCCAGCAGTGAGACAACATGAAGTCTGCTGTGTTGCCCGTCAAATAGGTCCTGCCCCTGATGACGTGTCGTCACAGGAAGCAGCAAAATCTGAGCGGGGGAGAGGGGCAGACAGCAGGGCAGGTATGTAAGTTGCTATCTACTTACCTGTCCCTATGTAGCCCAATAGTGAAATGGCAAAAAAAGGCAAAATAAGCCAGATAATTGCTTTAAGTGCCCAAATACCATAAAAAAAATAAGTCTTTCAGACTAAGGGCTGCTTCTCACTTGCGAGTTTCTCACAGTAGAGCAATGCGAGAAAATCTCGCATTGGAATCTGACACGTTAGTGAATGATTCAGCTCGCATTTGCGATTTTTTTCTCAGTCCAAATCGGACTGAGAAAAAAAAAAAATCGCAGCATGCTGCTTTTTTGCAAGTTTCTACTGCGAGTCTCTCCAATGCAAGTCTATAGGAGCGTGTAAAAAATCCGATGTCACGGAACGGCACTCACACCATCCTAGTGACATGCGATTTTCTAAATACATTTCTCGCATGTTTCCTAAAACACTGGAAAAAAGTGATGTCTCACAATGTCTGTCAATCACTAGTCTCTGTCAGTCGGTCTCTCCCTCTCGGTCTCTATTCTCTCTCTGTCTGTCGGTCACTATCTCTGTCCCTCACTCTCTGTCCATGTCGGTCTATCCCTCACCCCCCTTCTCTCATACTCACTGATCCCTGATCACCAGCGCGGCGCTGTACGGCGTTCAAACTGCTCCGGCGGCTTCTCTTTTGAAAAAGCCGGCCGCTCATTATTCAATCTCGTATTCCCTGCTTTACCCGCCCACCGGCACCTATGATTGGTTGCAGTCAGACACGCCCCCACGCTGAGTGACAGCTGTCTCACTGCAACCAATCACAGCAGCCAGTGGGCGTGTCTATGCTGTGCATTAAAATAAATAATTAAAAAAACGGCGTGCAGTCCCCCCCCAATTTTAATACTAGCCAGATAAAGCCATACGGCTGAAGGCTGGTATTCTCAGGATTGTGAGCTCCACGTTATGGGGCCCCCCCAGCCTAACAATATCAGCCAGCAGCTGCCCAGAATGGCCGCTTCAATTAGATGCGACTGTACTGGGACTGTACCCGGCTCTTCCCGAGTTGCCCTGGTGCTTTGGCAATCGGGGTAATAAGGAGTTAATGGCAGCCCATAGCTGCCACTAAATCCTAGATTAATCATTGCAGGCGTCTATAAGACACCCCCAATGATTAACCTGTAAATTAAAGTTAATAAACACACACAGTGAAAAAATTCTTTATTTGAAATAATAAACAATAACAGAGACCCTCGTTCACCACTTTATTAAGTACCCAGAAAACCCATCCTTGTCCGACGTAATCCACGGACATCCTGCGTCACTTCCAGCTCTGCTACATGAAGGTGACAGGAGCTGCAGAAGACACCGCCGCTCCTGTCACCTCCACGCAGCAACTGAGGTGAGAAGCGCAATCAGCTGATGTCAGTCAGGTAACTCGTGGCCACCGCTGGATCCTCCAACTGACAGCAAGTCGCCCGAGTGACAGCGATGAAGTCACAGGTGAGTTGCGGTCACGGGGGGAGGATCCAGCTGGCCGCGGGTAACCTGAGTGACAGCAGCGCTAATCGCGCTGCTCACTTCAGTCACTCAGGGGATTAGCGGTCACCGGTGAATCCTTCACGGGTGACCGCTAATCAGGACACAACACAGACAGAGCCGCGGCATGAAAATGAAGTCGGGTGAAGTTCACCCGAGTTCATTCTGATCGTGCGGCTCTGTCTGTCTGCTGTCATCTGCCATTCAGCTCTGCTACATGGCTGCTGTCAGCGGAGCTGAATGGCAGATAACAGCTGCGGAGAAAAAAAAAGGATCACACATGGATCACACACGCACTGCAATCATGAGAAAAATCTCAGGATCGCAGTGCAGTTGCATTGCACTCTGACCTAACGTGAACTAAAATCAGCCGAGTTTTTTCAGCCAACTCGGACCGATTTTACTCGCATAGATGTGTTTCCAGCCTAACACTGTTCCTGTGATGTCAGCACTGTGATTCTTAACAATCTGACAATGTTATGCAAACCTGTCAATTCTGGCTGGTAGACTGTTTTCTTCACATTTTTGTCAGACGGAATAATTTCATCTGACAGAGTACTGCAGGGGTCACAAAACAATGTCTGATACTAATGGTAATCACAGCGCCAATATCACAAAAACAGCGCTAGTATGAAAGGTAACTATATGCTTTTTATGTTATGTGGGTCATTTAAGCATTTAACCTCTTCACGACATTGGACGTACTGCGTATGTCCTGGTTGTCAGTGCCTTAACGACCAAGGATGTACCCAGTATGTCATTGTGAGGGCTTCGGCGCTGTGCCTCCACAATCGCTACCAGGAGCTCAGATTATCTGACAGCCAAGCCCCGACCCTCACAGCCAAGGACAGCCTCGCTCCATCCCTAGCTGCTTAACTCCCTAAATGCTGCTATTGATACCAATCACAGCATTTAAGGGATTGTGAGAGGGATAGTGCTCCCTCTCCAATAAGTGCCCTCACGATGTAATCGCAAGGGCCCAATTGTTGCCATGGTCACCAAGCTAAAGGAAACCTTGGATATCATGCTTGTAGCATGATCACTGAAGCTTCTATCAGTATGAAACTGAGATTAAAATGTATTGCAATGATCGTGCATAACTGTCAGCAGACAATATATAAAACTATAGCCTTCAAAATTCAGTGATACAAAAAATATTATGTAAAACAGCCTTTTTAGTTTGATAGTTGCCAAACCTAAAAAAACCAATATACACTTCGCATCGCTGTAATAGTACTGACCAGAGGAATAAAACCACCTAATCACTTATGCTGCATGGTGAACGGTGTAAAAAATAAGTAAAGCAAATTCTTCAACCGCTATTGATTTGTTCCTTCTACCTCTAAAAGCTTGCAGTATGGCGTGGCTCATATTGATCCGGCACTCTACGCTGAATGCTTACATCGGAGATTACATGTATATGGTAGAATAAACGTGATTCAGACATAATTATTAACGGAAACTTCACTGTAATGAGGCAGAGGTAGTCACTTAGAACTCCTGTTTGGGCTGTGGTTCGGCAGTGTCCGGCAGTGTCCATGTTTTTATGCCTCTCTTTAGATGATCACAAAAGTGTGGTCATCAAGAGTTATGTTCACCTTCGAAAAAACTGACACCGCTGAACAGAGGCCAAATAGAGTCCGCAGTAACTCTGCTGCCTCATTAGTGAATGGATCCGTCAAGAGTTTCACCTGAATTACGTATTTCAGAGAAATGGAAACCCTGATGTAAGTACTTAGCATAGAGCACAGGATAAGTGGAAACTGATCCAAAATATTTGCAATTTTTAATTCTGCAACATTCACTGCAATTTACATATGTTCCAGAGACTAAAATAGTCACACCCATAGATGACTTGCCAGAGGGTGTAATTTCCAAAACGTGGTCACTTGAGGGGGTTTCTTCTGTTCTGGCACTTAAGGGCTCTGCAAATGGAATCTGCAAAGTATTCTAGGAAAATCTGGCTTCAAAACTGAAATGGCGCTCCTTCCCCCCCGAGGCCTGCCAAACAGTACTGTACAGTCAGGAGACATTGTATAACTCATTATGGGCCGTTTTTACCTATTCCCCTTGTGAAAATTGGAAATCTGGGACTAAAACAACATTTTAGTGGTAAAAATGTAATTATTTTTTCTTCACTGACCAATAGTTAATATTTTCTGACACACCTGTGATGTCAATATGCTCACTGCACCCCTGGATGAATTCATTGAGGGGTGCAGTTTATAAAATGGGGTCACTTGTGGGGGATTCTGCTGTTCTGGCACCTCAGGGGCTCTGCCAATGTGACATGGCACCCGCAAACCATTTCAACTAAATCTGATCTCAAATATGGCGCTCCTATCTTTCTTGACTTTGCACTGTGCCTCAAAAGTAGTTTTGACCACATATGGGGTATCGGCGTATTCAGGAAAAATTGCACAATAAATTGTATGGTGCATTTTCTCCCGTTACCCTTGTAAATAAAAAGCTGTTTGGTTGAAGCAACAGGTTTGTGGTAATAATGTATTTTTTTATTTTTACGGCTCAATGGTATAAAATTCTGTGAAGCACCTGGAGGTTCAAGGTGTTCATTAAACATCTAGATAATTTCCTTGATGGGTCTAGTTGCCAAAATGGGGGTCTCTTGTGGGGGAGTTCCACTGTTTAGGATCTTCAGGGGCTCTCCAAACGCGACATGGTAAAGATTCCAGACAATTTTTTATTCAAAAAGTCAAATGGCGCTCCTTCCCTTCCGAGCTCTGCTGTGCGCCCAAACTGTAGATTTCCACCACATGTTCGGTATTGTCATACTCCGGAGAAATGGCACAATAAATTAGATGCTGCATTTTATTTTTTTTTCATTTTACTCTTGTGAAAAAACAAAATTTTGGTCTAAACTTTGCTCTAAACCTCACACATTTTTGTAGGAAAAAGTAACATTTTAATTTTTTCCTTCCACATTTCTTTAATTCCTGTGAAGCACTTAAAGGGTTAATAAATTTCTTGGATGTGGTTTTGAGCAGTGTGAGGGGTTCAGTTTTCAGAATGGTGTCACTTTTGGCTATTTTCACATAAGTCTCTCAAAGTCTCTTCAAATGTGATGTGGTCCATAAAAAAATGGTTTTGTAAATTTTGTTTGAAAAATTAGAAAATTTCTGTTGAACGTTGAACCCTTCTAACTTCCTAACAAAAAAAAAAAATTATGTTTCAAAAATTGTGCTGATGTAAAGTAGGCATGTGGGAAATGTTATTTATTAACTATTTTTGTGTGACATACTGTAACTCTCAGATTTAATGGAGTAAAAATTCAGTTTGGAAATTGTAAAATTTCTATACTTTGGAATTTTTTATATTTTCTCAAACTTTGGAATTTCTGATATTTTCACAAAAGAAAAAAATATCTTCCTAAATTTACGATGATCATAAAGTACAATATGTCATGAAAAAATTGTCTCAGAATCACCGGTATCCATTGAAGCATTCCAGAGTTATAACCTCAAAGTGACATTGGTCAGAATTCCAAAAAAATGGCCTGGTCTGGTAGGTGAACACCATTCCTAGGGGTAAAGGGGTTAACCCATATATGTGGTGGAAATCTACTGTTTGGGCACACGGCAAGGCTCGGAAGGGAAGAAGCGCTATTTCACTTTTTGAACGTAAAATTGTCTGGAATCGGCTGATGCCATGTCGCGTGTGGGAAGCCTCTGATGTGCTGAAATAGTGGAATTCTCACACAAGTGTGCCTATTTTTACCCTTCGCCATGACAGCACCACCGTGAGAGAGAGGATCCGCCCATCCTGAACAGGAAACCCATATGAAAATAAAAGGGGTGGTACCTCTCCCCAGCTCCACTTTTGTGTTTCCTGTTCAGGAGAGGAGACCTTGGAAAGGAGTTCCCCATGTCTGAAAATTGCAGGCCTACCGGTGGAGCCAGGAGCTTCTAAGACCTGGCGGCGCCTCTGGGTTTTTCGGCCTAGCAGTGGCAGAGTGCAGGGCCTTGAGGTCGGCCGTGATTTCGGCCCTGCACTGCTTGTGGCTGTCGCACGGTTCCCTGGTCAAGGAACCCTGTAGGTCTGGGCGCCCAAGCGAAGTGCACGAGATACCAGCATGACCATCATTTCCGATGCAGCGCTGATTACCTGGAAGTGACCGCCGGCGTATGCATCACTAATATATATATATATATATATATATATATATATATATATATATATATATATATATATATATATATATATATATATATATATATATATATATATATATATATATGTAAATTTATACACCATATTCCTGCACCAAATCTGCATCTTCGGGGGGAAAAAAAAGGCTAATTTTGATACACAACCAAGATAAACACATTGCTGGGGGCTGCAGCCTGTAGCTTTATCTGTGTTGGGAATCACAATATTGGGAGACCCTGCCCCAATTTTTTATTTATATTTACACCACTGACCTGTGATTCCAAGCAGTCAAACATGCTGTCACACAAGGTGGGGGCGCGGTTTCACTGCAACCAATCACAAATGTCAGGACTGCTGGAGGGTGGAAGAAGCAGTGAATATGTATGGGGGTAATGAGAAGTGTAAGGCTATGTGCCCACGGGACAACGTATCCGTGGATTTTGCTGCGAAAAACCTGCGGATTTATCTGGATTTTCTAGATAAATCCGCAGGTTTGCACAAGTACAGACACTCCCCATGTTAACCTATGGGATTTGGTGAGTGCTGTATCAATGCTGCGGTATGTGCGGCTGCGGAAAATGCTACAGATTTCGAATGTGGAAATATCTGCAGATGTCCCGCCTTTCCACTATGGAGATAGAGGGTGGGACATCCGCCGGTATTTCCGCACTTGTTTCACAGGTTTACCACAACAAAATGCTCGAATCCTGCAGCAATGGATAGCTGCGGCAAAGTCCGTGGGTACGCTGTCCCGTGGGCACATAGCCTTAGGGGTACTTCTCACATAGCGAGATCGCTGCTGAGTCACGGTTTTTGTGACGCACCAGTGACCTCATTAGCGATCTCGCTGTGTGTGACACTGAGCAGCGATCTGGCCCCTGGTGTGAAATCGCTGCTCGTTACACACTGCTCTGGTTCATTTTTTGGACGTTGCTCTCCCGCTGTGAAGCACACATCGCTGTGTTTGACAGCGAGAGAGCAACGATCTGAATGTGCAGGCAGCTGGCTTCTGACAGCTGGGGACGCTGGTAACTAAGGTAAATATCGGGTAACCAAGCGAAGGGCTTTGCTTGGTTACCCGATATTTACCTTGGTTACTAGCATACGCTGCTCTCAGGCTGCCAGTGCCACCTCCCTGCACAGGTAGCCAGAGTACACATCGGGTAAATAAGCGAAGCTGTTTGCTAATTAACCCAATGTGTACTCTGGCTACGAGTGCAGGGAGCCAGCGCCAAGTGGTGTGCGCTGGTAACCAAGGTAAATATCTGGTACCAAACTTGGTTACCCGATATTTACCTTATTTACCAAGCGCAGCATCGCTTCCATGTGTGGCTGGGGGCTGGTGAAATCTGCCTGATTGACAGCTCACCAGCGACCATGTAGCGACGCACCAGCGATCCTGACCAGGTCAGATCGCTGGTGGGATCGCTGGAGCTAAAGTGTGACGGTGCCCTCACAGCTGCGCGAGAGACTTGGTAAGTATAATGGTCCTGCTCTAATCCTGCTAGTCTAGACCTTTCTACCACCATTTTAAAGCGCATGAGTTGGGTCCCCATAGAGTTCTATAGGGATTGGCGTCCGAGAAGATATCAGGAATCAGGTGCGGTCCAAACAGGGTTTTTCTTTTTTTTTTATTTAAAAAAAAAAATAATCCGGTTGGACCTGCCGATTCCGTATATCTGCGGGCTCGCCCATCGCTACTCAGGAGCAAAGACAGAGGGCACATCATGCAGAGAGTTTATGGGCACACTGTGCTGGAATCAACCTTACATCATTAAAGGGGTATTCCCAAGAAAAGAGAAAGCTACCACCTGACCATCGGACGGGCAGAGCCTGCTGACCGCTCACACTTCCAGCAAAGCATTGCTGCTGGACACTGGGGATGTGCATCACTGCTGCAGACAATCACCGAGTGCAGCGCAGGATCTGAGGAGTGAATAAATCTGTCATTTTATACCTAAGCACAACCCCTTTAATACTGGCGTGTGAGTCTAATGTCCCCCAGATCAGGGCCGGCCGTGCAGGTACTGGAGCCCACCCGTGCCCCTTCCACAGCACGGGCAGCTCGGCACAGGGATGCAGGCTCAGGCTGCGGAGATCGGGCGCAGCGGCCACTGTGCTCTGTACTCAGCCGCTGCTCGGAGGCTCAGCGCTGCCACCCAGCGTCCTCTGCTGCTCAGCCTGCCCACACCAACCTCGGCTGAACTCTCACCCCGGCCAGGACACGTGCCGGCCCGGAGACACCCCGACATGAGGCTGTGCCGGCCCGGAGACACCCCGACATGAGGCTGTGCCGGCCCGGAGACACCCCGACATGAGGCTGTGCCGGCCCGGAGACACCCCGACATGAGGCTGTGCCGGCCCGGAGACACCCCGACATGAGGCTGTGCCGGCCCGGAGACACCCCGACATGAGGCTGTGCCGGCCCGGAGACACCGCCGTAAATGAAGCGGTCCTGGTGCCGGTCCGGAGACACTGCTTAAGGAGGCTGTGCCGGCCCGGAGACACCGCCGTAAATGACACTGTACCGATCCCGCACCCGGAGACACGCGCAGCAAATCATAGTACTGCATCCGAGCAGAGGCTGAGCGCAGGACGGTGGCAGCCACACTCAGCTCTCCGCACGGTGGGCGGTGTTGCCATGCTCTGCAGCTGCCCCCCCCAGGATACATTTGTGGATGTGACAGGCTTGTTGCGGGGCAGAGCGCGGGGCAGCATGGCAGGTTTCGGTACGGCAGGGGTTAATGTGATGTCAGCCCTCCTCCCAGACAGCGAGCAGCGTGCCCTGAATAATAGTGACAAGGAGCCCGTGCAATCAGTGCGCTGACCTCAGCCGCCTCGGGTTCAGCAGCAGCCTCGCCTCCCATCCCCCGCCGCAGACAGCCAGCCAGACGGCACCCCCCCCTGCTCCTGGAGGGGGCGTGTCCTTATTGTGTAAACAAGGCCGGCCTGCCCGCCTCCGCCACGCCCACTGCCTGCTACACGAGACAAGGCGCCTCCCAGGTCACCTTGTGCGGTTGCGCGCTCTCCCCGTGCAGCTGCCGCGCCTTACCGCCTTCTCCTTCCTCCTCACTGGCCTGAGGGCGCCTCATACATGTAGCACGTGTGTTTGCTGCGCCCGCTGCCCTGATATAATACAGCCCCGTACAGACACCCTGTCACTGCCGGCTGAGGTGCTCACAAGAGTGTGCTGTGTGTCATGTCATGGTAACATGCTGTGTGAGGACTCAACGTGGAGGGGGGCGTGACTGCATGGCACAGGCTCGTCTGCCTCCCGTGCTGCTCTGCTCAGCACTGCAGTCTGATAGCCTGACACCTGCACGTCTGCTTGATGGGGTGAGAAGAGGGCTGATGAGTATTTATTACCACAGGGGGGGATGGGGGAAGTATTACCACAGCGGGGGGCGAGTATTACCACAGAGCGGGGAGGGGGGGTGAGTATTACCACAGGGCAGAGAGGGTGAGTATTACCACTGCGGGGAGGGGGGGTGGGGTGAGTATTACCTCAGGGCAGAGAGGGTGAGTATTACCACAGGGCAGAGAGGGCGAGTATTACCTCAGAGCGGGAAGGGGGGGGCAAATATTACCACAGGGCAGAGGGGGTGAGTATTACCACAGGGCAGAGAGGGCGAGTATTACCACTGCGGGGAGGAGGGGGGTGAGTAAAGTATTACCACAGAGCGGGGGGGGGGGGGGGGTGAGTATTACCACAAGGCAGAGAGGGCGAGTATTAGCACAGAGGCGGGGGGAGCGAGTATTACCACAGGGCAGAAGGGGCGAGTATTACCTCAGAGCAGGAAGGGGGGGCAAATATTACGACAGGGGAGGGGGCGAGTATTACCTCAGAGCGGGAAGGGGGGGGGGGCAAATATTACCACAGAGGCGGGGGGGCCGAGTATTACCACAGGGCAGAGGGGGTGAGTATTACCACAGGGCAGAGGGGGCGAGTATTACCAGAGCGGGGAGGTGGGGATGAGTATTACCACAGGTCAGAGGGGGTATTACCACAGGGCAGGGGGGGCAAGTACTACTGCAGGACAGGCCGACAAATCTTACTACAGGACAGGGGGACACGTATGACTATAGGGCAGAGGGCAAAGTATTACCACAGGGAAGGGGCCAGGGGGTCAAGTATGCTAGGACAGGGTACAGCGGAGAAAGTAACACTACAGAACAGGGGGGCAAGTACTACTGTACTACAGGGCAGGGGCCAGGATGACAACAGGGCAATGACTTTGTAATTACCATTACCGCAGAAGGCTAAGTGTATGTACAATACATGTGTGTGGTGGATATATATATATTCGTATGCACACCGGTATTTCTAGACAGATAATTCAGCATGTATCTTACAGGTTGTATTTGTATACAGACAGGCATTTATACAGGCAGTCTACCTATATAGAGTGGTATTAGCATGCAGGTACTGATAGTGTGATAACAGGGATAGTGTGTTCTTCCAGAGAGTGGGTGTGAAGTTTTAAAGGAAAACTGTGCTGAAAACATATAAATCTACAGTAAGTAGCAGTGTGTGTAAATATATACACACGCACATGCATGCACTACTCACACCTGTACTGCACAATATACAGCATACACAGCTCTGGTCCCCTGTATGTTTATAAGTACACTTGCATGGTTGTGTGTAGGCAGTGATGTCCTATATCTAGGTAGTGATGCCATGTACATGGTGTAGTTTGCAGGTGTAATGCGGGCGTCACACGATGCGATCTATCGTGCGATCGTACCCGCCCCCGTCGTTTGTGCGTCACGGGCAAATCGCTGCCCGTGTCGCACAAAGTCGTTTAACCCCCGTCACACGTACTTACGTGCTGAGCGACGTCACTGTTGGCGGCGAACATCCACTTCCTGAAGGGGGTGGGTCATTCGGCATCACAGCGACGTCACACAGCGGCCAGCCAATAGAAGCGGAGGGGCGGAGATGAGCGAGACGTAAACATCCCACCCACCTCCGTCCTTCCGCATAGCCGCGGGACGCAAGTAAGCTGTGTTCATCGTTCCTGGGGTGTCACACAATGCGATGTGTGCTACCCTGGGTACGATGAACAACCTGCACAAAGTAAAATAAACCATTTTTTAAAAATAAACAAGTACACGATTTGTCACTGATTTGCGATCGCTCGTAGGTGTCACACGGGACGTCGCCAACGAAGCCGGATGTGCGTCACAAAAACCATGACCTGACGACCTATCGCCCGATAGATCGCCTCGTGTGACGCCCGCATAAGGCTGCAGTGAACATTGAGATTTGGGGTATGTGATCGTGAGCACGGGCAGCATCTCCTTATGTGAGCAGGCAGTGCGTGACTGGGCTGTCTCCCCGGCAGTGGAGGTGTACATACAGATGCATGTAGTATGTACATCCAGACATGGCTCGGTCTCCCCGGCGGCCAGCAATGGAGGTATACACAGAGATGCATGCGGTATGTACATCCATATGTATGGCTGTCTCGCTGGCAGGGAGGTGCACCCACAGATAAATACACTATGTGCATCCAGATGTGGGTCTGTTCTTGCTGGCAGTGGACATGTACCCACAGATGCATTCAGTATGTATATCCAGATGTGGGGCTGTTTTCCTGGCAACCGACAGTGGAGGGGTACGCAAAATGCATGTACCGTGTTTTCCGAAAAGGAAGCCCTAGCAGGAATTATCAGTCTTTTTGGAGTAAGGCTTAAATATAAGCCCTACCCCAAAAATGAGCCCTAGTTGCGATTCAATAGTGAAGTATCCATGCAGCTTAAAAAGCTAAAGAATTCTGTAGGACACTTCATTAAAGAAAGCAAACACCCCCCAAAAGAAAGAAGACAAGAAAATCGCACAATCATACTTACAAGACCGGGATACTATGGAACGTGAGGACCTGTGGTGGAACGCATACATATACACGCATCGAAGACTGCGTTCCACCACAGGTCCTCGCGTTCACAGCATCTCAGGTCCCTATCTGCCAGAAGCAGTGCGGTATCCCTGGATGTGTGTTTGTGTGTGTGTATGACGTGTGTGTGCCGGCTGTCCAGAAGCAGGACCCCTGTGAAAAAGACAAGAAACTTCAGGGAGTGTGCGCTTAGGACTTGGGTGCGACGCAGATGTTTGGTAAGTATGGTTCTCCTGAGGTGGGGGGGGGTGTCTGCTTTTTCAGGTGGTAAACTTACCCCCAACCAGTGTTTCCCCAATAAAGGCCTGCGCAATTTTCGAGGCAAAAATAAATAAAACAAATATGACTGTCTTATTTTTGGGAAAACTGTAGCATATTCATCAAAATGCGGGGCTGTCTCCTCAACAGTGGAGGTGTACACACAGATACATATAGTATGTACATCCAGACGTCGGGCTATATACCCAGCAGTTGTGTACACACAGATGCATGCAGTGTGTACATCCAGATGTGGGGCCATCTCTCTGACACTGGAGGTGTGCACACAGATGCTTGTAGTGTATATATACAGACGTGGGACTGTCTCTCCGGCAGTGGAGGTGTATACACAGATACATACAGTGTGTACATCCAGATGTGGAGCAGTCTCCCCGGCAGTGAGTTGTACACACAGATGCATGTAGTATGTACATCCAGATGTGGGGCTGTCTCCGGCAGTGGAGGTTGTACACACAGATGCATGTAGTATGTACATCCAGACGTGGGGCTGTCTCCGGCAGTGGAGGTTGTACACACAGATGCATGTAGTATGTACATCCAGACGTGGGGCTGACTCCCCGGCAGTGGAGGTTGTACACACAGAAGCATGTACAGTCATGGCCAAAAGTTTTGAGAATGCTACAAATATTAATTTTTACAAAGTCTACTGCTTACGTTTTTCTAATGGCAATTTGCATATACTCCAGAATGTCATAAAGAGTGATCAGCTTAACAGCAATTACTTGCAAAGTCAATATTGGCTAAGAAAATGAACTTTAACCCACAAAACACATTTCAACATCATTGCATTCCTGCCTCAAAAGGAGCAGCTAAGGCCGGTTTCACACATCCGGCTTTTTGCCGTTTTGCCGGATGCGGCGCTCTCCCGTACAGTTAATACAGTACAATGACAGCGCTGTAACTTCCGGGTCACATGCGCCGGTCACATGACAGCATGTGACCGGCGCTTGTTGCGCTGTCATTGTACTGTATTAACTGTACGGGAGAGCGCCGCATCCGGCAAAACGGCAAAAAGCCGGATGTGTGAAACCGGCCTAACATTGTTTTAGTGATTGTTCCATTAACACAGGTGTGGGTGTTGATGAGGACAGGGCTGGCGATCAATCAGTCATGATTAAGTAAGAATGAAACCACTGGACACTTTAAAAGGAGGCTGGTGCTTGGTATCATTGTTTCTCTTCAGTTAACCATGGTTATCTCTAAAGAAACACGTGCAGCCATCATTGCTCTGCACAAAAATGGCCTAACAGCTATCGCAGCTACAAAGATTGCACCTCAGTCAACAATCTATCGCATCATCAAGAACTTCAAGGAGAGAGCTTCCATTGTTGCCAAAAAGGCTCCAGGGCGCCCAAGAAGGACCAGCAAATGCCAGGACCGTATCTTAAAACTGTTTCAGCTGCGGGATCGGACTACCAGCAGTGCCGAGCTAGCTCAGCAATGGCAGCAGGCTGGTGTGAGTGCTTCTGCACGCACTGTGAGGTGGAGACTGCTTGAGCAAGGCCTGGTTTCAAGGAGGGCAGCAAAGAAGCCACTTCTCTCCAGAAAAAACATCAGGGACCGACTGATATTCTGCAAAAAGTACAGGGAGTGGACTACTGAGGACTGGGGTAAAGTCATTTTCTCAGATGAATCCCCTTTTCGATTGTTTGGGACATCTGGAAAACAGCTTATTAGGAGAAGAAGAGGTGAGCGCTACCACCAGTCTTGTCTCATGCCAACTGTTAAGCATCCTGAAACGATTCATGTGTGGGGTTGCTTCTCAGCAAAGGGAATCGGCTCACTCACATTCTTGCCTAAAAACACAGCCATGAATAAAGAATGGTACCAGAATGTCCTCCAAGAGCAACTTCTCCCAACTGTCCAAGAGCAGTTTGGCGCCCAACAATGCCTTTTCCAGCATGATGGAGCACCTTGCCATAAAGCAAAGATGATCACTAAATGGCTCATGGAACAAAACATAGAGATTTTGGGTCCATGGCCTGGAAACTCCCCAGATCTTAATCCCATTGAGAACTTGTGGGCAATCATCAAGAGACGGGTGGACAAACAAAAACCAACAAATTCTGGCAAAATGCAAGCATTGCTTATGCAAGAATGGACAGCTATCAGTCAGGATTTGATCCAGAAGTTGATTGAGAGCATGCCAGGAAGAATTGCAGAGGTCCTGAAGAAGAAGGGTCAACACTGCAAATATTGACTTGCTGCATTAACTCATTCTAACTGTCAATATAACCTTTTGGTACTCATAATATGATTGCAATTATATTTCTGTATGTGATGTAAACATCAGACAAACACAATTAAAAACCAGAGGGCAACAGATCATGTGAAAATATAATTTTAGTGTCTCAAAACTTTTGGCCATGACTGTAGTATGTACATCCAGACGTGGGGCTGTCTCCCCGCCAGTGGAGGTTGTACACACAGATGCATGTAGTATGTACATCCAGACGTGGGGCTGTCTCCCCGGCAGTGGAGGTTGTACACACAGATGCTTGTAGTGTATATATACAGACGTGGGACTGTCTCTCCGGCAGTGGAGGTGTATACACAGATACATACAGTGTGTACATCCAGATGTGGAGCAGTCTCCCCGGCAGTGAGTTGTACACACAGATGCATGTAGTATGTACATCCAGATGTGGGGCTGTCTCCGGCAGTGGAGGTTGTACACACAGATGCATGTAGTATGTACATCCAGACGTGGGGCTGTCTCCGGCAGTGGAGGTTGTACACACAGATGCATGTAGTATGTACATCCAGACGTGGGGCTGACTCCCCGGCAGTGGAGGTTGTACACACAGAAGCATGTACAGTCATGGCCAAAAGTTTTGAGAATGCTACAAATATTAATTTTTACAAAGTCTACTGCTTACGTTTTTCTAATGGCAATTTGCATATACTCCAGAATGTCATAAAGAGTGATCAGCTTAACAGCAATTACTTGCAAAGTCAATATTGGCTAAGAAAATGAACTTTAACCCACAAAACACATTTCAACATCATTGCATTCCTGCCTCAAAAGGAGCAGCTAAGGCCGGTTTCACACATCCGGCTTTTTGCCGTTTTGCCGGATGCGGCGCTCTCCCGTACAGTTAATACAGTACAATGACAGCGCTGTAACTTCCGGGTCACATGCGCCGGTCACATGACAGCATGTGACCGGCGCTTGTTGCGCTGTCATTGTACTGTATTAACTGTACGGGAGAGCGCCGCATCCGGCAAAACGGCAAAAAGCCGGATGTGTGAAACCGGCCTAACATTGTTTTAGTGATTGTTCCATTAACACAGGTGTGGGTGTTGATGAGGACAGGGCTGGCGATCAATCAGTCATGATTAAGTAAGAATGAAACCACTGGACACTTTAAAAGGAGGCTGGTGCTTGGTATCATTGTTTCTCTTCAGTTAACCATGGTTATCTCTAAAGAAACACGTGCAGCCATCATTGCTCTGCACAAAAATGGCCTAACAGCTATCGCAGCTACAAAGATTGCACCTCAGTCAACAATCTATCGCATCATCAAGAACTTCAAGGAGAGAGCTTCCATTGTTGCCAAAAAGGCTCCAGGGCGCCCAAGAAGGACCAGCAAATGCCAGGACCGTATCTTAAAACTGTTTCAGCTGCGGGATCGGACTACCAGCAGTGCCGAGCTAGCTCAGCAATGGCAGCAGGCTGGTGTGAGTGCTTCTGCACGCACTGTGAGGTGGAGACTGCTTGAGCAAGGCCTGGTTTCAAGGAGGGCAGCAAAGAAGCCACTTCTCTCCAGAAAAAACATCAGGGACCGACTGATATTCTGCAAAAAGTACAGGGAGTGGACTACTGAGGACTGGGGTAAAGTCATTTTCTCAGATGAATCCCCTTTTCGATTGTTTGGGACATCTGGAAAACAGCTTATTAGGAGAAGAAGAGGTGAGCGCTACCACCAGTCTTGTCTCATGCCAACTGTTAAGCATCCTGAAACGATTCATGTGTGGGGTTGCTTCTCAGCAAAGGGAATCGGCTCACTCACATTCTTGCCTAAAAACACAGCCATGAATAAAGAATGGTACCAGAATGTCCTCCAAGAGCAACTTCTCCCAACTGTCCAAGAGCAGTTTGGCGCCCAACAATGCCTTTTCCAGCATGATGGAGCACCTTGCCATAAAGCAAAGATGATCACTAAATGGCTCATGGAACAAAACATAGAGATTTTGGGTCCATGGCCTGGAAACTCCCCAGATCTTAATCCCATTGAGAACTTGTGGGCAATCATCAAGAGACGGGTGGACAAACAAAAACCAACAAATTCTGGCAAAATGCAAGCATTGCTTATGCAAGAATGGACAGCTATCAGTCAGGATTTGATCCAGAAGTTGATTGAGAGCATGCCAGGAAGAATTGCAGAGGTCCTGAAGAAGAAGGGTCAACACTGCAAATATTGACTTGCTGCATTAACTCATTCTAACTGTCAATATAACCTTTTGGTACTCATAATATGATTGCAATTATATTTCTGTATGTGATGTAAACATCAGACAAACACAATTAAAAACCAGAGGGCAACAGATCATGTGAAAATATAATTTTAGTGTCTCAAAACTTTTGGCCATGACTGTAGTATGTACATCCAGACGTGGGGCTGTCTCCCCGCCAGTGGAGGTTGTACACACAGATGCATGTAGTATGTACATCCAGACGTGGGGCTGTCTCCCCGGCAGTGGAGGTTGTACACACAGATGCATGTAGTATGTACATCCAGACGTGGGGCTGTCTCTCCGGCAGTGGAGGTTGTACACACAGATGCATGTAGTATGTACATCCAGACATGGGGCTGTCTCCCCGGCAGTGGAGGTTGTACACACAGATGCATGTAGTATGTACATCCAGACGTGGGGCTGTCTCCCGGCAGTGGAGGTTGTACACACAGATGCATGTAGTATGTACATCCAGACGTGGGGCTGTCTCCCGGCAGTGGAGGTTGTACACACAGATGCATGTAGTATGTACATCCAGACGTGGGGCTGTCTCCCCGGCAGTGGAGGTTGTACACACAGATGCATGTAGTATGTACATCCAGACGTGGGGCTGTCTCCCGGCAGTGGAGGTTGTACACACAGATGCATGTAGTATGTACATCCAGACGTGGGGCTGTCTCCCCGGCAGTGGAGGTTGTACACACAGATGCATGTAGTATGTACATCCAGACGTGGGGCTGTCTCCCTGGCAGTGGAGGTGCACACACAGATGCATGTAGTATGTACATCCAGACGTGGGGCTGTCTCCCTGGCAGTGGAGGTGTACACACAGATGCATGTAGTATGTACATCCAGACGTGGGGCTGTCTCCCCGGCAGTGGAGGTTGTACACACAGATGCATGTAGTATGTACATCCAGACGTGGGGCTGTCTCCCCGGCAGTGGAGGTTGTACACACAGATGCATGTAGTATGTACATCCAGACGTGGGGCTGTCTCCCCGGCAGTGGAGGTTGTACACACAGATGCATGTAGTATGTACATCCAGACGTGGGGCTGTCTCCCCGGCAGTGGAGGTTGTACACACAGATGCATGTAGTATGTACATCCAGACGTGGGGCTGTCTCCCCGGCAGTGGAGGTTGTACACACAGATGCATGTAGTATGTACATCCAGACGTGGGGCTGTCTCCCCGGCAGTGGAGGTTGTACACACAGATGCATGTAGTATGTACATCCAGACGTGGGGCTGTCTCCCCGGCAGTGGAGGTTGTACACACAGATGCATGTAGTATGTACATCCAGACGTGGGGCTGTCTCCCCGGCAGTGGAGGTTGTACACACAGATGCATGTAGTATGTACATCCAGACGTGGGGCTGTCTCCCCGGCAGTGGAGGTTGTACACACAGATGCATGTAGTATGTACATCCAGACGTGGGGCTGTCTCCCGGCAGTGGAGGTTGTACACACAGATGCAAGTAGTATGTACATCCAGACGTGGGGCTGTCTCCCCGGCAGTGGAGGTTGTACACACAGATGCATGTAGTATGTACATCCAGACGTGGGGCTGTCTCCCCGGCAGTGGAGGTTGTACACACAGATGCATGTAGTATGTACATCCAGACGTGGGGCTGTCTCCCCGGCAGTGGAGGTTGTACACACAGATGCATGTAGTATGTACATCCAGACGTGGGGCTGTCTCCCGGCAGTGGAGGTTGTACACACAGATGCATGTAGTATGTACATCCAGACGTGGGGCTGTCTCCCCGGCAGTGGAGGTTGTACACACAGATGCATGTAGTATGTACATCCAGACGTGGGGCTGTCTCCGGCAGTGGAGGTTGTACACACAGATGCATGTAGTATGTACATCCAGACGTGGGGCTGTCTCCCCGGCAGTGGAGGTTGTACACACAGATGCATGTAGTATGTACATCCAGACGTGGGGCTGTCTCCCGGCAGTGGAGGTTGTACACACAGATGCATGTAGTATGTACATCCAGACGTGGGGCTGTCTCCCCGGCAGTGGAGGTTGTACACACAGATGCATGTAGTATGTACATCCAGACGTGGGGCTGTCTCCCCGGCAGTGGAGGTTGTACACACAGATGCATGTAGTATGTACATCCAGACGTGGGGCTGTCTCCCCGGCAGTGGAGGTTGTACACACAGATGCATGTAGTATGTACATCCAGACGTGGGGCTGTCTCCGGCAGTGGAGGTTGTACACACAGATGCATGTAGTATGTACATCCAGACGTGGGGCTGTCTCCCGGCCTCGCAGGAAAGTTTGCAGTGTGAATCGGAATGAGGTCAGCTCTGGAGCTTCTCATTGCACGCGGTGATTATTATTGCATCGCGTTCCCAGCCAATGGGCGGCGATGGGGCGGGGTTTGGCACGAGGAAACGTTAGAAACAGCCCCCGATTGGCTGCAGAGAGCCCGGTGAAGGGATAAAGGGACGCGAGGCAGCATAGAGCAGAGCTGTTAGCTGTGTGAGGAGCGGCGCCGGTGTGGAGCGGCTGCTCTGACCATACAGTCCATGTCTCCAGAGCAGTGTGTGTAGCCCCGCACTCCAGTGCTCAGGACGCTCCTGCCCGGGATTCTAGCACTGCTGGACTGGAGCCGTACAAACTAATCACAACTCAGCTCACTGATCATAAGTCATAAAGACAGAGCGATGCCTGCCAGCGGCTGCTGGGGCTGCCAGTGACCGGAGCGCAGCACAGCGTGGGCCGCCTCATCAGTGTGGTGGATGCTCCAGTGCCCGGATCACTGCCGGGACACCGCAGCCGGGACGCTTCCCTCGTCACCATGGTGCAGCAGAGCAGCAACGCGGAGAACACGGAGGCACTGCTGGCAGGAGAGAGCACGGAGTCCGGGGTGGGCATCGAACTGGATATGGCATCTTCTCCCACCCCGGGCTCCACTGCCTCCACCGGGGGCAAAGCTGACGACCCCAGCTGGTGCAAGACCCCCAGTGGCCACATTAAGAGACCGATGAACGCGTTCATGGTGTGGTCGCAGATCGAGCGCAGGAAGATCATGGAGCAGTCCCCGGACATGCACAACGCCGAGATCTCCAAGCGCCTGGGAAAGCGCTGGAAGCAGCTGAAGGACAGTGACAAGATCCCCTTCATCCGGGAGGCCGAGCGGCTGCGGCTCAAGCACATGGCCGACTACCCGGACTACAAGTACCGGCCCAGAAAGAAGGTGAAGTCCGGGGCCTCCAAGCCTGGAGAGAAGAGCTGCGGCAGCCCCGGGGCAGGGAGCCAGGGCGGCTGCAGCTCCTCCAAGCCCCCGATGAAGAAGAGCAGCGGCGCCAAGCTGTGCAGCAAGCCGCACACCAAGCTGCTCCTGGGCGGCCGAGCCTTCTCCGAGCAGCCCTGCATCCTGGACCACCACTCCCTATACAAGTCCCGGACTGCCGGCAGCTCCAGCCGGCAGGCCGCCCCGGACAGCAAGAAGCCCAAACACCGGCTGTACATCTTTGGCGCCCCCGGCTCGTCCCCCATGGCTGTGCCCGCCAGCCCCACTCTCAGCTGCAGCTCAGGGGAGGCCAGTGACCCCCTCAGCCTGTACGATGACGGGGCCGGCTCCATGCACAACTCCCCGGACTCTCCATCCGAGCACGACGGCTACCCGAGGGCGTCCTCCCCGGCCCCGTCCTCCTCTCACTCCTCCTCTTCTTCGGCGGCATCCTCCCCCTCCTCCGCATCCTCCTCCTCTTCCTCGGCTTCGGATGAGGAGCTGGAGGACGAGCTGCTGGAGCTGAACCCCAGCCCGGGCTTCGAGAGCATGTCCCTGGGCAGCTTCAGCTCGGCCGCCCTGGACAGAGACCTGGACTTTCACCTTGAGGCGGGCTCCGGCTCGCACTTCGAGTTCCCGGACTATTGCACGCCGGAGGTGAGTGAGATGATCTCCGGGGACTGGCTGGAGTCCAGCATCTCCAACCTCGTGTTCACCTACTGAGCCCGGACTAGAGAGCCTGGCACAGGGAACATGGCACTTATGGGGGCAGCTGCCCGAGACCCGAGCAGGGAGCACCAGTGCGGAGGATTGCAGGAGCACAAGGAGAGGACTTCTGACCATTCTGGGGCCTCAGGGGAGGCCGGACCAGCGGACTGGAATGGATTTGCACGTCTGGAGAAAGGAGGGCACCTTTGGGACTGCCAGCTTTTTCTGCACCCATCCATGAGAAGAGATGGACATTGAGACAAGGACACTACTTTGGCAAGGAGGAGCGATGTTGTTACATATTTATGTGGTACCTGGGGGGCTCTTTTACAATGTGTTTCTCAGAATCGTGATGGTGTCGGATTATTTCACTGGTGGGTTAATAATATAGCATGTTATCCTGTCTCTTTTAAGGTTTCTGTAAGACTGTTGAACAGTTTTAGTGTTAGGATAATCTACAGCCGATAGGTGGCGCTATGTTTGATTCCTAAGAAAATCACCAGCTTTTTTCTCATTCTTAACTCTTTTTTAAGGATTCAAACGCAACTCAAATCTGTGCTGGACTTATCTAATGATTCAGGACCAAATGATTTCTCCTCAGAGTATGTATGTGTTCTTCTTACTAGCTGTACATGGACAGACTGTTCGTTTTTGGGTTCCCTTTCTCATTGGTGATCCATATTGTTGCCCCTTTTCTTGTATATGTATTTCCGCCCCCATTTTCTATGTGGACCTATTTATACTGGCCAAGCGTCTTCTTTTCGTTCCCCCTTTTTGTTCGGTAGCTCTCCTTCCCCCTCTCCACCATTTTTATGTCTCCTTTCCCCTCTCCACACCATTTTATGTCTCCTTCACTGAAGGGCTAGAGTTTTAACTTTTAATTTTTTATATTTAAATGTAGACTTTTGACACTTTTAAACAAAAAAACAGAAAAGAAGAGAGATGAAAAAACAAAAACGTTTGATTATTTTCTCAGTGTATTTTTGTAAAAAATCTATAAAGGGGGTGTTTTAACCGGTTGTCAATTGCAGTTTCGAAAGACCTGTCAATACTACAAAACAGGGAGGCTGGTTGATATCTCCACCAAACAGTAATAATAAGAAAATACCACCAGCCTTTTACTTACTCCATGTTTACACACTTCAGTCTGCAGGCTTCTTAAAGTCACAGCATCCCTTCCAGCCTCGTGCACTCAGTCACACCTCCAGAGTATTCCTAATACACTGTATATCGGTTAAAAAAAACAAGAAAGTCTTTGTATTAATAATCTTGTGTAGTATTTATATAGCTCTTTATAACTCTACATCAGAGGGGTTTCTTTTTTTTATTATTGTGCCGCCATCTCCTCTGTGGAATAGTTGGCAGCACGTTGGGTTTGGCACTGTTAACGCTTCGAGGAGAGGAACAATGTTAGGTAGAACATTGAGTCACACTCGTGATAGTTATTTTTTTGGGTTAAAACTCCATGCCAGTCTCCTGGTATTACCAGAAGGCTTGCGTTTTTGTAACCTTTGGGTTACCCTTTATGGGGGTTATTATGCGAGCCAGTCTGTTATTCAATGCTTTAAAGCAGCCAGTGCACATTGTAAGCAAAAAAAAAAAAAAGGGATCCTGTAGCTTTAACTTCTAGACCACATATTTGCACTTTTTTATATTACAAAAAAATAAAAAAACAAAACCGTGCCGTTTAAACCACTGGACCTATCTAAATGCCGATTTGAGTTCGCGACACTATGTACTGCATTTTCATTCTCGTATTTGACTATTTAATCCTTTCTACTTGTCGCTAAACTATGATTGTTTTAGTCTCTTTTGGGCATGATGATAGCATATGTATTCAGGTTTCTAGCTATTGTGTTTTATGATGAAAAGATAAAAAAAAAGAAAAAAAAAAAACAAGAACGTGAAAACATCTTTGTACTTTTAAGTCTATTATAATAAGCAAAAAAAAATGACAAAAAAAAAAAAAACGATTGTGTGTTTTATGTATGTATTACATGACAGGCACTAGGACTTCTGCCGGAGCAGGCAGCTCTGTTTTTAACCTAATTTTTTACATTTTTTTGTAATTCATCCTGTGCAATATGCCGTGTAAAATACTTTGTCTGACCATCAATCCACAATACAAAGATTTGGGGCACACCTTGATGCCAGCTAACCATGGTTATTTCACTGCCTGTCAGATTGTTGATATTCTTCTGTAAATAACTTTTTTTAAAGGAAATAAAATCAGCTGGAACTGAACCCTTAAATCTGATTGGTTTTGCCTTTATTGTGTGTTCCTATGTGGAGGACGCTCAGTCTTCCCAGAGATGGGACTGTTGCAGGGGAGGCGCCAGGGACTGAAATTCAACTGTATTGGTCCTGGCGCTTAGGAGGAAAAAAAAAATCCAAAATGTAACACCCTGACTTCTATTCTGAACACGTACAGCACAAGTAGGGAAATAAAATCTTGGCAGGCCATTCTTTCAAGTAATGAGTAAGTGTCACAGCTTGTTCTGTCTAGGAAATTTCGAGGAATACTGTATGCAGACTGATAACCTCTTTGTTTCTCCAGGAAAATTAGAGTGTATGGTAAAACATATAATTAAAATATAAGGTAGAAATTAAATTATATATAGGCATAGATTTTTTTTAATTTTTGCCTTTTTGATGCAATATATTATTGTTCGTCACGGGTGTGATAGACATGCAGTATGTATCATGATCAATGGTGTATGACTTCTAAGAATCCATTGGGCAAGGTGTTTGGATAGGCTCGGAAGGTAAAGCTAGGAATCCATTGGGCAAGGTGTTTAGATAGGCTTGGAAGGTAAGGCTAGGAATCCATTGGGCAAGGTGTTTGGATAGGCTCGGAAGGTAAGGCTAGGAATCCATTGGGCAAGGTGTTTGGATAGCCTTACCTTCTGCCCCTATGTGAAACTGGATCCCTCTGTGGACACGTGAAGTGCTCTGCAAGGGATGACCCATCCAGCTTTGTGCTCTACCCTTTTGCCCCTTGAAAAAGCTAAAGAAACTCATCAGAGCTGACCTTGATGTCTACAGATTAAATTCAATGCTCTTTAGTTTCTTAGAAGTCCTACAAGCCATGATGTGTGCAGCACTTACTTGTGTGCGAACGGTGCCTGCTTATTGCGGTGCCCAACACTCCTCTTACAAACACTATAGCTAAGACTGTCATGATTTCCCATTGCTCTCGGCCTCCTGTTTGGAGGTGATCTAATAAAAATGCTGCAGAGTAGTTTCACAGAAAAACAAAATCATTCATATTGGCAAACAGTGTGATCCAAAAGAGAGCACGACGGGCTAGGCCGTCAGATATTTCCTTCTAAATCACCTGGCTACTGGAAAGGATGAATAAATGAATATAACTAGTCTGGGGAAAAAGTAAGAAATTACTGTGTCCTGTAGACAGCACCTGCCTATCTGCCTTATTACTATGGATGTCCTACTGTTCTGGACTCGTCTTCTGTAAGCCAGAGAAGATCACTGTTTTGTAAATGGGGCTCACGTTCTGGTACCAGTTATACTACATTTCCTGTGCAGCAGATGCTACAAAGGAGATTTATTGTTAGAAGAAACTTTCCCTGATGATATGTGCTAATCATGCTGGTTCTCTGGGCTAGTCCTGACGAGACAACCACTTGAGTTGTTCGCCTTAGGCCTACTTTCTCAGACCAGTCACATCAGCAAGCTGCGGTTCCATGTGCTCCTCATTGTATACAGTTGCAAGGGATATAGTAAATGTAAAATAGCAGTGTATTGTTATAATGGAGGAGACTAGAGCAATATTCATTTTTTTTTTTTACACTCATGAAGATCCCTCATGTGCATATTGACCTCTATTGGTTGGCAGACTATCCAGATATATGAATGGGTGAACGTAGCCTTAAGGTCTGTTTACACGGGCAAATCTATAGTAATAGAAGCTGTCACGGGACCCGCAATTGTAGGGCAAGGCTCCTCTTGGCGTGCTGCCCACTCTGACCCCTTCCTCGCATATCACTGCCATGCTCTCCATTAGTGCGTCCTCTGTGATACTCTTCCCCACTCATCACCTCCAGACCAGCCTGCTCTGTGTGTGGATGCATGCTACCAGAGTGGGCGGAAATGCAGAGGAACTGATGGTGATGAAAGTGGGTTGGGGGGTCCTGGCTGCTAGTCACACCACTCCATGGCAGATATGCTGCAGACATTTTCTGAATGAGGCTTGCAGAAATCCATGCACATGCCAAAACAACTGCATTAAGATGAATTCCACTAGTATTTCTTTTGCACCCTTTCCTGACTTTGGCTCAGAAATCTGCCCCAAAACATCATCTGATTCCAGAGGTTGTAAAATGTATGATATTTGTAATTAACATTTTAAAAAAAATAATGCACTATTTTCCTGGTTGGTGTACCCAAATATACTCACTCTTGTACAATATTACATAACCCAAAAAAGAGATACACAAGAAGATACATTTCTATAGTATTACAAAGTAACTATGTATATTATGACTACACACCTTTATTATGAAGCATTTAGAGTTCTATAAAACGAGATGGCCTTTAATTACACATCTAGTTACACCATAGTAATAGTTAAAGAAAAAACTGAAGATTGCTTTGAATCTAATGAACCCATAGTAAGCGAGCACCACAAAGAGATTAATAGACGAGAGGTCAGAAGGTGCCATAAATGCTTCCAGCAGCACCAACAGCTGTAGTCCTTCTGCTGTGATAAAAGAAAGATCACATGAAGTAAGAAGGTGGAATAAACTGGAAGGAACGACGGGGACTCCTGGGCCTTCTAGTTTATAATCTTACTTTTATATATGTGCCAGGGTTACCATAGGCTAAATATGTAGAAGCCAATGCTGAGTATATATACAATATATTGAAAGTGCTGGAACGTTTTCCAGAACAAGAATGAGATTCTAAACGGTGGGTGATTTGTTCTTAGCTGGACATCATAACCCAGTCTATAAACGTCAGCGTTCATAGCTGCCAATCTGCATTTAATGGGGGCTTTCCGTTTTATCACACTGAAGAAATAGCAATCAGATACTGCATTCAGGATGGATTTCTTACGCCTTACACTGCTGAAGTTTTCATTGAGCACTCGAAACATTCTCACATTTTTTTAAACATGCTTAGGTTTTTTTTGTTTTATTTTTTTTTTTACTGCATTTAAATATTTTAGAGTTTGCTACTGGTTTTGCTCCTATGGGATGAATCCAGGCAGTTATATCTGTGCGACACATTGAGTATTCAATCTAACCACTTGTGATAAAGTAATATGAAATTAAAGTAATAATCCAGACTCCAGCATTAAATTGAACCAATCACCAGGATTTTGGTATATAATCTAAAGCCAGTGCTATACTGGCACTATCAGGCTAATTCTATACATACCTGTAGTTTTCAGCTTGGATGGTTAGGTTTTGAAATCCAAAAAAGTAAAGTTTATAAAATTAGCTGCTTGTTGAGTGACAGCAGCAAAGGAGCCGATAATATATTCATAGTTATCCCCTCCCCCTGTTAGAATTAGCATAAGTATTATACAAACGATTCACTTTGCTTCTTGCAGGACCTGTGTGAGGTCATACCCATGTGACCTGGTATCTAGCTTTGGTGGCTGAGTCCCCGCCCCTTCTGGTCACATGGTATGACCTCACACAGGTCCTGCAAGAGACAAAGTAAATCATTTGTATAATACTTATGCTAATTCTAACAGGGGGAGGGGATAACTATGAATATACTATCTGCTCCTTTGCTGCGGTCACTCCACAAACATCTAACTTTTTAAACTTTCCTTTTTTGGATTTCAAAACCTAAACATCCGAACTGACCACTACTGCCTGATAGTGCCAGTATAGCACTGGCTTTACCTTATATACCAAAATCCTGGTGATTGGTTCCCTTTAATCATGTATCCAATGAATATATTAAAATTGTTAGATCATATTAAATGAATGGAACAGCAGGAAGTCTGCACAATAGGCCTCTGCATTGAAATCTTTCTGGTGAGAGTCATATCACCTGAGGCCAACAGAACACATAACTCCCCTATTTTGGTGATCAGTGGGGTCCGGCATGGGGACTCGCACTGCTCTGACAACTATAACCTATCCAGTGGAAGTCTTGTCAGTAAATGTATAGGACCATCTTAAAGGTATTCTTAGTTTTCAACTATTTGTCACAGCCAAGGTAAGGTTTTTATTCTCCTTCCTACAATGGTTTAGATGTTAAATGGGTTGTCCGGTTATATGATGATATTAATAACCAAACCTCTGGATAGGTCATCAATACCAGATTGGTGGGGGCTCGACACCCATCATCCACATGAACAGCTTCTAATAGCTGCAATAATTGCACCCCACTGAACCGTTATTGGTTCCAGCGGCATCTGGCTGTAAATATGAAATAGCCGCACTGTGTAGCTCTGTTCAGTGTGTAGGTGCAGCTGTCAAGTACTGCAGATCTTCTCCTTTCCAATAAAATAGGAACTAATATAAGGTACCTGACAGTGGCCGCTACTCATTGAGTGGAGCTTATTAGTGCAACTTCATTTATTTTTCTCATAAAGCCACCAATGGAGCTAATAACAACCCTTTTGGGGGGTGTTGGGTGTCGGACCCCCAAAAATGTGATATTAATGACCTATCCTAAGAGTTAGGCATCAATATTTCTTCGGAGATCCCTTTTAAAGGTATTATCCAGAAGTCAAGCATTAATCTCATATCCTTAGATTAGGCAACTGTTTGATCAGGTTGGATTTGACTACCAGATATCTGCCAAATAGTGAAGTATAGGAGACACAGCCATCATAAAGATACTGATACTGTTGCAGAGGTTTTCTACTAAAATATGGGTTTGTAAATTAAACCTCAAATGTCCCACGAGTCAAGATGTGGTGCATAAAAAAACAACAAGAAAAACAGTTCTTACATACAGCCTGACATTTCTGTTATATTTTTAAAAACCCTATTGATTCACTGAAACAAATATGAATGGTATTTATCTTCTTCACAGCCCAACTGATAAAACAGGCAAGTTTATGAGCAAATTTATAGCATCCAATATTTCAACTTATAATTGTACGAGATGACAAAAATAAAATAGCTGGTTACATCATCACAGGGTCTGCACACAATAGTGAACAGCCACTCACAGTTCCATCTTACATAGGCTCTTACTGCCACTAATGAGTACAGG
Organism: Anomaloglossus baeobatrachus; assembly: GCF_048569485.1. Taxonomy (NCBI): domain Eukaryota; kingdom Metazoa; phylum Chordata; class Amphibia; order Anura; family Aromobatidae; genus Anomaloglossus; species Anomaloglossus baeobatrachus. The sequence continues at coordinate 221,099,096 of NC_134358.1, read as the reverse complement.
AATGGGGGCTTGTTCTCCACAATGAACATGGAATGTGGTTAAAGGGTAAGCTGCATTATTCTGAGCTGTGCAGCATGTCATACATCTGCAGATAGCAGGCATAGTAAGGATTAGGGATGTGCGAACTCCAGATATTTGGGATCGACAGGTCCAAGTGGATTTACAACCCCCCCCCCCCCCCCCCCAAAACAGCAAAACCCGGGTTTGGGACTGGAATTAATCCCAAATATCTGCCCAGGTACTGATCCCCATATAAGTATATGAGGACCCAAATATGGTGCTTTAAAAAAATGGTGGTAAAAAGGGCTAGGGGGGTTAGAGCAGGAGCATTATACTTAGTCTCCTGGGTGGCTGTAACAATACTTCCGGAGCCGCTCTTTACCCTCATACATATTCACTTCTTCCCCCACCCACCGGCAGTCCCAGCGTCTGTGAGTGTTTGCAGTTACATAGGTAAGGATGGTTGACCTTAAGGAGATCAACATCCAGCACCGCGGAGACACCATCACGTGTTTCTCAACGCAGTGATTCTAGAACAATGCCCCCTGGGAAATATGCAAAACAAGAAAGCCACAGAGACACGATCACATGTTTCTCAACGCTGGCAGGAAACTAGCCAGGTCTTTCACCGGGAAGGAACAACCACAGGAAGGGCAGTCTCCAGTCAAGGAAACCGCCTATGCCAAAACATAGTATCCATCCACAGAGAGCTGTTTCAGGGTATTTGCCCCTCATCAGTGTGGAGTAGGAAACTGGCTAGTGGGAGCAATACTTAGTAAAAGGCTACAAAGGTAAAGATGGTTGGCCTTAGGGAGATCAACATCCAGCGGCTTTCTTATTTTGCATATTTCCAGGGAGCATTGTTCTAGAATCACTGCGTTGAGAAACATGTGATGGTGTCTCCACGGTGCTGGATGTTGATCTCCCTAAGGGCAACCATCTTTACCTATGTAGCCGTTTACTAGACATTGCTCCCACTAGCCAGTTTCCTACTCCACATTGATGAGGGGCAAATACCCTGAAACAGCTGTCTGTGGATGGATACCATGTTTTGGCATAGGTGGTTTCCTTGACTGGAGACTGCCCTTCTCGTGGTTGTTCCTTCCCGGTGAAAGACCTGGCTAGTTTCCTGCCAGCATTGAGAAACATGTGATGGTGTCTCCGCGGCTTTCTTGTTTTGATTGTTTGCAGTTAGACAGCGCCCTCACCCTGTGTGACATGTCTGAATCACACACGCGGTCAGCCTATCTATAGTGGTGTAAAAATAAATAAATAAATTGGCTCCGGATCCCCCAATATTATAATACCCGGCACATGTAAAGCACGCTGCTACAGGCTGCAGCCCCCAGCCTTAAACTGACTGTATCAAAATAAGAAGAACCCTATGTGGCTTTTTTTTCATTTAAAACATTTTAAAAAACCAGCGTGCAGTCCCCGGCAATTTTGGTGCCCAGCCATGATAAATCCGACAGCTGGGGGGCTGGTATTCTTAGGCAGGGGAGACCCATGCTTATTGGGCCCCCCAGCCTAAAAATAGCAGCCTGCAACCTCCCAAGATTGCTGCATCCATTAGATGCGACAATCCTGGCACTTTACCCAGCTCATCCCGATTGCCCTGGAGCGGTGGCAGTTAGGGTAATATAAAAGGTTAATAACAGCTCACAGCTGCCACTAAGCTCTAGATTAGTAATGGGAGGCATGTAGGAGACCCACACATTACTAATCTGTAAGTGAAAAGAAATTAACACAAACACTGAAAAAATCCTTTATTTAAAATAAAATCTGAAAAAATACCCTCTTTCTCAAATTTATTAACCCCAAACACCCAGTGCTGATGTAATCCACACGAGGTCCCATGACGATTCTGGCTCTGCTGCATACTTAAGACACATCGTGCGGGCATAGAACACCTGTGACCGCAGGTAAACTGACTTCAATGAACTCAGTGACCCCATCTTAGGTGAACTGAGTTCACAGACCTGCATCTCCTGGCAGAACACTGTGCCCTAAATCTGCATCTCTTGCCAAAAAAATTACACAAAAACTGTTTTGGACTCCGTTTCAGTGTGGTTTTCTGCCAGGAGATGCAAATTTGGTGCTGAAATGTCTGCACCACATTTCTGCCTTAAGCCACAGTGGGCAGACATGTTCTGAGCCCGTGCGCTGTGGCTTCAGTATGTAGCAGAGCTGGAATCGTTGTGGGACTTTGTCTGTATTACGTCTGAGCTGAATGTTTTTGGGGCTAATAAAGGTTTGAAAGAGGGTGTTGTTTTTGTATTTTATTTCAAATAAAGGATTTTTTTGTGGTTTGTCTTTATTTCTTTTCACTTACAGATTAGTAATGGGGGGTCTCATAGACTCCTCCCATTATTAATCTAGGGCTTAGTGGCAGCTGTGAGCTGTCATTAACCCCTGATATTACCTCGATTGCCTTTGCACCAGGGCAATCGGGATGAGCTGGGTAAAGGTCTGGGATTGTCGCATCTAATGGATGCGACAATTTTGGGTGGCTGCAGGCTGCTATAAGATATCGCACACAGCTTGGGGCTGCAGCCTGTAGCAGTATGCTTTATCTGTGCTGGGTGTCATAATATGTGGACACCCTACGCCAATTTTTTTAAATTTATTTTTATACCACTATAGATAGGCAGACAGAGTGTGTGATTCCAAGCATTCAGACACTCGGTCACACAGGTGGGTTCGCTGTCTCACTGCAACCAATCTCAGATGCCAGGACTGCTGATGAACATTGGAAGCAGTGGATATGTAGGAGGATAATGAGTGGCCCAGGAAATAATGTAACAGCTAGCGATGAGAAAACCTGAGGTTTGATGTTCGGGTCCGGAAACCGACTACCAAAAAAAGAAAGTTAGGGTTCGAAGTTCAAGTGAGTTACGAGTGCAAACCACTGAAGCGAGCAGCATTATGCTTGGGTATAAGTGATGTTCAGCCCTGTGCGAGCCACTTGCAGTGTTTGAACGACTCGCATTTGGGGTGAAATCAGCGTGATCAGATGCAGTCTGCACACAAAAAAAAACTAAAAAAAAAAAAACCCACCCTCCCCCTGAAGTGTTCTGCTTATGGCTGGTAGCATGTGCGTGGAGCCACGAAATACCCAATTACTGACTTCCATTTAGGTTCTAATCAAGTTGGTGGTCAAAAACCAAACTTTTTTAAGGTTCGAATACACCTGGCAAACCAAACTTCCAAAGGTTTGCTCATCTCTTGTTACAGCCGTGCGGGAGTCTCGGTAACTATAATGCTCCTGCTTTATTCTCTATTTTCTTTCTTTTTCCTTATTTTTTTTTATAATTACCCGGGTGGCCGAATCCGTATAGTTAAACGGAGTTCCCTGAGAACTCCATGCCTTGGGTCGGTGCACGGGTACTAGGTATCCGGCACAGATCCCAATTTTTTTTACAGTTCAGGTTCGCTCATCACTAATAAAGATATATTATTTACTTCATTATTAGCAGAGTAGTAGTCAGTGAAACCTGACCGATGTGTTATTCCATGCCTCTGCATGTATACCATCTGCACTTTATATAGCTTTACATTCAAACCTTCCCCCAAGGCTACTAAAAATGGTAGAGATGGTATTTTCATGTGCAAATTATATACATTGTATTGTATGTGTTTCTGTATTTGTTTTACTGCTGGGCGTTTTTTTTTACAAAGTTGAAGCTACTGTGTATGCTTACTTGATATATATTTATTACGTACAGATTCTTTTGGACCATTGTGCTACAACTAATAATTTGAAACCATAACTGTACATAACATATATGGTTATTAGTAATGAGGGAACTGTATTCGGCACTGCTCGTTGCTTGATTGAGCATTGGGGTGCATGGCACGCTCGATACTCAGCCGAGTATCGGGGGTGCTTGAGCACTATGCTCGTGTCCTCACCCCTCATGTTTCGCTGCTGTTCTTCAGTCACTAAACATGCAAGGATTGCCTGCTAATCACAGTAATGCTGTAGCTGTTTTGGCTACTGGCATTAGTGTAATTGGCCAGCCTTCATCACATGATCAAGTTTTATATGAGACCCAGGGGTGCGATGCTCAGCACAGTGCAGTTTAGGAAAGTTGATGTAGGAGGGACAGCTTAGATTAGAGCAGGCATACAGCAAAGGTTTACACTTGCACCTTTAGGGACTTTTATGTGGCACTAATGTTTTTTTTAAACCGGTTTACTTTAATAAAAAAAAATAATCTAAATAAACGGTGTGGGGTCACCTCTATTTTTGATAACCAGCCAACATAAAGTAGCCAGCTGCGAGCTGTTATTATGAGGCTGGGAAGGCCCATGGTTATTCGGCCCTTCTCAGCCTAGAAATAGCAGCCCGCAGCTACCACAGAATTGGTGCATAACAATTCTGGCGCTTTGCTCGGCTCTTCCTGATTTCCCTGGAGCAGTGGAAATCTGTGGAATAGTTTTGAGGGTTGATGTCAGCTGTGAATTTTCAGCTGAGATCAAGCCCAGGGGTTATTAATGAATAGGGGTCTATCAAACACCCCCATTACTAACCCAGTAAGTGCAAAGTTAAAAAAAAACACACAGGAAAATAAAATTATTTTAATAAATGCTCCCCCCACACTATCCCTCATTCTTTAATTTATTTAAAGGGAATAAACCACCAGGTTTTTGCCCTTTAAATTAGAGGCAGTGCCCTATTGGCAGTAGGATGCTGATTAAAATGATTCCTTTAGATAAGAAATCTTGATTGTAGAATAAGCCTTTTTCAAACCTTCAAAAATGACATTAAGCTTGAGCATCATTGCGGGAGTTTATGGGTCAGGTCCTCTGTAATAATTCCTCATCCTGACTTACCTCCTTTCCTTTATTTAAATTCTGTGCCGCCACCATTATCGCTGTTGGCCTCACTTGCGCATAGCTATTGTGCCATTGTCTTCAATAACATGGCGCCAGAATCAGCGCATGCATGTACCGTGATCACAGAAACAATTTTTTCTGAAGACACACTGGAAATGACCATGAGCGGTGGCGCATGCGCTGTTGAAAAAAAAAATCACTGCTCATGCGTCGCCACTGCTCATATTTGTTCCCACAGAAAATGGTCAGCATCATAATAGCAATGCACATCCACTGACAACAGCGGTAATGGTGGCTGTGCAAAATTTAAATAAGTAAATAAGTAAGGCAGGAAGAGGAGTGATTACAGACGACCTGACTCACGAAGTCCTACCCTGATGTTCAAGCCTCTGCACAAATTACGTCATTTCTGAAGCTTTGAACAAGGATTATTCTGTAATCAAGCCTCAGATTTCTTATCTAAAGGTATCATTTTAATCAGCATCTTAGTCCATTATGGCATTGTCTCTAGTTTATACGGAAAAAAAATGGTGGTTGGTTCACTTTAAAAAAAAACAAAACCTTAAGATCCAACATAATCCATTTTGTAGTGGTCTCACAACATCACCCAAACAAGGCTCAATAGGTCACTTCATGTCAGTGCCAGGACCGGAGTTTCTTACGTGTGGTGACATCAGTGCTCATGAGAAATTCAAGGTTTGGCCTGACTGGAAGTGACTCCAAAGGTCACTCCCTGTCAGCGCCAGACTCAGAACGTCTCACGCGGGATGATTTCACTGAGTTAAAGCTGCTTTACACGCTGCGACATCGCTAGCGATGTCGCTAGCGATCGCACCCGCCCCCGTCGTGCGTGCATCACGGACAAATCGCTGCCCGAGGCGAACAATATCGCTAGTACGCGTCACACGCACATACCTTCATAACGACGTCGCTGTGGCTGCCGAAAAACCTTTTTTTTTTTAAGGGGTAGGTTTGGGCGGCGTCATAGCGACGTCACACAGCAGGCCACCAATAGAAGCGGAGGGGTGGAGAGCAGCCGCATTAACGTCACTCCCACCTCGTTGCCGGAGGACGCAGGAACGCTTTTGTTCGTCTTTCCTGGGGTGTCACACATAACGATGTGTGCTGCCTCAGGAACGACGAACATCCTGCGTCCTAAAAGATCAACGATTTTTTGGAAAGGAACGACGTGTCAACAATCAACGATTTTTCCCTTATTATGGATCGTTAGTGGTCGCACGTAGGTGTCACACGCAACAACGTCGCTAACGATGCCGGATGTGCGTCACGAATTCCGTGACCCCAGCGATATCTCGTTAGTGATGTCGTTGCGTGTAACGGGGCCTTTACTGACATCACCGCCCTTGAAAAACTGCGAGTTTGGCGCTGACCGGGAGTGACCTCTGTAGTCACTCCCAGTCATCACCTGACCCAGAGTTTCTCACTTACGGTGACATCACTGAATTACTAATGTCATCGCGTGTGAGAAGCTGCAGGCCATAGGTTGAAGTACAGATTCAGGGGACGTTGTATGGCCACTAAATAATGGAATATGTGTAGAGATGAACGGACCTGTGCAAGTTCAAATTTGGTGGGGTCAACCAGACTTTAGCTTAAGTTCCGATTGAGAACAGGACTTAACCTGAACACCATTGGAACTCACTAGGCAGTTCAGCTCTCCGCCCACTCACAGCCAGCCATAAGCAGGGAACTTCAGGGGGAGGACAGGCTTTTCATTTTTTTATTTTTTTTTGTACAATAATGTTGTTTTTACCCCAGTGTGATCCATTCAAACACTGCAAGCGGCTCACACTGGGCCAAGCACCAACTATACTCGAGCACACTGATGCTCGCTTGAGTGGTTAGCATATGTAAAGCACCTGAACTCCAAACTTGAACACTGATTTTTGTTTGGGGTGGGGGAAGTTACTGTTTGAGTTCTCTCATCTCTAAATATGTTGTTTCTTCATTATTTTTTATTTACTTTTTAAAAAACTAAATTGGTTAACGAGGGTGTTACGTCTTAACTAGGCTGAGCGGATCTGGACTGTAAAAGTCCGGATTTGCGAGGTTTCAACGATATCTGGATGCCGGACCCGGGCCCGGGATTCCGGGTGCACAATCCGGATTCGGCAATTAAAGTAAAAATAAACAAAAGAAGAAATAAGTGAGAGTTTCAGACTTACCGAGACTCGGTGTCATGGCTGCACACTGCTTCCCAGTCGCACATTCACTTCCTGTACTGCGCATTGCATACCCACAGCTTTCCGTGTTTTCCCCGCCCACCGTCCGTCCTCTCGTCTGTGATTGGGTGTAGGCTGACGTGTCCCTCTGCCTGTGACAGTATCTGCCTGCAGTCATCGCTCATCGCAGCTCAGTAATAAGCTACACTCATAGCTGGCAGTCTTCTCTATGGCTGCTAGCTGTGAGATGTAGCAGAGCTGGATGTGTCGTTGTGGGACCTCATGTAGATTATGCCGGAGCTGCAGGGTGTTGGGGGTTAATAAAGTGGTGAAGGAGGGTGCGTTTTGTACTTTATTCCAAATAAAGGATTTTTTTCCTGTGTCTGTGTTTATTTACATTCATTTACAGGTTTGTGATGCAGGTATCTCATAGACGCCTGTGTCATCACAAAGCTAGGGCTTAGTAGCAGCTGTGCGCTGTTATTAACCACTTATTACCCCAATTGGCACCGCATCAGGCCAAGGGGAAGAGTCGGTAATGCACCGGGATTGTCACATCTAATAGATGCGGCAATACCGGGTGGCTGCGGGCTGAGAATACCAGCCCAAGCCAGCATTATCATGGCTGAGGATGAAAATTAGGGGGAACCGCACGTCAGGTTTTGTTTTTAAATTATTAATTTAAATTAAAAAAAAGCCAGAGTCACGCTTGCAAGAGATACACTGCATTCCCCGCCCACCAGCCATCTTGCCGCCTGTGATTGGTTGCAGTCAGCTGACACACTGCCACTCAGGGTGGGGGTGCGTCTAACTGCAACCAATTAAACGCGCTGGTGGGCGGACAAAGTAGTGAATATTGAATTGTCGGCTCCGGAATGGAAAAGTGTGACCCGGAAGGAGTTTGCCGCCATGACACAGCCCCGGTGAGTATGCCGCACTCACTCCTACCTCCCTATCCCCTCCACAAACATTTTTAATCTCCGGTTTCTGGTCCCCATTGACTTATATGGGCACCGGATTCTGGAGCGGATCAAACTCATTTTAAAACCTGGCACTGATCCTCCGATCCCAGTTGTTGGTGGGTTCGATCAACTCTAGTGTTAACCATAACACTCTTATGGGTTTGGACAAGCCAGGGGAGATATAAAACTAGAAATCCTCTGGTCCCAAAACAAGATAGTACTTGCAGTAGACCTGACCCTGATTTGTCTCTGCTTTACAGCGGAGGTTGGCACTCTAAAATCAGGTAATTGTGCCCCCATTCGTCGACAGTAGACTATAGGTTTACATGCTGCGACATCGCTAACGATATATCGTCGGGGTCATGGTGTTTGTGACGCACATCTGGCGCCGTTAGCAACATCGCAGCATGTAACACCTCCGAGCGACCTAAAACGATCGCAAAAGAGGTAAAAATCGTTGGTATTGGAGAGGTCGCTACAACACCAAAAATCATTGACAGGTGAGTAGTGAGGTTGTTTGTCGCTCCTGCGGCAGCACACATCGCTATGTGTGACACCGCAGGAATGAGTAAACTCACCGTACCTGCGTCCCGCCGGCAATGAGGAAGGAAGGAGGTGGGCGGGATGTTTGGCCCGCTCATCTCCGCCCCTCCTCTGCTATTGGGCGGCCACTTAGTGACGTCGCTATGACGCCGAATGAACTGCCCCCTTAGAAAGGAGGCGGTTCACCGGTCACAGCGACGTCATTAGGCAGGTAAGTAGTGTGACGGGTGTAAGCGATGTTGTGCGGCAAAGGCAGCGATTTGCCCGTGTCGCACAACCAACGGGGCGGGTACGCTCGCTAGCGATATCAGTACCGATATCGCAGCATATAAGTACCCTTATGAGTGTCCTTAACTGCATCCTAAGCTATAAACCAAGAGAAACACAAAAACGACAATAAAGATAAATGAAGTGCACACAGGCAGAGGGAAACACAAGGTTTGGAATTTGCAAACACAGTTGTACAGGAATGATGGAGTACAAGAAACCAATAAGAATAACAGTGTAGGTGGAAACCCTTGCAAACCTAAATGAAACAGAATAGGAGATAATTTGGAAGGAATTCACAATTATTATTATTACAAAGACAAACTGCAGGGAATAGCAATAGCATTTTTTCTGTCTGAAAACATTAACCAAGGAGCTGAGACTACAGACAGCCATCCATCCAGAAATATAGCCAGCACTAAGGCATGTGAGCAGTAAGTTTTAATACCCCCTCCAAAAAATGTGATTGAGCATACCAAATTAGAAAGTGCACAAACCTGAATAAAAGTGAAACAAGAAGACAAAGAAAGACAGACAAGAGATCCTTCATCGGTTGGACCAACACAAAACAGGCTGTGGTCCAGCCAAGAGGGAAACCGAAGGGAAGAATGGAACAAGTTGTTGATTTTCCAAGCTACCAGGAGTTGAAGCTTAACTGTTATTGGATTGAAAATTTAATTAACCACAACCACACAAACGTCACCACACTAAAGACAGGAGCTATTCTGCGGTTGCTCCTTTTTTGACCTGCTCACTAGCAACCAAAAGACCCCTTTTTAGCTCCTTCCAGATTTTTATCACATAGGAAGAAAAGGACTCCTACCGTGGCAGGAAGGTCAGCAACCTAGAAAAATTCCCAAACACTGGATGAAAACCCCCATAACAAAAAAAAAAAGCCGACGTTCCGGTAACCATGTAATTATGATTATTTAAAACAAATTCAGCAGGGACAAAAACTCCACCCAGTCTTCCTGATTAGATGAAATAAAAATGTCAAATATTGCGCTCTTTCTTGGTCTTTCCTCTGTCTGTCCATTAGTTTTGGGATGGTATCCCTAGGAAAATAACAACTTGATACCTAATCTGGAGCAATAACTACTCCAAAAGCCAGTTAAGAACTGAATCTTTCTATCAGATATAATATTTTTTGGAACACCATGTAGTCTAACGAGAAATGAACAAGGTAGCTAAACTCTTGGCAGTAAGCAACTTAGGAAGTGAGACCAAATGAACCATCAAACAGAAACCGTCCACCACTACTCACACAACAGTATTACTGCCAGAATTAGGTAAATCTTATAATCCATAGACAAGTGGGTCCAAGGTTGTGACGGAATCTTGTTAGGCAGGAGATATCCCCCTGGGGCCTGACGAGAAGCTCTAGCCCTGGCACAGGCCCTGCATTTCTGAACATACTCATCCACATCTTTATGAGTATTCTACCACTAAAAGGACCTAGAAAGAGATCTCCAAGCTGCAGAAAAACCTGGATGTCCAGCCAAAATGGAATCACTCACCTCAAGAAGATCCGTGCTTAAAGATAGCGATACCTACAGTTTATTTACAGGCAATCCCTCCGCCACACTGTCCTGCGCATTACAAATGCGCTGTTTATCAATCTACACAGTATCCGCCAGCACCCCTTCATTAAGAATTTTCACAGAATTTCCTCCCTTAATTCTTGAATGAAACTGCGAGACAAAGCATCAGCTTTAACATTCCTAGATCCGGAGACAGATCACTGAGAAATCAAACCGAGCAAAAAAAGATCCCACTTGACCAGTCTGTTGTTTGCACACTTAGCAGCATCAATATATGTTAAGTTTTTATGATTGGTAAAGACTGCTACCTTATGCCTAGCCCTCTCCATGATGATCACAAATATCATAGTTAGATTCAGCTTAAGAGAACTTTTGAGAATAAAAAGCACGGGGATGAAGGTAACCATTTTTTTTCTGTGAACAAACTGACCCCATCCCTACAGCATAAGCATCTACTTCGACCACACGAAGCAGCTCAATTTCGGGTTGACGGAGAAAAGGAGCTTTAGAAAAGGTTGGCACCCTAAGGGCGGCTTTGCACACTACGACATCGCAGGTGCGATGTCGGTGGGGTCAAATCGAAAGTGACGCACATCCGGCATCACTTGCAATGCCGTAGTGTGTAAATCCTAGATGATATGATTAACGAGCGCAAAAGCGTCCTTATCGTATCATCGGTGTATTTTCCGATATTTCTATAATGCCGGTGCAGAGACAGGTACGATGTAGTTCCTCGTTCCTGCGGCAGCACACATCGCTGTGTGTGAAGCCGGAGGAGCGAGGAACATCTCCTACCTGTCTCCCGGCTGCAATGAGAAGGAAGGAGGTGGGTGGGATGTTTACATCCTGCTCATCTCCGCCCCTACGCCGCTATTGGCCGTTTGCCATGTGACGTCGCTATGACGCCGCACGACCCGCCCCCTTAGGAAGGAGGCGGGTCGCCGGCCAGAGCGACGGTCGCAGGGCAGGTGAGTGCATGTGAAGCTGGAGTAGCGATAATGTTCGCTACGCCAGCTATCACAAGATATCGTACCTGCGACGGGGGCGGGCACTATCGCACTCGACATCGCAGCATCGGCTTGCGATGTCGTAATGTGCAAAGCCCGCCTAAGACCACATAATGGTGCCACCGCTCATTGACAGCTGACCATGAGTGTCCTTAATGGCACCCTAAACTATAAACCAAGTATAACAAAAACAACAATCAACATACAGTGCACACAGGCAGAGGGTGAGACAGGGCTAGGAAAGTGCAAACAGAGTTGTACAAGAAACCAAAAAGAATAATAGAATATGTGGAAACCGTCTCAGAACTTAAATTAAACAAATTAGAAGAAAACTGGGAAGAGATTCACAGAAACAAACTGCAGAGAAAAGCAATAGCAATATCTCTGTCAGAAAAAACTTAACAGATTAGCTTGGACACCAGACAACCATCTTTTCAGAAATATAGCCAGCACTGAGGCATGTGACCAGTAAGTATAAATAGCCCATCACAGAAATGGGATTGGGCAAACCAAAAGAGAAAGTGCACACACCTGAATAGAAGTGAAACAGGAAGGCAAAGAAAGACCAGAAATCCTTCAGCAGTTGGGCCAACACAAAACAGTCTGTGGTCCAACCAAGAAAGAAACTGACCAACAACCAGATATCACCAGTTCGAACCCTTGAGTGGAGCCATGACAGAGGGATAGTGGGGGAGTCTTTATTCAAATAAACTATTTTTTCTTGTGTGTTTTTTAACTATTCACTTACTGAGTTAGTATTGAGAGTGTTTGGTAGAACCGTCTTCATTAGTAACCCCTGGGTTTGATATTAGCTGAAAAAAACCCACCCTCTTTCATCCCTTTGTTAACCTCCAAAATACCCAGGTCTGGCGTAGTCCACATTAAGTACCACAACAATTTCAGCTCTGCTACATCTGAAGTGACAGTGATCAACCATAGAACATGACTTCCCGCTGTGATCTTCAGGCAGAGACTAAGCTGCGCAATGAGAGGTGATGTCACTCAGATTATTTATGGTCACAGTTGGAGATTCCCACGGACCTCCACCTATGATTACAGGTAACCTGACCTCAGGTGACCTCAGTAACTTCACCTGAGGGGAGATCACTGAATTCACAGACCTGCATCTACTGGCAGAAAAACACGTTTTGTTGTTTTTGCCAAGAGATGCAGATTTGGTGCAGACATTTCAACACCAAATTTGCACCTCCTAACAGAAAACGCCAACGAAATGGTGTAAATACCGTTTTTGGGCCAAGAGATGCAAATTTGGTGATGAAATTTTACACCATATTCATGAACCCAATCTACACTTCCTGGTAAAAAAAAACACATCAAAACTGCATGTGGTATGATGCGGCAGTGATGCAATTTTTTTGCCAGCAGGTGTAGATTGGGTGCAAAAATTTCAGCATCAAACCCCCAAAACTGTTTTATGCCAGGAGATACTGGTCTGTGAACTCAGTAAGATCAGGTTAGCTGTGATCGTGGGAACTTCCAGCTGTGACCACTGGGGGTGCCCACTGCCCAACAGGCATGAGTTTCCCCAGCTTGAGAATACCAGCTCCCAGCTGCCGGCTTTATCATGGCTAGGTATCAAAATTGGGGGAAACTGCACACTGTTTAATTAATTAAATATATTTCTTTAAAAAGCCACATGCGGTTCCTCTTATTTTGATACACAGCCACGATAAGTGTGCGGCTATTGGCTGCAGCCTGTAGCCACATGCTTTATCTGTGCTGGGTATCATTATATGGGAGAACCCTAAACCTTTTTTTCCATTTATTTTTACAGCACAATAGTGATCCGCAGACAGCGTCTCTGGTTGGTTGCAGTCAGAAACGTCACACATGCTGGGGGCGCGTCTGACTGCAACTAATCACAGACACCAGGACTGCCAGTGCGCAGTCGCAGTTGTTCACATGTTTGAGCGATAATGAGCTGCCCCAGAAGTAGAATGAGCTGCCCCAGAAGCAGTTACAGACTCTTTAAGTATAGTACCCCTCCTACCATGGGCGTACCCAGCGAGGGGCAGGGGGGTCAGCTGGAAATGTGTGGGGAGGGGCTGAGGACACATAACGGGGAACATTTGTGAAGGAGACACAGCCTTGTGACAGGCAGAGGAGGAGCACTGTATTCCGAGGGAGGGGGGGAGGCAGGAGTGTGTAGTGATGGGGTAGTGTAATTTGTGTCTGCAGGGGTGATGGGGAGGTGCAATGTATTATGTCTGGGGAGAGGGTAATGGAGGATGCATTATATTGTGTGTGGGGGGAGGGGTTATGGAGGGTGCACTGTATTGTGTGTGTGTGTGTGTGTGTGTGTGGGTGGGGAGGGGTAATGGGGGGTACATTGTAGTGTGTGTATGTAGGGGGTGATGTGGGGGTGTATTGTGTGTGTGTGTAGGGGGTGATGGGGGGTGCATTGTATTGTGCGTGTGTGTGTGTGTGTGTGTGTGTGTAGGGGGTGATGGGGGGTACATTGTATTGTGTGTGTGTGTAGGGGGTGAATTGTTTTGTGTGTGTGTGTTTGTATGTAGGGGGTGATAGGGGGTGCATTGTATTGTGTGTGTGTGTGTGGTGTGTGTGTGTAAGGGGTGATGGGGGTGCATTGTATTGTGTGTGTGTGTGTGTGTAGGTAGTGATGGGGGGGTACATTGTATTGTGTGTGTGTGTGTGTGTGTAGGGGGTGAATTGTTTTGTGTGTGTGTGTAGGGGGTGATGGGGGGTGCATTGTATTGTGTGTGTGTGTAGGGTGGGATGGGGGGTGCATTGTATTGTGTGTGTGTTTGGGGGGATGATGGGGGGGTGCATTGTATTGTGTGCGTGGGGAGATGGTAATGGGGCGGTGCATGGTATTTGTGTGTGTGTATGTGTGTGTGTGTATGTAGTGGGTGATGGGGGGATGTATTGTATTGTGTGTGTGTGAGGGGGAGGGGTAATGGAGCGTGCATTGTATTGTGTGTGTGTGTGAGGGTAATGGGGGTGCATTATAGTGTGTGTGTGTGTGTGTGTAGAGGGGCGCGGAGTCATTAATCGAGCTATAATTACATTTAATTCTCTTAAAATTTTTGTTTCATTCACCTTTTCCGTTCTAATATTTTACAACCTGAATGACCATGGCTTTATCCCCCCTAGTTTTGATCCTGGGTACGCCCATGCCTCCTACAATCCCCTTATCCCTTTTACCACTATTTTTAAGCGTCAAATTCTGGTCCCCACAGACTTATAAGGGGACCAGCATCCGGCCAGATATCTGGGATCAATTCTTGGCCGAATCTTTTTGTGTTTTTTCTTTTTTTAAATCCAGTTAGACCCGCCAATCATGGATACCTGTGAGTCCGGCCATTACTACTAAACATACAAACAAGTGTATCTCAATAAATTGGAATATCATCAAAACGTTAATTTATTTCAGTAATTCAATACAAACATGGAAACACATATATTATATAGAGTTATTACAAACAGAGTGATCTATTTCAAGTTTTTATTTCTGTTAATGTTGACTATTATGGCCTACAGCCAATGAAAATCATTATCTCAGAAAATTAGAATAATTAACACAAAGCACCTGCAAAGGCTTCCTAAGTGTTTAAAATGATCCCTTAGTCTGGTTCAGTAGGCTACACAATCATGAGGAAGACTGCTGACTTGACAGATGTCCAGAAGGCAGTCATTGATACACTCCACAAGGAGGGTAAGCCACAAAAGGTCATTGCTAAAGCAGCTGGCAGTTCACAGAGTGCTGTATCCAACCATATTAATAGAAAGCTGAGTGGAAGAAAAAAGTGTGGTAGAAAAAGGTGCACAAGCAACCGGATTACCACCGCAGCCTTCATAGGATTGTTAACAAAATGCCATTCAAAATTTGGGGGAGATTCACAAAAAGTGACTGCTGCAAGAGCCACCACATACAGACATATCCAGGACATGGGCTACAACTGTCGCATTCCGTGTGTCAAGCCACTCACGACCAATAGACAACACCAGAAGCGTCTTACCTGGGCCAAGGAAAAAACAACTGGACTGTTGCACAGTGGTCCAAGGTGTTGTTTTCAGATGATAGTAAATTTTGTATTTCATTTGGAAATCAAGGTCCCAGGGTTTGGTGGAAGAGTGGAGAGGCCACAATCCAAACATGTTTGAGGTCTAGTGTGACTTTTCCACAATCAGTAATGGTTTGGTGAGCCATGTCATCTATGGGTGTTTTTCCACTGTGTGTTATCAAGACCAGTCAGCGCAGCCGTCTACCAGGGAATTTTATAGCACTTCATGCTTTCCTCTGCCAACAAGCTTTTTAGAGATGGAAATTTAATTTTTCAGCTGTACTTGGCACCTGTCCAAACTGCCAAACGTACCATTACCTGATTTAATAACCATAGTATTACTGTGCTTAAGTGGCCAGCAAACTTGCCTGACCTAAACCTCATAGAGAATCTATGGGGTATTGTGAAGAGGAAGATGAAAGACACCAGACCCAAAATTGCAGACGAGCTGAAGGCTGTGATCAAAGCAACCTGGGCTTCCATAACAGCTCAGCAGTGCCACATGCTGATCGCCAGTATGCCACACCGCATTGATTCAGTAATTCATGCAAAAGGAACCCCAACCAAATATTGAATGCATTTAATGTACATTCTTTTCAGTAGGTGCCCACATTTCTGAGTTTATAATAATTTTTTCAGTTGGTCTTATATAATATTCTAATTTTCTGAGATAGTGACTTTTGGATTTTCATTGGTTGTAAGCCATAATCATCAACATTAACAGAAATAAACATTTGAAATAGATCACTCTGTTGGTAACGACTATGTAATATGTGTTTCCCTTTTTGTACTGAATTACTAAAATGAATTAACTTTTTGATGATATTCTAATTTATTGAGATGCACCTGTACATATTACAACATTGAAGTCCCACTCTAAATTCCAGGTGAGTGTGCCACTGATCACCATCTTTCCGGACAAATCACGCCACGCCTGTGGTGTTAGGGGCAAGTTATTACTTTCAGGCAAAGTGGCGCAATCTTGTAAGACAAAGGTTACAACAGGATGGAGAGAGAGAGGAAGGCCTCGACAATAGGGAGCCGGAGGTCAAGGCACCTTTTGACACTAACCTGGTTTCTGGATACTGAGCTACCCTATCATCCCTTTACAAGTCCTTCACCTCATTGCAATCATATGCCTAGTCTCTAACTGTCCCTCCACTCACCCTGTATAGTGACAAGGCCGGTGATTGCGCTATACATCATCACTACTGTTATAATACATAGGGGAAGAAGGAGAGACAGGGGCACACAGACAAAAGGATATGCAACCAACTTTATTGCTGCAGCCAAACACCAGGGTTGCAGACAACATGGCTCCAGTGGCAGAATTTCAACATCAGAACTCCATCAGCTACTAGAAACTTCCTTTGTCCAAGGTGGTCAGTACAAAATGAATCTATTACCGGCATCAGGTGATAGATCATGTAACTATTTAAAGGAAAGAGGAGTGGTCACAGATCAGCTGCAGCTGAGATAAGCTAACCAGGAGTTACTAGCAAGAAAACAAAGTGTCATTAACCCTTCCTGCACCAACAAAAAGCAAATATATTTAAAATCCAGAGTCTCACAACATCATATGAAGCTCAGGTACCATAGTTGTTACAAGGCTCCTAAAGATGGGAGACACTCGACACAAGTTTATGACTACATTCATGCTCCATATTTCCATCTGTATTGATTTTGAAAGACATCAGAATTGGATCCTAGCAGTCAGAATAAAGAAAAGTGGTCTTCAAAAAAATGTGAAACAAGAGAAAACAACAAATATCCTTGTGCGCTACTCACCCTGTGTCAGTATTATGAAATCTACTTGGAAAGTATTAAGGTGATAATAAGTATGTAACTGGAGCTTTGTCCTATAAACAGGTCTCTAAAGGATTTCTGAAAGTGTGGAGGATAGGTGAGCAGAAACATTTTCTGATCCATTCTTTTAGTAGTTTCTGTTTATTATGAATGTCTCTCCCTTTTTAGCCTATGTTGTAATGATAAAGCCAAATAAATATGGTAATAAAAAAAAATTGCAAATCTACTGTAGTATTTTCTTTTTGTTACTTCATAGAAAATTCCTTACTTTTAAATAAATAATTTACCTAATTTTTTTTTTTGCTTCAACTAAAGTGACAGTAAAATTGTACAGGCAGTCTACAGAAGTAAATATTATCTCGTGAAAGTTTATAACTGTTTACACAAAACACAGACAAACGTATCTTAACAATTCTCTGTCGCATAAAAATTAAAAATCCAGCCTAAAATCTCTAACATGTCACAAATTGGGCAATGCAAATAGTTTGTTATTTTTTATGGAACTTATATTTTGGTCTTAACCTAATGTTTGACTGCTTTCAAGAGTATTTTTCATGATATTTTTATTTTAAACTGTTTATATTATGGAAACAGAAAAGAGGGGCTGCTTTTTTTTTTCCTTTTTCTCCATAGTATTGCAGAGATTTGCAAGTTTATAAGCAAATTTTCCCTTCAACCAAAGGGCATTACTTGAGATTCTTCAATGGGGGCATTTACTTTTCTCTGTATGGCATTGCTCAATCATAAGAATGCAGCGTCATGAAGGGGAGAAAGGAAGACACCCTTAAAGAATATCAGAAGAGATTTGTCTCACTTTATCAAGCTTGCAACTCTGTCACCTGGGGTCATTACAGCGCCAGGAGAGCTTCAGCATATGAGCAGTGTTTGTCACATACAACACTCTAGAACTACTACAGATTTAAATACCTGCACTACTCATCTTCTTTCAATGTGTAGAGGACATTATATGGTACTGAAGATTAGCTCCTATTCTAAGGGGTACTTTGCACGTTGCGACATCGCTAGCATCGGCTAGCGATGCCGAGCGCGATAGTACCCGCCCCCGTCGCACATGCGATATCTTGTGAGAGCTGCCGTAGCGAACATTATCTCTACGGCAGCTTCACATGCACTTACCTGCCCTGCGACATCGCTCTGGCCGGCGACCCGCCTCCTTCCTAAGGGGGCAGGTCGTGCGGCATCACAGCGTTGTCATACGGCAGCCGGCCAATAGAAGCAGAGGGGCGGAGATGAGCGGGATGTAAACATTCCGCCTACCTCCTTCCTTCCGCATAGCCGGTGGAGGCAGGCAAGGAGATGTTCCTCGCTCCTGTGGCTTCACGCACAACGATGTGTGCTGCCGCAGGAACAACATCGTATCTCCTATTGGTGCGACATTATGAAAATGACTGATGCTACACAGATCACCGATTTTCGACGCTTTTGTGATCGTTTATTGGCGCATCTAGGCTTTACATGTTGCGACGTCGTTACTGGCGCCGGATATGCGTCACTTTCGATTTGACCCCGACGATATCGCAGTCGCGATGTCTCAGCGTGCAAAGTACCCCTAAGTCCTGGAGAAAACTTAGAAAGGGAATCTGTCAGCAGTATTTCATACCCTAAACTATATATGTATGCTTTCAAAAATAAGTCCGCAATAGCTTTACATGGCCAGTTCATTCCTCCATTACAGAGAAATCAGCCTTTGAACTAGTTGTACATCTTAAGCCTCTGCACTCCAGCTTTATTCCCCTCACAGTGCTGCCTCCTCCTGTTTTGACTGAGAACTCCTTTACCTGAAGTCACACAACATAAAGGTTATTAGCCAAGAATTAGGATGTTGCGAACAGAGCTGGAGTGACAGAGGCTTCAGATCTTCAGCCTCAAATACATATCAATTCAAACGCTGATTTCTCAGTAATGGAGGAACGGACTGACAACATAAAGGTATTGCTGGACTTGACTTTAAAAGAACTACATGCACATATGAATAATTTGGGGTGACATCTTGCTGACAGATTCTCTTTAAGGATGTTACTAAGCAAACTACATACTGCATAATGCTAGGAGGTTACATAAAAAAATTCTCTTTAATGTGAAGAATACTGTTCACTCAACAGCTGTAGCAGATGCATGAGAACTAACCAACCACCACTATCCATATTATAGTTTGCAAAAGCTGAGTAAATGACAAAATAATACGTTCTTAGGAACCGTGGAGGTCCAAAATATAGGATCTCCACCAATCATAAAGTAATGGCATATCCTAACAATATACCAACATCTTCTAAAATGGTAAAACCCTTCTAAAAAGATATTTTTAAATTTGATTACTGTTCACAGAGCACAGTAAGTGCATATTTATTGTAATATGTAATTGTATACGTCACTCCAATATTACATTGTAATGGATGCTCAAATGGGGTAACACTCCCAGTAAACAACAAATGATAATCTTGCACTTCATATATGAATAAAATGAATATTTATTTTGTAGAAAATCCAACCTAATGTTTCAGTATATAACTCAGACCTTCATCGGATTACAAAAAAAAAATAAATACAAAAAAATAGGATTAATAACTCAGTGGGACATTGATAAATGCATGCAAAAAGATCATACTGAGTGATAATACAATGTAGTAACAAAGAAATAGCAAGAAAAAAAAACAAAAGTTCAAAGCAACCTTGTGAGTTAAAGTGAATAATAGGTTTGCTGTAAACATTTGCATTTTGTTGCTATCACTTTGTTACTACGTCGTATTATCTTTCACTGATTAATATAAATATCAGATTACTACTCATATTATCACTGATGAAGGTCTGAGTTATAGATTGAAACATTACATTTGCATATTGATTGTTAATATACAGACTAAGGTCAACATAAATTGTATTTTTGTGTCTTTATTTTGTCTGTCTGGCCCTTGTTGCATCCGGATTCACATAACTGAATGGGCGGTCCTATTCTGATATTGTAAAATTACATTTCCCAGCAGCACCCTGCAGACACCTTCCTCCCTCTCCTGTTTACTCCCAATAAGCCCCCATTTTATGAGTTATAATCAAGCTAATCTAAGAGTAGAATTTACGTCATGCTTCTGTGCAGTCTCTACTCCTGTACAGTACCATGCCTGACTGATTTTATCTTCTGCCATCAACATCAGTATAGTTTCTGGTGATGTTTTGCATTGTTTGTTTGTTCTTAAAAAGCTCAAATCTACAATCCACAATAGCAGACTAGTGCTTTGTTTGTTGACTGCTGCTGACAGATTTCAGAAAGTGAAAATACAGCTCTATTGATGCATATAACAGAAGAAAATAATCTGTCATATGCATCAATAGAGCTGCATTTGCAGGCTTACATCACTAGTATTTCAGCAGTAGGCAAACATAGCTCATGTATACAACTCTATCTTGCAGTATATTGCTCCTTCCAGTTCATCTACATAGAGCCCTAGTCTAGATTATTCTTCTCTTTTTAGCCACTCTATAAAGAGCCCCATCATTCTGTATATCATTTCTCTCATCTGCCTTTTTAAAATCCCATGCTGCAGAACATTGCTTCTTTCAGTTACCAGCATACAGTCACATCACTGATTCTTGGTAAAAAAATTGTTTAAAAGAACTGAGAGTCCTCAGTGGTTGATACCTTTTAATGGCTAACTGAAAAGATAATAATAATTGCAAGCTTTCGAGACTACTCAGGTCTCTTCATCAGGCATGGTATAACACAAAATCTGAAGAGTCACATATTTATACACAACAGGACTTAGAATAGTGCAGTAAAAAAACCCCCAAAAAACAAGTTATATAAAACAGAACTATCTCTATGGCAGGGGGGCAAACTGTTGTGGCCATAAATTTTGCTGCAGTTCAGTGTGAAAGTTTTATTGTCCTCTGCTAAGGGTCTGGTCCAGGGCTGTGACACGCTCGGATGATTCTTGGTATGAACTCTGCACTACAATATGGGAGGCTCTGCCCCTTTCCGTGACCTCATGCCTCAAAGGTGGAGCACCTTTCTATACACATCCCAGAGCACAACTATGCTGGCAAGATTCAAGATGAGAAAGACTGTACTGGGCATGATTGACCATGAACACTGGAATTACTGCAGGATAGTTCCCATGGCACTGGAGGGTGATATGTGAAAAATAAAGCAGATTTTAACATGGATTATATTGGTACAAAGGTATAAATATATGTGTACATTATTATAAGGCAACATTGTGATTTTTGGAATAACCCTTTAACTAGTATTGTTTTACTGTAGTGTAATGTAAGTGCAAAATGTGTAAATACCGCTACTGGATCTAGAATGACACTGACATTTTCAATGAGTGTGTTGCTTTTACTCATCCTGCATGACAAGTGCACATTGCAGAATGTAGAAATTCCACACTGAATGTATATAAAGTGCTTTTCTCCCCATTTTCTTTAAGCCCATCACCAGCCATAACTGTCAATACACCAATTTGAAACATTTCTTCTTTGCATGTGGCGGTAATAGACTATCTTTGTTGTTTGATATTGCAACTACATCTGACTAAAGAAAATGAGAATATTTTTTCATGTGCAGCAAGTGATCACATATTCCTTAGTCCAGAAAATTGCTTTTTTTTTCTTTTTTTCACTGTTATAGAATTGAGATAAAATAGTTATAGATTAGTGATGAGCGAGTACTAAAAAGCTCGGGTGCTCGAAGCTCGGGCCGAGCCTCCCAAGATACTCGTGTACTCGGCCCGAGCAACGAGCCCAATGTTATCCTATGGGAGACCCGAGTATTTTTGTGAAATGACCCCCCGGCAGCATGGAGAAACCCTAAAAATGTCACAAAAGTCTCAGAAGAGTGCTCAAATGACATGGCAACAGCATGGGGAAGACCCCTTGAAGCATTTATCACTCAAAAGTCACAGCTGTGAACAATTTTGTCCGCGTTTCACGCCATTTTTACGGACTCACCAGAAAACCTTCCAAAATGACCCCAAAATGATTTTTCATGGCAGAAATGTTAAGGGCACATACCCTATAGTGAGATAGAGCTGGTGTATGTTACTTTTTGAGATTAATACATGAAAGATTTTACGTGAAAACATTGTGTGGCACTCCGATGTCCCTGAGAAGAGACGTACATGAAGGCCTCTTGAGTCTAATGTGCCCATTTTGAGGAAGTGAGTCTTTGTAGTATTTTCCTTTGCCAGGGCAGTCCAAAATTGTGAGGTTCACCAATGCCCCTGCATACAGACGTGCATGATGGCCTGTAAACCTGAAGTGCCCATTGTAAGGAAGTGGGTCTATTTCAGTATAGCCCTTTGCCAGGGCAGCCACAAATTGGGAGGCTCCACATTGTCCCTGGATAGAGACGTGCATGATGGCCTGTAAACCTGAAGTGCCCATTGTAAGGAAGTGGGTCTATTGTAGTATAGCCCTTAGGCAGGGCAGCCAAAAATTGGGAGGCTCCACGTTGTCCCTGGATAGAGACGTGCATGAGGGCCTGTAAACCTGAAGTGCCCATTGTAAGGAAGTGGGTCTATTGTAGTATAGCCCTTAGGCAGGGCAGCCAAAAATTGGGAGGCTCCACGTTGTCCCTGGATAGAGACGTGCATGAGGACCTGTAAACCTGAAGTGCCCATTGTAAGGAAGTGGGTGTATTATAGTATAGCCCTTAGGCAGGGTAGCCAAAAATTGGGAGGCTCCACGTTGTCCCTGGATAGAGACGTGCATGAGGGCCTGTAAACCTGAAGTGCCCATTGTAAGGAAGTGGGTCTATTGTAGTATAGCCCTTAGGCAGGGCAGCCAAAAATTGGGAGGCTCCACGTTGTCCCTGGATAGAGACCTGTTAGGTTCTTAGTGCCTCCGTGCTTGCATTTAAAAACCGCACGTGTGTGCCTGTTGGTGGCAGCTTTCCGCTGCATTTGTGTGAGTTTTGCAAAAACTTGGATATAACGCACAAGTCTAGTGAATACACATCAGCACAGCATTGCAAAATGCGCAAGGGCGTTGTCAACGAACAAGGAAGTGGACGTGATGGTGGTGCAGGCAGAGACCGAGGTTGTGTGCAAGCTCTAATTTCGCCACAACAAAGGGCCACATCTAGTCGCTCGCACGTCCTGTCCCAAATTCTTGGGGACCGCAGCAGTACACCGCTCTTGAACCAAGACCAGTGTCAACAGGTTGTTAGTTGGATAGCGGATAATGCTTCCAGTCAGATTGGCACCACCACAAACACTCTGTCTTCCACACGGTCAAGTGTCAGTAGCCGTGATACTGCACCGCACATTTCAGAACCTGATCCTCCTTCCTACCACCAGGCCGAGTACACGTCCACGGACATTACTGATCCCACACTTGGACACTCGGAAGAGCTGTTCGTTCACGTTTCCATTCACAAATTCTGGCCTCTCGCCAGCTCCTGTTGAAGTGGGCCATGACGAGATTGTATGTACAGATGCCCAAATATTTGAGCAGCCACGTTCTCACGAAGTTGGCAACGTGTCTCAACAAGGGGTGGACGATGATGAGACACAATTGTCAGGAAGTCAGGAGGAGGAGCAGGGTGCGGAAGAGGAAGACGACGTGGTGGATGATCCAGTAACTGACCCAACCTGGCAGGAGGATATGCAGAGCGAGGACAGCAGTGCACAGGGGGAGGGAGGCGTAGCATCACAACAGGCAGTAAGAAGCAGAGTGGTGGCCCCAGGCAGACGTCAGGCAACTGTTCCCCGGAACAACACGACACAAGGTGCCTGTACAAATGTTAGGTCTTCCCGAGTCTGGCTGTAATACTATTGTATGTATTGAGGATTTCGATTGCGTTAGGGCAATGACAACCAGAGACGAGTTCTTGGTGCAAGACATTTATAATATGCAACCAGCAAATATGTACATAAACGGAACAAAAACACAGTAGAACATAAATACAGGAAATACCTTCCAGGGACTGAGCGAAAGTGAATTCCCGGGACCGCGCACCGGACTCCCCCAGGGAGACCACCAAGAGCGAACCCCTATACAGGGACTGTCTGGCAATCACCCCAGAAGCCCTAAATGCGCAGCAGCCGGGACACAAAAGGGCAATAGGTAAGTCGAAAAATGTCCGTACGTGATGTGAGTCCAGAGTGGTATTAAACGGAAGGAACCGGGCAGAAGTGCCGACCAAAGACGGCAAACGGAGTCCAGGCACAGCTAGATGATACCAGATGAAGTCCAGAGTCGGTGTCGGTTGTTTTCCAAGAGGATCCGAATAACAATCAGGAACCAAAAGCAGCAGGGCAGGAGCACACAGGAAGCAGTATACTCAGGCACTGGACTAAGCTTTAGGGGCGGCTTTTAAACAGATGGACAGGAAGTAGGGCAACAGAACAGAAAACTCCATGTTAACAAAGGGCAAGCTCTTTCAAAAGAAAACTGGAAAACCCGGAACTCTGACACTGGCAGTTTTTTAAGTTGGCTCCAGATGATTCTAAAAAGGCCATTTGCAACACCTGCCATGCCAGCATCAGCAGGGGTACCAAAACTAGCAGCCTGACCACCACCAGCATGATCAGGCACATGTCAGCCAAGCACCCGACTTTGTGGGAAGTACAACAGAGTCGAGGAGCAGTGCTTGCTGATGTCACTGCTACGTCTTCGCTGGTTGTGCATGCGAGCCAATCCCCTGTCCATGCTGCCTGCGAACAAGCCTCCTCCACTCCTGCACCTGCAGTTGCCTACGCAGAAAGAACACCATCATCAAGCACGTCCTTATCCCAGCGCAACGTTCAGTTATCCATTCAGCAAACCTTTGAACGCAGGCGCAAATACACTGCCAACACCCCACATGCCACAGTTCTAAATGCTAACATTTCGCGACTGCTTGCGCTGGAAATGTTGCCTTTTAGGCTGGTTGAGACAGAAGCATTCCGCGACCTGATGGTGGCAGCTGTCCCACGTTACTCGGTCCACAGCCGCCACTATTTCTCCCGGTGTGCCGTCCCCGCATTGCATAACTAACCACGTGTCACAAAACATCACACGTGCCCTGAACAACGCTGATCAGCCAAAGTCCACCTAACCACAGACACGTGGACAAGTGCATGTGGGCAAGGCCGCTACATCTCGTTGACGTCACACTGGGTTAATATTGTGCAAGCTGGGACCCAGTCTGAGCGAGGGACGGAACACGTCCTTCACACACCAAGTTTTGCAGGCCCTACCTCAGTCAGGGTTTCACACACACTCTACAGCTCCGGAATGTCATGCTCCTCAGCCTCCTCCTCCTCCTGCGCATCCTGATCCACTTTACCCTCCACACCAGTCCCAAGCTGGAAGTGTCGCGGGCGGAGGAGGGGACGGTGCGCTCTCCCACTGCTCGGGTCCGGCTGACGCAGCTCTACGGCTGCTGCTGCTCGTTGGCTCGAGCGATGGCCGGATCCCGGGGACTCGAGCGGCGCTACTCGCCCGTGAGTGAAAAGGGGTGGTTTGGGTTTTGGGGATATTGTCCGTGACGCCACCCACGGTTGTGGTGATTGTGTGGACACCACCGCTGCTCTGGACGGGGATCCCGGGAGCCTGTGACAGGGAGCAGCTTTGTTGTTATTTCTCCCCTCCGTGGGTAGGGGGGTTGGTTGTCCCGGGGCCTGGTGATGGGGTAGAGATGGATGACAGGCGGGTTGCGGGGCCTGATGAAGTGCAGGGTCGCAGGGGCAGCGCTGTGCCGCACGGCACGGAGGTACTCACTCAGCCCAATGATGATGACACAGTTCACGGTAAAACAAGTGGCTGGATGGACGGGTCACTCGGACGGCTGCGGTTGTTCCTCCCTGCAGGTTAGTGATGACTGTCTCTCCCTGCACCTAAGTTAAGTGTTGGTAGTGATGGTTTCCCAACGGTAACCCGCTCCCTGACCTGGATATGGGCCGGAGGAGCCCCTTTTGCCCACAGGCGATGGCACTGGGAGACGGTTGCCCTTGGCGGTGGCTGTGTCTCCCCTTCACGGTTGTACGGTTGCCTTCTATCTGGACTTGGCTGTTTGGAAACCCTGAGGTCCCCTTCATTAACGGATTTGGCAAATTCACGGCGACACCAAGCCTTGCCGGGATCCGAAAGTCCTCTGCCAATGGTGCTGGCTTCTCTTTGTATACCGGTCCGGTACGGCCGGGTCACCACCCGTCCACGGTCCTTACGGCAGACTCCAATCGGCCTCCACTGCAGACGGTCACCACATCCTGCCAACCTTGCTGTCCTGTCCGGGCCACACACCCGGACCAACTTCAGGCTCTTTGCTGTCACTTTTCTCCTCTCTACTACTTTCCTCCTTCCACTTCCTTAGCTTAACTCTCACTGCCTGTGTTTTCCCTCCTCCTCGGTGGGTGGAGACCAACCGCCTGGCTCCACACCCTGGTGTGGACAACAGCCCCTGGGGAAGGCAACAAGGATTTTGTGTTTTGACTATGATATGCCTGCAGGGAGTGTGGGGTGTTTAAGTGTTGTGCTCTGTGGCCCCTGGCTTGTCCAGGGCGACACAGAAGCACTGCAGCACTGCCTCGGCGAAGCAGCAACAGGCAGTGCTGAAGCTAATCTGCATAGGTGACAAACCCCACAATGCAGAAGAGGTGTGGACAGCTCTGAAACAGCAGGCAGATCACTGGCTCACAACTCTGAACCTAAAGCCAGGAAAGGTCGTGTGTGACAATGGCCGGAACCTGGGGGCGGCTTTGAGGCGAGGCCAGCTGACACATGTTCCATGCGTGGCCCATGTGCTCAACCTCGTGGTTCAGCGGTTTCTAAAGTCATACTCAGAGCTGTCTGATCTGCTGGTAAAAGTTCGCCGCCTGTCTGCACATTTTCGAAAGTCACCTACTGCTTCAGCCGGCCTTGCCGGCTTAAGACGCCGTTTGCATCTTCCGGCACACAGACTGGTGTGTGATGTCCCCACGCGTTGGAATTCAACTCTGCACAAGTTGGTCAGGATATGTGAGCAGAAGAGGGCAGTTGTTGAGTACCTGCATCACCTAAGCCGTCGGGAAATGGGTCAAACTCCACACATAACACCTGAGGAGTGGAGATGGATGTCCGACCTATGCACCATCCGCCAAAACTTTGAGGACTCCACCAAGATGGTGAGCGGCGATGACGACATTATTAGCGTCACCATACCGCTTCTCTGCCTTCTAAAATGGTCTCTGCTCAAAAAACAACCATGATGCATTGCAGGCGGAGCGCGATGAGTTTGAGCAAGAAACAGTAGTGGGTGTGGGTGATGATAACACACAGCCCAGCCTCGTCTCATCACAACGTGCAGTGGAGGACTATGACGAGGAGGAGGATGAAGACATGGAGCAACTCTCTGGCCAAATTGAGGATATGACATGCAGTCATATCCTCGGTTCAGCGTGGCTGGCCAGAGGACAGGGTAGATGATGAGGAGGAGGAGGAGGAGGACAGCATGTTCAGTCATCGTGTTGGTCAGGATACTGAAGTGATGGCTGTTAAGAGTCTGGCACACATGGCTGACTTTATGGTAAGCTGCCTGTCTCGTGACCCTCGCGTTAAGAACATCTTGGCCGACAATCATTACTGGTTGGTAACACTGTTAGACCCACGCTAAAAGGAGAACTTTATGTCTCTTATTCCCGAGGCGGAGAGGTCAGGCAAAATGCAGCAGTTCCAGATGGCCATAGTCACGGAAGTAGGCAAAGCATTCCCCTCACAAAACGCTAGCGGCATAGGTCATGAATCAGTGGACAACCGAGGCGTACAGCCGAGAGAGGCACAAGTCCAATCCGCCAGAGGTAGGGGAACAGTCTTTAAGATGTGGGACAGTTTTCTCAGCCCCTCACGTACCACAGCCCCTGAGGTGCGGGGTAGTGCCACAAGAAATCCTAAGTTTGCCCAGATGCTGAAGGAGTACCTTGCAGATCGAACAACTGTACTCCGACATTCCTCTGTGCCTTACAATTATTGGGTATCCAAGCTGGACACGTGGCATGAATTGGCTCTCTACGCCTTGGAAGGCCTGGCCTGCCCTGCTGCTAGCGTTTTGTCAGAGCGTGTTTTTAGTGCCGCAGGTGGAATCATTACAGATAAACGCACCCGCCTGTCAACTGAAAATGCTGACAGGCTGACTCTGATCAAGATGAACAAGGGTTGGATTGGGCCAGACTTCACCACACCACCAGCAAATGAGAGCGGAATTTAAAGTTTGCCATGTACCTCCACTCACCCATGGGTACACACTTCTGGACTTTGGATAATCGCTGGACTGCTCCTCCTTCTCCTCATGCGCCACCATGATGATGACCGTTACAAATTGCAATACTTAGGCCTTTGTTTCAGGTATACCCCCAGTGGTAAATTTTTTCGCCCATTCTTTGCAGAATGGACATTACAACGACAGGAGACCCGCTCCTTTGCAATGGGAACAATGTTTTGAG
The DNA here is from genome assembly GCF_048569485.1 of Anomaloglossus baeobatrachus. Taxonomy (NCBI): domain Eukaryota; kingdom Metazoa; phylum Chordata; class Amphibia; order Anura; family Aromobatidae; genus Anomaloglossus; species Anomaloglossus baeobatrachus. The sequence continues at coordinate 221,070,485 of NC_134358.1, read as the reverse complement.
GCCCTCATGCACGTCTCTACCCAGGGACAACGTGGAGCCTCCCAATTTTTGGCTGCCCTGCCTAAGGGCTATACTACAATAGACCCACTTCCTTCCAATGGGCACTTCAGGTTTACAGGCCCTCATGCACGTCTTTATCCAGGGACAACGTGGAGCCTCCCAATTTTTGGCTGCCCTGCCTAAGGGCTATACTACAATAGACCCACTTACTTACAATGGGCACTTCATGTTTACAGGCCATCATGCACGTCTCTATCCAGGGACAATATGGAGCCTGACGCTGCCACCGACTGCCACACATGTGCTGTTTTTAAATGCAAGCACGGACGCAATAAGAACCTAACTGGTTTTTAGGAGCGACAATTACTGAGAAGTCTGACACTATCAGACACTGCTGACTGACGTGTATTATACACTAGACTTGTGCGTTATATAATAGTTTGTGCAAAACGCGCACCTGTACCCTGCCACCGACTGCCACACACGTGCTGTTTTTAAATGCAAGCACGGACGCAATAAGAACCTAACTGGTTTTTAGGAGCGACAATTACTGAGAAGTCTGACACTATCAGACACTGCTGACTGACGTGTATTATACACTAGACTTGTGCGTTATATAATAGTTTGTGCAAAACGCGCACCTGTACCCTGCCACCGACTGCCACACACGTGCTGTTTTTAAATGCAAGCACGGACGCAATAAGAACCTAACTGGTTTTTAGGAGCGACAATTACTGAGAAGTCTGACACTATCAGACACTGCTGACTGACGTGTATTATACACTAGACTTGTGCGTTATATAATAGTTTGTGCAAAACGCGCACCTGTACCCTGCCACCGACTGCCACACACGTGCTGTTTTTAAATGCAAGCACGGACGCAATAAGAACCTAACTGGTTTTTAGGAGCGACAATTACTGAGAAGTCTGACACTATCAGACACTGCTGACTGACGTGTATTATACACTAGACTTGTGCGTTATATAATAGTTTGTGCAAAACGCGCACCTGTACCCTGCCACCGACTGCCACACACGTGCTGTTTTTAAATGCAAGCACGGACGCAATAAGAACCTATCTGGTTTTTAGGAGCGACAATTACTGAGAAGTCTGACACTATCAGACACTGCTGACTGACGTGTATTATACACTAGACTTGTGCGTTATATAATAGTTTGTGCAAAACGCGCACCTGTACCCTGCCACCGACTGCCACACACGTGCTGTTTTTAAATGCAAGCACGGACGCAATAAGAACCTAACTGGTTTTTAGGAGCGACAATTACTGAGAAGTCTGACACTATCAGACACTGCTGACTGACGTGTATTATACACTAGACTTGTGCGTTATATAATAGTTTGTGCAAAACGCGCACCTGTACCCTGCCACCGACTGCCACACACGTGCTGTTTTTAAATGCAAGCACGGACGCAATAAGAACCTAACTGGTTTTTAGGAGCGACAATTACTGAGAAGTCTGACACTATCAGACACTGCTGACTGACGTGTATTATACACTAGACTTGTGCGTTATATAATAGTTTGTGCAAAACGCGCACCTGTACCCTGCCACCGACTGCCACACACGTGCTGTTTTTAAATGCAAGCACGGACGCAATAAGAACCTAACTGGTTTTTAGGAGCGACAATTACTGAGAAGTCTGACACTATCAGACACTGCTGACTGACGTGTATTATACACTAGACTTGTGCGTTATATAATAGTTTGTGCAAAACGCGCACCTGTACCCTGCCACCGACTGCCACACACGTGCTGTTTTTAAATGCAAGCACGGACGCAATAAGAACCTAACTGGTTTTTAGGAGCGACAATTACTGAGAAGTCTGACACTATCAGACACTGCTGACTGACGTGTATTATACACTAGACTTGTGCGTTATATAATAGTTTGTGCAAAACGCGCACCTGTACCCTGCCACCGACTGCCACACACGTGCTGTTTTTAAATGCAAGCACGGACGCAATAAGAACCTAACTGGTTTTTAGGAGCGACAATTACTGAGAAGTCTGACACTATCAGACACTGCTGACTGACGTGTATTATACACTAGACTTGTGCGTTATATAATAGTTTGTGCAAAACGCGCACCTGTACCCTGCCACCGACTGCCACACACGTGCTGTTTTTAAATGCAAGCACGGACGCAATAAGAACCTATCTGGTTTTTAGGAGCGACAATTACTGAGAAGTCTGACACTATCAGACACTGCTGACTGACGTGTATTATACACTAGACTTGTGCGTTATATAATAGTTTGTGCAAAACGCGCACCTGTACCCTGCCACCGACTGCCACACACGTGCTGTTTTTAAATGCAAGCACGGACGCAATAAGAACCTAACTGGTTTTTAGGAGCGACAATTACTGAGAAGTCTGACACTATCAGACACTGCTGACTGACGTGTATTATACACTAGACTTGTGCGTTATATAATAGTTTGTGCAAAACGCGCACCTGTACCCTGCCACCGACTGCCACACACGTGCTGTTTTTAAATGCAAGCACGGACGCAATAAGAACCTAACTGGTTTTTAGGAGCGACAATTACTGAGAAGTCTGACACTATCAGACACTGCTGACTGACGTGTATTATACACTAGACTTGTGCGTTATATAATAGTTTGTGCAAAACGCGCACCTGTACCCTGCCACCGACTGCCACACACGTGCTGTTTTTAAATGCAAGCACGGACGCAATAAGAACCTAACTGGTTTTTAGGAGCGACAATTACTGAGAAGTCTGACACTATCAGACACTGCTGACTGACGTGTATTATACACTAGACTTGTGCGTTATATAATAGTTTGTGCAAAACGCGCACCTGTACCCTGCCACCGACTGCCACACACGTGCTGTTTTTAAATGCAAGCACGGACGCAATAAGAACCTAACTGGTTTTTAGGAGCGACAATTACTGAGAAGTCTGACACTATCAGACACTGCTGACTGACGTGTATTATACACTAGACTTGTGCGTTATATAATAGTTTGTGCAAAACGCGCACCTGTACCCTGCCACCGACTGCCACACACGTGCTGTTTTTAAATGCAAGCACGGACGCAATAAGAACCTAACTGGTTTTTAGGAGCGACAATTACTGAGAAGTCTGACACTATCAGACACTGCTGACTGACGTGTATTATACACTAGACTTGTGCGTTATATAATAGTTTGTGCAAAACGCGCACCTGTACCCTGCCACCGACTGCCACACACGTGCTGTTTTTAAATGCAAGCACGGACGCAATAAGAACCTAACTGGTTTTTAGGAGCGACAATTACTGAGAAGTCTGACACTATCAGACACTGCTGACTGACGTGTATTATACACTAGACTTGTGCGTTATATAATAGTTTGTGCAAAACGCGCACCTGTACCCTGCCACCGACTGCCACACACGTGCTGTTTTTAAATGCAAGCACGGACGCAATAAGAACCTAACTGGTTTTTAGGAGCGACAATTACTGAGAAGTCTGACACTATCAGACACTGCTGACTGACGTGTATTATACACTAGACTTGTGCGTTATATAATAGTTTGTGCAAAACGCGCACCTGTACCCTGCCACCGACTGCCACACACGTGCTGTTTTTAAATGCAAGCACGGACGCAATAAGAACCTAACTGGTTTTTAGGAGCGACAATTACTGAGAAGTCTGACACTATCAGACACTGCTGACTGACGTGTATTATACACTAGACTTGTGCGTTATATAATAGTTTGTGCAAAACGCGCACCTGTACCCTGCCACCGACTGCCACACACGTGCTGTTTTTAAATGCAAGCACGGACGCAATAAGAACCTAACTGGTTTTTAGGAGCGACAATTACTGAGAAGTCTGACACTATCAGACACTGCTGACTGACGTGTATTATACACTAGACTTGTGCGTTATATAATAGTTTGTGCAAAACGCGCACCTGTACCCTGCCACCGACTGCCACACACGTGCTGTTTTTAAATGCAAGCACGGACGCAATAAGAACCTAACTGGTTTTTAGGAGCGACAATTACTGAGAAGTCTGACACTATCAGACACTGCTGACTGACGTGTATTATACACTAGACTTGTGCGTTATATAATAGTTTGTGCAAAACGCGCACCTGTACCCTGCCACCGACTGCCACACACGTGCTGTTTTTAAATGCAAGCACGGACGCAATAAGAACCTAACTGGTTTTTAGGAGCGACAATTACTGAGAAGTCTGACACTATCAGACACTGCTGACTGACGTGTATTATACACTAGACTTGTGCGTTATATAATAGTTTGTGCAAAACGCGCACCTGTACCCTGCCACCGACTGCCACACACGTGCTGTTTTTAAATGCAAGCACGGACGCAATAAGAACCTAACTGGTTTTTAGGAGCGACAATTACTGAGAAGTCTGACACTATCAGACACTGCTGACTGACGTGTATTATACACTAGACTTGTGCGTTATATAATAGTTTGTGCAAAACGCGCACCTGTACCCTGCCACCGACTGCCACACACGTGCTGTTTTTAAATGCAAGCACGGACGCAATAAGAACCTAACTGGTTTTTAGGAGCGACAATTACTGAGAAGTCTGACACTATCAGACACTGCTGACTGACGTGTATTATACACTAGACTTGTGCGTTATATAATAGTTTGTGCAAAACGCGCACCTGTACGCTGCCACCGACTGCCACACACGTGCTGTTTTTAAATGCAAGCACGGATGCAATAAGAACCTAACTGGTTTTTAGGAGCGACAATTACTGAGAAGTCTGACACTATCAGACACTGCTGACTGACGTGTATTATACACTAGACTTGTGCGTTATATAATAGTTTGTGCAAAACGCGCACCTGTACCCTGCCACCGACTGCCACACACGTGCTGTTTTTAAATGCAAGCACGGACGCAATAAGAACCTAACTGGTTTTTAGGAGCGACAATTACTGAGAAGTCTGACACTATCAGACACTGCTGACTGACGTGTATTATACACTAGACTTGTGCGTTATATAATAGTTTGTGCAAAACGCGCACCTGTACGCTGCCACTGACTGCCACACACGTGCTGTTTTTAAATGCAAGCACGGACGCAATAAGAACCTAACTGGTTTTTAGGAGCGACAATTACTGAGAAGTCTGACACTATCTGGACTGTTTTACACTGTGTACACCAGCCCCAGATATGATGAAGGCTGGTATACGGTCACCACTACCCTGCCTGCCTGCCTGCCTGTATACTGCTACAATAGTCCTGACAAGGACTCTTCTGGTCACTAGCCTGTATTCCGACCTGGCTATACCCTGCCTGTATATAGCAACAATAGTCCTGAGAAGGACTCTGCTACTGTACTCCGACCTGGCTATACCCTGCCTGCCTGTATACAACTAGAATAGTCCTGAGAAGGACTTCTGGTCACACTGTTTGCAGCCCTGCTCCGGAACTAACTATAAAGGGCCGCAAAGCTTTCCCTGAATCAGCGACACTCTCCCTGCACTGACTGTCTGGATAGTTGTGAGCAGAGCACAGCGCGCCGGCCGATATAAAGGCTCGGTCACGCTGTGCAGGCCGGCCAATCACTGCAATTCCACAACTAACAGGGCTGTGGCATTGCAGTGGTCTGCCAGCCAATCCCTGCATGAGGACTGGCTCTCAAAAGAGCGCCAACATGCAGAAATGAAGACCACAAGTACAGCACGAGTATCGCGAGATTACTCGGTCCCCGCCGAGCAGCCCGAGTACAGCGATACTCGTGCGAGTACCGAGTAGTGACAAGCATGCTCGCTCATCACTATTATAGATATTATAGTGTGCAGTATTCTTAAGAGATGATATGGCAGATTGTCATTGTACTCTCCATATAGCTTACTTAGCATTACATTACTTATGATGCAGCCTTTGTAATGGTACCATCTATTGTGCGTGCTTTGCCATAGTCCACTTGGTGTACTTTTAAAACATAATTATTTTAATTTTGTTAAAGGAAAAACAATAGAATGCTAAAAAAGCAATTACCATGTTACCCAGGTAAACAGATTGTATTTTATTGGGTGTTTCACAACTTTATTCTACGATCACATAGAGAGGCTACTAGCAAACAAGATAGTAACATTTAAAGTGAACATTCAATTTAAGCTACTATTTCTTGAGGAAAACAAAAGCATTTTGTAATATATCGCTTTTACCAAATTGTTTTGATTTCCTGCTGCCAGTCCTATTTTATCCTGTTGGGGCTGACAACATAAAACTGCAATTATCCACATGGATGCCATCAGCATGAGCTATAGATGATGGGTCCATAGCAAAACAGAACTGTTTATGTAGGGGACAATATTCTGGAATAAAAAATAACTGCAAGAAGAAAAGGATTCATGTAGTGTTAAAAAGTTACGCTTGCACATAAAGTGATATTTTTTAACACAGTTTTTTATTTGACTGTTACACTTTTCTTTTTTTCTGTTTGGTTTCATAGTTTCTGATAAGACAACCAAGTAAAACTTATAGTATTAGACTTTGTTATTTTTCTAATAAGGAAACTGATCCAAAATCACATCTCTGTGAGTGGCAAAAGTATGTGAACATTTAGAATTAGCACGTGAAATTAGAGTGCTATTTTAAATGCAATGACAATCAGGTCTGTCGCCCGCCCGCAATGTTCTGCAATGTTCTGCTGCATGCACGCCTGTCCACAATGCTCTGCTACATGCACGCCCACCTGCAATGCTCTGATGCATGCATGCCTGCAATCCTCTGCCGCACGCATGCTTGCAATGCTCTGCTGCATGCACATCCACCCGCAGTGCTCTGCCGCACGCACGCCCGCAATGCTCTGCTACTTACACGCATGTTCGCAATGCACTACCGCACGCATGCAATGCTATGCTACTTGCATGCCCACACGCAATGCTCTGCCACACATGCCTGCACACAATGCTCTGCTGCACGAATGCCCGCACTGCTTTGCCACACGCACACCCACAATGCTCTGCCACATGCATGCTGCAATGCTCTGCTGCATGCATGCCCGCCCGCAATCCTCTGCAGCACGCACGCAATACTCTGCCGCACGTATGCCTACAATCTTCTGCCGCACGCATACCTGCAATGCTCTGCTGCATGCACACTCACTTGCAGTGCTCTGCTGCATGCATGCCCGCAATGCTCTGCTGCATTCATGCCCGCCCGTAGTGCTCTGCCACACGCATACCCGTAATACTCTGCCGCACGCATGCCCATAATGCTCTGCCGCATGCCCACCTGCAATGCTTTGCTGCACGCATGCAATGTTCTGCTGCATGCACACCAGTGTATACCGCACTCCGCTGAATTCCTTGCTCTGCTGTATACCGCACTCCGCTGTATTCCACTGTATACTGCACTCCTCATTATACTGTGCTCTGCTGAGCTGAGGAGCGGAGACCCGAGGTGAGCACACGAGAGCAGGGGGAGCGACAGGGTGGGTGAGGGGGGAGTGGCGGCAGCGGTTCGAAGGGTAGCGGCGGAGGGGGGAGCGGCAGAGAGGGGAGGTTAGCAGCGAAGGGGAAAGCAGTGGGAGTGTGTGGCGGTGGCAGCAGCTGGGGGAGAGGGTAGCGGTGGCAAGGGTGGAGGATAGTGGCGAGGAGTGGGTAGCAGGGGCAGAGGCTGGAGGTTAGCGGCAATGACCCAGTGCCGGCACTCAGACATCCCGAACGAGTGACAGGGGGAAAGTGCAGCACACAACATACGCTGTGAGCTCCACAAAGATAGCGCCGATCTCCTCTCTCTGTTGTGATCTGGAAAGCCCAGGGGGCGTATCCAGCTCACAGCAGGGAGCTCTATGTGTTAAGTTTAGGGGTTGGAGTCCATCTATCAGACCCAATGCCCAGGGCACTGCCGTATTTGAGGTGAGTAACTGTCGTTGCACACAGCAAATCCAAGATGGCAGCGCCAAGTGTTTCAGTAAAACTAGAATTAAATAAAAACTAAATAAACAGTGAATTTAATTTTGTATTAAAAATACTTGATTTCATAAGCACTATTATTACTACAGAAATAAAAAAATAAACACCTTACCTTTAATAAAATGATGAGGAGTTTTCCCCATTTTTGATAACTAGCCTAGGTAAAGCAGACAGCTGAGTGCTGATAATAGACTGGGAAGGGCCATGGTTATTGGCCCCTTCCCAGCCTAAAAATACCAGCCTGCAGCTGCCCAGAATTAGTGCATCACATTAGATGAGCTAATTCTGGCACTTTGCCCGACTCTTTACAATTGCCCTGGTGCGGTGACAATCGGGTTAATATTTTTTAAGGTTGATGTTAGCTGTGTAGTGTCAGCTTGCATCAAGCCCAGGGGTTAGTAATAGAGACCTGTCTATCAGACGCCCCCATTGCTAATGCAGTAACCCCAAAAAAACAAACAGTTTTTTCCTGTTTTATTTGAATAAAGACTCCCCCATACTATCCCTCGTTCAGCAATTTATTATCAAAAATGATCCGATAAAGCACCTCTATTGTAGTCCACGTTCCCCAACTGCAGCTCCAGCAACTATGAATAGCAGTAAAGTATAGCTATTCACAAGCACCAGGTAGTGACAACAGCGCTCATCAGCATTGCTGGGCCTTGATGAGCGCAGCGTTGAGCCAGCGGCTCTGATGAGAGTTGTCGTCACTACCCGGTGCCTGTGAATGGCTTTACTTTACTGCTATTTAGAGTTACTAGAGATGCATTAGGGGAACAAGAACTATGACAGAAATTATTGGGAACATTTTTGATAAAAAAATTGGTGAATGACTGGTAGTATCAGAGTAGTTTTATTCAAATAAACTCTTATTTCCTGTGTGAGTTTTTGTTATTACCGTGTTAGTAATGGGTGTGTTGCCATTACACAACTGACATTAATCACAAAAAATATTACCCCATTTACCACCGCAGCAGGGCATTTGGGAAGAGTCTGGCAAAGCACCAGGATATGTGCATCTAATGTGTTGTGCCATTTCTGAGAGGGCTGCGGGCTATTTTTAGGCTGGGAAGGACCAAATAATCATGGCCCTATCCAGGCTGATAATATTAGCCCCCTGCTCTCCACTTTACCTTGGTAGATTATCAAAAATAAGGGGGACCCCACACCAATTTTTTTAAATAATTTATTAGCTTACACCAGGCCATAACACCCTTTAGTGCCACATGAAGTTCACTAAAGATGGCAAATGTACAAACCCTGCTCTAATCTAAGCCTTCCCTCCTAGATGAAATCGCCCTGAACTGCTTCCAGAGGAGAGTATGCTGCGCATCACGCTCACCTGGTCTCTTATGAGATCTGATGACATGATGCGGCCAGCCAATCTCAGTAATGCCAGTAGCCAACATGGCTACGGCATTACCGTGTATGGCAGGCATTCCCTGCATTTTTATTAGCTGTTTAACAGCTGCAAAACATGTGGGGCAGGGACATGGAAAAAAATATATATATTTTTTTTCACAATAAATGCATTTTTAAATTCAGCAAACTGTCCATATATTAAAAAAAAAATGTAAAGACTTTTTCTCACGAGAGAAACAATAGTGGGAAATATAAAGCACTTCAAGACTTTAACATTTGTTTCGATTTATTTTTAACATCAAAATATTATATTGCTGATAAATGTTCTATCATCTGTGAAGAATAATGCAGTCTGATGTGACGTCTGTCTGCCACAAAGTTATCTGTATTAAATAGGCTACTTTAAGGTAAGAAGCTATAATTATTGCCAGACTGTGCCTATTTGAGGCTGAAAAAATCCTTTGCTGGATTCAAGAAAAACTACTTAGCTTAGGCAGTTATGTTCCAAGAAGAGCAGATTTTGTATTAAAATCTAGACCAGCTTTGTAAAAAGTGCTCTCAAAGCACTCTAGGCTGTTGCTCTAGTCCCATTTACACAAGTCAAAAAAATATTCTCCTAAGCAATTACTGTTAAACATCTTTGTCAAGTTAAATAGGATACAGACATTTTACTTTGAGTGAAATACTTAGGAACACACTCAACAAAATTGTTTTTCTGCAGTGGCTTTGTTTTCAGGTCTTGTCCTTTTTTTAGTCCCTGTATACTAAGATTAATACAGATCTACACAGAAAGTATACGCCTGCTGTGTCTTAAAGAATTCTACAGAAAGTTCAGCAGGGTAATCTGGAATTTTTAGTATCTGACACCTGTATATTGTAGTTAGTATATGGCACCATTGTTAGGCAATACCCCGCTTAAGTGCTCAGAATAGTAAAATCTGCCAATATGGCTGGTATCCAAAAACATTACTGGTTTGCTCTAAGTCACATCTCATGTTGTATTTTGACAGGTTTGTTACTGTAAAAAAACAGGTTCCGTATGCAAGACAACACTAGACCCATAACTGATGACGTAAACCCAGCTTTCTGACACTTGGCACTACATTGCAACTCAAAATTCTTTGGTAATCTTCAGATTTCATGATGCCTCGCACACAGTCAAGGCACCCTGTGCCAGAGACAGCACAATAACCTGAAAACATCTTTGAACCTCCGCCATATTTGACTGTCGGTACTGTGTTCTTTTCTTTGTAGACCTTATTCTTTTTCGGTGAACAGTAGAATGATGTGCTTTAGTAAAAAGCTGTATCCTGTTACCATCTGTTCGCAAAATGCTTTCCTAAATTTTGGCAAACTGCAGTCTAGTTTTTTGGTGTCTTGTGTCAGCATTGCAGTTCTTATTGGTTTCATTCCATAATGTTTCATTTCATGCAAATGTCAACAGAGAGTAAGCCCTCACATTGCTGCACCCTAAGCCTGCAAGACAGTTTGAATTTCTTTGGAACCTGATTGGGACTGCTTTTCCACTATCTGGACTGTCCTGTGTTGTAACCATGCATGATTTTTTCTCTGGTGTCCACATCCAGGGAGATTAGCTACAGTGCCAAGGGTTGTAAACTTCTTGATTATAAAACTCACCATGGACAAATGGACATCAAGATCTTTGGAGATGGACTTGTAATCTTTTGATTGTTATTTTTCATGAATTTTGGTTCCCGAGTACTCAGGAAGTTCTCCTTTTCTGTAATCTATACTTAGCGTGGAACCCACAGACACACAATGCAATGATTTAGTCAATTTCTCCCCTTTGTATCTGGTTTCTGGTTTGATTTTCATATTGCCAAACTTGTTGCTTGCCAAAAGTTAGTTTGAATGAGCATCAGATGCTTGAAATGAAGTTGTTTACCCACAATTTTGGAATGGTGTCAACAATTTTGTTCCTCCCATTTTAAGATTTTTATGTAAAACTATGTCCAATTTTCCTTTTTCTTCTCTGTTTTTGTATTGTTCCAGTACACACTGTTACGCTCGCTGCTGGTGATGAGGCGGCAAGCGGGATTGGACCTACATAGGGGGTTCCGGGCTTACCCAAACATGGGAGGGGCTTGACTAAGTGCCAACTGAAACAGACTCCTGGTGCCACTCCTAGGGCTGTGACCGTGACCGTGACTGTGAAAGTTTAACCCCAGAGCAGGAAGAGGCTCAGGTATGGACAGACTCACTTAGAGGCTGGCAGATTCTCTAGTGCTGACAGGTGCAGCAAGGGTGTCTGAGGCAGAGAGGACCATTCAGTGGACAGGCAGAGTCTCTAGTATTGACGGGTGCAGCTGGGACAGCTGAGGCAGAAATTTATGAGGGCATGGCTGGGACTAGCAGTCTCTAGTACTGACAGGTGCTATGACTGTTGAGGCAGACAAGACCATTAGGTGGACAGGTGGGTACAGAGAGCACAGCCGGGTTAGGGTGACACGTATGGGTAGGTGGACAGTCAGTTACGGGACCTAACAGCTAGCTAGATGAACATGCCCTAACTAACTGACAATATTGATAAGGCACCTCCCCTAGTGGGAGGTTGCCTTAAGTACCTGGTGCATGTCAGTGATAGGTCGAGATTACAAAAAATTACAAATAGGCTGAGTGACATTTTTGGGAAATAGTGCCCCGACCCTTTAAGAGCAGGGCAGGTGCTTGTGTGCGTGCCCTTAGCGCATTCTTTGAGGACCTGTGCGGTGTGCCCTTGGGGGCAGGAAACCCATACATGGAGGACTGCGGGGAAGGAAGTCAGAGCGATGCAGTCCAAGCGCAGCGGTGAGTGAGTTGTCGTCCCTGCTGCAGAGAGGCACAGCAGTGCAGGAAAGCCGGCGCTACACACACAAAGGAAATAAACGTGTATAACAAAATGTGTAATTGCAATAATTTTTGGGGATAAATACTTAATTTTCTACAACAAATTCAAGGGTGTCAACACTTTCATCCATGACTGTTTATGGGAGTGTCAGCTAAAATGCCTGGTGGCCAAACAATCACCGAGGCATCTCTCTGCGGCAGCATCTTATGTGTATGGCTCACCTTAGAGTGTGAATTAGTCAGGAAGATTAGATTGTGAACATCATCAGTAATTTAGAATGGTATTTTTAATGTAGAATTTGTTGGTGCTGTAAAAGCAATAGGAAACAAATGATACATTCCACAAATATTACCCAAAATGGAAGATCACGTAATATATGAAATGTTCACTTTTCCAATATAAACATATACTGTATTGCTTTCCTGAAAAAATAAAGATTTGTTTTAATTGGACTTGATAAAAAATGCAAACTATTTTAGAATGCAAAAGTTAAGATATACATGTATCCTAGTATGGATTTGAAGGCACCATAGACAGTGGAGAAAACATGTTTACGCTGCCTGTCTCCTCTGAATCAATTTTTATTCACACAAGGGAATGTGTCACACAGTGCCAGTGTAGCAAACAAACTCTGAACCTATCAGTGCCTGATGTCTTGCTTATTTTAGATAACTCAGTGACCGGAGAGAAAATTGATTTATTTTTTAACCCGGCAAGAATTTTAATGAACTAATTGTTTGACATAGGTAGGCTATCAAAATCATCCGAGGAATACAAGCAACATAAACATTAATATGATAACATGCCATATCAGCAATTCACATCAGGAAACAAATGCAATAAAGTAAAAAAGCAATTGCTTCCACTCTGTGATAATGGATGAAATGCAGTGCCTGTTCTCCAGCTTAGGTTCACATCAGCAAATAACGTTTTTTGGATTTTTAGATTTAATGCTAATCTCCCAACAATTAAATAATTTAAAATCAATTAGGTGACATCAGTTCACAATAGATTAGGAAGATACTTTATAAATTATTTTATCACTATTTAAAAGGAACCTGTCAGTTGATTCATGCTGCCAAAACTGTGGGCAGCACGAATTGGAGACTACCTCCACGATTTCACCCAGGTATGATTTTCTCTGAAAAGCTAAAGCATTTAAACAGGTGGTTCACTACTCTGTGGTAGTGGCTACATCTCTGTAAAACTGATAGGGAAGGCTTCAGCCAATTCTGCCTCTGAGCAGCGCTATTGCGGTCCCCTGATTCTGATGAAGTGAACCCCTGTGCTTCGTGACCTTTGAGATCTGGCGATGTCACGACAACTTTCAGTTTACCTGACATCACCAAGGCGGGCCACAGTCTCCCTGAGTGATGGGCTGTGGGTGGTGTTTCACTGCTCGTTACAGCCCAGCATTGCTCCTGCTTGCGGCGCTCTGCAGTGAAGGAGAGCACGCGCGAGAAGCTGGGCTGTGATGAGCGTTGAAACTCTGCCCACAGCTCAGTCACTCAAGAAGACTGGTGCTGGCCTCAGTGATGTCAGGCTAACTGGAAGTTGATTTGACATCACCGGATCTCAGAGCTCACGGAGCTCGGAGAGGTCACTTCATGGGAATGAGCGGACCGCAGTAGCACCACTTAGAGTCAGAATTGGCTGAACAAGGTGTTTGAAAAAAGCCTTCATTATCAGTTTTACAGGGATGTGGCCCACTATTGCAGAGTAGTGAACCACCCCTTTAAAGATCTGGCCATGGAACATAAGCAGAGGTGAGACTAGTCTAGCACCGTCCCTTGTCAGCTTCTCCCTACACCACTCGGGTGGATTGACAGGTTTCTTCCATGTGTGTACATAAAGAAAGACCTGTTAATCGCTTGGGGTGATGCAGGGAGAAGCTGGTCGGGGGTGCTGCTAGACTAGTCTTGTCTCTTCTTATGGTCCCTGTCTGAATCTGTAAACTTTGTTTTCTCTGAAACGCCAGGACCTTTCAAAGAAATAAATACTTGGCTGCAGTCTTTGAGGCAGGCTCTGATTCCATGGTTTAAGGAGCATGAATAGATTGAAAGGTTTTCTTTAATAAGTGTAACTACTATTATAATTCTCATGCAAGATATGCTTCTTCATAATTACTGTAGGATTAGGTCACACCTCGAAAATTTTCAAGGGCATATGTACTTTATATATGCAGTCCAAGCAGCTTCTATGGGACCCCTAAAAAGGATGAACTCATCGAAGATTGGCATTATCTTTAATTTTAAAGATTTGAAAACACCCCTTCTCTATAGGCAGTACGGTGTTATAAAACAAGGGGGTAGAAAATAATCCCACAAAGTTGATAAGGTTAAGCAAGCATTAGTGTCTCCTTTTTTAAGTAGGTAAAAGGGGTTTTAAAACTAATTTGATAACCCCTTCTCATTCCCCATGTTTGGTCTCATTAAAACTAAAAAGCTTATACTCTCGTTCCGGCGCGTCTCTAGTGATATCTGCACTTGTGTTCCTGCGGCTCACATAAGGCAGCCGTTGCTCTCACTTCCTGTTGATTAACTCATATGTCCGAAGGTGGGGAGAGGGAAACTGGAACGGATTGGGCGTTAGGCTTGTGTAACATCACAACGTCACAAGAGCCTCGGGAAAGTGAGCACCAACATCGCTCAAACTGCACCAGCACAAGAGGTGAGAATAAGCTTTTAGGTTTTTTTTTAGTTTAATGGGACAAACATGGGGAATAAGAAGGGGTTGTCCAAGAACTGGGCAACCCCTTTAAGGTTGTCATGGTGTTACCAACATCAGAAGAGACTTCATTTTTTATGTTGGCTATGGGGCCCTTTCAGCTCTATCTGCATCCATATTTTACAAAAAAGTCATAGTGCATTCTAAATAAAAATTTGATAGTGTTAGCACTTTATTGTCTGGAATTTTTTGAAGTCTAAGATTCATCCTCATGGGTACTTCATATTCATACTAAGCCTGAATGATTTAAAAAAAATATAACCCAATGTCAGAGAGGATATGAGGCAAGGATAGCTTGTGTTAGTGATAATGTGTAAGAGGAGTAAGTTATGTGGGAATGAGTGCTGAGGTATAAGTAAAGTGGGTGATCGTTGACTTAAGTGGTGACATTAGTCTAGAGTTTATGTATTTTTAGTATACTTTGCATATCATTGAATTCTAGACAGAAGGTAGAGTATGCAGGGACCTCATTGTAAAAGAATAGCAAGCATTGGCATTTCTTTCGAGTCAAGGTCGCATAAAGCTAGAGAAAGCACCAACATATTGGGGAGATTTAACAATACTGTGAGTAGTTCAGCAGTTCCTCTCCCTCATGCAGCATTTGCCCAAAATTATTAACACATCACTTACTTTTCTGATCAATTTTGTGAAGTAATATAGATAATTTAAAGTCAACTCCATTAATAAATTAATTGCACTTACTGCAAATATGAAACCCTTTTCTAACACTCTTGCATGTGCCAGTTGGTATAGAGCAGGATTCCCCAACTCCAGTCCTCGAGGGCCACCAACAGTGCATGTTTTCAGGATTTCCTTAGCATTGCATGGGTGTTGGAATCATCAACTGTGCAGGTGATTAAATTATCACATGTGCAATACTAAGGAAATCCTGAAAAATGCACTGTTGGCGGCCCTCGAGGACTGGAATTGGGGACCCATGGTATAGAGCTTTTCAAAAATGTGCTGTTCAATCTGAGTACTATATATTTAATTATTTCCAGCAGAGGCATACTGTAAGGCCGGGGCCACATGGGGCACTAGTGCGATGCTCGCATGACCCTCGGCTCGCGCTGGCAGCACAGCAGAGCCGAGTGTCATGCTAGTATCCCTGCGACTGCGGTCCGACTGTGCGAGCGGACCTCAGCTGCAGAGGGCGGGCCAGTGCTGCGGAGGGGCGGGCTGGCACGGAGGAGGGGAGGGAGGGATTTATCTCCCTCTCTCCTCTGTAGCTGGCTATTGCGATTCTCACTCTGCACTCGTGGTATACCGGTGAACCGCGAGTGCAGTGCGATTTTTCTCTCGCCCCATTCACTTGAATGGGTGCGAGAGAAATGAGTCTCGCATTACAATCGCAGCATGCTGCGATTGTTTTCTCGGTCTGATTAGGGCTGAGAAAATAATCGCTCGTGTGTGCTGACACACAGGCTAGAATTGGTCCGAGTGGAATGTGATGTTTTATCGCACTCCACTCACACCTATTTTCTCGCCGTGTGGCTTAGACCTTAATAACTTTATAAATCTGCATATACAGTTATAATGAGAACTAATAAACACACACAAATTTAATCCATAAATGGGTAATCATCACTATAAAATAGCATATTGCAAGATTAGGAAAAACGCATATCAGCCATTCCATTGGCATGCAAACGTTTGTGTGCCCCTGGTGAAAATTACTGTTATTGTGAATGGTTAAGCAAGTTGAAAATTAAAAAAATCTCTAAAAGGCATAAACTTAAAGATGACACATTTCCTTTGTATTTTAGGCCCCCAAAAATATTTTTATCTTTTACATTTTAAAAATTATAAAATGTAAAATTGGCCAATGCAAAAGTTTGGGCACCCTTGGAGAATTTTGTGCTCAAATAACTTTGACCAAGGTTTCAGACCTTAATTAGCCTGTTAGAGTTATGGCTTGCTTGTTCACTATCATTGTTAGGAAAGGTCATGTGATGGGAATTTCACAGCTTTATCAAAACTCAGCCTCCGCTAACCTTGTGCCAAAAAATAGCACCCAAGAGTTCTTCTAAGCAGCTGCCTAACACTCTGAAAATGAAAATGCTGGAGGGCCACAAAGCAGGAGAACTCTATAAGAAGATAGCAAAGTGTTTTAAAGTCCACCTTTATTCAGTTTGAAATGTAATTAAGAAATGGCAGTTAACAGGAACAGTTGAGGTCAAAATAATGTCTGAAAGACCAACAAAATTTCTGTGAGAGCTGCTTTCAGGATTACTAGAGAGGCAAATTAGAACCTCTGTTGACTGCAAAAGACCTTAAGGAAGATTTAGGAGACTGGAGTTGTGGTACAGTGTCCTACTGTTCAGAGACACCTGCACAAATATGGCCTTCATGGAAGTCATCAGAAGGAAAACCTCCTGCGTCCTCACCATAAAATTCCGTATCAGAAGTATGCAAAAGAATATCTAAACAAGCCTGATGCATTTTGGAAACAAGTCCTGTGGACCAATGAGGTTAAAATAGAACCTTTTGGCTACAATGATCAAAGGTATGTGTGGAGACAAAAAGGCACAGAATTTCAGGAAAAGAATATCTAGCCAACCATTAAGCATGGGGGTAGATCAATCATGCTTTGGGCTTGTGTTACACCCAATGGTACGGGGAACATTTCACAGGTAGAGGAAAGAATGGATTCAATGAAATTTCAAGAAATGCTTGATACAAACATACATCAGCTGTAAAAAAGCTGAAGTTGAAAAGATAATGGCGTCTACAAATGGATAACTATCCTAAACACACATCAAAATCCAAATTAGGCTACCTCAAAAGGCACAAGCTGAAGGTTTTACAATGGCCCTCACAGTCCCATGATTTGAACATCATTGAAAATCTGTGGCTAGACCTTAAAAGAGGAGGCATGCAAGACAAACCAGGAATCTCACAGAACTGGAAGACTTTTCCAAGGAAGGTTGAATGCAAATCACTCAAACAAGATTGTAGCCTGCCAAGAGTCTTTCAAAAAGCATTTACAAGCTGTAATACTTGACAAAGGGAGTGGTACTAGGTACTAACCATGCAGGGCATCCAAATTTAGCATCTACCCATTTTGCTTTTTTGTTCATTTAAAAATGTAAAAGATACATTTTATTTTTTTTTTTGCCTAAAATACAAAGGAAATGTGTCATCTGTAACTTTATGCCTTTTAGAGATCATTTAAAGGTTAGATGTTGCATTTTTTATTTTTGTATTAATAATAGTGATTATGAAATAAAGTATTTTTAATACAAAATTAAATTCACTTTATTTAGTTTTTATTTAATTCTAGTTTTACTGAAACACGGGGGGCTGCTATCTTGGATTTGCTTTGCGTAACGACAGTTACCTCAAATACAGCAGCCCCTGTGCATTAGAGACAGTAGTCGGTCTCCGGCCCTATCTCCTGCATTATGTCTGCTGGGCTGTCCTGATCACAGCAGAGGGAGCATATCACCGCCATTTTTGTGGAGCTGACAGCGTATGCTGTGTGCTGCACTTTACTCCTGGTATCCATTCAGGTTGTGTGAGTACCGACGCTGGGCTGCCGCTCTCCCAGCCACCGCCCCTCCCCTCCGCTCTCCCCGCCACCGCCCCTCCCCCCGCTCTCTCCCTCCTGTCGCCGCCCTCCCCACCACCACCCCTCCCCCTGCTCTCTCTCCCCCCTGCCTCTGCTCTCTCCCCCCGCCACTCGCCACAAAAAGCTCTCCCCTGCCGCTGCCCCCGCTACCGTCTGCTGACCTCGGGCTGCCGCTCCTACGGACTACAGCAGAGCACCGTATACGAAGGAGCATGGAATACAGCAGAGCGCAGCATACAGCATGGTGCAGAATACAGCGCCGCACGGAATACAGCAGAGTATAGTATACAGGGAAGCATAGAATACAGTGGAGCGCAGTATATGGAGGAACATGGAATATAGCAGAGCGTGGTATACAGTGGCACACAGAATATAGTGAAGCACGGAATACAGCAGAGCGCGGCATACTGCAGAGTGCAGAATACAGCAGCACACGGAATACAGCAGAGCATAGTATACAGTAAAGCGCGGAATACAGCAGAGAGCGGTATACGGAGGAGTACGGAATACAGCAGAGCGCGGTATGCAGCAGGACACAGATTACAGCGGCGCACTGTATACAGCGAAGCGCGGAATACAGCAGAGCACGGTATATGGAGGAGCATGGAATACAGCGGCGTACGGAAT
Organism: Anomaloglossus baeobatrachus; assembly: GCF_048569485.1. NCBI lineage: Eukaryota > Metazoa > Chordata > Amphibia > Anura > Aromobatidae > Anomaloglossus > Anomaloglossus baeobatrachus. The sequence continues at coordinate 221,051,389 of NC_134358.1, read as the reverse complement.
ACAGCAGAGCGCAGTATACGGAGGAGCACGGAATACAGCAGAGCACGGTATACAGCAGGGTGCCGAATACAGCGGCACACAGTATACAGTGAAGCGCGGAATACAGCCGAGCGCAGTATACGGAGTAGCACGGAATGCAAGCATGCATTCTGCATTGTGGCAGAGAACTGTGAGTGTGCATGTGGCAGAGCATTGAGAGCGGGCATGTGGCAGAGCATTGTGGCAGGGCATGTGTGTGGCAGAGCATTGCGGGCGGCTGTGCATTCATGTGGCATAGCATTGCGGGCGGGCGTGTGGCAGCGTATTGTGAGTGTGTGTGTGGCAGAGCTTTGTAAGCGTGCGTGTGGCAGAGCATTGCGAGCGTGCATGTGACAGCATTGCAAGTGTGCGTGTGGCAGAGCATTGCGAGTGTGCGTGTGGCAGAGCATTGTGAGCGTGTGTGTGACAGAGCATTGCAAGCGTGCATGTGGCAGAGCAGTGCGTGTGGCAGAGCAGTGCGTGTGTGTGGCAGAACATTGTGGGCGGGCGGGCATGCATGCGGCAAAGCATTATAGGTGTGTGGGTAGGCATGCAGCAGAGCATTGCAGGCATGCATGCAGCAGAGCATTGCGGGTGGGCATGCATGCGACAGAGCATTGCTGGTACTGGTTGTGCAGAGCGCTATGTGGGGAGCAGTATGCAGCTGTCCTCGGTGACACTTTAGACATTAGGATCACTTTGCGGTCACCAACAATATGGCTGCGCACTGTGATCCTAAACTTCATCTTCCCTTATCTTTTTGGAAACACCTAGATTGGGAGGGTGAGGTGTGACATCACACACAGGAGAGCACATTCTGCCCACTTTTACTGCAGTTGTAATGTGAGCTAGTTCTACAGTAGTATTTCAGCAGCTGCTCCCCCTAGTGTTTAAGAGTGGAAAATATCAAACTTTTTAATTTTTTTTATATTTTGCTTAATTAAAAACAAATAATAATAATTAAACAAAACATTAAAACATTAATACTTTACATTTTTTTAGTCATTGAATTTTTTTTTGGATGACACCTTCCCTTTAATCTTTATTTGATTAACTGTGAACAATAGCAGTAATTTTGATCAAGAGTGCCCATACTTTTGCTTGCCACTGTCTGTATGAAAAAATGGGAAAACAAGGAGTATAAATTGGCAAAAATACAAAAACCTTTTATTGAAACATACCGTATGTACATCAATGAAATAGACAACACATAAAAAGATAAATACCAGTATTCTGTTGATCAAAAAACTCATGGCAAGAAATTAAGAAGGTACAAAGAATGTCTGTATGTCACAAGTAGTCAGAAAAATTCAAAATGTGAACATGTACCTATGTAATTTAAACACAGCTAACATATCCCAATGTCTATTTATTAAGACAATTAACTGAAACGTTAAAGGCAAATATGCAAGGTCCCAAAGGTGTATAACATGAAATTTAAATAGATGGCTGCCTCTACTGTCCATGAGCAGAGTAGGCTGTGATGTTGGTTTGTCTACTTCATAAACCAACAATATAATTTGCCATTGTACAAGTATTGTTAGCATAATATTACTACTTTTGTCAATTCTGGCTATAATTACTAAGCTTAAACATTTCTTTTGTATAATTAAAGCTTAAGGGTATATGCCCACATTGAGGATTTGGATGCAGAAATTAATACAAAAAGGTAAAGTTTTGTTGAAGGCATTTTCATTCTTCAGCCTGCTGTTTTTACAGTGAAGACCACACACGTGGAGCTCTTCTCAGTGAGTTGAAGTACCATTATTTGGATTACTACAGAATTTTTAATAACAGTATCATACCGGTCTGTCAACAATAGATAAAAATGGATTGTTTTGCACTTTCTTTTGATATTGTGGAAAAATAAACACACTAACAATAGCTGGTTTTCCTTGCCAAAATATGCATTTTGGAAATTTCTGCTGCTTTTCTCAGCATCTTCATAGTCTATATTTGGAAAGTCACTGCTAAATCCTAAAGTAAAACTTAACCGCTTCTTTTAAATACTACAGCAATGGCAAAACATTTGTATCAATGGCCTAGCAGTCTGAATGTAATGATAAAACAGTAACATCAAATGTTTTGGGGTTGGAGAGCAGTTGGCAGTGGGTTTTCGTACATATAAATTCAGTAAGATAGTTATAGACCATTGCTTCTTAGGCCTCTGCACACTCACGTGGAAATCACGCACGTGCCGCGAGACACGTATTTTCACTGCGTGTTGCGTGTGGTAAGTACGTGTCTCCGGTACGTGCGGTCCACATGTGTTCTCTGTGTGCTATCCACGATAACACACGGAGAACCGGTAATTTGCATACTCACGTGGTAGATGCTGCTGTCCAGGGTTCTGATCTTCGGCTCCAGCCCTGCCCACTCCCCGCTGATGCTGCTTCTGGCTGAGTGGAGGGGTGGAGATTGGAGCCTGTGACAGCATGCCCACCTCCATAACACGCTAATAACAAGCGGCGGCCTGCAGCAACTGTTTGGAGCGGAAGATTCTGCAGGGCTGGTGGAGGTGAGTATGTGTTTTTTTATTTTAAAATAATGACATGTGTTTCTCCGGCGCGTGTCACACGGGACCGCATCCACACTACATCCGTGTGGTACGGGTGCGGGCCGTATGACATCCCGTGCTGCCGGAGAAAACGTGGACATGTCAGCGTGCGAAACACACGGACACCTGTTCCGTTCTAAAATACTTACGTGTGTCCAAACAATTATGAAATCATATATCCACGTGTGTACTAGTATTAGTATTAGTATTAGTTAAAATGGTCACTTTTGACCTTATGGGATCTCAGACTTGGCTTATGGTTTGCCGGGCAGGCAAGGTGTCACCTGTGCGCCGGTGTCACCCCACACATAACATCCTGCCAGGCTGGAGAATCAAACACTGTACTGGCGGACCCGGAAGCTTAGGATATTTGCGCAGCATGGATATGTTCTGTTAGAATGGTCAGTTTTCTCATTGATTCTACTAAATTCAATCCAAATAGTGAGACATTTAAATAAAATTGTAAAACTTACATACACAAAGCTGTTGATTTCTGCTTCATACCACAAAATCTGCTTTACCTCACTCTACAGCTGTATACACATATTATGCTTGGGAATGTGCTTTCCTAAATTATGTGGAATATTCAATCAATTAAAATAAAACTTTGAAATTTCAAAACGGAAACTCTTAAGTATTTCCAGATTTAGCTCTGTGATTATTGCCGTATCTGTACACCTGGCCTCTTTTTTTGTTTCAAATATTTACTACCAGTCATTTGCATTTCTGAATTGTCGGTTGCCATGGAGATGATGGGAGCAGAGGGTTAAGGTCTACACTTTAGGTAATTATTGATTCAGTCTACCAAAAGTTCCGTAGATACCCTTTCGAGGGATCACAAGGAAGTGCTGCTATAATTGAAGACGCAATCTGCTAGGATGAAAATGTGTTAGTTTTATGTTTTTTTATATACCTATTTAAAAATTAAATGTTTTTTTTTATTTTAAGATATAATTTAACTTTTATTTTGTAAATCGTGAAATGTAAATATTTAAATCTCAGTAAATCTTGTGATTCTACATAAGGTCACGCTAACATATTCTCAGTGTCTATAAATTATCTGTGTAATTCACGGAGATTATATGACTACATGAAAAGATTTGTAACAGATTAAACTCATGGTGAATTCACAACACGCCGTATATGTTTGGTGCTGCACTTTACAATGTTAATGTTGTTAGAGATTTGTTGCATATTTCACAGCGGGTTTCACCTTGAACAATGTATAAAGTAAAATCCATGGAAATTCGGCATGTAACACCAGGGTTTTGCTGTACATCTGCTGTGAAAAACAGCAAAAAGATTTGCTGTGCATCGTTTTACCTTTAGGTCTACAGCATATTGTGCCATATTACTACTTTTTTATGAACACAACATAAAAATCGATTTCTAGCTTATTAAGACAGAAACTGTAAACTGATGTAGTGTTAGCACAGACAGTGTTCAATAACCACACTGTAGGAGTTGGTGCAAATTTATTTGCATGTTCCATTCCACCATCCATGAGAAAAACTAAAGGTGGAAGAGAAAGCACAATAGGATGTTACCTGGAAAACAAGGGGTGAGGGAGACGTGGGTACCTACTCACTTGAGGTGGTTGTGTGTGACACAACCACTAAAGTGTTCATATAGGCTTCTGCAGATCCACAGGTATAAAAACACTAGGTTGAAAATATGAATACAGTATAGGGGGCTTTACATGCTGCGATATCGTTAAGGAGATATCGTCGGGGTCACGGTGGTTTTGACGCACATCCGGATTCATTAGCGAGATCGCAGCGTGTGACTCCTCTGAGCGACCGTAAGCGATCGCAAAAGAGGGAAAAATCGGTGGTCATGGAGAGGTCGTCCTAAAACAAAATATCGTTTTCTGCTCAGTAGCGATGTGATTCGTCGCTTCTGCGGCAGCACACATCGCTAAGTGTGACACCGCAGGAGCGACAACCATCACCTTACCTAGGTCCACCGGAAAAGGAGGAAGGAAGGAGGTGGTCGGGATGTTCTGGCCGCTCATCTCCTCCCCTCCTTTTCTATTGGGCAGCGGTTGAGTGACGCTACTGTGACGTCGCTGTGACGCTGAACGAACCGCCCCCTTAGAAAGGAGGGGGTTCGCTGGCCACAGCGACGTTGCAGAGCAGGTATGTGCGTGTGACGCTGTTGTAGCGATAATGTTCGCTACGGCAGCAATCACCACATATCAGCCGTATGACGGGGGTGGGTGCTATCGCGCTCGACATTGCTAGCGATGTCGCAGCATGTAAAGCCCGCTTATATGTGGTTCCTCTGCGCTGCTGTAACAAACCGAATGGATGAGTCAGATAAAGTAAAGAGATTTATTTCTTCGCGTTTCAAGGCAATCGCATCTCAGGATAAAACCAAAAAGTATAATATGCAGTAAAGGCCATTATATATATAGGTCTGCAGTTCTTAAAACTGCACCTGCTACATTCACAATCTATGTATTTGTCATCTGAACTTTGAAATCTCATCTGATTGTGTGCCGCCCCAGTGCCAGCAGCCAAGCTGTTTGGATCTGGATTCGCAGTGGCTCGAGAGTCTCCGGACCCAGGGGTCGTGCAGCCACTCAAATGAAGAGGGGGTTATTTACAAGGGGAGTTATAGAGTTTGTGACGCCACCCGTGGTATGTGGTAACTAGGAGTACCACCACTGCAGTTGGGGAGTACCCGGGGATGCTGGAATGGGGCAGCCAGGTGTTGTTACCCTCCACGGGTAGGGGGGAATACCCCGGGACTCGGTGATTGAGGGGGAGTGCCGTTGGATGCATTGGGGTCACTGTGGTACTTACTCACTCAGTCCATTAAGCAGACACCGACAACTGGTCAAACAAGTCTCTGGACACCGCTGCCGCTGAGCGGAGCTTAGTTCGGGTCCCGTCCCCAATGGTGCTGCCTGGTGATCCGTGAACTGCCTCCTAGCAGTAAGTTTACTTCTTTGGTGGTCCCGGTAGTGTGGAACTTGCCGTGTCCCGCTCCCCACTATGGCTAAGTGTGGGAGCTTGCTCTCAGGGCTCACGCTTGGGATTTTATGGACCATTTTGAATTGGAAAGTCCTTTCCCCCTCGTTGCGCTTATGCCCCGATTTTGGAGCGCGTGGGAACGGATCTTGAAGGGTCCGTTCTCCTCGGGTAAATTATCGGGTTGCCTGAAGCTACTCCCCGACCTAGGGTCCACGTACCCTGTCGTGCCTTGGTCCCAGCCCGGTGATGGTGCAAGGCCGCTGGCTGTCCTCCTCGACAGATCCGTGCCCCTTGCCACGATCCCCTGCAACCGGGGGTCCAGCTCCTCTAGGCCCAGACCACTGTCTGCCACCTAGATTGCTTCCCAGGAGCCCCGCTCCCAACCTCCTCTCACTTTCACTTCTCAGACTCTACTCTCTCCTCTTGATACTTCTCACCTCCCCTCCCCAACCCCCCCAGGTGGGCTACTCTATTCCACTCAAGCCATCCACTGGTGTGTTTGGTGGGTGTGGTGCAGGGTGTATCTAGGATTTGATTAGCTGATGTAGGCAACACCATATAGTTAGGGACCCAAAACCAAGAAGGAGGTGGATACTGCACGGGAGGGCAGATTGTGCAATACCCTGTGATGACCCGATAGTCCAGGGGCGTCACATTTGTTTTGGTGCGTGTAGCTGGCGCGTTTTTTTGAACTGCAGACCTATATGTAACGGCCTTTACCACTTTGTACTTTCTGGTTTGCGATTGCTTTGAAACTCGTAGAATTAAACCTGTTTACTTCATCTGACTCATCCATTCAGTTTGTTAAAGCAGTGCAAAGGAACCACATATACTCTCTTCATAATTCCACCATCCATGGCAGTGGTCTGTGGATGCTACACTAGATGGAGCATCCTCTGTCCTCTGGAATTTTGTGCCACAACACAATAGATTAACTACTACACTCACAACCTTCAAACAGAACTTGAAACCCCATCTCTTCAAAAATGCAATGACCCCCAATGTCTCCTCACCACCACTGGAGCTGCCGAAACCATCCCCCCTCCACCTATTGTCTCCTCCCCATTATCTTATAGAGCAGGGCCTTCTTCCCTCTCTTTCAGTCTGTCTACAGTAACTTATATCAGTATTTTGTATGTAACCCCTTCTCATGTATAGCACCATGGAATCAATGGTGCTCTGTAAATAAAAATAATAATAATAATAATAATAGAATACCACCGCTTGCTTGCTGTCATTCAAGGCTCTTCATTTGATTAGCCAGGCTGAAGCGATGTCACCTAAACAACACAATGCATTGATAACATCATGCCAAGACGGCTAAACAATAGAAGGACAACAAACATCAGCAACATAGAGGCAGTACTCCCTCTTGGGTGCAGCGGCCACCGAACACTGTCATAGATGAGGAAATAGTAACGAATAACGTTTGGATCACCATTCTAAGTCTGAACTGGGTGCAAAAACCTAAAAAAACATCACTATGGGGAGATAAGGTATGCACACCAGTGACTATGTAAGGGGAATACATGAAATAGCAGAAACTGCTGTGTGAATACTGACTTGAAAAATCCAAAAGCTATATGTAAGAGTGAAAATATGAAAAATGGAATCTGCATTACTGCCATGAACATATGAATCAAGAGAAATTTAGCTACTGAATTGATCAATGCAATAGAGCCCCAACACTACGCCAAAGTATTTCTCTACGTTGGGGTCCCTAGCTTGTGTGTGTCCTCTCATGCAGTTAAAAAAACTTACCGTGTATGGGAAGCTGAGACACAGGCTATTGGGTAGAGAAATACTTTGGCGTAGTGTTGGGGCTCTATTGCATTGATCAATTCAGTAGCTAAATTTCTCTTGATTCATATGTTCATGGCAGTAATGCAGATTCCATTTTTCACATTTTCACTCTTACATATAGCTATTGGATTTTTCAAGTCAGTATTCACACAGCAGTTTCTGCTATTTCATGTATTCCCCTTACATAGTCACTGGTGTGCATACCTTATCTCCCCATAGAGATGAGGAAATAGGACATGTGAATCAATTCGCACCAACTCTTTTGGAAGTTATAAGCAGAGATACTCTGCCAAGTGCTTGTTCACATACAGCATTAAAGCACCATAAGGGCAGTCATGAAAAGAGGTAATCTTTCTGTATGCTTATGTAGCGCCCCTGAAGCCATCAGGAGCTACAGGGAACTGTATCCTAGCCAGGATGCAGGGCCTACTACTAGGGACCCAGAAGATCAGTGCCGGTAACACCAAAATATTCATTATAATCCTGTTTTTCCTTTCTCCAAAGACTGGTGACAGACTAGGGTTGGACCCAATGGATGGCCACCTAGGGGTGGAGCTGATCCAGTCCACTAGGCAACAACCAGGGAGGAGGGGTCAGACAGTCAGTAAGTGGAAGTGAGAGGAGACGAACGTAACCATACTGATAGGAGAGTGTAACAGTGACCTGAGGGCCCAGGTGTGTGGTTGCCGGTGGAGTACTCTCGGAAGCATAGCACCGACGGGGTACAGAGCCCTTAGGTCAGGCAAATGCTCCAGGCAGACCTGATAAAATCTGCATAGTGAGGGGACCATTCAGGACCTCACTGACCTTAAAGTTCGGGACACAGTAGCAACAGGAGAACTGGGGAACAGGACCATAGAAACCGACCCCACAGGGTTCAAGCTACCTGTTATACGGACTAAGACTGAAAGAGAACAAGGAGAGGACCCCCCAGATGCTCCAAGCCACGGGGACCCACCAACCAAAGACAGGTGCAGGGGAAGACAGCCACCAGGTCATCACGCCAGCACTGGAACTAAGGGGACCAGTAGTGAGGGCCAGCCTTCATCGGGTTACCAGCCATAATAACGCTGTAAGTAATGAAACCAGTTACTTCCCTTGTGTGGCCTTCCTTCTTTCTGTGCCCAACAACATCATCTATCCCCTGGGGCCTTGCCATACTTGCGGAGAGCCCAACATCCAGGCTGCCACCAAGATCAGCCCTAGTAGTGAGAACTGTGCAGCGGCGGCTCCATTTAAATAGCCCCAACCCGCAAGTGGTGTCACGACAAAAACTTTTATCACATCTTCCCTGTAAATAACCGACTTTTAAAGCGACCCACATTGTCACGGAACCGGGCACCGACCCCCCAGTGAACCGTCCCAGTAAATATACTGCCCGGGACCAAGTACCCCATAGCTATGGGGTGCGTCACTTACACTGCTCTTCATAATCCTGGTGATTTTAGTCCTCAGATCGCTGAGTCTTAGCATTCACAAATAATGCAATGATAATCTAGTGATCAAACCTTCATTATGAACAGCACACAGCTGAAGAAGAGACCCATCGCTGAGTTCACTGATTTTACCACTACAGCATGCTGTCTTCAGATTACATAGCAAAAACCTGCTGACAGATTCCCTTTAAGGGCTCCCTCATGCCTTTGAAATACTTAGTCCCGATTATTGGCCACAGTAAAAGCACCTTATGCAGCACTAATTTTGCACTAATCAGAAATACTAAAACACCAATGCGCAATCAATATTAATTACAGCTCTATGACTTCTCTTTCAAACTGAAACCATCAGACCAACTCCTCTATATACATAGAATTTCTTTGAATATACTGTTCATGCAATCATGAGAATAATTAAGGTTTTTTGTACTTTGATTTCTGCATATTAGGGAATTAAAACATATGGTCCTTAGAAGGTCATAATATTGTGTAAATGCAACTTCGGATTAATAGCAACATATGACAAATTACACAGTATCACTATTTATTTAACTAAGTCAAAATACAGAAGCAGAAATTGAAAAATTAAGTACACCCCATGAATAAATAGCTTGTAAAACCACCGTTAGCAGCAATAACTAGAAGTAGTCATTTTTTGTATGACTTTATCAGTCTCTCACATCGTTCTGGATACATTTTGGCCTACACTTCTTGACATGGATGGTTATGTCCATTGAGGTTTGAGGGCATTGTTTATGCACAGCACTCTTATGATCCCACAACAGCATTTCAATTAATTTGCGGTCTGGACACTGACTGGGCCATTGCAACATCTTGATTACTTTCTTTTTAAGCCATTCTGACGTAGGTTTTATGCTGTGCTTGGGGTCATTGTCCTGTTGCATGACCCAGTTTCAGCCAGGCTTTAGCTTTTAGATGAATGGCTTCATATTTGATTCTAAAATACTTTGGCATAAAGAAGAGTTCATGATTGGCTTAATGACTACAAGATCCTCTAGCTGTAAAACTAGCCCAAAACATCACCTCTTCACCACCGTGCTTGACAGCTGGCATGAGGTCTTTCTGCTAATATGCTTTAATTGGTTTTCACCAAATATGGCCCAGAGCATTGTGGTCAAACATCTCCACTTTGGTCTCGTTTGTTCAAATGACATTATTCCAGAAGACTTGTGGTATGTTGTTTTTTAGAAAAGCGATGCTTTCTGCTGGCCATCTTTCCAAACAAATATATAAAAAAGACTGACCCACACTTTCAATAGGTGTGAACAGATGCCAGCTGAAAATATAATATAACTACAAAAATACATACAGCTGAACTCAAAATGCTAAAATATGCTACACTGAATAATGGAACTCTGGTATTGCATTACTGCTATAGGAATATTTGGCACCTGTTCACAGCTTTTGGATGTGCGGGTCAGTCTTTTTGATATTTGTAATGTATTTCTTTCTGACTGAGCACTCCTCCCTATAGCCAGGTTGTGTCCATCTTTCTTTACAGCTGGACATGTAGGTTTTAAACCCAGATAGTGGCATTTTAAGTTAGGGTTCCGATATACAAGAGATCACCTTGTCATGGTATTGGGCTCACATGCATTGGCCAATACTTAAGCTAAGTATCTCTTTTGTTCAAATATTCCTATAGCGGTAATGCAGTACCAGAGTCCCTTATTCAGTGTAGCATATTTTAGCATTTTGAGTGCAGCTGTATGTATTTTTGTAGTCTTTCTAAACAAGTCATAGTTGTTCCATCTTTTTCTATTTTTCTTCTGTCTTGAATCTAAAAATTGCACAGTTTGATGTTGGGGATGAATTTGTTGAGATGTCCACTCTTAAGCGGGCTTTACACGAGACTATAGATTGTGCGATATGTCGTCGGGGTCACGGTTTTCGTGACGCACATCTGGCATACCGCACGACGTCGTCTCGTGTGACACCTCCTAGCGACGCAGTATCGCTCAGAAATCGTGAGTCGTGTACTCGTCGCTAGGTTTCATAAAATTGTTTAATTAAAATTGCGGCGGTTGTTCATCGTTTCCGTGGCATCACACGTTGCCTCGTGTGACACCACGGGAACGATGAACATCAGCTTTACCTGCCTCCCGCGGCACCCGACGGCTTAATGGAAGGAAGGAGGTGGGCGGGATGTTTACATCCCACTCATCTCCGCCCCTCCGCTTCTATTGGCCGCCTGCCGTGTGACGTCGCTGTGACGCCGAACGTCCCTCCCACTCCAGGAAGTGGACGTTCATCGCCCACAGCGAGGTCGTCCGGAAGGTAAGTATGTGTGACGGGGGTTAAACGAGTTTGTGTGCCATGGGCAACTAATTGCCCGTGACGCAAAAACGACGGGGGCGGGTACGATCGATTGTGCTATCACACAATCTATCGTCTCGTGTAAAGCAGGCTTTAGGAGGATTATCTGTTTTGAATGCTTTCCACTTGTGAAGAATCTTTTTCACTGTAATATGATAGTGACACGCCATCACCTGAGCCTTAGGTACTCGGAACCGGGCCGGGCTAGTCCGGGGACGTCAGCGGTGGCGAGGGTCCAGCTCCGTGACCCTTAGCTATTTGGAGAAGGGTAAGGTGCACCGCAATATATATGTAGTTAATCAAAAAAGAGGGTGCTGCCACATGGAGTAAGACACACAATGAAAGGGGAGAAGAAAAGCCACTGCATATAAGGGGCAGCACACCTAATGCATGATTAAAGGGAGTTTTTATTGGAATTCAACAATTTCAAAAACAATTAAAAACATGTCTAAATACCACACCAGGATGTCTCAACCCCACACAATATTACAAAGTCACAAAGTGCACACAATGATAAGGTGCTCAAAGGTCTGGGTCCATGCATTAGAGCATTGTATAGCAAAAACAAGAGCCTAGGTGACCAAGTATGGCCTGAGGGTGCAGCTATAATAATTACAAATAGTAGCAAAACATCAGAGTATGCATATAATATAACCTGAATGCTGGGTAAAGTTTACACAACATGAACTGCATCACACACATGTGCCATAATAGCAAAAGTTCAAGGGGTACCCATACAAATCAAGGACCAGCTCCAAGGAGGGGGAGAGAGAAAGCCCGGGTTGTTACCCCACGCGTATCGCCAAAAGGCTTCGTCAGGGAAAACATGACCACATTAGACATGACCACCATGAATTTCTAGTAAACAGTAAAATGAAAAACACATGGAAAAATTTTTTTTATTAGAAGTAAGACAAAAAAAACATTTAGAGACTCCATTTTTATTATAAAAAAATCCTTAGTCCAACGCAGTCCACAGGGAGAACAAGAGCAATGTCAGCTCTGCCTCATCGCTCTGTACAAACAAGTGTCTCTACAGAGCGAGAAGCAGGCTGAAAGTGACAGTCAAAGTTCAATCGAGTCCATGGCTAAGCCATGAACTCGGGTGAACCCTGATGTCACCGCGAACACAGCCGAAAAAAAGCCAAAGACTTCCAAGTGACGAGTAGTGCAGTGAATACCACCGGAAGTTAATGATCGGACCCGGAAGCGGGTCTGAAAAATGTATCACGAGCCCGGTAAGTATAATGACAATGTTTATTATCAACTATATTCTTTATTTTACAGCCCACCATCCCGCCCCATGCCATAACTGTAAAGTCCAAGCTCAGGATTTGGACACAAATTTGCGTTATCTCCGTCTCCAAACTCGATCTTTACAAAAAGTTTGGGCGAGGCTCCCCATCCCGAACATCGGGGGGGTTCGCTCATCACTACTCCTGTCCAGTGGTTTGAGTGATTGGTGAGGGTATTAGGACCCCTACTCCCACTGATCAATAAATCATCAATGTTATATTAGTCGGTAGCCATCTCTTGGTAGCTCCATGATCAGCTCTTTGAAGGGGCAATAGTGTTTCAGCCAGTGCACTATCCACTGCATTGTTTTTACTGCCAAGTACAATAGCATATGTTTAGTAGTGGTCTACATGGTATTAGGGGTACTTCTCACAGCTGCTGAGTCACAGGTTTTGTGACATACCAGTGACCTCATTAGCGATCTCGCTGTGTGTGACACTAAGCAGTAGAGTTGAGCGCGGTTCGCGGTTCGAGGTTCTCCAGTTCTAGGCTCGAGTGATTTTCGGGCCTGTTCTAGATCGAACTAGAACTCGAGCTTTTTGCAAAAGCTCGATAGTTCTAGAAACGTTCGAGAACGGTTCTAGCAGCAAAAAACAGCTAATTCCTAGCTTCGTTTCCGCTGTAATAGTGTAAGTCACTCTGTGAATCACACTATTATGACATTTCAGTGTATAGTGTGCGGGAACAGCGCCTTCAGATCACTGCTGTTTCTATAATGGCGATCGCCATTTTTTTTTTTTCCTTGTCTTCCTTCCCTAAGCGCGCGCGTCTTGTGGGGCGGGCCAGCATGTCAGCCAATCCCAGACACACACACAGCTAAGTGGACTTTTAGCCAGAGAAGCAACGGCATGTGTGATAGGATGTCCATGTCACATGTCCCTGCATTATAAAACCGGACATTTTCCTCCAGGACGCCATTATCTCTTCTGCATCTTTGGTGTCAGACATCACTGTCGCAGCTCCGTCCTTTGTCCTATCGCCGATACAGCTGTATGCGCTCCATACACAGCGCTGGACAGCATAGGGATAGCACTTTCTATCAGTCCTTTTAAGGGCTCAAACCGGCAGGGTCAGAGCCATAGGTGACAGGTCCTGAAAACAGCGACAGCGTCTGTGTAGCAAAGGTCAGGGATTTCCTCCCTGCATTTCCCTATTAGGAGGGAATAGAAAGGCAGGCTTCCTTTCCTCTACCCAGAGCCCCACAATCCTGGCACTGTACCCTCCTGTCCTCTGCACACTCCAACTCATGATAACTAAGCCATTATACTAGCAAACACTCAGTATACCTAGTGGCATCCTAAACGTGGCTATTGGACTTTGCTATAGTCCTACTAGTGCAAAGACATTTGCAGCACCTCTGCCTGCATTGCACACTCCAACTCATTATAACTAAGCCATTATACTAGCAAACACTCAGTGTACCTAGTGGCATCCTAAACGTGGCTATTGGACTTTGCTATAGTCCCACTAGTGCAAAGACATTTGCAGCACCTCTGCCTGCATTGCACACTCCAACTCATTATAAATAAGCCATTATACTAGCAAACACTCAGTGTACCTAGTGGCATCCTAAACGTGGCTATTGGACTTTGCTATAGTCCCACTAGTGCAAAGACATTTGCAGCACCTCTGCCTGCATTGCACACTCCAACTCATGATAACTAAGCCATTATACTAGCAAACACTCAGTGTACCTAGTGGCATCCTAAACGTGGCTATTGGACTTTGCTATAGTCCCACTAGTGCAAAGACATTTGCAGCACCTCTGCCTGCATTGCACACTCCAACTCATAATAACTAAGCCATTATACTAGCAAACACTCAGTGTACCTAGTGGCATCCTAAACGTGGCTATTGGACTTTGCTATAGTCCCACTAGTGCAAAGACATTTGCAGCACCTCTGCCTGCATTGCACACTCCAACTCATTATAACTAAGCCATTATACTAGCAAACACTCAGTATACCTAGTGGCATCCTAAACGTGGCTATTGGACTTTGCTATAGTCCTACTAGTGCAAAGACATTTGCAGCACCTCTGCCTGCATTGCACACTCCAACTCATTATAACTAAGCCATTATACTAGCAAACACTCAGTGTACCTAGTGGCATCCTAAACGTGGCTATTGGACTTTGCTATAGTCCCACTAGTGCAAAGACATTTGCAGCACCTCTGCCTGCATTGCACACTCCAACTCATTATAAATAAGCCATTATACTAGCAAACACTCAGTGTACCTAGTGGCATCCTAAACGTGGCTATTGGACTTTGCTATAGTCCCACTAGTGCAAAGACATTTGCAGCACCTCTGCCTGCATTGCACACTCCAACTCATGATAACTAAGCCATTATACTAGCAAACACTCAGTGTACCTAGTGGCATCCTAAACGTGGCTATTGGACTTTGCTATAGTCCCACTAGTGCAAAGACATTTGCAGCACCTCTGCCTGCATTGCACACTCCAACTCATAATAACTAAGCCATTATACTAGCAAACACTCAGTGTACCTAGTGGCATCCTAAACGTGGCTATTGGACTTTGCTATAGTCCCACTAGTGCAAAGACATTTGCAGCACCTCTGCCTGCATTGCACACTCCAACTCATTATAACTAAGCCATTATACTAGCAAACACTCAGTGTACCTAGTGGCATCCTAAAAGTGGCTATTGGACTTTGCTATAGTCCCACTAGTGCAAAGACATTTGCAGCACCTCTGCCTGCATTGCACACTCCAACTCATGATAACTAAGCCATTATACTAGCAAACACTCAGTGTACCTAGTGACATCCTAAACGTGGCTATTGGACTTTGCTATAGTCCCACTAGTGCAAAGACATTTGCAGCACCTCTGCCTGCATTGCACACTCCAACTCATGATAACTAAGCCATTATACTAGCAAACACTCAGTGTACCTAGTGGCATCCTAAACGTGGCTATTGGACTTTGCTATATTCCCACTGGTGCAAAGACATTTGCAGCACCTCTGCCTGCATTGCACACTCCAACTCATTATAACTAAGCCATTATACTAGCAAACACTCAGTGTACCTAGTGGCGTCCTAAACGTGGCTATTGGACTTTGCTATAGTCCCACTAGTGCAAAGACATTTGCAGCACCTCTGCCTGCATTGCACACTCCAACTCATTATAACTAAGCCATTATACTAGCAAACACTCAGTGTACCTAGTGGCATCCTAAACGTGGCTTTTGGACTTTGCTATAGTCCCACTAGTGCAAAGACATTTGCAGCACCTCTGCCTGCATTGCACACTCCAACTCATTATAACTAAGCCATTATACTAGCAAACACTCAGTGTACCTAGTGGCATCCTAAACGTGGCTATTGGACTTTGCTATAGTCCCACTAGTGCAAAGACATTTGCAGCACCTCTGCCTGCATTGCACACTCCAACTCATTATAACTAAGCCATTATACTAGCAAACACTCAGTGTACCTAGTGGCATCCTAAACGTGGCTATTGGACTTTGCTATAGTCCCACTAGTGCAAAGACATTTGCAGCACCTCTGCCTGCATTGCACACTCCAACTCATTATAACTAAGCCATTATACTAGCAAACACTCAGTGTATCTAGTGGCATCCTAAACGTGGCTATTGGACTTTGCTATAGTCCCACTAGTGCAAAGACATTTGCAGCACCTCTGCCTGCATTGCACACTCCAACTCATTATAACTAAGCCATTATACTAGCAAACACTCAGTGTACCTAGTGGCATCCTAAACGTGGCTATTGGACTTTGCTATAGTCCCACTAGTGCAAAGACATTTGCAGCACCTCTGCCTGCATTGCACACGCCAACTCATTATAACTAAGCCATTATACTAGCAAACACTCAGTGTACCTAGTGGCATCCTAAACGTGGCTATTGGACTTTGCTATAGTCCCACTAGTGCAAAGACATTTGCAGCACCTCTGCCTGCATTGCACACTCCAACTCATGATAACTAAGCCATTATACTAGCAAACACTCAGTGTACCTAGTGGCATCCTAAACGTGGCTATTGGACTTTGCTATAGTCCCACTAGTGCAAAGACATTTGCAGCACCTCTGCCTGCATTGCACACTCCAACTCATGATAACTAAGCCATTATACTAGCAAACACTCAGTGTACCTAGTGGCATCCTAAACGTGGCTATTGGACTTTGCTATAGTCCCACTAGTGCAAAGACATTTGCAGCACCTCTGCCTGCATTGCACACTCCAACTCATTATAACTAAGCCATTATACTAGCAAACACTCAGTGTACCTAGTGGCATCCTAAACGTGGCTATTGGACTTTGCTATAGTCCCACTAGTGCAAAGACATTTGCAGCACCTCTGCCTGCATTGCACACTCCAACTCATGATAACTAAGCCATTATACTAGCAAACACTCAGTGTACCTAGTGGCATCCTAAACGTGGCTATTGGACTTTGCTATAGTCACACTAGTGCAAAGACATTTGCAGCACCTCTGCCTGCATTGCACACTCCAACTCATTATAACTAAGCCATTATACTAGCAAACACTCAGTGTACCTAGTGGCATCCTAAACGTGGCTATTGGACTTTGCTATAGTCCCACTAGTGCAAAGACATTTGCAGAACCTCTGCCTGCATTGCACACTCCAACTCATTATAACTAAGCCATTATACTAGCAAACACTCAGTGTACCTAGTGGCATCCTAAACGTGGCTATTGGACTTTGCTATAGTCCCACTAGTGCAAAGACATTTGCAGCACCTCTGCCTGCATTGCACACTCCAACTCATTATAACTAAGCCATTATACTAGCAAACACTCAGTGTACCTAGTGGCATCCTAAACGTGGCTATTGGACTTTGCTATAGTCCCACTAGTGCAAAGACATTTGCAGCACCTCTGCCTGCATTGCACACTCCAACTCATTATAACTAAGCCATTATACTAGCAAACACTCAGTGTACCTAGTGGCATCCTAAACGTGGCTATTGGACTTTGCTATAGTCCCACTAGTGCAAAGACATTTGCAGCACTCTGCCTGCATTGCACACTCCAACTCATGATAACTAAGCCATTATACTAGCAAACACTCAGTGTACCTAGTGGCATCCTAAACGTGGCTATTGGACTTTGCTATAGTCCCACTAGTGCAAAGACATTTGCAGCACCTCTGCCTGCATTGCACACTCCAACTCATGATAACTAAGCCATTATACTAGCAAACACTCAGTGTACCTAGTGGCATCCTAAACGTGGCTATTGGACTTTGCTATAGTCCCACTAGTGCAAAGACATTTGCAGCACCTCTGCCTGCATTGCACACTCCAACTCATTATAACTAAGCCATTATACTAGCAAACACTCAGTGTACCTAGTGGCATCCTAAACGTGGCTATTGGACTTTGCTATAGTCCCACTAGTGCAAAGACATTTGCAGCACCTCTGCCTGCATTGCACACTCCAACTCATTATAACTAAGCCATTATACTAGCAAACACTCAGTGTACCTAGTGGCATCCTAAACGTGGCTATTGGACTTTGCTATAGTCCCACTAGTGCAAAGACATTTGCAGCACCTCTGCCTGCATTGCACACTCCAACTCATTATAACTAAGCCATTATACTAGCAATTTTTGCTGCCAGTTTAAGGGCCGTAGTTGCATTGTCAGGGATATTTATTCTTTATTATTCTGCTGTTAATAAAGCTAGACCACCACTGCAATCTACACCACCTCTCAATTTTTACTACCACATTTTCAGTCCACAATCTTGTCGCAATCAACATGAGTGGCAAAATGACAGATGCTGGTGGAAAGGGGAAGAGGCGTGGTGGAAAAGGCAAAAAAGGTTTTGTCCGTGGGGAAGGTGGCAAAGCTCCATTATCATCTGCTGAAGATAGACCATCTACCAGCAAAAGTAAGATGTCTACTACTTACCGTGGACAATCCGATGTGCTCCCTTTTTTACGGACACGAACAACAGGAACAAAGGTAGATGATGGCCAAAAAAGGAAAATGCTTGAATGGATCTCAAGTGGTCCAACAAGTGCCCTCTCAGCCACTTCAAGTACCGCATCCAAAAAACACCAGTCCTCTGAGTTGTCATCCCAATCAAACTTGATTTCTCCCAGCTCTGAAGTCTCCATCAGCCCTGCACAGTATGGTGGAACTGAGATGGCTGAGTCTGCATAGCTGTTCAGTCACACTATAGCCTGGGAATCAGAGGTCTGCTCCCAAGCTACAGTGAGTACAGAACAGGAAATGGTCTGCAGTGATGCCCAGAACCTTTGTGACTCTGATTCAGGCCGTGAGGACCAAGTTTCGGAGCATAATGTTGACCCTTTGTCACAAACTGTAACACCTGTGGTTATAGACAATGAGGAACATACTGATGAAGATGAGACTCAGATACCCGATTGGGATGACAACTTAAATATTCGGTCAGGGCAAGAAGAGGCTCGGTCTGAGGGGGAGGGGAGTGCAAACACAACAATTGATGATGAAGTTCTAGATCCCACCTACTGTCAACCCACAGTCAGGCACTCGAGGAGGTCAACAGAGGTGGTGGAGGAGGATGCAACTGATGACGAAGTTACCTTGCGCCTTCCTGGACAGAGTCGGAGTACTGGTAGCACGTCTACAACTGCATCCTCAGCCACCACTCTGCCTCTGAGCATTATTCGGGGTGGATCAACAGGTCACATGGCCTCTAAGCCTTGCCTAGCCTGGTCATTTTTTGACATAGAAAAAGATCGCCCAAATTATGTGATCTGTAAAATTTGTCATGGTTCTCTTAGTAGAGGTCAAAACCTCAGCAGTTTGACAACTTCTTCCATGAATCGTCACATGAATAAATATCATATGGCCCGGTGGGAAGCTCACCGTGCTGCAATGTGGCCTAGCGGAGCGAACCATCCACCACCTGCCCCTTCCAGTGCATCCGCGCGCTCGTCATCTTCTAGGACTGTGGGGACAGCTGTCACACCTGTTTTTCCACCCACAACTTCCACCACTGTAACCGCAACAGGCAGTTTGCTTGGTAGGTCGTCAGTTGTTTTGGAAGGGGAAACAAGTGAGTGTGTACAGCTCTCTCAGACATCGATAGCACCAACTTTGGATGAAGGCAACATCATGTCTCCGCCTGCACTTTCCTCACAAACCTGCATTTTTCCAGGGACACCCTACTCAACACCGTCTACACACAGCAGCCAGATCTCTGTCCCTCAGATGTGGACAAATAAAAGGCCATTTCCTGCGACCCATGACAAAGCTAAGAGGTTGACTCTATCCCTCTGTAAGCTGTTGGCTACAGAAATGCTGCCTTTCCGCCTAGTGGACACACAGGATTTTAGAGACCTTATGTCTGTCGCTGTGCCCCAGTACCAGATGCCTAGTCGCCACTACTTCTCTAAGAAAGGTGTGCCCGCGCTACACCAGCATGTCGCACACAACATCACCGCTTCCTTGAGAAACTCTGTGTGTGAACGGGTGCATTTCACCACCGATACTTGGACCAGTAAGCATGGACAGGGACGTTACATGTCGCTGACTGGGCACTGGGTAACTATGGTGATAGATGGTGAAGGGTCTGCTGCACAAGTCTTGCCGTCCCCACGACTTGTGTGTCAATCCTCTGTCTGTCCAAGTTCCGCCACTGCTTCTGCATCCTCCACCTCATCTGGGTCCTCCACCTCCGCCCCAAGCCTGCCTGGTCAGGCCACCAGCGTTCTCACTGCGCAGAAGGAATCACGCACCCCTCATTACTATGCTGGCAGCAGAGCGCAACGGCATCAGGCGGTCTTTAGCTTGACATGTCTTGGGAATAAGAGTCACACAGCTGAGGAGTTGTGGTCAGCTCTGCGGTCCGAGATTAATAAATGGTTGTCTCCACTCAACCTGCAGCCTGGTAAGGCCGTGTGCGACAATGCTGCAAACCTGGGTGCGGCCCTTCGCCTGGGGAAGGTGACACACGTACCTTGTATGGCTCACGTGTTGAACCTTGTCGTGCAGCAATTTTTAACACAGTATCCCGGCCTAGATGGCCTTCTGAACAGGGCACGAAAACTGTCTGCTCACTTCCGCCGTTCAAGCGCCGCAGCTGAGCGACTTGCATCGCTCCAGAAGTCTTTCGGCCTGCCGGTTCATCGCCTGAAATGCGATGTGGCGACACGCTGGAATTCAACTCTCCACATGTTACAGCGACTGTGGCAGCACCGCCGTGCCCTGGTGCAATACGTCATGACGTATAGCCTGGGCCAACGAGATGCAGAGGTGGGGCGGATCACCCTGATGGAGTGGTCTCAGATCAAGGACCTATGCACCCTTCTGCACAGTTTCGACATGGCGACGAATGTGTTTAGCGCTGACAATGCCATTATCAGCATGACGATTCCACTCATTTACATGCTGGAACACACGCTAAACACTATTCGGAGTCAGGGGGTGGGACAACAGGAAGGGGATGAACTACAGGAGGATTCATATGCGCAAGACACAACAACATCACCAAGGTCCAGACGTTTATCATCACCAAGGCGCCAGGCATGGGAGCATGGGGGACAGGGATCAACAAGGGCGCATGGTAGCAGGCGAGATGTTGAGGAAGGTGCAGGAGGACATGAAGAAATGGAGGACGAACTGTCCATGGACATGGAAGACTCAGCAGATGAGGGAGACCTTGGTCAAATTTCAGTTGAAAGAGGTTGGGGGGAGATGTCAGAGGAAGAAAGAACGGTTAGCACCTCTATGCCACAAACACAGCGTGGACTTGGTCCGCATGGCTGCGCAAGACACATGAGTGCCTTCTTGTTGCACTACCTCCAACATGACCCTCGTATTGTCAAAATTAGAAGTGATGATGACTACTGGATTGCCACACTATTAGATCCCCGGTACAAGTCCAAATTTTGTGACATAATTCCAGCCATAGAAAGGGACGCACGTATGCAGGAGTATCAGCAGAAGCTGTTACTCGATCTTAAATCGGCTTTTCCACCAAACAACCGTGCAGGTGCAGGGAGTGAATCTCCCAGTTGTAACTTGACAAACATGGGACGGTCTCGTCATCTTCAACAGTCTACATGTACCAGTAGGACCGTATCTGGTGCTGGTAACAGCAATTTTATGGAATCTTTTCATAATTTTTTTAGACCCTCCTTTGCAAGGCCACCAGAGACAACAAGTCTGACACATAGTCAGCGGCTGGAGAGGATGATACAGGAGTATCTACAAATGAACATCGATGCCATGACTTTGCAAATGGAGCCTTGCTCATTTTGGGCTTCAAATCTAGAAAAATGGCCAGAGCTATCTAGTTAGGCCTTGAAGATTTTGTCGTGTCCAGGTGCCAGCGTTGTCTCTGAACGTGTCTTCAGTGCTGCTGGGTGTGTGCTGACAGATAAGCGCACGCCGCGTCTGTCCAGTGACAATGTGGACAGACTGACGTTCATCAAAATGAACAAGTCATGGATCCAGAAGGAATTTACTACCCCTGTGTCATCCTGGGGAGAGTAAATGCTTGTGGATTTGGAATGTGCTTGATGCAAATCTAGCTGTGAAGTGTACAACTAGGGCACAAGTGCTGCCATTGAAGGGGTGGGTGTGTGTGGGGCACAATTTTTGGAAAAAAGGGAGACTCCGCTTGGAGTAACCCTTGCTTGCTGTGTTTTTAAAAGAAGCCAAGATGAACAGAGCTGGGATCAGGAAAGACTTTGCTACCTACGCCGGTGTTATCCTGGGGACGGTTAAGAATAGCGTATTTTTGAATGTGCTTGATGCAAATCTAGCTGTGAAGTGTACAACTGGGGCACAAGTGCTGCTACTGAATGGGTGGGTGTGTGTGGGGCACAATTTTTGGAAAAAAGGGAGACTCCGCTTGGAGTAACCCTTGCTTGCTGTGTTTTTAAAAGAAGCCAAGATGAACAGAGCTGGGATCAGGAAAGACTTTGCTACCTACCCCAGTGTCATCCTGGGGACGGTTAAGAATAGCGTATTTTTGAATGTGCTTGATGCAAATCTAGCTGTGAAGTGTACAACTAGGGCACAAGTGCTGCCACTGAATGGGTGGGTGTGTGTGGGGCACAATTTTTGGAAAAAAGGGAGACTTCGCTTGCAGTAACCCTTGCTTACATTGTTTTTAAAAGAAGCCAAGATGAACAAGTCACGGTTCAGCAAAGACTTTGCTACCTACCCCGGTGTCATCCTGGGGACGGATAAGAATGGCGTATTTTTGAATGTGCTTGATGCAAATCTAGCTGTGAATTGTACAACTGGGGCACAACTGCTGCCACTGAAGGGGTGGGTGTGTGGGGCACAATTTTTGGAAAAAAGGGAGGCTCCGCTTGGAGTAACCCTTGCTTGATGTGTTTTTAAAAGAAGCCAAGATGAACAGAGCTGGGATCAGGAAAGACTTTGCTACCTAACCCGGTGTCATCCTGGGGACGGTTAATTATGGCATATTTTTGAATGTGCTTGATGCAAATCTAGCTGTGAAGTGTACAACTAGGGCACAAGTGCTGCCACTGAAGGGGTGGGTGTGTGTGGGGCACAATTTTTGGAAAAAAGGGAGACTCCGCTTGGAGTAACCCTTGCTTGCTGTGTTTTTAAAAGAAGCCAAGATGAACAGAGCTGGGATCAGGAAAGACTTTGCTACCTACCCCGGTGTCATCCTGGGGACGGTTAAGAATAGCGTATTTTTGAATGTGCTTGATGCAAATCTAGCTGTGAAGTGTACAACTAGGGCACAAGTGCTGCCACTGAATGGGTGGGTGTATGTGGGGCACAATTTTTGGAAAAAAGGGAGACTTCGCTTGGAGTAACCCTTGCTTACATTGTTTTTAAAAGAAGCCAAGATGAACAAGTCATGGTTCAGCAAAGACTTTGCTACCTACGCCGGTGTCATCCTGGGGTCGGATAAGAATGGCGTATTTTTGAATGTGCTTGATGCAAATCTAGCTGTGAATTGTACAACTGGGGCACAACTGCTGCCACTGAAGGGGTGGGTGTGTGGGGCACAATTTTTGGAAAAAAGGGAGGCTCCGCTTGGAGTAACCCTTGCTTGATGTGTTTTTAAAAGAAGCCAAGATGAACAGAGCTGGGATCAGGAAAGACTTTGCTACCTACCCCGGTGTCATCCTGGGGACTGTTAAGAATAGCGTATTTTTGAATGTGCTTGATGCAAATCTAGCTGTGAAGTGTACAACTAGGGCACAAGTGCTGCCACTGAATGGGTGGGTGTATGGGGCACAATTTTTGGAAAAAAGGGAGGCTCCGCTTGGAGTAACCCTTACTTGATGTGTTTTTAAAAGAAGCCAAGATGAACAGAGCTGGGATCAGGAAAGACTTTGCTACCTACCCCGGTGTCATCCTGGGGACGGTTAATTATGGCGTATTTTTGAATGTGCTTGATGCAAATCTAGCTGTGAAGTGTACAACTAGGGCACAAGTGCTGCCACTGAAGGGGTGGGTGTGTGTGGGGCACAATTTTTGGAAAAAAGGGAGACTCCGCTTGGAGTAACCCTTGCTTGCTGTGTTTTTAAAAGAAGCCAAGATGAACAGAGCTGGGATCAGGAAAGACTTTGCTACCTACCCCGGTGTCATCCTGGGGACGGTTAAGAATAGCGTATTTTTGAATGTGCTTGATGCAAATCTAGCTGTGAAGTGTACAACTAGGGCACAAGTGCTGCCACTGAATGGGTGGGTGTGTGTGGGGCACAATTTTTGGAAAAAAGGGAGACTTCGCTTGGAGTAACCCTTGCTTACATTGTTTTTAAAAGAAGCCAAGATGAACAAGTCATGGTTCAGCAAAGACTTTGCTACCTACCCCGGTGTAATCCTGGGGACGGATAAGAATGGCGTATTTTTGAATGTGCTTGATGCAAATCTAGCTGTGAATTGTACAACTGGGGCACAAGTGCTGCCACTGAAGGGGTGGGTGTGTGGGGCACAATTTTTGGAAAAAAGGGAGACTCCGCTTGGAGTAACCCTTGCTTGCTGTGTTTTTAAAAGAAGCCAAGATGAACAGAGCTGGGATCAGGAAAGACTTTGCTACCTACCCCGGTGTCATCCTGGGGACGGTTAAGAATAGCGTATTTTTGAATGTGCTTGATGCAAATCTAGCTGTGAAGTGTACAACTACGGCACAAGTGCTGCCACTGAATGGGTGGGTGTGTGTGGGGCACAATTTTTGGAAAAAAGGGAGACTTCGCTTGGAGTAACCCTTGCTTACATTGTTTTTAAAAGAAGCCAAGATGAACAAGTCATGGTTCAGCAAAGACTTTGCTACCTACCCCGGTGTCATCCTGGGGACGGATAAGAATGGCGTATTTTTGAATGTGCTTGATGCAAATCTAGCTGTGAATTGTACAACTGGGGCACAACTGCTGCCACTGAAGGGGTGGGTGTGTGGGGCACAATTTTTGGAAAAAAGGGAGACTCCGCTTGGAGTAACCTTGCGGTGCTTTCCATGATTTTAGAAGGGCGTGCAATGCCTATATCTGTGTGTCCTCCACTTTTTCCTTGTCCTGCTCTTTTGTTTTTGCATGAGTATATGTCCTTGTCACTTTCCCATGTGTTTGTGTTGTGTTGTGAGTTGTTTGTCACCTTTTGGACACCTTTGAGGGTGTTTTCTAGGTGTTTTTCTGTGTTTGTGATTGCCTGCCATTGTTTTCTATGCAGTTCGAGTTCGGTTCGTCGAACGTTCGACGAGCCGAACTCGAACGGGACCTCCGTTCGGCGAACCGACCTCGAGCCGAACCGGGACCGGTTCGCTCATCTCTACTAAGCAGCGATGCGGCCCCTGCTGTGAAATCGCTGATCGTTACACACAGTGCTGGTTCATTTTTTGCTCATTGCTCTCCCGCTGTGAAGCACACATCGCTGTGTTTGACAGCGAGAGAGCAACGATCTGAATGTGCAGGGAGCAGGGAGCCGGTGTCTGAAAGCTGCGGACGCTGGTAACCAAGATACACATCGAGAAACCAAGTGAAGTGCTTTGCTTGGTTACCCGATATTTACCTTGGTTACTAGCGTACGCTACTCTCAGGCTGCCAGTGCTGGCTCCCTGCACACGTAGCCAGAGTACACATCGGGTAACTAAGCGAAGTGCTTTGCTTATTAACCTGATGTGTACCCTGGCTACGAGTGCAGGGAGCCAGCGCTACGCGGTGTGCGCTGGTAACCAGGGTAAATATAGGGTAACCAAGCAAAGGATTTTGCTTAGTTACCCGATATTTACCTTGGTTACGAAGTGCAGCATCGTTTCCACGAGTCGCTGCTGGCTGGTTGCTGGTCACTGGTCGCTGATGAGATCTGCCTGATTGACAGCTCACCAGCGACCATGTAGTGACACAACCAGCGATCCTGACTAAGTCATATCGAGGTCTGAATCACTGGTACGTCGTTTAGTGAGACGGTACCCTTACAGCTTTGTCCTATTAAGATTTTATACCTTCTGTTCTGACTTTCATAATTTTGCTGCTTTGTCCCATCACACATAACTAATCAGTGTTGCAAGCCAACTACACTCCATACGGGTAATTGTTACCTAATGACAAGTTGAGCCACACTGCAAATATTGTTCAGAAATAGTGTAAGGAACATGACAAAGAGTTTAAGGTGTTGCCCTGGTCTTCAAGTTTCAAAGTTTTCAATTACATTGCACAACTGTGGCATGGGTTTAAAAAAAAATTCATTCTTTGGAGGCACAACCTCTCAACTTACATCCACTGGCTTTCCTTCCTCACACAGTGCATGCTGGTGCCATGTCTTCCTAAAAATCCTCGCCTAGCCTTCAACATGATGTAAAGAAGTGGTTCATCAGACAATTGCACCTATTTTCTTGCAATGTTCATTAAGATGATGTTCATGTGCACACCGCTGAATACCTGTTATTTTGACAATGCATTGACCCTGTTGTGTAGCCATCACAATTTGGTCCATATTAAAGTTGCTCGATCCTTTTGCTTGCCACTTTACTGAGTATTATAAAGTGTGGGAAATATTAATTTTTAATACCTTCTCCACATAGAATATGAAGCTAACTTGCACAAGCATGAATACATTGTATAGATGCTTTCTCTTTGCCATAATAAAGCTATGTGTGGGAGCAATATACACTACATGAACAAAATATTCAGACATCTGCACAGTACAGTTTTTTATGACATCCCTTTCTAAATCCACAGACCTTAATATAGAGCTACTCACCCCTTTGCAGCTATGACAGCTTCTACTCTTTTGAAAATGCTTTTTACAAGATTATGAAGAGTATATGTTGTTATTGTCCCCATTTATGAAGTAGAGCATGTCTCTTCTACTGATGGTAGACGAGTGGGCCTGGCTCATATTCTCAATATTAGTATATCCCAGAGATATTGGATGGGTTTCAGGACAGGACTCTGGAGTGCAAGAACTTCACTGGCCCACACAAACTCACCATGCCTTTTTGTACTTTGCTTTGTGCACTAGGGCATAGTCATACTGGATCAGAAAAGGACTTGGAAGCATACAATTGTCCAAAATGTCTTGCTATAAGTAAGCAATTACTTTACATGTGGCACAATGCAGTTATGCAAGTACTGTTCTTTTGGCATTTGCCAAACTGATCAGTACAAAAATGATTCATCGCTTCAGGATTTGTTTCCCGCTACTCCAGACTTGTGAGCTGGATTCTCTAAACCATAGGTCTAATTAAGCAACATGGATCGGAGGTCATTATGAAGTGGACCAAATCTTGACAGATGACTTGTGGATCAACGTGGACATTATAGTTGAGTAAGCACCGTAATACATACGAGAAGTGTGACAGTGTAGGAAACTGGTATTTTCCAGTAGGGTTGCAACTGATCACAGAAATGCAGTCTGGTATCTTCCAGAAGGGCAAAGGTTAATCGAAGGTATAACAGAACGTATGTTAAATGCCATCTTGTATGTTCTAGTAGGCAAAATGGTTAATAGCAGTGGTATATGCAAACTGGGACTTGTAGCGAGGAAATGGTTTATAGTAGGATAACCACCAAGTCTAGGCAAACTGAAAATTCACTTGAAAAGATAAGTTACCTTGACTGCAGAAGCATATAGCCTGATAAGAGAGGTATAGTTGATTTCTGTTTTTTAACCCCGGCAGCATTATGTCCTCAGATTACATAGCAAAAACCTGCCGACAGATTTCCTTTAAAGTTTAACTGAGGATTCAGTTGAACTTTCAGGAAAATGTTTGTGTTTGCCTCTAGCTTCTCATCCTCCTCCCACTGCTTTCTCCAAAGAATCTTCTGGGCAGCAACTTTTATCTCCTATCTTAGTAATGGGAAAAGCTGTACTAACGGAAGAAAGATTTTACCTGTGAACCGAGAATATTGAGAATGAATAATCAGTCCCGGAGGACACAATAATCACTCCCAGAGAAGCATATTTTTCTGATAAGACATATTGCAAAGTTTCTTATTTTCATATGTACTATTGATTTTTGAAAGCAAATTAATATGAAGATAACACTTTAACTAATTTCACAACAATACAGGTTGTGCGAATTCGACCATATCCACCAAAGAAGTCTTTCATTGCATCCACCTTAGCAGCTTGTGTGGTACTGATCATCCTAATTTTACGCTGATCATTATTAAAGATGAGTGGACCTTTGGAAGTTCGGTTCGGATGGTACAGTCGAACTTTAGATAAAGTTCAGTTTGTGACCCAGACATGACTCAAACCTCAATGGAAGTCAGTAATTGGGCAGTTTGTGTCTCCACCCACATGCGGCCAGCCATAAGCAGAAAACTGCTGGGAGAGGGTGGTCGAGGTTTTTCAATTTTCTTTTGTTTGTGCACATTACATCTGATCATGCTGATTTTATCTCCACTGCGACCTGTTCAAACACTGCACACAGCTTGCACAGGACTGAGTATCAATCATACCCAAGCCCAGCGCTGCTCACTTGAGTGGTTTGCACTCGTAACGCACTCAAACTTCGAACCCGAACTCTATTTTTTTTGTACTTTGTGTGCGAACCTGATCTTCGAACCTCGAGCTTGAGTTTCACTCATCTCTAATCATTATCAAGTCTACGAGTTTTTCTTATGGCTACACAATGCAATATCTGGATCCTTGCCAATATCAAAGCTATTACCTTCTTGTTAGAAGCTATAGTAATGGATTTAGATCACTGATTCCAAAAAGCAGTACATATGATCAGATTCTAATCAAATTACATGTAAAACCATGTTTAGAAGTGATGGATTTAATCTGCGAATTTCAGTACCTGCTGCAGATGATCAGATCCAATGCATACACATCTATTTTCTGTCAAGGTTTTTGCTGCAAATTTCTCCATCTGCAACATCCACTGCAAAATATTCATGCAAACAATTATAGTAATGTATAGTAAAATTCTGACCTCCAAATAATCTAGTTATATTAGTTTTGACTACTAGAACTGGAGATCATTTCAGAATGGAGAATATGTGTTCCCTGTCTGACATATTTTTATCTGAAATAATGTTTTCTGTTAGACACAGTCAGATCATTACTTTGACTTGCAGCCAAGCACTTTATGATTTACCCTTTATGTAGTTATCTCATCTCATCTGCTTTCATGCAGAATGCCTTACAGGTGTTTCCACTCCAGAGCGAACATGACTGTTTCCTATTTTTGTGTTACTAGCAAAACACACTGTTGCTGTATTTTGCATATTCACAGTAGGCTTCTCAAGATCACCTTCAGTTGCATATGGAGCTGTAGAACCGGGACTAAAAACTCCATATTTCATACCAACAAATCAACTGTGTAGACAGGAACCTGACTGATCTATCAGCCACAATATTATTTTATAGTTGGGTTTACATGTGCCCAGCACCATGTCATTGTTTCCATCTATCGCTTTACAAAAATGTTGGATAGAAAACGATGTAATAATAATGAATCCTTTGTTTGCAATGGGATTGTTCCCTAGTGTTTGGTGCTTTAGTTTTTAAGATGCACAGGTACACACTGTTTCGGTGTCCTGATCGCAACGTTTCATTTAATGTTCAAATGTGGTCCTAAACCAGCCACTTGCAATAAATGATGAAAAGCTTAATTTTTTACCTAATTTTTGTATTAGTTTTGACATCAGTTTTTGTTGCATAAGGCTCAAAAAACAGCCTGGTGCGAGATACATGTGATCCCATCCTGAAATAGGAAAACGTGTTAAACACTATTATCTTTAGTGTCTGTCCACATAGATACAGTATTTGCGAGGTGAGGTGGATTCACTAAGTGACAGGTCAAAGTGAACACATATTGAGGCAGAGAAGTAGAACAAGACACACTAAAAGACAAAAGGCAAAGGCTGTAGACAAGCACAAGAACTAAAGATATACTGTACATCTAGTGCAGGAATAACAGCAGAGTTTGTAATGTAAACTTGTTCAGAGGTATGTTCATAATGCTTTCAGCCGACGAGGGGGTGTAGAGATGAAGATGCAACTTGTTTATAGAGAAAATATACTCTGTTGCCGTTACAAAAGTTATGTGATCAGTCTCTAGGGAGAAGTTTGTTATGCCTACAGCAGACGAAGGGTTGATCAACAGGTCTGAGCCATGAAGCAAATGTATGTTGTAAAAGCAAAGAGTTTGATGAGATGAGTAAACTAGTGGAACAGACTTTAAGTCAGAAGGTCAAAAACACAAGGCTTAATTAATAATTAGAGACTTGTGTTCAAGTGAACTTAAAATGGCAATGGTTGATGATGTTACAGGAGTCTGCTGGGTAAATTGTGAAGCTCAATGTGGAGCACAGCAAAAGGCAGTGACCATAGGGGAAGAGAGCAGAGCCTAGCCTTGGAGCTGAGACAGATTCATAACATTTAGCAACCTTGCATTGCATGCAACAATGGAGGGGTTTTTTTTAATTTTTTTTTAGAAATTTAACAAGGCTATGTATTTGGTCCTCCTGGGAAACACTTCCTCTATACAATTTGTGAAGGAAATATTTAACTGTAGGGAAATGTATGACAGACAGCAGCAGTAAAGTATAGTTTAAGGCTACTTTCACATCAGCATTTTTTTAATTGCGGCACGAATGGAATTTTTGCCGCAAGGCCGGATCCATTACAAATGCTTTGTCATTTCAATGCATTCGCAATGGAATCGCGGCAAGATGCGGTTACATGCGCTTGCATGCGGCACCCACTGGATCCATTGCTTTGCGGTATTTTATCTTTTTTCAAAAATGCTACTTGCAGCGTTTTTGTCCTCGGGCAAAATACTGCATCTCAATGGATCCATTAGATTGCGGTGGTAGCTGCAATGTATTTCAATGGGCGCCGGATCCTGCTGTACTGGCAGTCGCCGTATCCTGATAGACATGATCCTGTTTTCTGTACTGAGCATGCCCAGAAAGCAGCCTGGCATGATCAGTACAGAAATATCTCTCTCTGGCCGGTTTCAGACGTCCGTGTTTTATGAGGTAGAAGCCACACGCATGGTTATGGTCATACGTGTGAGCGTACCGGAGAAAACACTTGTCTTTGAAATAACAAGATGTTCTATATTCACTTGTATGCAGCGATGCTTTCTTCAGCTCTGCTGCCTCCTGCTCCTGACCCCTGCTCATTATACTCACTGAATATTCACTGCCCGAGGATCTGGAAACCGGAAAATTGCGGGTACAGCGCCGGGACAGCACCGCGAGGACAGGTGAGTATACAGCAAGAAGTATGTGCAGTGACGTCCCTGAGGTCATCGGAGTTCCTGATGACACCTGCGCGACATTCGTGCTACAGCGGGAGTCACCAGGGTGACTTCACGGGTTCATCAGAGTTCATTGGGAACTCTGATGACCCCCCGATGCTGTCCAGACAATTCTCCGGCTTCCAGTACCTCACTGCACACACACACACATGCACACACAGATACACACATATGTATACACACATAGCAGGCACACATGGATACACCGAGCACATATACACACAGTGCACATGCATGTATACACTGAACACAGACACACACATATATCTTCACACACACACGCACACACACTGCTGGATACTCACCTGTCCCCAGCGATGCGGTCCCTGGCACTGAAGTCTCCAGCGCTGCTCCTGCTTCTAGCTCTTCAGTGCAGTGAATATTCAATTAGTATAATGAGCGGCAGTCAGGCTCTCTCTCTCCAGAAAACCAGGATCTTGGAGGGGTGAGAGGGAGTAATAAAGATGGAGTCCCTAAGTGTGTCTGTGTATTTATTTCTAATAAAGTATTTTATCTCTGTGTGATGTCTTTTTTTAACCCTTCATTGGTGATTATTAATGGCCGGGTCAAACTTGGCCTGATATTAAGCATCTCGGGCTTTATATCAGCTGGTAAAACAAAGCTGGTATTAACCCATTTATTACCCAGTGTGCCACCCGGCACCAGAGCCGCTTACAGAGTTGGATACAGCGCCAGAATATGGCATTTCTATTAAAGCGCCATTTTCTGGGGCGGTTGCGGACTGCAATTGTGGGGGGGGGCAGAAAGCTGTGGGCCACCCTGTGCTGCGGATTCCAATTCCCAGCTGCCTAGTTGTACCTGGCTGGACACAAAAATCGGGCTAAGCCCACGACGTTTTTTGTTTTTTTTTTAATTATTTCATGAAATTTATGAAATAATTAAAAAAAGGGCTTCCCTATATTTTTGGTTCCCAGCCGGGTACAAATAGGCAGCTGGGGGTTGGGGGCAGCCCGTATCTGCCTGCTGTACCTCGTAGCATACAAAACTATGGCAAAGCCCACATCATTTTTTTTTTCTTTTTAGTTTTTTGGCAAAAAAACTTTAAAAAAAAAAGGGCTTCCCTGGATTTTCCATTACCAGTGAAGGTAACACCAAGCAGTGGGGGTCACCAGCCAGTAGCTGCTTGGGTTACCTTTAACAATAGAAAATGCAGCGGGAGCCCACACATTTTTTTTAATCCCTAGTGTTAGGGTTATGTGTTTGGGGTTTGTTGTTTTTTTTAAAATGTTTTAATGAATTTAAAAAAAATAAAAAATCGACACGGGCTTTGCCCATTAAGCACCTGAGCATTTTACTGGTCACTCATCCCTACTCCTGACCTCATAACCAACAGAACAAGTAATCAGATCAGCTGACTCCAGTGTCGGACGATTGCTTGTTCTGTGTCCCCCTGCATCCATCGCAGCGTGAGCGGGCTGTGAGGTCAGCTGAGTTTGGCCACCACTGGAGTCAGCTGATGTGAACTCAGTTGAACCTCCAGACCTTTGGGGTGGCCGGGACTGGTGGTCAGCTTATTCCTATAAGTAAGTGTTATTTTACTTTATTACAAAACATGCACTATGCACTTTTGAATTAGTTATAGTACCAATAATTTATCACTGGCTATTCTTTTCTATTGAGATCAGCCTGCATTCTGCACTTTGATATCAATTTTTCATAGTGATTGTTATTCATCTTTGTATACCTTATTTATAGACACTTACTTTTTAGGAACTCAAATTAAATTATATATATTTTTCTATACCAATACTATATTTTATAAATGTTGGATGGTGCCAATCTATATGTATGTAATCTATTTTTGTATAATGTAAATTTCCACCAGATCATGGCTTTTTAATAGCAGCTTTTTTGTATTGAACATTATTTTTAACTATGTTTTCTCAATAAAAATTATTTTTAGCCGAATACTTAGGTTTTTTATGTGTGTTATTCTATGTAATTGAGTTTATAGGCATTTTTTGGAATTTATATTAAGGGTTTTGTGCTTATGGGTCTACGTAGCCTGAGAATACGAGCCCCCAGCTGTCGGGTTTTATCATGGCTGGGTATCAAAATTAGGTGGGACCGCACGCCAGTTTTAAAAAAATTATTTATTTAAATAAAAAAAAAGCTGCATGCAGTTCCTCCTATTTTGATACACAGTCAAGATAAGAGCACAGCTGGGGGCTGCAGCCTGTAGCCATGG
This sequence comes from Anomaloglossus baeobatrachus, assembly GCF_048569485.1. Lineage (NCBI taxonomy): Eukaryota > Metazoa > Chordata > Amphibia > Anura > Aromobatidae > Anomaloglossus > Anomaloglossus baeobatrachus. The sequence continues at coordinate 221,018,035 of NC_134358.1, read as the reverse complement.
GCTTTATCTGTGTTGATATCAATAGGTGGGGGAACCCTACACCAATTGTTTATTTATTTATTTTATAACACGATAGACTCGCAGACAGGGTCTGTGATTCCAATCATTCACAGATGCTGTGTGGGGACGGGGTCTGACAGTAGCCAATCAGAGACGCTGGTAAATGTGGAAAGCAGGAAAGCAGTGAATATGGATGAGGGCTAACTATCGGACCCGGCAGTAGCGCTGCTGCCACTTCAATACTTGGTGTGTACTGCTTTAACCCCTTTGCTTCTTTTCTTTCCCAGTGTCCAATCACAGTCATGCCAATTCTTGACATGGCTTTGATGGGCAGGGAGAGGATGATTTTTGCCATCCGATCAGTTACCGATCCTTGGCAAGATTGCTGTCTTTTGCGGTAAATGATCAGATGTCCGACCTAATCTGATCCAGCCAAAGATCGTACGATTTTATCATTTTCCGATCTCTACTGATAACATCATGTTGTGCAGTAATGAAGATCCGTACTTGTACAGTTATCTGCACAACAGCTATATTAAAATAATTTGCACCCTTTTTACCAGTCAATGAGACCTACTATGGGTATATAGTAGGTATATATATATATATATATATATATATATATATATATATATATACCTTGCTCCTGTATGAGAGCTTAATAAGTGTTATTTAATCACACCTACACAGACATGCAAACACTGCAGCAAAACAACAAACAGGCATCTAAACACTGTATATATTAACATGCTGATTATCCGTGTATACCTAGTTAAAAGAGACATGAAATGAAAATGCTTATTCTGCACATATTAAAAATAGCTATGTTACATCAAACCTATCAGACATACATGATGTGCAATATTTATACTGTAGTTTTATGGGTCATAATGTATTTTAATTAGGGCCCGGGGCTCCTGCATATTACAGAGTCTTGTAAACAGAAGCTCTATAGCTATACCTGATTCTGCGCACTGCCATATACACTCCAGGCTCTGCTATATGTGGCATTAAATAAGGCAGTCCATACAGAGTCTGATGTATAAAATTGAAGTCAAACGGAGGCCTCATGCACCTCTTAGCAAGCTCTGTAGTTGGGTTCACATATCCGGTAATCATCCATTAAAATGGATGCAGCAGCAATCCGTTTGCAAAATGATTTCTGCCAGATCCGTTTTTTAACACAGGAGTCTACAGAGAATGGATCCATTAATGGATTGCTATTTATCTTCCATTTTACAAATGCAAAAAAAATGGATGGCTAAATAGCAATCCGTTAACAAATCTGTTCTCCATAGACTCCAATGTTAAAAAAATGGATCCAGAGACATCAGTTTTTTAACAACGGACAAAAACGTTGGGTTTCCACAACTTTTTCTCTGCAGGATCTGTGCTAGGATAATTACTGGACATGGGAACTCAGCCTTAGGGTATGTGCGCACGTGTGCGTATTGCATGCAGTTACGCTGCGTTCTGCACCGCAGCGTAACTGCATGCGTCCTGCGTCCCCTGCACAATCTATGAAGATTGTGCAGGGGCCGTGCGCACGTGGCATGTTAGAACGCAGCGATTCGGCTGCTTGCCGAATCGCTGCGTTCTAAGAAGTGACATGTCACTTCTTTCGTGCGTTCTGCATGCTGTCTATAGGGAGAGGCAGCATGCAGAGCGCACGAATCTGCCGGCACCTTGCGCTTCAGAACGCAGCTTTTCAGCTGCGCTCTGAAGCGCACATTTTCGGTGCGGTGCAGAGCGCACACGTGCGCACATACCCTAAAAGAGATTTCAGTCCCATTAAATATTTTCCAAATATCTTACAATGGTAAAAAAAATAAAAAATAAGATTACCAGATTACCAATCCCCTGTTGCTCTTCTTCCAATATTTGTATGGTTCATTCCTGCCATACAATGATTGGCAGCAGGGGTCACAAGTCAACAAAGTACGTCATTCCTCGAAACAGGGTAATCATAGTCTGACAGGGGACCAGAATCATTGCCACATTGGTAAAGAATCTGCAGATTAGTAAAGATAGTATTACTCCTTTTGTTATTTTAGACAATTATTATTATTTTTTAAGTTACTGTACAAAATGGAGAAATATTAAAGCTTAAAGATCACTTTCTTGCAGATCTTAGTTGTACTATTTTATCAGTTAGAAATGTAGAATGTGAAGACGAGTAACTTTTTTCATAGACGTGAAATGAAGCTCAGACCTTCTGACCACAAAAAGATCTTTGAATAAACATACAAGCTCAGAAAAAAACGTTATACAAATCTAGCAGGAAAGTGTTTGACACATTGATAAGAAACATTGGATAGATGCAAATGTTTACTTTCATATAAAAGGCACAAACTGAAGATATAGACTTGACTGTGCAATAGAATTACAAGAGGAGAATAGGTATTCAAATCTGATTCCTAGACATCAACATCATTTACATATTGGACCTGGTGTAGAAAAAGCCTGCAACGGACAGATCTGCTTTGTAATAAATCGTCAGGCTGACAGCTTAGATAGTGGTTAGAGAAAAACAGTCACAAACAGGAACATTCAGATAAACACATAAAAATAAGGCTATGGAGGAAATAAATTCAAGAGGCCTCCTCATACACATGGCCATATTATGGCTTCATACATATGTGATGCCCTGGCCTATAAGGTCGTCACAGGGTATTGTGCAATCTGCCCATCGGTACGATATCCACCCTCTCCTTGGTTACGGATCCCTAAGCTTTGGTGTTGTCAAGAACAAGCTAATCAAAATCCTAGGAACACTCTGCACCACACCCACCAGACACATCAGTGGCTGACCTGAAGGGAATAGGGTCGCCCACTTGAGGGGTTGGTTAAGGGGAGGTCAGGAGTGTTAGGAGACAGTCAGTTGAGTGGTGACTCTCAAGGGGGGAGGTCACAAGTGAGTTGAGAAGTGACTCTCAAGAGGAGAGGTCAGGAGCTGGGCTCCCTGAGACTACTAGGTGGCAGACGTTGGTCTGGGCCTGGTAGGAGCTAAACCCTGATTGCAGGGGATCGTGACAAGGGGCATGGACTGTCAAGGACGACAGCCGGTGGCCTTGTGCCATCACCGGACAGGGGCCAGGGCATGACAAGGTACATGGACCCTTGGTCAGGAAGGAGCTTCAGGCGTCCTGACAATTTACCTGACGAGGTCGGAGCCTTCAAGATCCGTTCTCCACCCACTCCAAAATCGGGGTACTAGCACAACAAGGGGGATTGGACTTTCCCAATACATAGTCCAGAAAATCCCAAGCGTGAACCCTGAGAGCAAACTCATCCAGTTAGCTGGTGAGCGGGACCCGATAGTTCTATGCTAAAGGGACCAGTTAGAAGTAAAGTGCCACGGAAAAGGCCACAGGCTAACAAGCAACACCAACAGGCACGGGATCCAGGCGTGCTCCCTCCCTGCTGCAGCGATATCAAGAACTTTGGTTTACCACAGTTGTCGGTATCAGCGTTATTGGACTGAGTGAGTACTTAAGTGATCCCTGACCGTCCCAACGGCACCTCCCTGTCACCTACACAGAGTCCCGGGGCATCCCCCCTAACCGTGGAGTGGTTAAACATCTGGCTGTCCACACCATCATCACCGGGTACTCCCCATTGCAGCGGTGGTACTCCATCTTACCACGCACCACGGGTGGCGTCACGAACTGTCCATACAATCCCCTGTAAATAACCCCCTTTATTCCGAGTGGCCGCACAACCCAGACCCCCGGGTCCGGAGACCCCTCCAGCCACCATGGATCCGGATCCGAGTAGCGGCGGCAGACTGCTGACGCGGGGGCGGCACACATAAGTGGACCCTTCATGTACTTCTCAGTGAATATCTTGGCATGCTACATAAGATGCTGTGTGCCATCAGGGTTGGTTTAGCCCATCAAAGTGTCCTCCAGAATTCCTACTAAACAGAACTTATGATGTCCAGAACAAGGCATATGAGGAGCAGTGTGGAAAAAAATCTCTAATGGTTCGAACTACTGTGTTTTCGTCATGATGAGTACCACAAAGAAAGATGGATCTTTGTTGGTTTCCTGATGAAGGTGTCAGAGTACATTGAATCGCTTAGAAATTAATCGCAGTATTCCTCACAATCTGTGTATTGGAGAGATGCAGCAGCTGGATAATCTACGCCCGAACTCCACTAGTGTTTGCCTCACACAACCGCATCAGGAGACCAGAACAGCTTTACTCACCACATTGTTGTCTGGATAACACCCTGTTCTATTAATTTGTCCCCACAGCTTTTTATCAATTTTATGGGTTATAAGCACTATAATATAGGAAAGATATCCGCAACTAAGGGCGGCTTTTCATGTTGCGACATCGCAAGCCGATGCTGCGATGTCGCACGCGATAGTCCCCGCCCCCGTCGCAGGTACGATATCGTGTGATAGCTGGCGCAGCAAACATTATCGCTACGCCAGCTTCACATGCACTCACCTGCCCTGCGACCGTCGCTCTGGCCGGCGACCCGCCTCCTTCCCTGCGGCGTCATAGCGACCTCACACGGCAGGCGGCCAATAGCGTCGGAGGGGCGGAGATGAGCAGGATGTAAACATCCCGCCCACCTCCTTCCTTCCGCATATCCTACGGAAGCCGCGGTGACGCCGGTAGGAGATGTTCCTCGCTCCTGTGACTTCACACACAGCGATGTGTGCTGCCGCAGGAGCGAGGAACAAGATCGGACCGTCGCGTCAGCGTAATTATGGATTACGCCGACGCTGCACCGATGATACAATTACGACGATTTTGCGCTCGTTAATCGTATCATCTAGGCTTTACACAGTACGATGTCGCATGCGATGCCGGATGTGCGTCACTTTCAATTTGACCCCACCGACATCGCACCTGCGATGTCGTAGTGTGCAAAGCCCGCCTAAAGCTGTGCTATTATGCCCTGTAGTTTTTCCAACAGGTAGAGTGCCGAAGATTACTCTGGTGTATGTGTAGGATATGTGAAGCCTCAAGTGATCACCATGGCCACTGAGTAGTGACTAATGCTATGGTAAACTATGTTATTGGTAAACTATGTTATTTCCCACATCATTACTCAGTTACACATCAGGCATGTCTAGAATTGTTTTAAAGCTCATTATCAAGAGACATTTCAAACCTGCTCTAGGAAAAGTCAGAAACCCTGCCACAACAGCCTTGCAAAACCCCAACATGTCCACTTCTGGGTGGGTTTGGCATAAATTCCACCCCATTTAAAGATTATTGGCAAGCAGTATGTCAACAAATAGTGAGTATAAGTTAAAACATATCTTTTAATTGAGATTGATGAAAAATATATGGCAATTAAAAATTTGCACACAGTAAAATTTTACATGATCTACAGGCAAAGACACAGAATAAAGTCAAATCTACAGTGATGGATGAAGGCACGACAGAGGAAGTCACTTAATCTATTATGAAATGCTCAGATAGATAAAAGCTGACAGTGGTCAGTTAACCCCAGATGTAAAACAGAACCATCTCACACATCTTTTGATTTCAGAAAGAATCCTTGCCCATCAGTCCATATTGTCAAAAACCCTCTGGCCAATGGGGTGGAGCTTGGAGAAAACCCTGTTATGCCCCACAGGAACTACCATGTTTCCCTGGAAATAACACCTACCCTGAAAATAAGCCCTAGCATGATTTTACTGGATTTTTGGAGTATGCTTGAAATATAAGATCTATCCCAAAAATAAGACCTAGTTAGTCAATGCTAGTGTTACGGGAGTCAAACTTCCCAATTTCTCAGAGCCCCAGTTAAGGACCCCAGCAGTTGTATTCTGGGGTTCAGATTGTTTAAGGACCTTTGACTTCACAGTTATATGACCTGTAAGGTCTCTTAATTGTAGGAGTTTAAAAGAACTGAACAGGAGACAGGCTGCTATGAAGGACTGGCATTAGGGGGATAGGAGAAAAACTGGAAAAATTCACAGGGCCCCCAGTCTCCTAGGGGCCCCAGGGTTTATAGCATAATGATAACATTGAAAGAGGACCTTTGTGACATCACACCATGTGACCAAAGGTCATTGCAGGAGTCTAAAGCTGAAGAGGAGACAGGCTGGTATGTATGTGCAGTGTGTGTGTGTGTGTGTGTGTGTGTCTGTGTGTCTGTGTGTGTGTGTGTCTGTCTGTGTGTATGGATTGATTGATGGATGAATAGATGGATAAGAGATAAATAGATAATACATAGTTATTGGATGGATAGATAGATGGACAGATAGATAGATAGATAGATAGATAGATAGATAGATAGATAGATAGATAGGTAGATAGATGTTACACACAGGGTTTGGAGAGTTATGTTGATGTTCCAGAATGCAATGCAATATTTCATTAAATGTTAATTTTTATTTTTTTTTTGTTCAAGAATAGTTGTGGATTGTTGTTCATGGAAAAAATTAATATAAGCCCTTTTTTGGAGCAAAAAAATAATATAAGACTCTGTTTTATTTTCGGGGAACCACGGTATGTAGGCCCTGGTTAACTCTGAAGCTTGACTTAGCTTTATCAGCATGGTTAATGCTAAGTACACTACTCAGATGTTTGTATCTTTGCCTTTAACCAAAAGATACATGCATTGCCATCATCTGAATGGAAGAAATGCATTGTGGGCACATAGGGCGATTGTAGGGTATTGTCAATATAGAGAAAGCTGTGGGTTGCCCTTGTCAGCGCGGTAACTAGTGCCTATATAATTCCTGAGGGACATAAATGGGTTTCCTCCAAACTTACCTTATTTACCAGATGGGTGTTAGCAATATGGACTGATGTACCCTTTCTGGACTCAACAGATGTGTGAGATGGTTCTTTTGTACTCACTCTTTCGTAGTCACTAATGGTTAAGTGGATAGGTAATACTAACTATATGGGTGGGTCTTTTGTATCAGCGGACCACCGGGATTTAACTGACCACTGTTAGCAAATATCTATCTGAGCATTTCATAATAGAATTGTTGTGCCTTCATCCATCACTGTAGATTTGGCTTTGTTCTGTGTCTTTGTCTGTAGCTGAATTTTTAATGGGAATATATTTTTTATCAATATCTATTAAAAGTTATGTTTTAACTTATGCTCACTACTTGCTGATATACAACTTAGTTTAGTGAGGCCACTAGGACTTGCGTACCTTGAGACAGCAGTTTCTCCACCCCCTTGGTATTTGTTTTATTTTTACAATTATTGGTAAATAGGATCAAGAAAACAATGATGGGACCGTCAGTTCACACATAATATAATTTTAAGGACCGCTAAAAGAACAGGATTACTGTGTGTAATTTTGTCTATTTATCAAGTACCAACTTTATTTGCTAGCAACTAAGTAAGAAAAAAGAATACAGTAATAGTGTTCATGAAGAAGTACTGGCAGGTAATAATCTCCAGTGATCCGGCAACTATACAAATACGTTTTCTCAACTTTATAAAGAGCCGCTTTGTCATCTAGATATAGTACAGGATTCTGCTCACTATCGGATAATTATTTGGTGATTAATAAATGGATGGCAGACTCTGCAGTGACTCATTGCTGGCAGATAAAAGTGACACCTTAGAAGCTTTTAAAAGCTCAGTGGAGCTATCACAAATCAAGAGCAAATCATCAGACACAAAAAACGACTCTCACTTGTAGAGGGTTAATGAGTAAGCAATACAAACATTGCCTAATAGCAAAGACATTTCCCTGTCCTCTAGTCACCTTGTGGATCTGCTAAACTGATACTATAAAAAAACATAGTCCCCTGCTCTTATAGGCACTGTCGCCCCACAAGCGTCCTACAGTGTAAGTAGTGTCCTACATAAAAATTCATGTTTGAGAAGAGACATAAATGATTTTGTTGATGACTCACATTGAGCTGTCTCTCTGGATTTTGTCAAAATCAGAGGAATCCATAGAATAAAAAAATAATTAATGTCTACACCTAACTTTACTGCTGCTTTCACTGAAAGTTTACAAAAAATGTAACCTGTCAATGTACCTTAAAGGGAACCTGACAGCAAGGTTTACCGCTATTAACTAATTACAGCACTGCATGTAACGCTAATTTCTAGCAACCCCAATGTTAAGGGAAAGTTGCCAGAATAATTGTAAAATCAGTATTTTAATCTTGTGGTGCGACATATTCTAATTAGTATAACCAGTCAGAATTGCATGCGCTTCGTACTGAGCAGGCCAGCTAGCCGATATCAGGCTCACAGAGGCTCTGTAGTCCCCTTCCACCTTCTGGCTGTTTTGAAAGGGAACCTGTCTCCAGTTGTTCCACATATAAAGTACGGTCAGTACCTTTAAGCCCTCTTTTGCAGCATGCTAGCATTCACAAAAGTGAACACACACCTCACAGTTTTGTAAATATTTTATGATATCTTTTCATAGGACAACACTGAAGATATGACACTTTGATACATTGTAAATTAGTCAGTGTACATCTTATATAACAGTGTAAATGTGGTGCCTTCTAACTAACTCAACACACAGCCATTAATGTTTGAACTCCTTGCAACAAAATTTCACCCCTACGTGAACATGGACAAATTGTGCCCAATTATCCATTATCATAGTCATGTGATTTATTAGTGTTACAAGGTTTCAGATGTGAATTGGGGGCAGGTGTATTCAATTTAGTGTTATCGCTCACACAATCTCTCATACTGTCACTGGAATTTCAACATGGCAAAGAATTGTCTGAGGATCTGAAAAAAACAATTGTTGCTAAATGGCCTAGGTTATAAGAAAATTGCCAACACCCTGAAATTGAGCTGCAGCACGGTGGCCAAGACCACACAACGGCTTAACAAAACAGGTTCCATTCAGAACAGGCTTTGCCATGGTCAACCAAAGAAGTGAGTGTAGATGCTTAGCATCATATTCAAAGGTTGTCTTTGCAAAATAGACATATGAGTGCTGCCAGCATTGCTGCAGAGGTTAAAAGGGGTGGGGAGGGTCAGCCTTTCAGTGCTCAGAACATATGCCGCACACTGTGTCAACTTGATGTGCAAAGTTTTCATCCCAGAAGGTAGCTTCTTCTAAAGATGATGCACAAGAAAGCCTAATAAACAGTTTAGTGATGACAAGAAGAATAAGGACATGTTTTGTGCTCTGATGAGATCTAGATAAACTTATTTGGTTCAGATGGTGTCAAGCGTGTGTGGTGGCAGCCAGGTGAGGGGTACAAAAACAACTGTGTCTTGCCTACAGTCAAGCATGGTGGTGGGAGCCTCATGGTTTGGCACTGCAAGAGTTCTGCCGGCTCTGGGGAGCTACAGCTCATTGAGGGAACCATGAATACCAACATGTACTGTGACTTACTGAAGTAGAGCATGATCACCTCCCTTCAAAAACTGTGCTACAGGCCAGTATTCCAACATGATAACAACCCCAAACACAACTCTAAAGGCCGCTTTACATGCTGCGACATCGCTCAAGTGATCTCGTTGTGGTCACGGAATTTGTGACGCACATCCGGTCGCTTTAGCGATGCAATTGCGTGTGACACCTTTGAGCGATTTTGCATCGTTGCAAAAACGTGCAAAATCGCTCATCGGTGACATGGAGGTCCATTCTCGAATATCGTTGCTGCAGCAGTAATGATGTTGTTCCTCGTTCCTGCGGCAGCACACATCGGTCCGTGTGACACCGCAGGAACGAGGAACCTCTCCTTACCTACCTCCCTCCCGCAATGCGGATAGAAGGAGGTGGGCGAGATGTTCGTCCCGCTCATCTCCGCCCCTCCGCTTCTATTGGGCGGCGGTTCAGTGATGCAGCTGTGACATCGCTGTGACGCTGAATGAACCGCCCCCTTAGAAAGGAGGCGGTTCGCCGGTCACACCGACGTCGCAGGGCAGGTAAGTAGTGTGACGGGTCTGGGCGATGTTGTGTGCCACGGGCAGCGATTTTCCCATGTCGCACAACTGATGGGGGTGGGTACCCATGCTAGCGATATCGGTCACGATATCGCAGCGTGTAAAGCGGCCTTAAGACAAACCAGTGCCTTGCTAAAGAAACTGAGGGTAAGTGTAACCTAAGCACTATTGAGCATTTGTGAGGAAGTTCTCTAACATCCACCAACTCTGTGATGTCGTCATGGAAGAGTGGAAGAGGATTCCAGTGGCTCCTGGGAAGCTCTAGTGAACTCCATGCACAAAAAAGTTAACGCAATGCATGAAAATAATGGTGGCCAATCAAAATATTGACACTTTGTACAATTTGGCCATTTTCACTTATGATTGTTCCCACTTATATTGCCATTGGTTTAGACATTAATGGCTGTGCGTTGAGTTATTTAGAGGGAAAATGTATACTGTTATACAAGTTGTACATTGACTAATTTACATTGTATCAAAGTGTCACATCTTCAGTGTTGTTCCATGTTAAGATGTAATAAATTTCACAAAAATGTGAGTGGTGAATTCACTTTTGTGATATCCTATATGTCCCCAATCCCCTCTGCAAGACACAAAAAAGATCATTTCAAATATTCAGACAAATCGGTCCAGTCTGATGCATCTCTAGTCTTGAATTGGCACCTCCTCTCTTCTTACATTCACCATCCTCCTCTCCTTTGAGTGGGTGACGCATCCTACATTCTCCACAGTGTCCCCCATTGCGCTACTGCACAGCACATTAATCCAAAACACACCAACAAGTCCACCTCTGAATGGCTTAAAAAAAACAAAATTAGGATTTCAGAGTGGTCTAGTCAAAGTCCTGACCTTAATCTGATTGTGATTTTGTGGCATGACCTTAAAAAAGCAGTTCATACTTGGAAACCCTCTAATGTAGCTGAATTACAACAATTTTGTAAGGATGAATAAGCCAAAAGTCTTCAAAAGCGCTGTAAAAGACTCATTGCCAGTTATCGCGAACACTTGATTGCAGTTGTTGCTGGTAAGGGTGGCCCAACACAGGTAGGTTTGGATTTCTTTTTCCTTTAACAATAAAGAGTAAGACCTTCATGTATAAACTGCATTTTGTGTTATCTTTGTCTAATATTTAAATTTGTTTGGTGATCTGAAACATTTAAGTGTTAAGACTAGAAAAAAGAAGCGCTGATAGGGTATTACCAGATGACAGGAGTAATATAGAAAATATATACACTCACCTAATGTGGTTTTGAAAGTCACAACCACTGCCAAGCATAAGATAATGGCGTCTGCCGCAGCCCCACGTGGAGGAGCATTCAAACAGGAGAAGAGAAGGGGTTAACGCCACACATCAGCCAAATGAAGATGTAGAGTTGTTGATGAATAAATATCTTTTTTATTTCATAGGTCTACGCGTTTCGAGGTTGAAACCTCTTCCTCAGCACCAGGACATCAACAAAGCTTTTTCACACCACTGTATGAGTCTGTTGAGTTTAGGTTTGTACTTTGTAGTCAGTGCTCAAACCATGATACGTGGATGTCTAAATTCTGCCTCTATATCTATATCTATATCTATATACTGCACTATATCAATTATGTACTTGCACTTAATGCACATATAATTAAATTATACAATTTCTCACACAGAAGCTCCATACAGATAATAGTATCCCCTGTCACATCATGAATACTTAATTCTGTCATTTTTAAAGGGGTTGACCACTTTCAAAATTTTGAAAGTATAAAAATAACAAATTCAGAAGGTAGTCACCCTTCTTGACTCCAGTGCTGGCTTCTGCCATTGCTGCAGTCCTTATGTTGGGACTAAAGGGAGATGTCATCTTATCAGTACGTGCACTGCTCTAGCCAGTCACTGAACTTCATGTTGTGTGCCGTCAACCTCTTCACCAGCAATGAGCACAATTGGTAGTTAGAGTAGTGATGAGTGATGGTACCGTTCTAATCATAACACCGGGGCCGCAGCAGCAGTGAGAAGCTGACGCCGAACCCAGGTAGGGTGTGTACTTGATAAGTTTAGTATTTTGTGTATTTTTTACAATTTGGAGAACACTTTAATAAAAGCGGATATACATTTTATTTTAATGGAGCTGAGGGCTATTCATTATGGTTTAGTGCTCACATGTGCTGCTTTTCTGAGTGAAAGGGGAAAGGAGCCATAAATCCCTCAACTCTCTCCCTCTGAGCAGAGCATTCTCATACTATGTGCAGACACAGGAGGGATCTAATCAATGGTCTCTTTAAAGTGATGAGGGAGTGGAGGGAAAATATGTGATGTGTCCACGGTTTTTTAAGTAAGTGCTAATAACAGCCCTAAACAGGCCGTGAGCCTCCTCATTAACAGCATTAGACATCATGAACACAACCAGTCCTTTGCTGCTGACAAGAAGTCTCAGTATCTGCATGGGCTGCTGCTAGCACTCAGTTGATAAGCAATGGAGACATCACTTGTATATTATTCTCTATGTTCTGCACTGTGCTGTAATGCTGTGTGCACAGTGCAGACACATCAGGAGGCGGAGACACTGCCTACTGAAGGAGATGACATCACCACTAAGGAGGAGGAGCCAACTATAACAATGTCATGTCTCATTCTCCTGCTCCTGGCTATCTGCTATACCTGACAATCAGCTGTGAGCCACACAGGAGGGGCCCATTAGTTACATCTGGCTCGCAAGCTACAGATTGGGAAACCAGGTTACTGGACATTTATACAAAGACTGTCCTGGCTATGTTAAGAAAAAAACACTCTTTTGCACTCTTTGATAAAAAAAAGAGAGGCCAACTAAGTACCTTATGTTTTTAAAGTTTACAACAATAGTGGAGTTCATGTATTTATTAATCACATTGTGTTGACGCATAGTGTGTGTTTGTATATTGGACACATAGCATATTTATGAACCTGTATTTTAATACTCAAGGTGTGCGTGCCCTATTTTTTTTTGTAGTACACATTGGGCTGTGTGGCCCCCTCCACTGCTCGCCACCCTTATCTACACATCCTTCCCAGACAAGCGAGCTACGCCTGGTTTTCTTTCTCTTCCAAATTTAGATGAAGCCTGTTTTGGCACGTTAAGAGTTAGGACGTAAGTGTTAGAGACCATCCATATTTATGTATACCTTGACATGGTTGGATGGCTGTTGGGCTCTTTGATCATATAACACCAACGAAGTGCCTTCCGTTTTAGTGTAGTTCATCTATTCATTAATCAGAGTGTGCTGATCCATCACGAGTATGTCCCAGCTATGTGTCTCCGAATGTATAATGAATATAGACCACACACAATATCATGATATAACTAATTAGCAAAGGTTTGACAATAAGAGAATTCTAATTAAAAGTAAATCTAAATTTAACACAAAAAAAAACAAAAAGCTAATGGCATTAAAATAAATTCTAAAAAGAAATACTAACTGTAGAAAAGATAACCAAGAAAACTGCAGAAGAAGAAAAACCTGTTGAGGAATGACTTCTCTTACACCTAATCTAGGAGAAGCTACAAGAAGCACCCTTACAGAATAACGTCTCAATATTCCCTGTTTTCTATATAGAAATTTGCCTTTTTTTCTTGCAATTGTCTCAGATAAAAACTATAAAAGTCAGGTCTGTATTAATTCTCCCAAGTTTCTATTCAAAAAGCATATTTAGCCTTATCCTTCTGTAAGGTATGCAGAGAACACTTTCTTATAACGGTGTATTCCCATTTGGCAGATAATGTATTTTTTGCACAAATACATTGTCTTGAAATGAATAAGTATTTATATCTTGCAAACATTTCCACATTTTTTTATGTTACACACAAAAAATTAAATGTATTTTATTGAGATTTTATGTGATATACCAACATTAAGTATGAAGTACTTGTTAAGCATAAAGGAAATGATACATGGTTTTCTGAAAATGTGGTCTATTTGAATTCAGCCCTCCAAATCAATACATTGTATGACCACCTTTTACTGCAATTACTGCTGCTAGTCTTTTAGAATATGGCTATAACAACTTTGCACATCTAGATACTGCAATCATTTCCCGTTCTTGTTTGCAAACTAACTTAGTGAGATTGAATGGAGAGTGTTTGTGAACACCAATTTTAAAGTCTTGCCCGGACTTTGACTGGACCATTTAAACACATTAATATGCTTTGATCAAAACTATTCCATTGAAACTCTGGCAGTATGTTTAGGAACATTGTCTTGCTGGAAGGTGAACCTATTGCCCAGTCTCAAGGTTTTTTGTTATAACCTAACCCTTCTTTACTCTTCTCCACAACTTTATCCCTTACCCGTCTGGTGTGTTCCTTGGTTTTCATGATGTTGTTTGATCTCTAATGTTCTAAAATAAACCTCTGAGGCCTTCACGGAACAGTTGTAGTTGTACTGAGAATAAATTACACATAGGTGGACTCAATTTACTAATTAAGTGACTTTTGAAGGCAATTGGTCAGTCAGAATTTTAATTATGGGTATGAGAATACAGCAGGCTGATTACAAATGCACATTGTCACACATAGCACTCCATTGCCTCCAATGGGCAGGACAATATACAGTTGACTGATGACTGATGGATGAGGCAATGGCAGCTTTCACTGGGTGCTTTCCTCCTATGACTGCAACTAGCCTGAGTGACATCACCACTCATCGCGCGGCTCATTCATTCTCTGCCTGAAGCTCACAGTGGGCAGTCATTGTTCTATGGCCGCTCACTGTGACTTCAGATGCAGCAGAGCTGGAATCGTCATGGGACCTCATGTGGATTACGTCAGACCTGGGTGTTTTGGGGCTAATAAAGGGGTGAAAAAGGGTGTTTTTTGTATTTTATTTTAAATTAAGGATTTTTGGGTGTTTGTGTTTATTTCTTTTCACTGACAGATTAGTAATGGGGGAGTCTCATAGACGCCTCCCATTACTAATCTAGGGCTTAGTAGCAGCTGTGAGTTGCGATTAACCCCTTATTACCCCGGTTGCCACCGCACCAGGGAAAACAGGATGAGCCTGGTAAAGTGCCAGTAATGTCACATTTAATGGAGTCGACATTGCGGGCGACTGCAGGCAGCAATTTTCAGGCTGGGGAGGCCCAATAATCATAGGCCTTCCCAGCCTGAGAATACCAGCCCCCAGTTGACAGGCTTTATCATGGCTGGGTATCAAAATTGAGGAGACCATACGCTATTTTTTTAAAATTATTTATATAAAAAATGTTTAAAAGGCCACATTTGGTTTCTCATATTTTGATACCCAGCCAAGGTAAACACACTGCTGGGGGCTGCAGCCTGTAGCCATGGGATTTTTCATGGCTGGTATCATTATATGGGGGGACCTATGCCAATTTTTTTTTATTTATTTATTTTTACCCCAATGTACAGTGACCCACAGTTAGGGTCTGTGATTGGGATTGGTTGCTGTCAGATATGCTGTCAGACAGGCTGGGGAACCATCTGATTGCACCCAATCACAGGCACCAGGGATGCCGGTGTGTGAGGGAAGTAGTGCATATGTATTAGCGATAATGAGTGGCCTCAGAAGTGCAATGAGCGTCCATCGGAGCAGTTACAGCTGCATCGGAGACTCGGTAAGTATGAAGCACTTATTCCAATTCACTTTACCCCTTCTACCATCATTTTTATGTGCTGGATTCTGATCCCCATAGACTTGTGGGGACCGGCGTCTGGCCAGATATCTGGTATCAATTCCAGGCTGGAACGAGATTTTTTTAAATTCGGTTATATCCACCGTTCACGGTTATCTGTGAGTCCGCCCATCACTAATAAAGACCAAAGGGAAAAAAACCAAAACCTTAAAAATTAACTTTTATTAAGAAAAAACATTTTAAAAAACATTTTAAAAATCATGTCCACATTAGGACCACTTTCAATGTTAAAAATACAAATGTGTATGTGAAACATCGCTATAGTAGAAAAAGAATATGGATTGAAATCTTCACCCACTGGGATGCTGTCCTATATTGTATATTGGTATAGTTTTGCTCCAAGTAGAAACCTTGGACTAAATGCGCATCCCTTCTTTGCTGAGTAATATGTGTTACATGATTGCAAGGTTCTACTGAAATTGCGGCAAATGGCTTTTCGTTTCTTTTTACCTTCATTTTATAGACAATCATCTTGGCTTTCTCATACCTAAATTTGACTTGCAACTATTTAGCATATGATTAGTCATTCAGATTCTTGATATGTCACTGCATTGTTACTGTTTTGCTCCTAAAAATGTAAATATAAATTATTTTGTTAGTACTTTGTAAATTCGCCTTTGGTTTTCAACACTACCTGAATCCTTCTGCACATGCTCTCGATCAGATTCAGGCATGTCTTGTCCAAAATCTGATCCCTGGTCTCTTCTACATGTTCTCGATGTTGGTGCATACTGGTAGCTTTACTTAAGTATGTATACAGCTTTTTCTTCAACACTACCCACAAGTGTTCAATTAGGTTGAGGTCTGGGGACTGTGGAGCCCAATCCAGCACCTCTACTTCATTGTCATTAAACCATTTCTCTGCCAATCTCTCAACATATGCTTTGGGTCATAGTCCTGCTAGAACACTGTCGTCCTTTTCAAACCCATAGTACTTGACTGTATGAAGTAATTCGTCTTGTACTATATTCACATTCAGCTTAGTATTGAAATCATCATTGATCCTGGTCAAGTATAAAAACGCCTTTTTGCTGTGAAACAACCCCATATTGTCAGGCTTCCTCAACAGAACCTGACAGTTCCTTCAATTTCTCGATCTGTTGAACTTTTATTTCTTCCAGAGCCATTTGCACCCCTTAGAGGCTAGTTTATTGACTTTTATCTCATCACTCCAAATCACCCATTTCTAATCTTCTACTGTCCACTTTTCACACCTCTTTGTGAACTTGAGCCAACGCTTCCTGATGATATTGAAGTCGAATCTTCTTCAACTCTTTTCAGGCCACCATACCAGGCTTATGTAATGTGCATTGCACAATGCATTCCTGGATGTCTGTGATCTCACTATTATGAAGCATATGAGCCACCTTTACTACCGCATTTGTTGCGCCAGAACTGAATACCTTGTGATAAGTTGACTTGTTTACTCCGATATTTTGCCTAGACATTCACCTCTTGGCTTTTGAATGGTGGACAGACTTCACTTCATATGCTTTCAACTGTCATGGCACTGACAGGATGCAGTTTTCTTGGCCGAGAGACCGATATTGATGAGCTGGATGATGCTGTTTTTCTTTTCTTGTGAAATTGTCTGCATGGCTGCTCTTCGATTCGAACCAGTGACCTCTTGTTTGGGAATCAACCTAATAAAACACTGAGATATTATGGAATTTGAGAACAGGTTGTAATTTGTAGTATACAGGAAAATTTTTATTTTCAAACACCAGCAGCAAAACAGTAACAATGCAGTGACATGACAATAATTTGCATAACTAATTATATGCTAAATAGTTGCAAGTCACATTTATGTATGAGATAGGCAGGATGATTGTCTATAAAATGAAGTTAGTCTCACACTCAAAGCTGTAGTGAATGGGGAGATATGGAGCCTGTATATGGGTCCATAAATGTTGCATCCAGTGCAGAAGGAGCTGATCCCGCCATTGTTTTGCCCCTGTAGTACAATTACCACAAATAAGATTTATATCTAAAACACAGGTTTTATGATATATGTGGTAATCTGTGCTTGCTGTTATGTGAACAATGAATTATATTTCTAATATATATATATTTACTCATGCAATTATTTTGATTAATGTTGAAATCATATTTTTGTGTCCTTGAATTTTGATACTATAAAGAGTACATCGTTTTTCCATATACTAAAGTCTCTGATGACTTAGGTTGTACGTGCTAACACTGATATCTATGTTTTCGATGCCACGTAGACTCAGCACTTATTACTACAACTCTCCGTCACGTCAGGTTGTTTATATCAGCCCAGGCTTTCTGCTATATCGCTCAAAGTGCCAATTTGTTGTGTTCCGCCAGTAAAAAGATGTCATACCGGACAAAGCAAGGGGGACTTTGGAAAACATTTAAAATGAACTGTTAGTCCAGATAAAAATGTATAATAAAACACTACAGTAGTCTTGTGGCTCTCTCAGAAAATGTACCCACAATCAACCATCCAACTGGCAATTTGTCAAGCAGGTTTTATTTTTACAGAAACATCCTCCTTTCTATTGCAGGCTGCAAAACTGCAGGATTCACAAAGTCCTGCACCTTTTTACCACTACGTCTATGTGCGCACATTGAACATTTGATTGCAGAAATTTCTGCATCAAATCTGCATCTCTTGGTAGGAAATAAGCTGCATTTTTTCAGTGCATTTTTGACTTGTTTTTGATGCATTTTCGGTGAGTTTTTTTATGCGTTTTTTCCAATGCGTTTTTCATGCATTTGGGGTGAAAATACACTGGCAAAAATGCTGACAGAATTGACATGCTGAGGTTTATTTTTTGCTGCAAATCTGCAAGGCAAAAAAAAGCAACTTGTGCACAAAACTTCAGAATTCTCATTGTTTTTCCTAGTGTAAGGATTTGCACGTAGTTTTGTGACAAAGCTGCACTCAAAAATGCAATAAACAACACGTTAAAAACACAATATGCACAGTTTTGTAAGAATGCTGATACTGTATGAACTTTTCTTTTAACTTTGAAGTCTTATTACATATAGTTAAGCTCATATATTTCTGACTCAGGAAAATTTTTACCCCAATTGTATATTCTATGACAATTTCCAATTTTAAAATAGTTATTTTCGTATTTTCAGGATTTTACTTCATTGAAATGTGGAAAACAAATGGACATGTCCTGTGTTGTTCATTGGTTGATTACAAAATGATGGGACAGGTTTCCTGTAAGTCCCATCCATATTTAGTTTTTAAGCAGGTTTATTGCAATATTCATAGCTGTATATTTTTAAATACAACTAGTAAAAAGAAGCAATTTTAAAGTTTACTGCTTATTAAAATTTGCACTCGTTCTTTAGATTTTAACTCTTTTTTTGTTTACAGACCATGGGTGGCATGGTGGCTCAGTAGTTAGCACTGCAGTCTTGCAGCGCTGGGGTCCTGGGTTTGAATCCCACCAAGGACAACATCTGCAAGGAGTTTGTATGTTCTCCCCGTGTTTGCGTGGGTCTCCTCCGGGTACTCCGGTTTCCTCCCACACTCCAAAGACATACAGATAGGGAATTTAGATTGTGAGCCCCAATGGGGACAGTATTCCTGATATATGTAAAGCGCTGCGGAATATGTTAGCGCTATATAAAAATAAAGATTTATTTTTATTTTATTTTTATTGCCCTGGAGGCTGGCCACTGCTGTTGTCTAACTTGTAATCACTACTCTGCAGCTGTCTGGGATTCAGAAGTAGTAAGTCCCAGTGATTCTTGCCAGGTACAAATCAGTGCTTAAAAGTAGAGATGCGTGGACCCGAGTATGTTCAGGTTTGCCGGGTTCTGCCGGAGTTTAGTTAAAAGTTTGTTTCGGGATCCAGACTTCACCTGAACTTGTTCCCGGACCTCAAACCCTATAAAAGTCAATGGGGACCTGACGGGCTCAACTCAAGTGATGAGGATAATTGAAGTCAATGACACACAGCATCCAAAAATGTTGTTTTTACCCCCAGTGAGAGCCATTCAGAGACTGCAAGTGGCTTCCACTGTGCCAAGCACCGAGCGTACCTGAGCACAGCAATGCTTGATTAAGTGGTTAGTATACACACAGTGCCTGAACTCGGACACAGACTTTTTTTTAAAAAGACTGTGTTCTGGTACGGGCCCTGGACACCCAGTGTTAGGTCCAAACCTCGACCTTTCCAAGTTGCACATCTTTCCTTATAAGCTAAGCACTGCCAATTTTCTGCTGTCTAGCATCAGTGATCAATCTCCAAAGCAGTGAGCTGTACAAAACAAAATTTTTAATATCTTAAAAACATCAGAAAATTTTAATAACCAGTAAATTGCAAATTTGCTTGTATTTATAAGGGCTTTCTGACATACCCCAAATATCTACAGTATTACTGCTAAAGGAACTCTAAGAAAAAAATGAGATATTTAGCATACAAAAATGGCCATTTCTATATCTGCCCAGTAGCCACATCAAGGCAATCTTATAATACTGAGTACCTACTCTAAACTGAAGCCTCTCTGAGTTTAAAAACCTCCATGCCTTGACGTAACTACTGGGCAGATATAGATATGGCCATTTTTGTATGCTAAATATCTCAATTTATGCTTAGATTTCTGTGACGGGGTCCTTCTCCCAAATTACACAATCAACAGAGCGAGAGGTGGCTGTAAAATCTAATAAGCATTTATTCCAAGCAAATCAAAGGTTCATAACGTAATCCACAAAACAGAGGGTAAAATTGTCCAGAAATGGCATAAATGTCCCGGGGATCAGTCACAATCCTCCAGCAGTCCTTTTCCAGGCAAAGGGAGGTTTTTCACAGTCTCTCTGGCATGCTGCCCGCAGCCTCAGCTTTTCCCTTCCAGTGGATCAATCTTCTTTCTCTCATCAAGTTCTCCAAAAAGACTGCCTGAATCTCCCAAGTAAGCAGAGAGTTTACAGTAGGTGAACTCTAGGCCCACGTCCCCCAACACCCAGGGACGGAAGCGCCTCAAGAGGCTATAACCTTGCACTATAGGGGGTGATTACTGACAAACAATACAATGTACACACAAGCAGTACAAATAATAGACAGTGAAGCACGCTTAAAATAGGAATTTGTACAGCAAGATACACCTCCCCCATATCCAACCATCACAATTTCCTTTTGCAGTAATGCATGTCTATAGTCTTACATTCATGGTTTGCATGTTTTAGCATTACAAGTGCAACTGTCTTTTTTTGTCATTATATATCATGTTCAGTTATGCCCCTCTTCACACTGCATGTTAAGGTGTGCCGTCAGTCTTTTTGTCTAGATTATGGGGTCATGCTTTCTGACTGTGCACCCCTTCCCCATTAGCCACGGAGTGATTTTATTCTCTAGTAGCAGGTTCCTACTCACCCATACACAGAAAGTTTTTAAAGCCAGAGAGAGGCTTCAGTTCAGTGTAGGTACCCAATATTATGAGATTACCTTGATGTGGCTATTGGGCAGATATAGAAATGGCCATTTTTGTATGCTAAACATCTCACTTTTTTCTTATATTTCCTTAAGCAGTAATGCATGTCTATATTTGTACATTCATGGTTTGCACGCTTTAGCATGTCAGGGTGCAGCTGTCTTTTATTGACATTGTATGTTATGTTCAGCTATGCACCTGTTCACACTGCATGTTAGGGAGTGCCATCAGTCTTTTTATGCAATTTAAATTAAATATTAGGGAACATTTTTCAATCCCTTTGTTATTTTTGTTCAGTTACAATTGCGAGCATTTGCGCCACTGCTCAGACAAGCCATACACGTTGGATCAGCAGTGCCCAAGCACCTTGTACATTCTTGTTAGCCTCCTAATGAACCTATGATTAATGGGAAAATATGTTGAAAACATAAAAAGAACATGGTTTTTTTTAGAGATATGAAGATGCTGGGGGCAAGAGCCCCTCTTGATCTGTGGTTCCCACATATTCCACAACATCATATCTAGTTTCAACAGAGTATTTTTCATGATACATTTTCACTAACAGACGAGACATAAAAATAAGAGATTCCATTTGTTCCATTCTCTTAATAAAATGACTGTTTGTGGTAAACCACAGTGGAGTCCCTCTCCCGGTGTTCTGCAAGTCTCCCATTTGCTTGATAAACCATCTCCTTGTCCTCACTACTCTGCTACATCCTCTACTTAAGCATGTTATTTACTGCTACTTCCTTCCGCTTCTCCTTTATCACATTTCTCTGCTCTTAGATCTGTTTTACACAAAGCAAACGTTAGTGGCTTTGCTATAACCTGAGTCAGTTACAAAAAGCAGTCAAGTAGAACAGTGTAAACAGGAACACTCATTTTCTAGATTGCCTCATACCCAGAGATGCAGGTACTGAGTAGAACAATGAGACACTGATTACTTCAAAGGCATGAAATAAATGTGCAGATTTTGGCACAGTTGCCGTGTGTTATCGGTACCTGTAGTAATGAAGAAAAACACAATGTAATAAGGTTCTGTGTAACTATATTGATGAGGACAAATATTCAAGTACCAGATACAAAGAAATGTGTAACGCACAATTATAGCCTGAGCAGATTTAAGAGAAAAAATTACCCAGCCTGATTTGAAACGTTGGTTGAGGTACTGCATGTTTTTGCCAAAATTAGGACAGGATCAAACGAGGAAAGAAGCATAAAGGAGGTCTGTATAACTCTTCACGGTTGGATCCGATCCAAGTTACAGAAAAAAAGGGCTGCAAATGTTCTGCCTCACACCTCTTATAACTGTTCAGTACACTGGAAGAAAACGAATTTAAGCAGCAAATACTGATGTATTAGCACTGCCTAATAAAGACGAGGTGCAAACGGTAAAGTGCTCTGAGGTTTACAATGGAAATAATAGTAGGGGGCGCTGTGTAAATGATAATGCGGCTTACTTCATTCCGAGAGGTAGAACTCAAATCGTGAAAACAATCAGTGGTTAACAAACATAGGTATTTATGTGATCAATAAGTGCCAAATAGTGGGCTAAGCGAGTATGACAATTAGGGCCTAAGATAGAAATAATAGAGGGGCTTCTGCACAGCAATCCATAATAAAAGAGTAGACACTGCAGTATATAATGTTATAGCATACTGAGGAAAATTCATTCAGGTGGTTTTCCAGGATAAACAAAGATTTGCCTAGAGTTAATAAATGACGTTAAATAACAAAACAAACATTACTCACGTTATAAAGCCCAGCAATCCAGTGTTTTTGATCCATTTCAGCTTCTGTTTACTTTTCTGTATAGTTCAGGAGCCGTCTACATAAGTGACCATTGCAGCCAATCATCCCATATTGACGCTAACATGAGTCCCTGTAATTTCTTGTTTGCAGTTAAAATTGGATGTTAAAAGGAGTGGTCTGAACCTAGCACTGATTTAATTGTATCACATGTGCCAGCGTCCCCTCACTATCCCACTTCCTCCTCCCGCAAGGATGCCGACAAACTTAGCCTCCTGGCTGATCAGCAGTGGTGTCTGCTCTGTCCCTCCTGTCAGCCTCCCAGGGCCTGCGTACACCACTGAGGTATCCCGAGAGTGCCCTTACGGGGACACGTGGGTGTGCCTCCCTGCTCTTAAAGGGCCACAGTACCCTAACATGGAAGTGCCTTGATCCCATTCCCCGCTTGTCTCCTGTCCAGCTCCTCCCAGGCATGTGGCTATGCAGGGCATGCTGCTTGATGACCGTCACTTTAACAGACATGGCCACACACAGTGGACATTGATACTGCTGTATATACATACATCACAGGAGGGGCTGCAGTATATGCATCACAGAAAAGGCTGGAGGCTACAGAATATACATCGCAGGAGGGGCTGGGGCATAGACATTACTGAGGGGCATGCATGTTACTGGGGGTATACACATTACTGGGGGCATACACATTACTGGGGAGCATACACATTATTGAGGGGCATGCATGTTACTGGGGGGCATGCATGTTACTAGGGGGCATGCACGTTACTGCGGGGGCATAGATATTACTGGGGAGCATACACATCAGCGTGGGGCATAGATGTTATTGGAGGCATAGATTTTACTGGGAACATACACATTACTGGGAGGTATACACATTACCTGGAGTGGAATGCATATAGCTCTGGGGATATGCATACAGCTCTGGGGGGATGCATACAGCTCAGGGGGTCCATACAGCTAGGAAGGGGAGGCAGGGGGCACATACAGCTTTGGGCCTGGGTGATGCTGCATGGAGCTGCGCTGCAACTCCTGTCTCTTTTCATCTGTGGGACGGGAGCACAGCACATCGCGCGCTAGCTCTGCCCACAGATGAACGTTCCATAATTTTCAACATTTTCCATGGAAATTTACAAATAAACAATTATCAATCACCATATTTACCATGGTGGAAAGAATCCAAAATAACCAGTCTAGACAATCCATTCACTCCAGAGGGTAAATGTAAAGGCAGAGGACAACTGACAATTTGAAGCATGTACTGGAGATTCTCAAACAAAATGTAAACAAAAAGAAAGTTGGCAAAGACAAAAAAATAGAGTTAAAGAGAGAATGGAAGGGAATATTATAAAAACAATAATATTCTTACATTAAATAAACATTTAGTGTTAAATCAGTGTTCATTTGAGACCACCCTTTAACAAAGGTTGTTATATCTCTACTTCTCTGCCTCCCACTCTGTCCATCTCTGCATCTCCACCTGACCCATTGCCTCCTCATGTTAGATTTTACAGTATATGATTTGCAACGTATTAATCTAGTGTCTGGTTAGATTTATATATATATATCTTCAATTCTTAATAATACTATAACATTAAATTGATGTAAATTGAAAAAGATTTCAAAATAGGAACTACGACATTCTGAGTAATACGAGGTCAGTTATTTTTAGCTCATATACAAGAACATCAACTCTACTTTTCTTTTTGCCAAATTCCTTGTTTGTTAAAAAGATTTCAAGATATTTTACCTTAAATTGAAAAACAAGGGTCATAAACAACTGATGCAATGTTAGTAGTAACTGAAAAAAAACAACCCTAGCAAGAATTACAATAATTAACAATAATTAGGCCAATAAAATAACTTTAGAAAATCATGCTCAAACATGATTATTACAGAACATTTTTAATGTGTATTTAAAGAAACATTAAACCTAGAAATGATTAGGAAGAATAAATTGAGATAGTGTTTAGTCAGTATGTGAATGAGGTGTTTGTGAAAGCTCCTGAAGTCCTTCGAAGACATGTTTAAGTGATGGATCAGTCATATTTTGTAGAAACAGTGGGGTCGCAATGGTTGTCTCCCTGTCTTGACTGGCATATCAAAATAAACAAGACTTAAGAAATGGTAGTAACATAAGGCGACAATAAATATAAGAGAAGTGAAGGGACTGGTGGACTATCTAACTCTTCCCCGACAGATGATGTCAGGAAAAAGGAGGATGGAGCATTTTAAATTCTATAATCCAAGCATTTTTGGTCTAAGGGGCCCTTTGCACACTACGACATCGCAAGCTGATGCTGCGATACCGAGCGCTATAGTCCCCGCCCCCGTCGCAGCTGCGATATCTTGTGATAGCTGCCGTAGCGAATATTATCGCTACGGCAGCTTCACATGCACTTACCTGCCCTGCGACGTCGCTCGGACCAGCGACCCGCCTCCTTCCGAAGGAGGCGGGTCGTGTGGCGTCACAGCGACGTCACACGGCAGGCGGCCAATAGAAGCGGAGGGGCGGAGATGAGTGGGACGTAAACATCCCGCCCACCTCTTTCCTTCCGCATTGCAGACAGAACGCAGGTAGGAGATGTTCCTCGCTCCTGCGACTTCATACACAGCGATGTGTGCTGCCGCAGGAACGAAGAACAACATCGTACCGTCGCTGCAGCCAAAATAATGAAAATGACCGACACTACACCGATCATACGATACCGACGCTTTTGCGCTCGGTAATCGTAGTTAAAGCGATTACACACTACGATGTCGAGAGCGACGCCGGAAGTGCGTCACTTTCGATTTGACCCCACCGACATCGCACCTGCGATGTCGTAGTGTGCAAAGGGCCCCTAAGACTAGTTAAGCTGCCACCAGAGGTATCTAATCAGGTGCGTAAATATTGCAGTCACATAGGGTGCACCCGGTCTGTGGAGTAAGGGGGCCCAACTACACCACACCAGTTTGTGGCTGAATGCATCTGAGGCTGGACAATCAGTTGAAATATATTGAGGCATGAAGATTCACTAGCTCTCTGTCCAGAAATAGCTATAACGGTCACTCGTCTATCAAAGGGTGACAGCTAATGTCGGCATGCGTGTAGTGGGTGGCGCATGAGATCACTGCCATACACTGCTCAATCCCTGCCTCAGCTACAGACACAGCTTGCTGTGGGAGTGAAGAAAGGTAAGAGCAATTGTTTATTTTATATGGAGGGCAAACATTATTATAGGAAAGCTGCCAGATTGGGCAACATCACTACAGGACGGGGATCATATTACAAAATGGGACCAGAATGGAGAGAATTATTAGAGGATGGGAGGGCCAGGTGGCACGGTGGCTCAGTGGTTAGCACTGCAGTCTTGCAGCACTGGGGTCCTGGGTTCAAATCCCACCAAGGGCACCATCTGCAAGGAGTTTGTATGTCCTCCCCGTGTTTGTGTGGGTTTCCTCCGGGTTCCTCCCACACTCCAAAGACATAGAGATAGGGACTTTAGATTGTGAGCCCCATTGGAGACAGTGTTCCTGATGTATGTAAAGCACTGCAGAATATGTTAGCGCTATATAAAAATAAAGATTTGATTTTGATTTTTTTTTATTAAAGGTTGGGAGACAGGTTAGGAGATATTAGTTAAAAAAAAGGGCCAGGATGGGGGCCAATTATTACAGCATGGGGGATATTATTAAATTAAGGATGGGAGACATTGTTACAGGATGGGGGCATTATTACTGGACAGGACAAATTACAACAGGAAAAGTGCCAAAATCGGGGCCAGGACATTATTACAGGATACAGGACATTATTACAAGGCCCCATACATCTGATTAACATGCTGGTGAGGGCTACAGTCTACATTGGGCATTTGGGGCCCATAGGACTCTAGATACGCAACTGTGTCTGATACATGTACATGGGGAATTATAACCTACAATAATAAGACTGAAACACATATTGTAAAACAATATGTGTTTCAGTCTTATTCTTGTAGGTTATAATTTATATGTACACTGGGACCACTAACATGCTTTCTTGTATATTGAAATGTACATGGGGAAGTCGAGAGGAATAGTGCCAGCTGAGAGCTCATAAAGCTAATGTTTACAGTAGGTTCATTAGCAACTTTATTGTTGATAAACTTTCTCTCTGCTGATTAACTCCAAAATCACCCTTAGGGGTGCTTCACACATAGCGAGATCGCTACCGAAATTGCTGCTACGTCACGGTTTTGGTGACGCAACAGTGACCTCATTAGCGATCTCGCTGTGTGTGACACTGAGCAGCGATCTGGCCCCTGCTGCAAGATCGCTGCTCGTTACACACAGCCCTGGTTCGTTTTCTTCAAAGGCACTCTCCCGCTGTGACGCACAGATCGCTGTGTGTGACAGCGAGAGAGCGACAAAATGAAGCAAGCAGGGAGCAGGAGCCGGCGTCTGGCAGCTGCGGTAAGCTGTAACCAAGATAAACATCGGGTAACCAAGGGAAGCCCTTTCCCTGATTACCCGATATTTACCTTTGTTACCAGCCTCCGCCGCTCTCGCTGCCAGTGCCGGTTCCTGCTCTGTGCACATGTAACTGCAGTACACATCAGGTAATTAACCCGATGTGTGCTGTAACTAGGAGAGCAGGGAGCCAGCGCTAAGCAGTGTGCGCTGCTCCCTGCTCTCTGCACGTGTAGCTACAGCACACATCGGGTAATTAACCCGATGTGTACTGTAGCTAGGAGAGCAGGGAACCAGCGCTAAGCAGTATGCGCGGCTCTCTGCTCTGTGCACATGTAGCTGCAGTACACATCGGGTTAATTAACCCGATGTGTACTGTAGCTAGGAGAGCAAGGAGCCAGCGCTAAGCGGTGTGCACGGCTCCCTGCTCTCTGCACATGTAGCTGCAGTACACATCGGGTTAATTAACCCGATGTGTACTGTAGCTAGGAGAGCAAGGAGCCAGCGCTAAGCAGTGTGCGCGGCTCCCTGCTCTCTGCACATGTAGCGACGTTATGATCGCTGCTGCGTCGCTGTGTTTGACAGCTAAGCAGCGATCATAACAGCGACTTACAAGGTCGCTGTTACGTCACAGAAAATGGTGACGTAACAGCGACGTCGTTGTCGCTGTCGCTATGTGTGAACCCAGCCTTAAAGAGGTATCCTCATGTTATCTCATGTCATAAATGGAGTTATAACTCTGCAGATCAAAAGCTGGGGAGCTATAGATCTCTGCCTGCACCTCTCACTGTGAATAAGTGATTAGAGCATGTTATCTGATGGAGAGCAGACACGGAGTGTGTATATAGAGAAATTAAAGGGAATCTGTCACCAGGTTTTCGCTATCCCATCTGAGTGCAGCATAATGTAGAGACAGAGACTCTGATTCCAGTGATGTGTCACTTACTGAGCTGTTTGCTGTCATTTTGATAAAATCAATGTTTTCTCTGCTGCAGATCTAACAGTTATACAGAGCTCATGAATTTGCTGGACTACCTGGTAGCACGTCAAGTATTCCTCTAATGATAATCTACTGCTAATTAACAGTGATTTTATCAAAACTACACTAAGCAACCTAGTGATACATCACTGGAATCAGGATCTCTGTCCCTATGTTAAGGCCCCTTTACACACTGCAACATCGTTAACGACATCGCTTTAACGTCACCGGTTTTGTGACGTAATAGCGACCTCCCCAGCGACATTGCAGTGTGTGAAACGCATCAGCGACCTGGCCCCTGCTGTGAGGTCGCTGATCGCTACAAATTTTTCATTACCATTTTTTGGTCCTTTGTTTCCCGCTGAGCAGCATGCATTGGTGTGTTTGACACCATTACAATGACATCGTTAGCGACTTCCCTTTCAAATAGCTGCTTTAACACATCCCCAATGACCAGCTAGGTCGTTCTGCAGCTCCGCATCGCTGCTGCATGGTTGGTAAGGTCTGCCTGTTTAACAGTTCACTAGCGACTCACCAGAGACTTTGTAGCGATCCCGGCCAGGTTGGGATCGCTGGTGGGATCGCTAGAAAGTCTCAGTGTGTAAAGGGGCCTTTAGGTTGCTCTCAGATTAGGAGTTAAGGCCACGTCTCACTAAGCGACATTGCTAGCGACATCACAGCTGAGTCACGGTTTTGGTGACGCAACAGCAATCTTGCTAGCGATGTCGCTGTGTGTGACAACCAGCAACGACCTGGCCCCTGCTGTGAGGTCGCCGGTTGTTGCTGAATGTCCTGGACCATTTTCTTCAAAGGCGATGTCCTGCTGGGCAGGACGCATCGCTATGTTTGACACTGTGTGACAGGGTCTCAAGGACAGCAGAGATTGTTATACAGGTCGCTACTGCGACCTGTATCGTTACTGAGTCGTTGGTAAGATCTAACTGTGTGACATCTCACCAGCGACTTACCAGTGATCCTAATCAGGTTGCATCGTTTTCGGGATCGCTGGTAAGTCGCTAAATGTGACGGGGGCTTTAAACACCTGGTAACAGATTCCCTTTAACAAGTAGCCAAAGGCAAACTTTGACTATTTACATCCTAATTAGTAAAGGTGTGAATCAAGGCAAGGTGACAGATACTGCTTCACAGGCAGACTGAGCAGCTCTGTGTCAGAAGGCCTTACATGACAATGGACCTGTAATATTTTCCATGCCATATCTATATAATCCGAGTGTTATACAATCAATGGATATATCCATCATCAGGAAACTTATTCACATCTGTGGGTAAAGTCACAAAAGTGTGGGTTGCTCACAACCCACAGAAACAAAATATCTCCCTGAGGTATGGATATATCATATTCCTGTGTGGTGTGTATAGAATGCTTGGTGTGTGTTCAGTAACATGATGGCAATATTGTTTCTCTTTCAGGTTCCGGTGGAATATTATGACCCAGAGTAGAAAATTAGGAGCAAAACTGAGGTTTCATCACATCCAATCAGCCATCCCTCTTTTACCTCCGCAGACGAGTAAATGGTCTAATAGACCCCTTTATAACATCTCGTCTATCGAATATCATTGTCAGACCCCAGGAAAAGCAACGAGTATTGCAAAGCTGTCCAAATGTCCTGCGACCTTCTCCTCTACCAGAAGCTCTCATGGTTCCAATTTGTAAGACTTATCTGTATATTATCACTTTTATTTTATTACTTCATCTTTTGTTACTTTTTAAGCACTGTACTTCTTTTTGTATATTAAATTTAAAATTTAAGAAATTTGTTCCTTGCTGCTCTAAACATATCCACAAACTCAGAGAAGGAAGATTCCTGATAATAGCGTGTTTGTGTTACCCTGTGTATGCCAGCGTGCAAGAAAAGTGCCTATTAGAAGCTCGCCAAAGCGTGGTGGTGTGTGTGCGAGTGTGTGAACCAGTGAAGGCATCTTACTGGCCTATCACAACAGTGAGTAATGGCAAGGAAAAGTGTGGTGTGGATGCGGGAACTGACTTAGGTGTGTGCTTAGCTAATTGACAGCCTATTGTGACCGGTGAGTGGACAAGTGAGTGTGGGCAGTGTAGGACAGCAGCATCTGAGACATGTGTTGAAATAAGTGGTGTTCGTGAGTCAGTGACGTTGGTAGTTCTGGTTTATGACACCAATAATTTTTATACAGCAATTAGCTGCTCTCCTCCTCCTGCCTCTGATCTCCTGACCCTTCTGTTAACAGTCCTGCATAATCACCAGCCTCCAACATCGCCATTTGCCAGAGCAGTTCTCTTAATCACTGCTCTCACTTTCCCAGTCATATCCTTGTCCAAAGGCCCTGAAATCTCTATATGCCAATAAAGTGATAAAAGTATAGACTTCAGGACAAACAGTGACAGTCCATTAATGTGTCTTAGTAGCATAAAAGTAGCAGTAGGACGAACCTACTGAACCAGAACTGTTATTCAAGGACAAGCACCTGCTACCCAACAACAAGGAAATTAAAGTGACTGGAAAGCTGTTTGTTCCTCAATACATAACTTTAGAAGAATACTTTACTACCCAAACATGTCACAAGGACCTTCACTGTTGTTGAAGGACTTACAGTGCCTTAAAAAAGTAATACTACCCCATGATCTCTTCCACATTACACTCAGAAAATGAAATGTATGTTATTGGGATTTTATGTGATATGCCAACACTGAGTGGCAAGTATTTATGAAGTGCACAGTAAATAATACATGGTTATATGTAAAAATATAAATCTGAAAACTGTGATGTGCATTTGCATTTATCCCCCATGATTCAATATGTTGTAGGACCACCTTTGCTACAGGTCAATCAATGTGTGAATGAAGGACCACCACATCAAAACCCTGTCATGGCCAGCCCAATCTCCAGACCTGAATCCTATTGAAAACCTCTGGAATGTAATCCAGAGGAAAATGGATAGTCACAAGCCATCAAACAAAGAAGAATTGCCTACATTTTTGCACCAGTAGTGGCATATGGTCACCCAAAAGCAGTGTGAAAGACTGGTGGACAGCATGCCAAGACGCATGAAAGCTGTGATTAAAAATCATGGTTATTCCACAAAATATTGATTTCTGAACTCTTCCTGAGTTAAAACATTATTAGTATTATTGTTTCTAAATGATTCTGAACTTGTTTGTTTTTGCATTATTTGAGGTCTGAAAGCAATGCATTTTTTTTTGTTATTTTGACCAATTCTCATTTTCAGAAAATAAATACAAAATTTATTGCTTGGAAATTCGGAGACGCATTGTCAGTAATTTATAGAATAACAGAACAATTTACATTTTACTCAAAAATATACGTATAAAGAGAAAAATAAGAAAAACTGAAAACTTTGCAGTGGTCTCTTAATTTTTGCTAGAGCTGCACGTGCCTGTACATTTTAATTCATTTGGTCTGAAGAAGGCACCTGTAAGGTGCTGAAACAGGAAGCTTCAATAAATTGACCATATCTCTACCATGAGCTGTCATTTTTTCATCAATGCCCAGTGGTTCCTTGTTTATCAAGTTACTAACCACCCTTTTGCTAGATCAGCAGTTGACTTATCTAGGCTCTTTTTTTTTCTGGCAACTTCCCATACAACTTCTGCAATTATAAAGACTTCACACCACAATAATTTGTTTTTTCCTAGTTGCTTTTTAGTTGGAGGAAAATCTCCACATTTTGGACCTCAATGATCTTGTGTCTGGATTAAAAACTTGAAAGTCATCTGTTTTGAATTTTTTAAATGTCTGCTATGACAATGTGTCTGACTATCACTATGTGTCCCATGTTTGCATATATACACATATAGACCTTTTTGGGAGTGTTTTAATTTCCCTTGTGATACCACTAGGATAGCTTTAGTTTTTGGTGGATCCTCTGCTTGAAATTTCCCATATAGTCGGTTACCTGATATAAATAATCCCGGCCTTGTGATACATAGACTACAATTATTTCAGTACTCAGGACTTTCCAAGCAGAATAGAAATACTCTCTTGTGAATGAGGCCTTATACTCAGAAGAAAACGGTTTAACCACACCAACCACACACATATCAGGTTTCTCTATCTGTATCGCGGCATCATCAGGAAGAAGAGTTATGTAAGTATACGGGGAGTTATGGACAAGTTTATGTTAACCAGAGCGGCTTTGCTCTAAAAATGGATGTTAGTTATATACCTGTGGTTGCTTATCAGATTTTATCTGTCACTTAGACAACATATTTATCCATGTCACTGACAATCAGCTTAACATTTCATTGTAATTAACCAAATACAAGTAAATATTGTTCATGATGAATATATCATCCTATTCCCATTGTGTAGTATACAGCTGTACTTCTGAGTTTTAGATGTTTACTGTGATGATATATTATAAGCAGCAGATATCTAAAATTATCTTAATAAATTGTTTGTCCTTAACTTTTATTACTTTTTATACAGTAAATGTAAAAATATGACCATGGTGGACACACCATAAAAAAAAACATGTACTCACCTACCTACCTCACCACTCCACCATAACATTGCCAGTGTCCCTCATTGGTCTACTGGCTTCCCCTATTGGGAAAGGGTATCAGGTGACTAATGGAAATCACTCAGCAGCCACTCATTGACTATAGGGTGCACAGCCAGGGAGGGGCCACAACTCTTAAAGAAAATCTGTTAGCAGATTTTTGCTACCTCATCTGAGAGCGGCATGATGTAGGTAAAGAGATCCTGAAGCCAACGATGTATCACTTAGATTACTGGGTCAACCGTTCTGACATAACCAAAATTTTTAGATATAGTCATGTAGCAAAGTCCATAAGGCTGTCCTGCCCACTCCAGGCTCTCTAGAGAGATTGTACATTGACAGTGAGGTGTCACTCAAAGAAGGGGACGTGCCAGACTGCCCTGCGCAAGACATTGTAGTCCGAGCAATGATAAGGGTCCTGTTGCATAAACAAACATAGCAAATAAACAACACATCGGACTTTGTCAAGACAGGTATCCCTGAATTCTATGTTTTAACCCTTGCAGCATGCTGTCTTCAGCTTTCATAGCAAAAACCTGCTGACAGATTCCCTTTAATACACAATGCAGAAGACACAGCACAATGCCAGCACTTCATTTCTATTACATAAATGTGCTGTTTGCAATTAATAAATACATGAACTCCAATCTTCCTACACACAAAAAAATGTGAGGTATTTAGTTAACATTTTTGTCTTAATCCTCTTTAAAAGGAACTTTGCAAGTCAAAAAATACTATTAACCTGCAGATATGGAGTTAAGCTTCAGGTTAATAGCATTCCAACCCCATGAAAGCCCGGCTACTGGGGCTAAATGAACTTCATTCCTCCCTGCAGCCTCAGGCTTTCAGTCATAGATGTGCAGCCGTGCGACTTTTTTCACCTCTCAGTGCATAGTTATCGGTGGCTGTACCCATGCCTCTGGCACTGAATGACAGCTGGCTCAGCATTGTGTCAGTTCAGAGCCGGCTGTCAGTCAGTGCCGGTGGCTTGGTTATAGCCACCAATCACAATGCATTGAGTGGTGACTGAAGCCGTGATGCCTGAAGCCTCACCAACTGTTCCGCTATAACTGAAAACCTAAGGTTTGAAGGAGGAAAAAAGTTAATTTCCTCCCAGTAGTAGTGGCTCTTCTAATGCTACAGAATGCTATTAACCTGCAGATTAACCTCATATATACAGGTTAACAGTGTTTTTTGACATGACATGGTCCATTTAAAGAGTTTTTAACTGTAAAATGTGATGTATCTACTCTCGGCTATGCAGTATGCAGGAAAAGTACAACACAGCCCCATTAAGGTTGAACTAGATGGACCTAGGTCCTTTTTCAACCTATGTAACTATGTATATGTACATTCACTAAAATAGAGCTAAATTACAGTTCCCTATATAGAGAGTGGCAAGAAACATCGCTGAGCAAAATACTGCCAAAGGCAGACCTCTCACTTTGTTTTAGGGATCAGATGGAGTCTATTAGAGTTAAGGGTGCTTTACATGCTGCGACATCGCTAACAATATATCGTCGGGGTCACAGTGTTTGTGACGCACATCGGGCGTCGTTAGTGACATCGCAGCATGTAACACCTCGGAGCGTCCTAAAATGATCGCAAAAGAGGTAAAAATTGTTGGTATTGGAGAGGTCGCTCCAACACCAAAAATCGTTGACAGGTGAGTAGCGAGGTTGTTTGTCGTTCCTGCGGCAGCACACATCGCAGGAACGAGGAAACTCAGCGTACCTGCGGCCGCCGGCAATGAGGAAGGAAGGAGGTGGGCGGGATGTTACGTCCCGCTCATCTCCACCCCTCTTCTGCTATTGGGCGGCCACTTAGTGACGTTGCTATGACGCCGAACGAACCGCCCCCTTAGAAAGGAGGCGGTTCGCCAGTCACAGCAACGTCGCTAGGCAGGTAAGTATGTGTGACGGGTGTAAGTGATGTTGTGCGCCACGGGCAGCGATTTGCCTGTGACACACAAACAACAGGGACAGGTACGCTCGCTAGCGATATCGGTACTGATATCGCAGCGTGTAAAGTAGCCTTAAGTCTTAACCAATTACAATGTTATGGCATCTGCTAGCGATATTCCATAACATAGAAAGATGGGAATACCTCTTTAACAAATGCACTTTTCTTGAAATTATCATGTAAAGTTGACTTGATAAATTGTTGCAATGTGTAATGAAATTCAGAACACAAGTGCAAAAATCAAGCTGGAACATTGAAAGAGAACAAAGAAGATCTAATCCTTGGCTCTGTCACCTGTATAAGCACATAATGATAAGAACGTAATCATCTGCCTACAATTGTCCCTTTCTATGACAGTTTTCTTTAATGGTTGCTGAAATACTAACTGCTGCATATGAAAACTCGGATTCAAGAAGATGATTAAATTATTAGACCGTAGATGTCCATTCATGAGGGTGCCGCTGAGAACATGAGCCCCCCTGAACTATCATTTATATCAAGATGCAGAAGAGAGCAAGAAGCATTATCCCTGAATTCCACCGAGCACTGGAAGACGTCTTGTGAGAGGAGCTGGAGTATACAGTGATTGTTATTATTATTTATAATATGTGTATATGGAAAACACACACTGCAATACTACGGGAAGCATATGTTCTTAAGATTGAATTATTCTTCATTTGGAAAGCAATATCATCCTCAGAGCACTTTGTGAAAGAGCAGCGTCTTGGTAGAAAGAAAGAAAGGAAGAAAAAGAGACGGTGTTTATGCATAAATACCTCCAAGGAACAATGACACTTCTCTTTGAAAAATGATATTATGAAGCATTTAAAATCATCGATATGATAGCAAATAAAGAACATCACGTGGAGAGACCTGGGATTACCATGCAAAGTAAAAAATGGCCGGCATGTGCCTGTCACTTAGGAGGCTAGAGCCATTCTAAGTAATGTCTGCTTATGCTAGGTGATAATGGATAGAGTGCAAAGATAAGGGAATGTAAATAAACGATGAGGGGATTTGGATATGCATCATCTCACACTTTGTAAGGTAAAATTGAAGAAAATGTGATACTGGTTTGGAAAAGAATTTAGGGTTTACATGAGGTAAAACAAGGCGCATGCTGTTACTAGATGTAGGAGAATTATTATAGGGTATTTTCTGAATTCTCTCTTATGCTGACCTCCCCAAGCAAGGCCAACATTGTATTATCATAGCACAGCCTTTCTACTTACTTTACATTTGTATAATCTATATGTTTTCCTAAAAGCAAAAAATGCTTTAACAATCATATATAACAGTTCTCATCTGTTTAAACTCCCACCGTCTCAGTTCTGTTGCTCGTTCTTGTGCACCTCTCAATGGCGTCACCACTTTTTAGAGTCTTCGTGTGACCCAGAAGTGGCTTTTACAATGTTAGTCTATGGAGCCTCAGAACAAGGCTGCATAGACTTTTATTGTAAAAGAGACTTTCAGCCCACGCATAGCTGATAGAATTAGATTAAAATGTGTATGGCTGTGTTGGCAGTATGGACGTTTGTTAAACGGTTGCCCTAAAGTGACGCTATCATCAGAAAATTACCTATTGTTTATATCAAGAACAGAGACGCCCTTGAAACTGAATCGCCCCATAGGCGATTATAATAAAAGATCCTTTTTACATTATGTAAATTGGCTTGGAGACTTATTCTGGAATGCTGTATATAAGGACATATAGGTGCTGGCCTTTATATGGGGAAAACCTAGTGACAGGTTTCCTTTAAACTATCAACAGATCTCACTGAAATTATATACTTTTGCCAAAATGTATCTAATGTGCATGGCTAGCTTTTCATAATGGTGGATTCACAAGTAGAGATGAGCGACCCTTTGGAAGTTCAGTTCAGAGGGCACAGTCGAACTATAGATATAAATCAGTTTGTAACCCAAACTTCACCCGAACCTCAATGGAAGTCAGTAATTGGGCAGTTCATGTCTCTACCCACATGCAGCCAACCATAAGCAGATCCCTTCCAGAGGAAGGTGGGTGAAATCTTTCAATTTTTTTTTGTGTGTGTGCATGTGACGCCCTGGCCTATCAGGTCATCACAGGGTATTGTGCAATCTGCCCTTCTGTACAATATCCATCTCCTCCTTGGTTACGGGTCCCTAACCTTTGGTGTTGCCAAGAACAAGCTAATCAAAATCCTAGGAACACTCTGCACCACACCCACCAGACACACCAGTGGACGGCCTGAGTGGAAAAGGGTCGCCCACTTGGGGGGTTGGTTAAGGAGAGGTCAGGAGTGTCAGGAGCAGTGCAGTGTAGTGTTGGAGGTGAAAGTGAGAGGAGATCAGGAGTTGGGCTCCTTGGAACTACTAGGTAGCAGACGTTGCTCTGGGCCTGGTAGGAGCTGGACCCCGGTCGCAGGGGGATTGTGACAAGGGGCACGGACTGTCGAGGAGGACTGCCGGCGGCCTTGTGCCATCACCGGGCAGGGGCCAGGGCACGACAGGGTACGTGGACCTTAGGTCAGGGAGTAGCTTCAGGCGTCCTGACAATTTACCCGATGAGGACGGAGCCTTCAAGATCCGTTCTCCACCCGCTCCAAAATCTACTAGCACAATGAGGGGGATAGGACTTTCCACACAAATGGTCCAGAAAATCCCAAGTGTGAACCCTGAGAGCAAACTCACCCAGTTAGCCATACTGGGGAGCGGGACCCGATTAGTTTCAAACTACAGGGACCAATTGGAAGACAAGGTGCCAAGCCAAAGGTCAGAGACTAACAGGCAACACCAACGGGCACGGGATCCAGACGTGCTCCCTTCAAGCAGCAGCGGTGTCCAGAACTTTGGTTTACTACAGTTGTTGGTGTCAGCGTTATTGGACTGAGTGAATACGCAAGTGACCCTTACCGTTCCAACGACACCTCCCTGTCACCATCACCCAGTCCTGGGGCATCCCCCCCTACCCGTGGAGGGGATAAACACCTAGCTGCCCACACCATCGCCACAGGGTACTCCCAGCCGCAGCGGTGGTACTCCACCTTACCACTCATCATGGGTGGCGTCACAAACTTTCCACACCATCCCCTGTACATAACCCCCCTTCGTTTGAGGAGCCGCACGACCCCCGGGTCCGGAGCCCTCTCGAGCCACCGCGGATCTGGATCCGAGCAGCCTGGCTGCTGACACGGGGGCGGCACACGCACACTACATCTGATCATACTAATTTTACCTCCAGTGCAAGCCATTCAAAAACTGCTGAGCATCACTCATACCCAAACACAGTGCTGCTCACTTGAGTGGTTTGAACTCGTAACTCACTCGAAATTCAAACTTAAACTCAGTTTTTTTTTTATTCTGTGTTCGAACCTGAACTTTGAACATCGAAATTCAGGTTCACTCATCTCTATTTACAAGCACTAGATATTGTTACAAAATTTTCTGAAACTGAAAATCGTTTTCATTTATCAGCATTGGGTTGTTTTGATGACAGTAACTAGATTTCAGCAAGTTCCATTCAAACTAAATTTTCTAGGAAATTTCTGCTTCAAAATCTGCAGCGTGTAAATCCACCCTGATCCCAATTACAGTGTGTGACAGCCACTCGTACTCATTTCCACATCTACTTTCAGCTTATGTTTATGGTCAAAAAATAATTTAATGGACTTGATAAACAAAAATCACTTTCATATTGTCTTTATAAGCAAATCTCTATCTGACGGTCCGTCTTAGAGCTGTAAGTGTTCCCGCCTATAATGAAGAATTCAGCTAGTCTATCTATAACATGCAGACACCTCTTCTTGCTTGGAGCAGTTAGCATACTGGATGATAAAATAATTTCCTTTTTCCTGTCCTGAACTGATCTCTGACATTTCAGGACTTCATTCAGTCTCAGTACACACAGCTATTAGAGTGTAAAAAAAAAAAAAAAAAGTATATAATCATAATATCAACAACAACCCTCATAGTTGCAATTGTGACCATAGTCTTTTTGGCAGAGAAAAACATAAAACTTTTCCAACCCTGCAATTCTAATGTCAGGACTCTAGTTCTGTACAGTCGTTTCACAAATCTATCTTTGCTCTACTCCAATTATTCAACAAGCTAAAAAATATTGTTAGGACTTCAATTGTGTTAGGGCTCATGTGCGTCTGAATGTCATGCTGCGATCACTCCAGCTTGTAAAAGTTGGAGGTACACTTTTACGGCCCTAAGTAGTCCATTTTTTTCTATCAAAATAAGTTGTATAATTTTTCATCAAAATAAGTTGTATAATTTCTCTCCAGAAGAAAAATTTTCTTTCATTAATGCACAAGTAATTTTGCATGATATGTTAATTAAGGCCAATGTCCCACCTTCTGAAGATTGTACACAACATAGATGTCTATTGTAGTCATTCACCCACTTTTTAGATGTGAATGCCCTCCTAACCTATCAGGTAGCCCATAGCTATCTCACCAGACCCCCATGTACACGTGCATGTTTGGTTCAGCATATTTTCTTGTAAGAAAAGTAAGCCGTTGCCAAGCTCCTCTGCCTGGAACTTGTTTCATCAATGAGCAAAAGATCGGACATTTACATTCAAACTTCCTAACTCTCTTTTTCTCAGACATCATATGGTTGGGAAGAATCGGGAGGTCCTTATACACAGTAGATTGTTAGTCAATCATACAGATAGCAGGTTCAACTGACTTTACTCTAATGAGTATGGATGTGTGCCACCCCCGTGTCAGCAGCCAGGCTGCTCAGATCTGGATCCGTGGTGGCTCGAGGGGTGTCCGGCCCCGGGGGTCATGCGGCCACTGAAATGAAGGGGGTATTTACAGGGGATTGTGTTAAAGTTTGTGACGCCACCCGTGGTATGTAGTAATGTAGAGTATCACCGCTGCAGTTGGGAGTACCCGGGGTGATGGAGTGGGGCAACCAGGTGTTGGAACCCTCCACGTGTAGGGGGGATGCCCCGGGACTCGGTGATGGTGTTTGGGGAGTGGAGGGGTCACTTGTGAACTCACTCAGTCCATAAAGCTGACACTGACAACTGGATAAACTAAAGTTCTGGATACTGCTGTCGCTGAGGGGAGCTAGTTCGGGTCCCATCCCCAATGGTGCTGCCTTGTGATCCATGACCTTTCTCCTGGCACTAAGTTTACCTCTCTGCTGTTCCCAGTAGTATGCAACTAGTCGGGTCCTGCTCTCTACTATGGCTAAGTGTGGGAGCTTACTCTCAGGGTTCACGCTTGGGATTTTCTGGACCGTTTTTGGTGGAAAGTCCTGTTCCCCTTGTTGCGCTAGTACCCCGATTTTGGAACGGGTCGAGAGCGGATCTTGAAGGCTCCATTCTCGTCCGGTAAATTGTCAGGTTGCTTGAAGGTACTATCTGACCTAGAGTCCACGTACCCCGTCGGGCCCTGGTCCCAGCCCGGTGATGGTGCAAGGCCGAAGGCTGTCCTCCTCGACAGTTCCGTGCCCCTTGCCACGATCCTCTGCAACCGGGGGTCCAGGTCCTCTAGGCCCAGACCACCGTCTGCTACCTAGATGGCTTCCTAGGAGCCCTGCTCCTGACCTCCTCTCTCCTTCACTTCCAAACTACTTCTCCTCCTCTCCTGACACTCCTGACCTCCCCTTAACCAACCCCCCAAGTGGGCGACCCTATTCCACTCAGGCCGTCCACTTGTGTGTCTGGTTGGTGTGGTGCAGAGTGTACCTAGGATTTTAACTAGCTGTTGTAGGCAACACCATGTAGTTGGGAACCCATAACCAAGAAGGATGTGGATATTTCACGGGAGGGCAGATTGTACAATACCCTCTGACGACCTGATAGTCCAGGGGCGTCACAAATGACCTTACAAGGAAGCTATCATCAAGAAATGACAAATTGATTAAATCAGATATTTGTGTTAAATGTATTCTTTAAACATATTTGAGAATTCAGTTTTTTTTCCATATCACAATATCTAATTTAAAAAATACAAATCTTA
This sequence comes from Anomaloglossus baeobatrachus, assembly GCF_048569485.1. NCBI lineage: Eukaryota > Metazoa > Chordata > Amphibia > Anura > Aromobatidae > Anomaloglossus > Anomaloglossus baeobatrachus. The sequence goes on along the minus strand of NC_134358.1, from coordinate 220,977,468 downwards.
CAATTTTCACCCTTTCTACTAGAGCTTTTTAAGATGCTTACTTATTTATCTTCTTTCAGGAAACAACACACGTACATAGCAACAATAGTTGGATCCCAACCCTATCTTTTGTATAGAAGTGTCTAATAAGCCTATGCAAATATTGTTGTGAATGGAGGTGGTGCAACTTCAACTAAGATATCATGTATATCTTTGATAGATCCTATATTACCAGCTGTGTATAGAGATATTACCTGTAGGTGTAATCTGGCCTCTACTGATGAGAAAACTGTAAACTTGCTAAAAACACAATAATTAATATGGGCTTAAAGTGCAGACTCTCAGCTTTAAAGGTCACTCACACTAGCATATATTCTCTTATGCAATAGTATTAGATGGATTATGGAAATGACACTCAGCTCAAACTCTGATCCGAGTGTGAGTCGAGTATCATTTTACTGTGATCTGATTCTCTAGCATGTGAAAACTGGAGCACAGGTGTGGAGAAGACAAATAACTTAATTTCTCTCTTTTCTCCAATGTTTATGTCAGCGTATATCATACTGTACTTGGATGATATCCAAGTGCAGTCTGATGTTTTATACACACCCATTGACTTGAATGGCTGCTCATCGTCCTATATGGTCTCCAAATCAAAACATCCAACAATTTTTTTCTCTTGCTGAATCACTATGTGAAAAAAGCACTGGTTGGCATTGCTCTATAGTATAACATTGGAGCGAGTGCTATCCGATAAAACATCGGAAAGCACTCGTCCGAGTTATACGGTAGCTATACGCTAGTGTGAGTGTACCCTAAGGGTAAATGACACTTGGCAGACTAAGCTGAGTGTCATTTGCATAATCCATCCAATTATCTCCCATAAAAGAATTTACGCTAGTGTGGGCGAGCCGTAATTTGAGGCTATTCACATCCTAATTAGACTAAGGTTTAGGAATGATATTTGTTTAATATGTAGCTGACACTTTTTCAAGGGACCAAACGTAATTGGACAGTTAGCTCAAAAACTTCTTAATGGGCTGCATTGGTTATTGCCTTGTTAATCTGTGTCGCCCTGGGCAAGCCAGGGGACACAGGTCACACACCACCACACCCCACACTCCAGGTAGGCACACCTGCTAACCAGAAATCCTTGTTGCCTTCCTCCAGAGGTTGATGATGCACACCAGGGGGTGGGCCAGGCGGTTGGCTCCGCCCACCAAGGAGCTCACAACTCTGGAGGCAGGAAGTTTCAGGCAGAACAGTCAGGGAGGAGGAAGTGGAAGGAGTGAGGAGTAGCCCAGGCAGGGGCTAGAGTAAACAGAGAAGTGAAAGTGGTGAAAGTAGAGAAGTGCAAAGGGGAAAAGCAAGTAGAGCGACAGAAGGAAAGAAAGCCTGAGAGCCCAGCCGTGTGTAGGGCCAGAACAGCAAGGTCAGCGACGGCGGTGACTGTTTGGAGGGGGACAGTTTGGAAGTTCCTGGAAGGACCCCGTTGGCTGTGTGCCCGGTGGTCTGGAGCAGTGTTCCGAAGGACAGTCAGCACCAGGGCAGGGGCCTCTCGGACCCCGGCAAGGCTAGGAGTCGCCAAATTTGCCAAATCCGTCAGTGACGGGGACGCAGATCCCCCAGCAACCAAGTCCCGATTGACGGCAACAGCCCGACCATTACCGGGGAGACACCGCCACCGCCAGGGCACCAGTTTCCCCAGGGCCAGCGCCTGCGGGCAAAGTGTAGAGCTCCTCCGGCCCAGATTGCAGTCGGGGAGCGGGTAACCGGAGGGAATCCACCGCTACCATCAGACAACATAGGTGCAAGGAAGAGAAACGTCACCGTCACCTACCGGGAGTGCAGGTGCAGCCGTCTGTGGGACCGTCCTACCAGCCGTTGGTTTACCGTACAAACTGTGTCCGTGCGTCAGGCTGAGTGAGTACCACAGTGCCGCAAGGCACAGCGCTGCCCCCGCGTCCCTGCGCCCTCCAGGCCCTACACTTCACATCTCATCACCGGGCCCCGGGATCACCAACCCCTACCCACGGAGGGGCAACACAACACCTGGCTGCTCCGCATCACCATCCCCGGGACCCCCACACTGAGCAGCGGTGGTGCAATCACCACAACCGTGGGTGGCGTCACGAACTATAACAATCCCCACACCCAACAAACACCCCCTTTCACTCACGGGCGAGGAGTGTCGCTCTAGACACCCCGGGATCCGGCCCACGGCTCGAGCCACCAGGAGCAGCTGCCGGACCCAAGCAGAAGGGGTGAGCGCGGTGTGCTGACACCCTCCTCCCCGCCCGCGACAACTTGGCGTCACGAACAGGATCTTACCGCTCTGCCGTCAGGTAGAGGTGCGCCTTGTTACCGCCGGAGGCATCCGGCAGAAAAATTTCAGAAGCCGCCATCTTTGGCGCGAAAAGTTCCCGCTCGAGCGTCTTCTCGAGCAGTAGAAGCGCGAAGGCCAAAACCCCGCCCCGAGAGAGGAGGGGCCGGAAAGGGCTAAGGGGGACGCGATGGCGGCTGGCGGCATGTAGTCGCCGCTATAAAAGCAAGGACGCCAGGACCTTGCCAGAAAACCGTTCCTGGAAGCAAACAGCAAAGACACCATGTGGATGCCGTCCCGAAACACCGTGGCCCCCGCGCCGGGAACCGCAGCGTGGGTGGAGATCCGGACCGCGCAGCTCCATCTAAGGCTGCAGGTCAAAATGCAGCTCCTCCTGGAGGAGTGGGAGACCGACATGGCGGACGTTTTGGCAGCCGTGCGGAGACGCGAGGAGGAGGCGGAGGAAGGGAGGGTGAGTGACCCACGCCCCTATGTCCCGGAGGGACCGGTCGCTGCGGCTGAGGGACCCGGTCCAAGCCCTCTCCCCCCGTTGCCTCCCTCGCCACCCGTCTCGGAGGCCGTGACCCCGCCACTAGGCCCGCTACCACCGCAACCGGTAGCGATACCCAGCCCGTCCGCCCCAGCGGACCGACCTGTAGCCGGAGCTCGTAGCAAACCGGAGGCATTGCCTTGGAAGGCCCCAAAGATTGTGCCAGAGACAGTCCCCGAGCAGCTTCCCGAGCCGGAGCCGATGACCCGCTCCGAGCCGAGGGCCCAACTGCGGAAAGCCCCTGTGCCCATCCCCCACACCTCGGCTGAGGTGGCGCCGGGTTGTCGCTGCACGGCAGCGCCCAAGGCCATGACACCGCGGGATACGCTACCCACCTTCCTGACAGTGGGTAACGTGCTGGATGTCCCGCGGGGCTCAACCCGTGCGCCGGAGCCATACTGGGACAGGGAGCCGACCAAGCTGGGCCTGGAGATCGCGGAGAGGGAGCGAAGGAAAGCCGAGCTGGTGGCCCGAGCCATAAGGGAGAAGGAAAACCTGCGGCAAGCGACCTTCCGTGTCCGGGGCCCGTTCTACGAGGGGCAGGTGAGGCGATTCGATATCCGCCGGGGCTACGGGTTCATATACGAACCGGGCCTGGAGGCCGAGGTGTTTGTAGCCCGGCGGGATGTACATGCTCACCTGCCCGAAGAGCATCCTGGCCGCAATTTGATACCGGGAGACATGGTGCGGTATACTCGGCACTGCGGAGAGAGGGGGTGGTTTGCCCTGGATGTGAAGCTGAGGGGCAGCCCGGAGAGCAAGGTGAGCTCTGCACCCCCTCCCTCGGAAGAAGCCGCAGACGGACAGGAGTAGGGCAGCGGATGCCCGTTGCACCGTCCCCGTGGGGACCACCAGAAGTTGCTGTTTGTTTGTTAAGTTTGAAAGTTTGAAATGATGAAAATGAAAATGACCGAGTACTTTACCTGATTCACCGTGTGATTAGCAACCGGTTGGAGCCGGCACCGTTGTCCCCGTGGGGACCGTTTAAGTTTATTTGCATGGAAACTATCCATGGACAAGCCCGTGAACTCTGCAGGGCACCACAAACGTTAAGTGGCTTGTAAATAAGTTGGGTACCGTTACCGTTTCCGCAATACCGCCTCCGGAGAGGCAGGTTGGAGGGAGGGCCCTGAGCAGAGCAGGCCAGGGCCCAGCCACCAAAGGAACCGGTGGCCACCCTCTGGAGGGGAAGGACAGATCCCGCTCGGGTGACTTGTGCTGGACTGTGGGTCAAGGGGTGCTGCCTGGGTTTTAGGGGCAGCATCAGGGCCAGGTTGCTTGGGTGGGAGAGAGCGGAAACCGTGACCGTATACCGTTGCAACGTTTAAGTAAATGTGCCTCCCGTTTGGGAAGAGTTTTTGATTAAAAATGTTATTGATGTTTGATTAACCCTTGTTATCCCCTTTTACAGAAAAATAAAACCGGTGTAGGACGGCAGCCCGCGGACGGTCTGCATTTTGCTAAGGGGGAATGTGTCGCCCTGGGCAAGCCAGGGGACACAGGTCACACACCACCACACCCCACACTCCAGGTAGGCACACCTGCTAACCAGAAATCCTTGTTGCCTTCCTCCAGAGGTTGATGATGCACACCAGGGGGTGGGCCAGGCGGTTGGCTCCGCCCACCAAGGAGCTCACAACTCTGGAGGCAGGAAGTTTCAGGCAGAACAGTCAGGGAGGAGGAAGTGGAAGGAGTGAGGAGTAGCCCAGGCAGGGGCTAGAGTAAACAGAGAAGTGAAAGTGGTGAAAGTAGAGAAGTGCAAAGGGGAAAAGCAAGTAGAGCAACAGAAGGAAAGAAAGCCTGAGAGCCCAGCCGTGTGTAGGGCCAGAACAGCAAGGTCAGCGACGGCGGTGACTGTTTGGAGGGGGACAGTTTGGAAGTTCCTGGAAGGACCCCGTTGGCTGTGTGCCCGGTGGTCTGGAGAAGTGTTCCGAAGGACAGTCAGCACCAGGGCAGGGGCCTCTCGGACCCCGGCAAGGCTAGGAGTCGCCAAATTTGCCAAATCCGTCAGTGACGGGGACGCAGATCCCCCAGCAACCAAGTCCCGATTGACGGCAACAGCCCGACCATTACCGGGGAGACACCGCCACCGCCAGGGCACCAGTTTCCCCAGGGCCAGCGCCTGCGGGCAAAGTGTAGAGCTCCTCCGGCCCAGATTGCAGTCGGGGAGCGGGTAACCGGAGGGAATCCACCGCTACCATCAGACAACATAGGTGCAAGGAAGAGAAACGTCACCGTCACCTACCGGGAGTGCAGGTGCAGCCGTCTGTGGGACCGTCCTACCAGCCGTTGGTTTACCGTACAAACTGTGTCCGTGCGTCAGGCTGAGTGAGTACCACAGTGCCGCAAGGCACAGCGCTGCCCCCGCGTCCCTGCGCCCTCCAGGCCCTACACTTCACATCTCATCACCGGGCCCTGGGATCACCAACCCCTACCCACGGAGGGGCAACACAACACCTGGCTGCTCCGCATCACCATCCCCGGGACCCCCACACTGAGCAGCGGTGGTTCAATCACCACAACCGTGGGTGGCGTCACGAACTATAACAATCCCCACACCCAACAAACACCCCCTTTCACTCACGGGCGAGGAGTGTCGCTCGAGACACCCCGGGATCCGGCCCACGGCTCGAGCCACCAGGAGCAGCTGCCGGACCCGAGCAGAAGGGGTGAGCGCGGTGTGCTGACACCCTCCTCCCCGCCCGCGACAAATCCATTATCAATTAAGCAAGTAAAACATCTAGAGCGGATTCCAGGTGTGGAATTTGCATTGGAAGCTGGTGCTGTGAACCCATAACATATGGTCAAATGAGCTCTCAAAGAAAGAGAAATAGACTGTCAGTAGACTTAAGGAAAAGAAATCCGCCATCCAAACAATAATCTGATCTTCACATTTAAGCAAAAAACCATATCAATCGAAGAGCCGGAAGAGGGGCTGAAATTGCTCAAAGACTTGAAAATTGCATCTCCCCAACCTTGGAGGGAAAAAAGATGATTCCAAGAGATAATTATCAGTGCACCCTCACTCAAGTCCCTTATCTGAATCAGGACCACCCTATTATGCAGAAAACACTAGCCCACATGGAGAAATTTGTTGTAATATATCTCCCACAATATAGCTACTTTGTAACTTCACCCCATGCTTATGTTTAAAATAGTTACCTCAAGTTTACTTGACACGATCAATAACATGACAAAAAGTATCCCCAGCAGGAGGAATATCAAATGTCTAGACCACACCAAGAGAAAAAGCCCTCCAAAAAAAGCTATCAACCACCAAGATGACCACAAAATATCGGCCTATCAATGTCAATGGGTTAAACTCACCACAAAAAAGGTTTCTCATATGGAGGGACATCCAAAAATTCAAAGCAGATATAATTGGACTACAGGAAACAAAATTTGCCCGAGAAAAAACACCCAAATTTGAACATAAATCATTCCCAACAATCCTTCTCTCTTCAAATAAAAAGAAAAAATCAGGTATGGCTCTCATTATAAAAGACTCAATAAGATTTGAAGAACTGAAAACGATAATTGACCCAGAAGGTAGATATCTAATAGTCATCTGCAAACTAAATAACACTACATACACACTAGCCAACATATACGCTCCCAACAAGGGACAAAATACCTTCCTAAATAGAGTACTATCTTTAATTAAATCACACCAAAGGGGATCTCTTTTACTTTTTGGAAATTTTAACGCCATACCTAACCCTAAATTCGACTCTTCCAACAAAGGCAGGGTACTCAATGTCACTCTTGATTCTTGGATCGAGAGGAGCTATACGACATCTTTAGATGCCTAAATATAACCTCAGTAGAATATACTTATTATTCAAACCCCTACAGATCCTTTTCAAGAATTGACCTAGTCCTTTCTGACATCAATACCTTACAGAAATTTAAATAACTTACCATTCACCCTAGATTGTGGTCATACCACTCTCCCATCACATTTGAAATCCTCACCAATCATCACATAAATAAAACTTGGAGAGCCAACTCGTTTCTATTTGCCCATCCAGACCATAGCCTAAAAATACAAGATGATTTAAAAAATTATTTCAAATATGACATAGAAAATATCTCTATCACAACTCTATGGCAAGCCCATAAGGCAGTCATCAGAAGAACTCTGATCCAACTTAACGCTAAGATTAATAAAATTAAACAAAAGAAAACCAAAGAGATTATAAATAAAATTAGAGAACTAGAAAATTCACAAGCAAATAGTCCATCAGATTACACACAAAAAGAAATTTTAAAACTCAGACTAGACTTAAAAACCATTCTCTCAAACGAATACGAACGATTCATACTGACCTTAAAATCCAATTTTTACCATCTCATGAATAAACCTTCGGGTTTCTTAGCCAAAAGAACAAGAATTCTGAGGTCTAAGACCAAAATCTTACAGATAAGAGATAGGGACAACAACATTTACAAAAATCTAAAATACATTTTCCTAAAATTCGAGGAATTTTTTAACAACCTATATAACTTAAAAAAATAATAAACTAGAAGACAAACCCACTAAGGAAGACATCAATCAATTCCTTGACTCGATTCAGTTACCCTCTCTGTCTAACGAAGATTTAAATTTCCTAAACACCCCATACAAAAACAGTGACATAATGGCTACAATAAACTCTCTAAAACAAAATAAAGCACCAGGACCAGATGGAATTCACAATGAGTACTACAAAAAGTTTTGCTACAATCCTAACCCCATATTTAACCACCCTCATCAATGAACTATCACTAGGCTTAAAATTACCTGAGGAGATGCAAGAAGCCACTATATCAGTTTTATATAAAGAAAAGGGAGACAGAGACCTCATTGGAAACTATAGACCCATTTTTCTCCTAAATTCTGACCTGAAAATATTGGCAAACACCTTAGCCACTGGACTACAAAAAATAGTACCGAACCTTATACACAAAGATCAAGTGGGGTTCATTGCGAACAGAGGAGCAGAAGATGCTACCAGACGAATCCTAAACCTACTCACTCACTCAGGGGAAACTAAGACTCCTCCAGTCTTTATCACAATTGATGCTGAGAAGGCATTTGACTGGGTTCAGTGGAACTACTTACTACAAACTTTAAAAAAATGTGGCTTTAATGGGAGGGTATTAGACCTTATAAAATCATTCTACTCAAACCCATCTGCGAGAATTTTAACAAATGGTCTGCTCTCGGGTAAAATCAACCTCTCGAATGGAACAAGGCAGGGGTGTCCTCTTTCCCCGTCGTTGTTCGATCTTTTCATTGAGCCCTTGGTGGAGAAGATCAGGATGGACAGCCGGATTAGGGGCATCTCTGCTAATAACAGACAATTCAAAGTGTCACTTTTCGCAGATGACATCCTACTCTCTCTAACGGATCCACTGAACTTGGTCAAACAGACCTTGCAAATTTTTATTTCTCAAGGGTCTCATTATATAGAGTCAATATGGATAAAACCCAGGCTATGCACCTCAATCTGGATCAGGATCTATTAAAAGTCCTACAATCGGAAATCAAATTTCAGTGGAATGTGGACAGCATGTCTTATTTAGGAATCAAACTAACAAAAACACAAAGGACTGCGCTAACCAGAATATTACTGACATTTATAATACCATCCAAAAAGATTACAACATCTATCCAAAGTAGAACTTTCCTGGTTAGGAAAAATAAACACATACAAAATGCTGGAACTTCCCAAGCTACTTTATATATTCAGAACTATCCCATTACCAATGAAGAAGAAGCTTCTACAAAAACTCCAAACTCAACTAACATCTTTTGAAAAGGGGAAAACTAAACCTCGAGTAGCACAATCTACCCTAAGCAAAAACAGAATCAATGAGGGGTTGGGGATGCCAAATATAATAGCCTACTATCAAGCAACGACTATTAAAAGCAGCCAGAAGTATTGGAACAGAGATGATAAACCTGCATGGGTGGGACTTGAAGATTCTTATTGTTCAAATATAGAAGTTGGAGACCTGGTGGTGGCCTCCCTATGCGACTCTAAAAAGCGACTACCTAAGGAGGTCATCACCAGGAACTCAATAATAACATGAAACAGGAAATTTGGAGCCCAATCTAAAAAAATACACGGCACTGAATCAATAGGTTGGATGAAGATAGAAACGCTTTCTGCATTCTCACCAAGATTAAAGCTCAACCACTGGAAATCCAAGGGAATATGCTTAATCTCAGACATACTCGATAACGAGAAGCTGAAACCCTACCAAGATTTAGCAAAAGAATTCAAACTAACAAAGTCAAATAAGAAAACTTGGAAGATAATAGAAAAAATATTCATGAAACCTACCGTGTTTTTCCAAAAATAAGACCTCCCCCAAAAATAAGCCCTAGCAGGGATTTTCAGCATTTTCGGAGAAAGGCTTAATTATAAGCCCTCCCCCGAAAATAAGCCCTACTCCCGGATCAATAATGAAGTGTCCGTGCAGCTAAAAAAAGATACAGATATTGCAGGACACTTCATTATAGACAGCGGCACCCAGCAATTACACTCACCCGACACTGAGCGGCAGGACCTGCAGAGATCACACACCCGCACACATCACATCACACACACACACACACACACACACCCACCCACCAGATCTCACACACCCACCAGATCTCACACACACACACCAGATCTCACACACAAACATTGGATCGCACACAGTCAGATCGCACACACAAACATCAGATCCCACACAAACATCAAATCACACACACAAACATCGGATCGCACACACATCAGATCGCATACATACTCACCTGATCCAGAGACACCGATCTCTTCTCCTGAGAGGCAGTGCAGTGGAGCGCAAGGAACAGGACCTGCGGCCGGACACGTGACTTGCTCTCATTCCCTGAGGCCGTAAGTGCTGGATGTGATGTGATGTGTGTGTGTGTGTGTGTCTGTGAACGGCTGTTTTTCTGCGATCGACTGTGTGTGTCTGTGATCGGATGTGTGTATCTGTGATCGGCTGTGTATGCCTGCGATTGGATGTGTGTATCTGTGATCGGCTGTGTATGCCTGCGATCGGATGTGTGTATCTGTGATCGGCTGTGTATGCCTGCGATCGGATGTGTGTATCTGTGATCGGCTTTTGTGTGCCTGTGATCGGATGTGTGTATCTGTGATCGGCTGTGTGTGCCTGCGATCGGATGTGAGTGATCTGCTGTGTATATCTGCGATCTGCTGTGTGTGTGTGATCTGCTGTGTGTTTGTGATTTGCTGTGTGTGTGTTTTTCTGCGATCGGCTGTGTGTATCTATGATCGGCTGTGTGTGCCTGTGATCGGCTGTGAGTGCCTGCGATCTGCTCTGTGTGATCTGCTGTGTATATCTGCGATCTGCTGTGTGTGTGTGATCTGCTGTGTGTATGTGATCTGCTCTGTGTGTGTTTTTCTGCGATCGGCTGTGTGTATCTATGATCGGCTGTGTGTGCCTATGATCAGCTGTGAGTGCCTACGATCTGCTGTGTGTGATCTGCTGTGTATATCTGCGATCTGCTGTGTGTGTGATCTGCTGTATGTGTGATCTGCTGTGTGTGTGTGTGTGTATGATCTGCTGTGTTTGTGTGTGATCTGCTGTTTGTGTGTGTGATCTGCTCTGTGCCTGCGATCTGCTGTGTATATCTGCGATCTGCTGTGTGTGTGATCTGCTGTGTGTGTGTGTGTATGATCTGCTGTGTTTGTGTGTGATCTGCTGTTTGTGTGTGTGATCTGCTGTGTGCCTGCGATCTGCTGTGCGTGCCTGCGATCTGCTGTGTGTGATCTGCTGTGTATATCTGCGATCTGCTGTGTGTGTGTGTGTGAGATCTGCTGTGTGTGATCTGCTGTGTTTGTGTGATCTGCTGTGTGTGCCAGCGTGTCAGCTAGCAGCAGGGTAGGATGGCGTGCAGCACCAACCGGGGATCACAGGAGGACCTTGGAATCACGCAGACGTCCTGGTCTGGTGAGTATGAGTCTCCTGGGAAGTGGGGGGGTGTCTGCTTTTTTGGGGGGTAAACTTACCCTCAACCGTGTTTCTCCAAGACTAAGACCTCCTCCAAAAATAAGCCCTAGTGCTTTTTTGGGGGGCAAAAAAAATATAAGACAGTGTCTTATTTTTGGAAAAACACGGTAGCACCACCCTCCACCTTCCAAGTAGCATCACAGCTCTCTTAAAGAATCCAAATAATCAAAACACTTGGAAAACCAAATATATCTTCCAAATTTATAATGAATACACAAATCTCCTTAACTTAAAACACTTGGAAAAGTGGAAAATCAAGTTAAAAATTCCAGAAAATCAATTTGAAGAAAGATTTCAAAAGTCATTGGCCACAGTCTACAAAAATATACCTTGCGTTGCTCTTATAGAAACCAATTCTAAAATATTAACCCGCTGGTATTACACACACCATAAATTGCATTTAATTAACCCCTTTACCTCAAACAAATGCTGGAGAAACTGTGGAAATTTAGGCAACATAACTCACATATTTTGGTCGTGTCCAAAAATTAAGAAATTCTGGAGATACATTTAATCAATTATAAGGTCCATTACACAGCTAGATGTAACTCTAAGGGGTACTTTGCATGCTGCAACATCGCTAGCCGATGATAGCGATGCCGAGCGCGATAGTACACGCCCCCGTTGCACATGCGATATCTTGTGATAGCTGCCGTAGCGAACATTATCGCTATGGCAGCTTCACACGCACTTACCTGCCCTGCGATCTCTCTCTGGCCGGCAACCCGCCTCCTTCCTAAGGGGGCGGGTCGTGTGGTCTCACAGCGACGTCACATGGCCAGCGGCCAATAGAAGTGGAGGGGCGGAGATGAGCGGGACATAAACATCCCACCCACCTCCTTATTTCCGCATAGCCGGTGGAGGCAGGTAATGAGAAGTTCCTCGCTCCTGCGGCTTCATACACAGCGATGTGTGCTGCCGCAGGAACGAGGAACAACATTGTACCTGTCACTGCAGCAAAATTATGAAAATGACCGACACTACACAGATCACCGATTTACGACGCTTTTGCGATCGTTTATCTGTGCATCTAGGCTTTACACGTTGCGACGTCGTTACTGGCGCCGGATGTGCGTCACTTTCGATTTGACCCCGACGACATCGCAGTAGCGATGTCGCAACGTGAAAAGTACCCCTAACTCCAGAATTAGTTCTTCTTCTCTTAAACATTGAAGCGATACCTAAACATTTTAGGTCCATAGTAATACATATTCTACTAGTTTCCACTAATCTCATTGCATCCAAATGGAAAAGTGAGAAAGCTCCTAATATTCAAGAAGCTAAGGAGAAACTAACTCTACATAAAACTTTAGAGTACTATTATGCCATAAAAAATAATACTCAAACCAAGTACCTCACCAGATGGGACCAATGGCTAGAGCCCAATCACCGACAAACTATATAGCCCAACTGACGTTAAGGAAACACTAACTATATTCGAGAAATACAAGCTCACTAATAATTCCAAGCTTTAAGCACTAGTCTTTGATATCACCCTGATCTAAAATTCACTAGAATTCTATGTTTATGATCTCGCAAATTTGCTGGACTGTCTACGGAATTCATGTCAGGAAGTTGTTAATTTTATTTGTTCTTTAGTTATGTTTTGCAAAAGTTAATTCATAAGCAATTGATTTGTCCAACAAAATATACTGCTTGATGTATCAACACTAACAAACTGGAGGGTCAAAATATGTGCATTTTCTTAACCTTGATATTACTATCTATATGTCCTTAAATTTTCTAACACATGATTTCAAGATTTGTTAACTACAAAACCTAATAAAAATCATTTGAACAAAAAAGAAATTCATCAGAGAAAAAGCAGAAATGTTAGGTGTGGCCAAATTAACAGTTTGGTACATTCTGCAAAAAAAAAAAAAAGAGTGCACTGGTGAGCTTGGGAGCTCTGAGTGTACACAGAAGACAACAGTGGTAGATGATCACAGAATCCTTTCAATGGTGAAGGAAAAACCCTTCACAACATCCACCCAAGTGGAGAACACTCTCCAGGAAGTAGGTGTTTTAGTATCTAAGTCTTCATGACAGCAAATATAGAGGGTTCATCACAAAGTGCAAACCATTAATCAGACTTAAAAATAGAAAGGCCAGATTAGGCTTTGCCCAAAAAAATCTGAAGAAGTATTAGAAATTAATTCTTTAGATAGATGAAACTAAGATCGACCTGAACTAGGATGATGAGAAGAAGAATGTATGGAGAAGGCTTGGAGCAGCTCATGACCCAAATCACACCACATCCTCGATAAAACATGGTGGAGGCAGTGTGATGGCATGGGCTTGCATGGCTTCCAATGGCACTGGGTCACTAGTGTTTGTTATTGATGTAACTGAAGACAGAAGCAGCCGGATAAATTCTGAAGTATACAGGGCTATACTTCCTGCTCAAATTCAACCAAATGCAGCAAGGTTGATTGGGTGGCGCTTCACAGTACAGATGGACAATGACCCAAAACATACTGCAAAAGTAACCCAGGTGTTTAAAATATTTCAGCCTCATCAAGCATACTTTTCACATGTTTGAGACAAAACTTAAGGCAGAAACACCCACAAACAAGCAACAACTGAAATCAGCTGTAGTAAAGACCTGGCAAAGCATCACAAAGGAGGAACTTAGCATTTGGTGACTTCTATGGCTTCCAGACTTTAGGCAGTCATTGCCTGCAATGCATTCTCTACAAAGTATTCAAAACAAACATTTTATTTTATTTATGGTAAAGTAAATTTGTCCATGTTATGCTCGACAGGCAAGCAGAGATTTTTGCAAACCCAGTGGGCCACACAAAAAACTCAGAGGGGCTTAACTACGAACCTACACCTGGTTTTCTCCAGAGCCCCTAATGGTGAAGGTGTTACTATGCAGGTGTGAGTCCAGGTGCCACTCAGGAAGACTGGTGCTGCAACGGCTGACCCAAGTGGTACGTAAGTGACAGTCTTTTGGATAGACTACAGCAGCCAGTGTCGAGGTTCTGTCCTAGATTGATGGATGGACGGATGGATGGATGTGGCAGCAGCAACTGGTGACAATACTTCGTGGCAGTGGGTATCATTGTCAGCAGCCAATGTGGCGGCTCACAGTTGCAGCGGCAGGTTATGGATAAAGGCAGCAGCACACTTGTATACAAACAGATATCAGCAACAAAACTAGCACAATGTAACAGCAGCAGCAGCAGCAGCGCAGTGCTAGGGGACCTGAGGAATAGCAACGTATTAGACTTGTTGCCCAGGCACCTCCCATAGGGTGTTTTTTTTAAAAAAAAAACTGTGTCATGCAGACCTGAAATCACAAACATTAAGTCACTGTCCAAATATTTCTGGGCCTAACTGTATTTGAAGCATGCCTTTCATTTGAGGCAGGAAGACCACACAAAGTTGTATGATTTTGAGGGTTTTTTTTGTTTTTAAGCAGTATGTTCAAACCCAATAACAGTGGTTAGTTAGTAGTGATACCATGATGGAGGACAACACAGGGTTCACCCCTGCATAGAGCTGCAGTATGTCCGCACAGATGTCACTATAGAAATCTACAGTAGTCACCCTACATTTAACCATTTTCCTGTTCACTATTTTTTTACAGTTGATATATGAGTTTTTGCAGTCTGCTTTATCTATTCACTGACTGAAGTTCTAGCTCTGTTGCTCATTGGTGTGCAAATAATTTCTGGTTCATGTAGCAGTAAAAAGGCTAAAGGGCTTCACCTTTAACTTTCTAAGCTGCACTCTTTAAGGGCATCACACCATCGATGAATACTTTATTGTCAGCAGATCCCCATCATGCAAGAACTAAATTTCTGAGAATCCTAAACCGAGCACAGAAGAGTCTTTTATATTTCTAATGTTCTGATGCATCATATGTCTGGGTATTAGGATAATAAAAAAATAGTGACTTTTTTAGGCTATATCTTAATGTATAGTGTTTTATGTAGACTGAAGACCTTAAGACAACTAACAAAATTGACTGTCATAAACAATATAACAGTATAGACAGTATAATATATAGTAATTAGGACTATGGTACTAATATAAAGTCACAATTTGTAGGAAACCATCTTACATGTAGGATTACAAAATAAATTTATCAAGTAAATGACCATTTTCAACGTTATCTTCCTATCGTGAAAAATTTTCTTAAAACATTTATTTCCCAAGTAGTACATGATATGCATATGATGTGCAGATTCTTTGTACTTGATATATGCATTCTGACCTCAAGCTGACGTTATAATGATGAAGAAAAACAAATCATGACACTCGGTTTTGCTCTGGAGAGGACCCCTACTTTTGTTGAGGGGGTCATATGGAGGGCACGTCTTCATCTGAGCTGACCGTACCATAAAATATGAACATTGCTGTCCAAATGTTCTGGTACTGAGGCTTCCATCTAATACTATAACTTAAAAAATTGTACATACAATGTTATACCTTCTTTTATCATTCTTGAACTATGAAAAGTTCAAAGCTCCTCAAAGAAATAAAGAAACACAATTAATCTCTTTGATATAATAAGGTCTTCTTCAGCATTAAAAGAATTCTCTAGTTTTTATGCGTAATGTCACTCTCTAATGCACTTTAAAGGGAAAATTGAGTGACTTCTTTCAACATTTGTTAGTTTTGAGAAAAGTCAAGACAAGGAGTAGAGTATTTAAATTTATTCATTTTATTGATATTTTAATGAAAATACATTTAACAAACTGTTGTTTCGATGAACGTGTGCCCACATCAGTTGTAGATTTTCTGACTTTAAGGCGGCTTTCACACGCCAGTGATTCTGGTACATATGTAGCAGTTTTCATACGTACAGAATCACGGAGATATGCAGACCCATTAAAATCAATGGGTTTGCGCACACATCAGTGATTTTTCCCTGAACTGTTTCTTTGTCCGTCTGCTTCGCACGGAGACAAGTCCATTTTTTCTGGCATCACTGATGTCCCACGGACCACACTATGTTGTGATCCATGAAACATGTACCAGAAAAAACGTATCTTTGAAAAAAAATGATTTTTATACTCACCTTCTCCAGCAATGCTGTCTCCAGCCTCTGCTCACTGCTGCTTCCAAGCTGGCTAATTATATTCATAAATATTCACTAATTCACTACACCGCGACCCAGAAGTAGCAGCAGCAGGGAGACAGCGGCGGCCAGACACAGGAGAGCCTCAAATTCAGCATCACGGAGAGCAGAAGAGAGAGAGCAGAAGCAGAGACAGGTGAGTCTGAAGTCCCTGATCTCCATGTGCTATCACTGATCACGGATAGCACCTGAAGAACACTCGTGTGCTATCCGGAGGGGCATTTTTAACACATCAGTGAAAAATGTCTGTGTTTTTCTCTGACATGTGAAAGAGGCATAATACAGGCCAAAAAGCTCCAAATGTGTAAGAATTGTGTCCCTTTAATTTGGCACAAATGTATTTCAACAATATATACTGGCATAAAAATGCTATTCTTAACAAATCTCATATAAATGCTATTCTTAACAAATCTCCCACTTTGTGTTTTAGTCCCTATGTTTTTTAATTTATACCTATTCTCCCTCACAGTTAAGATGCAGATACAATTATATCTAATCCAGATAATGCTCAGCAAGAAAAATAAATCACTTGGAAAATGAACTTTTGTGTCCTGGTATTTTTCTCCTACGTTTCAGTGTAGTTGAAATGTAGAATCAAGTCCACGATCCAACAAATGTTATACAGAGCACCTTCAGCAGAATGTGGAAACTACTTGCACTTCAATAGTTGATTTCAAGAGGTTCTTCTTTGCTTTATTTATCATTATTTTCTACCACCATAAAAGATGAGCAAATCAATTTGATACAAATTGAACAAATGTCAAATTCTATGAAATTCGCAGGTCATGGTGGATTCAAACAATTTGCAATTCAATTTAAGCAAATTGCCATAAAGTTTCCCCTCCCCACTATTTTACACATTGCAGAACATTCTATCAAGTGCTGAAGGATTACATGACTTCAGGTATTACTTTGTGGGCCTTCTCATAATTCCTTGCAGCTATCATATACTGTAATATAACAGAGCTAAATTGGAGGGACTATCACCACCTGTAGAAAAGCCAAAGTGTGGAATACAGTAGCCTATTTAGGGAGATTTAAGATAATGAGAAGATGTCAGGTGGTACAGTCTTGCTGTGCTGGTGTCTTGGGTTCAAATCCCACCAAGGGCAACATCGGTATGTTCTACCCATGTTTGCGTGAGTTTCCTCCCACACTCCAAAGACATACTAATAGGGAATTTAGATTGTGAGCCCCAATGGAGACAGAGTTGTCAATGTATGTAAAGTGCTGTGGAATTAATGGCACTATATAAGTGAATACATTTTATTATGTTACAGCTTGCATCTCAGCTGTAGAGATAGGAAGGGAAAGCCTTAAAAGTTTGGATGATACATACTGCAGACAATAATATGTTGTCCAATTGTCGTACTGAAGAAGATGAGACTAGTAGTCTGACTAATATCGAAATTCAATTAATATGGGGTCAGAGTCAGAGTGCCAGACTCATTATCAGCGGTATAGTGTAGCTGGCATCTAACTTGCTACTTTCAAATTACTATTACACTTTTATTCTGCATTCTTAATGCACTAGAAAACAACAACAAGCCACAATTTATTTATATATTTATTTTTTTAAATCAGTGTTAGTCAAATATGGTGAGTGTAATGGCGGGGTGGTGTTGACCCACTGCTCCATGGGGCCAGGCTTACCTTGGAGAGGCGTAACTAAGCACCTAACTGGTTTTTGCTACAGCCTCTAGTGGTGAGGATAGACTTGAGCTGCAGGTAGCCATGAGGTGCTACTTCAGGTCCATCCCCGAGCCTGCAGCAGCTGACCGGAGGGTCAGGGTGCAGGAGAATAAGGCAGAACCTAGAGACACTGGACAACAGCACGAGTACAGGACATTGACAGAAAAAAACTAAACAGGAGACTTCAGGACCAGACGCAAGCCTGTGCAAAATCAGGAGAGACAAAACAGAGACAAAATAGAAACTAAATGAACTGACCAGACAGACAGACAGACAGACAGATCAAGACGTAATACAGACAGGTGGACAGATATCCCAAACAGAACTTACAAACAACAGAATCAAACTAAACTCAACTAAAAGGTCAGACACTAGAGTGGAAGGAGGGGTTGTCTAATAAGGCACCACTGGCAGGGGACTAGTCAGGCAGGAGAACTCTGCTGGACACAATGATATAAATTCCAGCAGAGTCTGGGTATGCAATGCGCACAATGATAGCACTCTCTTTGTTGCTGCCCCATCAGTAGAGCCAGCAACAAAGCAGCATGCACTGCCAGTTAGTGGTGTTAGAGTACCCAATGGCATTCAGTGACCAGCGCAGCCCACTATCCATATAATATATGAGTATACATATACATCATGTGACATATATATATATATATATATATATATATATATATATAAAAATATATATACACACACACTAACTGTACTACCCAGCTTCGCCCGTGTTAATAACTGCTGTTAACAAAATAGAATGTATTAACAAAAATTTATTCTGCACATAAAAAACACAAAACAAATAGATAGAAATGTAATTATTAAAAAGCAAAAACTAAGCTAATAGAAGCATTTCACAACATATATTTCAACACCACAGATATTCCACACA
Source organism: Anomaloglossus baeobatrachus (assembly GCF_048569485.1). Classification (NCBI taxonomy): domain Eukaryota; kingdom Metazoa; phylum Chordata; class Amphibia; order Anura; family Aromobatidae; genus Anomaloglossus; species Anomaloglossus baeobatrachus. The sequence goes on along the minus strand of NC_134358.1, from coordinate 220,958,906 downwards.
GATTTAACTAAATTGGCCAAGTAATGTGCTCCGTCTGTCTCTTTCCAGGTCTGTCTCTTTCCAGGTCTGTCTCTTTCCCCGTCTGCCTCTTTCCCCGTCTGCCTCTTTCCCCGTCTGTCTCTTTTCATGAGTCTCTTTCCAGGTCTGTCTCTTTCCAGGTCTGCCTTTTTCCCCGTCTTTCTCTTTTCCCATCTGTCTCTGTCTATCTCTTTCACCGTCTGTCTCCTTCCCCGTCTGTCTCTTTCTCCGTCTTTCTCTTTCCCCGTCTGCCTGTCTCTGTCTGTCTCTTTCTTTGTCTGTCTCTATCCCTCTGTTTCTTTCCCCATCTGTCTCTTTCCACGTCTGTCTCTTTCCCAGGTCTGTTTCTTTCCCCATCTGTCTCCCCGTCTCTTTGTCTGTGTCTTTTCCTGTCTGTCTCTTTCCAGGTCTGCCTCTTTCCCAGTCTGTCTCTTTTCCCATCTGTCTCTGTCTGTCTCTTTCCCCATCTGTCTCCTTCCCTGTCTGCCTGTCTCTGTCTGTCTCTTTCTTTGTCTGTCTCTATCTCTCTGTTTCTTTCCCCATCTGTCTCTTTCCAGGGCTGTCTCTTTCCCTGTCTGTCTCCCCGTCTCTTTGTCTGTGTCTTTTCCTCTCTGTCTCTTTCCCTGTCTACTTGTCTCTGTCTGTCTCTTTCCTTGTCTGTCTCTATTTCTCTGTCTCTTTCCCCGTCTGTCTCTATCAAGGTCTGTGTCTTTAACCATCTATCTTTGTCTGTCTCTCTGGCTGTCTCCTCCTTCCCTGTCTGAACTGTCTCTGTCCCTGTCTGCATGTCTGTCTGTCTCTTTCCCCATCTGTCTGTTTCGCTGTTTGTCTATCTCTTTCCCTGTCTGTCTCTGTCTGTCTCTCTCTCTGTCTCTCTCTGTCTGTCTCTCTCTGTCTCCCTCTATCCGTCTCCCCACCAACATCTTATTACCTCACATATAAGCTTCTTATACTATGAATGTCCTTTGTTCCTATAGCAACCAATCACAGCTCCTACTAATAACCTGTAGTTCCAGGCTCAATTTACTTTAATGGAGGCATGTTTTTTGGAGAGTAACTGTAAAGCGCGGGGTTACATTTTCCTGTCAAACATAGTCTACGACGTTCCCTGGGTCACATGTGGTGTCTGTGCAAATTTTTGTGATTGTAAATGCGACGGTGCGGATACACTTTTCGTTTCACTTTTTCCCCATTATGTCGATTGGGGCAAAATTGATTGGTAAATTGGAAAGCGCGGGGTTAAAATTTCACCTCACAACAGCTTATGACGCTCTCGGGGTCCAGACGTGTGAGTGTGCAAAATTTTGTGGCTGTAGCTGCGACGGTGCAGATGCCAATCCCGGACACACACACACACACACACACACACACACACACACACACACACATGCATACATGCATACATACACACATTCAGCTTTTTACATACAGTATATATATATGCTTTATGTTCAAATAACTTTATACATGAAAGGTGAAGGAATGTTTTCAAGTTCCGCTACAATTATTTACATTTTTCATTCTGGACAGTTCTTCATGTTAATTGCACTAGATAGATCACAGAATACTATTACCAAGCATATTCAACTACATGATTTTCCTACATTATTTCAAATCACACTGCAATGTGCCTCCACTGCAGCCAGAACATTTTATTAGTTTTATAGACAACCTATGCTAATATTAGGTCAGACCTTACAGTGTATTCAATATTAAGCTGAATAAATAATTACATAAATATATTAAAGAAAAAATAGGTCCAGCTCATTTATAATTCATACTTCTTATTATCTTAGGTATTGGCTTACCATGCTTTTCTGATTTGCTAAAATCAAGTATAAATTTTATACAATTAACTAAAATTGCTTTATTCCTATGCAACTACTGATTTAAAATATGTAAGAGCACATATCTATTCTGTTCTGAATTACTAAGTCTATATAAAATGAATTACTAAGTCTATATAAAAGTTTCTAATGTGGGGCAGACAATAATGTGCAATGTGCCAACGTGAAAGAACCAAATGTCCCTTTACAGCAAGACTAAAAGTTGATAAATATTTTACTAGAGCAACAATAACTCAGTTGTTTAATGCTTTAAAAAGCTATAATATATTTTGTGAAAAAGAAATATTTCATCAAACTCAGCCTATTTTTCAAGCACTACTCCAGTGAGTTTCTTTTATTGCTCCACTGGAGTGGTGATTTAAATCTAAAGTGGGCTTTACACGCTGCGATCTCGCTAGCGAGATCGCAAGCGATCGTACCCACCCCCGTCGATTGTACGACACGGGCAAATCGCTGCCCGTGCCGCACAACCTCGATTAACCCCATCACACACACTTACCTGCCCTGCGACGTCGCTCTGGCCGGCGAACTGCCTCTTTTCTAAGGGGGCGGTTTGTGCGGCGTCACAGCGACGTCACACAGCAGGCGTCCAATAGAAGCAGAGGGGCGGAGATGAGCGGGACATAACATCCCGCCCACCTGCTTCCTTCCGCATTTCCGGTAGAGGCAGGTAAGGAGATGTTCGTCACTCCTGCGGTGTCACACACAGCGATGTGTGGTGCCGCAGGAACGAGGAACAACATCGCTAATAAGCAGAAAACAATTTTTGTTTCAGGACGACCTCTCCGCGGCAAACGATTTTGACCGCTTTTGCAATCGTTTAAGGTCGCTCATAAGTGTCACACACTGCGATATCGTTAATGACTCCGGATGTGCGTCACAAACACCATGACCCCGACGATAATTCATTAACGATATCGTAGAGTGTAAAGCCCACTTAAGTCCCCTGACCCCTGTGTTATAGTCATCTTCTAGCACGGACATCTTCTGTTGCCGACACTCCTGTTGACGGTCGCTCCAGTGTTTTTTTGAGTGTGCCAGAGGTAACAGCTCAATTTAACTCTCTGAGAGCCTCGTTCTGGCTCTCATAGAGTTGCATTGGGAGCTTGTGACGTAACTTCTGACTTCCGACCAACTAGACGTTACAGTCACAAGATGGTGCCGCCAAGCCAAAGTGGCTCCGAAAAAGCATGAAAACGCCGGAGGGTAAGTATTTCTGTAGGGGTAGGGGACTTATTTAAAATGTCACTCCCACGTTTAACAAAAAAAAAAAAAGACTGGATTGGTTCTTACAGCAATGTTAATCCAAAAAAGGCCAGCAAGGAGGCAGGAAAATTGAGGTGGATTTACTAAGATTATGTTTGAGACAGTACAAATTAAGACTAGAAGGCTTAAAGTGAGTCAATTTATTGTAGTAGCTCATGCTCTTTGGTAAATTTAGCTTACCATCAGAATAGTCTAAAGGCTAGGTTCACGTTTTTACATTGCTCAGCGATGAGCACTGCATCAGGGGTTCTGTCTAAATCTCCCAGAAATGGGATTCAGATTGAGCCACCAATGGAACTTTTCAGTATAATTGGGCATTGGTCGTTACTTTGGACTCATTTTAGCCTTGGATCCAGTGTAGTCTATGTAATAGTAAATGTTGTCTGCCACGCTATAGTGTCTGCATAAAAAAAGAGGGACACCCAAGAACGCAGGCAAAATAGAGTTCAAAGTGACTCCATCTGCCCTGTTATACTTCATGGTTTCATTCTAAATCCTGTTTGTGAGAATTGAGATGGAAACCCCTAAGCAACTCCTATGTATAGAACACTATATAAATGTGAAATAGGCTTTACTTCGGTAAGTTATGCCAAGCTCAGGTTTGGAGCATGGAATCTTTTTCAGCTCACATTTGAGAATGTATAAAATTTGAATAAAAACAGAATTTGTTTAAAACACATAGTAAATGTGTTACAAAGCATGAAAGAGGGGGTTTTCTTGGCCCACATTAAACCAGTTTTCTGGTGCATTGTGGTTTCTTCATCTTATGAAAAACAAACTAAATCAAAACCAAGATCAGTGAACCACCTCCAGTAAAGTAGTAACTATAACTTAAATTATTCTAAAAAACAAATATTTTTATTATTTTGCAAAGAATTCACCATGACAAAGAGTTTCATAGTTACACTGCTGTTACAGTAAAGAATCTCCTTCAAAATTGGTGTTAACTCTTCTATTACTCTGAGAAAGGGAGGGCAATTGGGCAGGTGGGCTTTCAATCAAAGCTGTGAGGTGGATTTTGCTCTTTTGATCCTAGTATAAGATGGCTGGTCTGTTGATCAACTAAAGTAGAGGAGTTGGCAGCTGAAGTCTCTTCTGATTCATTGATGAAATTAAAGTAGCAATACTATATGTGGTTTTAAGAGGTCCAGGAGATGGCAATTTTCCTGGCTACCATAGATGCTATGCTGTTTCTATAACTTCTGATTTGCTAGGTCTGTTTGTTATGGGGTTTGGTGTTGGGTGTGTGCATTATGGGGCCTTATCTGAGGCCTGTATTAATTTAGAGATCTGTAGAGGCTCTGATTTAATATAGGGGCTTGCAGTTTATATGTCTTTCTGTTGCTATGACAGCTGATTTCTAAAATTATTTAGGCATCAGTAAAGAATAGGCAAAAAATTTTCAACAGCACACTCTGCAGTGATTGGGAGAAATCAGCATGGCAGTCTGGGCTGGATGGAAAAGAAAAAGAATGATTCCAATAAAAAACATCTATGAGTCACAGGCTTTACAGATAAGCTGTCACCTCTCTTGACATATCTGCTATAGTAAATAATAGATAACTGAGTGTACCATCCCCTATAACCAGAGGATGTGTTCCTATTGTCTAATACTGTTAGTAATGATTGGACAATGTCAGTGTGTAGATTCAAAGTGTTCTGTAAATGGGAATGGTCAATGCCAGAACATAAAGGAGGTGATGCCATAGACAGTTATGTAAGATGTCAGTGGGGGAACAGCCCAGGGCGTATGGTCTTCTCAACCTGTCTTTGGATGCAGGCACTTGGCAGTGGTTATCACCGGTGATGTCTAATCTATCTAATAAATGAGGTGCTCAGTTGAATAATCCCTCAGGCTGAACTTTAGCTTACACGAATTTTCACCCAATATCTTGAGAACATGAGAATTCTGCAATTTGTACACTTTGGAAAGCACCGTAGACTACATTGACCATGAGAAATATATGATGTTAAATGAATTCTGCATTATCTGTGTTCTCCAATGTGAGGATCTCCAGCTGTAGTAAAGCTTCAACTCACAACACTAGTGTGTCCATAGGAGAAGACACGCTGCGTCAAGAACACAGTGTTCGGATCGTGGAAATGTGGGAACGTAGCCTTATTTTTGTAGCAGTTTGCGGGACACAGATTGGAGACCACTAGTACATAGGATTCTCAGATTTTTCCATTTGTTAGACCCTATACTTGTGCTCTGCAATGCATCATAGGTATACGAACTTTAGAAGGCCTGTTCTGGATTAGTTACAACAATTTCTCCTTCCCTGTGACCTTCAGCTCTTTGTTTTATCTGATCTACAACAAGCTTTGAGTTCTATGGGAAATGGGCACAGTTCATTCTAAATGCTGCATTTGCTTTTGAACCCCGTCTGTGTATATGTAAGTAGGTCCATTATGTCGGATCTGTTTTGAGAGTTCAGATGTTGGTACTTGACGTGTTAATTAAAATAACATGTTAGAACATACCTGCAGTTTCTCAAAACTTCCCCTGATTTATTTGAATAGAATGACGTGAAGTATGCACTGCAGATGTATGCTTATAATGTGTTTGCTCTGATAGACATTCTTATAATGACTCTCCAAAGTGTAAAGAAGCCATTATTTAACCAGCTGCAACCTTCTTGCACGCACTCACACGCTCATCTTATTCCCCCAATTTGTTTGTACAGTGGCAAATGGAAAACCCATTAGTTATGGCATAAATACTGGCCAACTATAAAAACTGCATTGAATGTGGAAATAATATTGTGCCTCGGAAATAGACATATGCTAAATTTTTTCGATCTTAATGTAAAGAAGTTGTAGAGCTTCTTACAAAAGGGTAACCTGAGGGACTATGTAGTCATGAAGAACGCGCTACTGGAAATACTTGTATTTATCTTGTAAGTAAGGCATGTGGTTATGTTAAATGGGTTGTCCTTTTTCTGTAGCCTTCTTCCTAATGAGTGACAGAGAAATGGATTACATTTACTAATACATCTTCATGATAAGATCTGCTGTTACTTCTTCTACTTGTAAGCCATGCCCTTCCACTCATGAAGAGTAACCTTTCTCCCCACCTCATTGATATCGTGAACCCCATAGAGTGATATCGAGTGGAATGTTAACAGTCTTGTGCATGGCTGAAACTCTAGACTTGCAAATGCGCATGCTCTGGTTTCCTCCTCCACCAAAACATGCGTACGTGAGGATGCACTCACATTGGAGACAAGCTTCTGACCATTACCAACTGTGCACATGCTAATGAAGAGGAAACCAGCCCAGGTACAGTTTCAAGTGCGGAGATTCAGGCATGCATGAGACTTTTAAAGTGAACCTGTCAGGTGCAATATGCACCCAGAGCCTAGCATGAACCTAGCACGCCCCTGTGGGCACGGTAACATGCTAAGAGGGCAAACTAGTCAGGGGAAAATCATGCACTTGTGACTAGTCCCTATACTCATTAGCATATCATAAATGATCTTTAGAAGTACTTTTTTTAAACATCTCTTTATCTATGCTACTATAGCCTGCGAAAGTTAGGCAGGGATTACTAATATGCACCCAGAACTGCTACTGCTCATTGTTCTGAGTGCATATTGGACCTGACAGGTTCCCTTTAACCCACCGCTCCATGTCATATGCTGGAAGAAAAGTTTCCCCTCAACAGGGAGCAGGTCCATTGGTTTAGGTATGGGTAAGACTGCTGATATGGCTCCCCATGTCACACAGTGGCATGGATAAAAGCAATATCAAAGGTTTACAGTCAGCATAGAACGTCGCTCTCAATAAAAAGGAATAGTAGAATTTCTGATTACGTTTTTTTGGTAAGTGTAGTGTTTTCCTATCTGCCACACATTAGTAAAGGTTCTGCATGAAGTGGTCAACCCCTTTAATGCAAAAAAATATATTTTTTGACAAAGCATTATGTCAAGAAAACTGTATGAATTCAAGTCACTTAGAAAAGATTTTTGGATAACGTAAAGGTGTTTACTAAGATTTCATAAAAACGACAATCTCCTTCACTCACCGAAAGGATAACGGAGCCAACTGGTCATGGAATTTCTTTAGAGAAGGGAAGTACTAATAATTGTGTCTATATTGTGCCATCATATTCCACTACAGTTTTCAAGCTAGAAGGTAAATGTACTAACAATACACACATTACACAATACAGAGCAACACATTGAGCCGATTCATTTAGATGGGTGTCTCGTTTGACAGTCTTGATGAAGTCACCACAGGAATAATTAATTAAAAAGGCACATGTGTATTAATGAATTAGTCATATTTTACTGCCATACGACTCCACCAGAAAGTATATTGTGGAGTAATTTGTGTCAATGAAGTGGTGTCAATTTTGATTTATTTTGCTGCACCATGCTCTGTCCCAACAAAGCCCTGTTCACTTTGGCTGAGGTGGCAGAGATGGTTATATAAACGTTAACGTTTTTTTTCACAACTTCTGGTTTATTAAAATTTTGCGACATCTCGAGGTGTTTTAAGCCTTTAAACTGGTGAAGGCACTTTGATGAATCAGGCCCATATTTCACCAATTCAAAGGAGGACTAAAGGCCCTGCTCACAACAATTTACAGCGTATCAGAAAGTGAGGAAGACAGAAAAGGGAAGATATACTTGTATAGTATGCTCCACCCATCTTTATAACAAATATGTATACTCATTTAAAGCTGCATGTCCTGATCACCAGCCAGTATTTGTCTATATCCATGTACAAAGTGTTATTAAGCTAATGGACTGCGTGGGAACAGATATTAGAAAGCAACAGATTCTGAGGATATTGTTGGAAGAAAGAACTGAGAACACTTAGATTAGTGAGTTGATGCGATAAGCCAAAATACACTGTGTGCAGAATTATTAGGCAAGTTGTATTTTAGCGGATTTTTATTATTATTGATCAACAACCATGTTCTCAATCAACCCAAAAGACTCATAAATATCAAAGCTTAATATTTTTGGAAGTTGGAGAGGGATTTTTTAGATTTGGCTATATTAGGAGGATATCTGTTTTTGCAGGTAACTATTACTTTGCAAACGTATTAGGCAACTTAATAAAAACCAAATATATTCCCATCTCACTTGTTTATTATCACCAGGTAAACCAATATAACTGCACAAAATTTAGAAAAAAACATTTCTGACATGCAAAAACAAAACCCAAAAAAATGAGTGACCAATAGAGCCACCTTTCTTTATGATGACACTCAACAGCCTACCATCCATAGATTCTGTCAGTTGCTTAATCTGTTTACGATCAACATTCCGTGCAGCAGCCACCACAGCCTCCCAGACACTGTTCCAAGAGGTGTACTGTTTTCCCTCCCTGTAGATCTCACATTTTATGAGGTGCCACAGGTTCTCTATGGGGTTCAGATCAGGTGAACAAGGGAGTCATGTCATTATTTTTTTCATCTTTTAGACCTTTACTGGCCAGCCACACTGTGGAGTAGTTGGATGCATGTGATGGAGCATTGTCCTGCATGAAAATTATGTTTTTTTTAACAATACCGACTTCTTCCTGTACCACTGCTTGAAGAAGCTGTCTTCCAGAAACTGGCAATAGATCTGGGAGTTGAGCTTCACTTCATCCTCAACCAGAAAAGGTCCCACAAGTTCATCTTTGATGATACCAGCCCATACCAGTACCCCACCTCCACCTTGCTGGCGTCTGAGTCAGAGTGGAGCTCTCTGCTCTTTACTGATCCAGCCTCTGGCCCATCCATCTGGCCCATGAAGAGTCACTCTCATTTCATCAGTCCATAAAACCTTTGAAAAATCATTCTTAAGATATTTCTAGGCCCAGTCTCGACGTTTTATCTTATGTTTCTTGTTCAAAGGTGGTCGTTTTTCAGCCTTCCTTACCTTAGCCATGTCCCTGAGTATGGCACACCTTGTACTTTTTGATACTCTAGTAACGTTGCAGCTTGGAAATATGGCCAAACTGGTGGCAAATGGCATCTTGGCAGCTTCACGCTTGATTTTCCTCAATTCATGGGCACTTATTTTGCGCCTTTTTTGCCCAACACACGTCTTGCGACCCTGTTGGCTATTTGCCATGAAACGCTTGATTGTTCGGTGATCACGCTTCAAACGTTTGGCAATTTCCAGACTGCTGCATCCCTCTGTAAGACATCTCACAATTGTTTACTTTTCAGAGTCCGTCAAATCTCTCTTCTGACCCCTTTTGCCAAAGGAAAGGAAGATGCCTAATAAGTATGCACCCCTTATACAGGGTGTTGATGTCATTACACCACACCCCTCCTCATTACAGAGATGCACATCACCTGATTTACTTAATTGGTAGTTGGCTCTCAAGCCTATACAGCTTGGAGTAGGACAACATGTATAAAAATTATCATGTGATCAAAATACTCATTTGCCTAATAAGTCTGCACACAGTGTAAAAAATGTGGATACTGAGAATTAACCTTATTGTCTGGGGTAGTACATTCTAGAGAACTGAAGAAGCGGGAGAACAATCTTTGAGGCAGGAGAGAGAGGATTATGGATGATGTTAGCCTTGGTAGAAGGAGATGAAAAGGGAGATGTAGGATGGGACATATGTAACTGCTATTTCCAATAACACGCTGTATATAAATATTGTACTTGTCTAGCAACTGTTTTTCTGAACACGAGACATTGGTTAACAAAAATGTCATATTTATGACCATTTTAAGACTTGTGGTACCTTCTCTCCATTATACGTGGGCAGCATGGTGGCTCAGTGGTTAGCACTGTTGCTTGGCAGCGCTGGGGTTCTAGGTTCATATCCCACCAAGGACAACATCTGCAAGGAGTTTGTATGTTCTCATTGTAAGTGCGTGGGTTTCTTCCGGTTGCCTCCCACACTCCAAGGACTGCTGATAGGAAATTTAGATTGTGCGGACAGTGAAGATTATGATGTCTGTAAAGAGCTGTAAAATTAATGGTGCTATATAATCAACTAAAAATAAATAAACACAAATTTACTAATAATGAAAATTGACATTTTTCTAAACTCAGTAAATTTCCTGTGTAGTAATCCCATTGAGCACTGCTTAATCCGTTCTCTTCATTCACTTATTTCACAGGGACACAGATACATTAAAATTGTTAATCTCTCAGTGGTAATGGAGTGCCTGAAGTAAACAGATGACAGGAAAGAGGAAAAGCAGGATGTTCTGTACATTACCTCTGCTCTTCTTTAAAGCACTCAATTACTTAATGATTGTTGACCCCTGTGTGAGTATACATGCCGCACTGCCCTGAACGTATATGAACAGGAATGAAGGGACAAGAGGTCTGATGTTTATTTGTGTTCACGACACAGGACTTTGTGTGTTGCCTAAATTGCACACTTTATAAGTGTCTGTAATTTTTTATTTCAAAGTTTTCATCATGACTTGAGATTTTCAAAATGAACTGTTTTATGTTTTTAGCGTGATCCTCGTAGGGCGTTATTTATGACATGTGCCATGAATACAGTTTTACTGGCATAGTCATTCTTCTGTTGGGGACAAATTCATCAAAGTAACTTGCTCTGATCATTGCAAAGTCTTCCCTTGTAACATTTTCACTATCCTTAATACGAAATTCTTGATTGTGGTTTAAACGCTACAATTGTAGTGATGACTATTGATCGGGAACAATTTTTAAGCAGGTCAGGTAATTTTTCCAGTAGATATGAATTGCTTTGTCACTATAGATACTCAAATTATAACGCTAATTATTGGTCAGACACATCTATGGCCTTTTTAAAGCTCTTCATAGAGTATGAAAGCTTGTTATAGCAAGGTTATTTTACAAAATTATCTTAAAAGTATGTTGTCTAGTTACCATAACAGTGACAGAAGTACCAAATTTAGGGAGAATTAGGTTTTGCGTTAGGAGTCATAACCATAACCCTATTGAGTCACTTAAATGTTAGTGATGGGCGAACTTGCTCGGCACTGTTCGATACTCAATCAAGCATCAGGCTGCACAAGATGGTCGATACTCAATTTAGTATGCTAGTACTGGGCGCCATGCTCGAATCACTGCCCTGTATGTGAACAATACCTAATTGGTCGAATTGTCACTTCCTTGTCACCTTAATTCCAGTTTATGTGATTTACACCTACTATTAAAGACTTCCTTTTTGCATATTAAAATAAGAGTGTGTAGTGATTCTCTTTGGTTGTAGATTAAGCGGTGAGAGTCACAGTTCTGTCTGGTCTTTTAGATCTTTCAACAATTCTGCAATGTGCTGTTTGTCCCCTAAAGAAATTAGTTTCACCACAGCCTGTTGTCGCTTCACCAAGGCAGTGCTGCAGTGCGTACAGTTTGCGACTGATATGGGTGACGTGCTCAGAGATGACAATTTGGAGAACGAGGGGGGGCATAAATTGGTGCAGAAGATTGGGGAAACCCTGATGGAACTAAAGCCCAAAATCCTTGGCATCGGTAGCACGTGTGCCGTCTGAGGGTCCGACTCTGTCCCAACTTCCACAAAGTTTACCCATTGTGCTGTCTAGTAAATGTCGTATCCCTCGCCACAAGCATTTGCTCACATGTCAGTGGCTAAGTGGACCTTCCCAGTAACTATGTAGGTGAGGGCACAGGTGATGGTATGAGACATGCATGCTGGTCCTCTAAAATTATGAAAGAGGGATGGCTGTGGACCCTCTAACTCTAAAAATTATGAGCGAGTGCCGCATGATGACTGTCGATATGTTGAAGGAACCGGACAAAAAAAAATAATAAACCATGAATCATATATCGTTATTTGGATTTGAAGGGGTGTATTGAGAATACACCAGAAAAAAAAGAACACTTGAATTGGCTTTATGTTCTCCTAATATCAACCACTGTGGTTGAGAAGTCGGGGCCAATCCAGGTCTTGTTCATTTAAAAACAGTCAGTCTGTCAGCATTTTCAGTTGACAGACGGATAGGCCTATCAGTTATTATGCCCTGATGACACTAAAAACTTATGGAATCAACTTAAGCATAGAGGGAGGTGTGAGTGCTGCCTGCGAGACTCTGATTTGGCTCAAGTCTGTGGTGGGTAAAATTATGAGTAAGGGTGGCCTGATGTCCCTGTAAAAATTTGGAGCATGGGTTGCATGATAACCCTGTTGACATGGTGTAGGAGGAGGAGGCAGACAAGAAATGCAATAAACCTTGACATGTATACTGTTTTTGTTGGTTGGGAAAAAAAACATTTGAATTCGCTTTATGTTCTGCTGCTGATCTTCACATTGACTTCCATTATACTCAGTACACGATTGGAGCCTGAGTGTACCGAGTACCGAACACCTGGGCATGGTAGTCCTCGCTCATCACTATTAGCTATTCAAAGGTATCAACCACTCTCAAGGGTGCTTTACACGCTGCGACATCGCTACCGATATATCGTCGGGTTCACATCGTTAGTGAAGCACATCCGAAACCGGTAGCGACATCGCAGCGTGTGACACCAAGGAGTGACGATCAACGATCGCAAAATCATTAAAAACCGGTGATCGTTGACACATTGCTCCTTTCCTTAATATCGCTACTGCCACAGGTATGATATTGTTCGTCGTTCCTGCGGCATCACACATCGCTATGTGTGACACAGCAGGAGTGACTAACATCTCCTTACGTGCGTCCACCGGCAATGAGGAAGGAAGGAGGTGGGTGGGATGTTATGTCCCGCTCATCTCCGCCCCTCCTCTGCTATTTGCCGGCCGCTTAGTGACGCAGTGACGTCGCTATGATGCCGAACACACCTCTCCCTTGAGGGAGGGATTGTTCGGCGGTCACAGTGACGTCGCTGACAAGGTATATGCGTGTGACGCTGCCGTAGCGATAATGTTCGCTATGGCAGCGAGCATCAAATGTCGCATGAACGACGGGGGTGGGTGCTATCGCGCTCAACATCGCTAGCAATCGCTAGCGATGTTGCAGCGTGTAAAGCACCCTTCAGTTTTCACTATTTTTCTATCTACTGATGAAGATGCTACAAAGATAAGTATTTCCTGCAACTAAGAGTATTTAGTGATTTAAGACTGACGGAAATGCCAATTTGGTTTGAAGTGATATTTTATTGCAGTGTCAGTTCACGTCTTACTAGCCAACACAATCTTTTAAATACAGTAAACTGGCTGAAAAACCTTAGCACCTTAAGAGAAGAAAGCTTGTAAACTGATAATGTATTATCCCCTCTCCAAGTCCAGACTTTCCTTTCTTGTAAAACAACTATTGCTGCAGTGGGTAGTGACCTTCATGCTGCCAGCTAGCCATCAAGGTCATATCACATACAACACATTGCTCACACTCCCTGCTTCTTTGAAGCTGTGAATCACCGTCCTGTCCTCCCTTTTCTGTAGTACAGGTCAGTTCTATACAGCACTGCTCTGGAATTCCTGTTATCATTTCTGTTCCAGCTGCCTCCCACAATTCTCATACATACCCAAGGGCTCTCTGATCCTGGCATTACAGATTGCATTTAAAGTGACAGAATAAAACAACAGTTAATAATATATAATAATAATAATCTTTATTTCTATAGCGCCAACATATTCCGCAGCGCTTTACAATTCAGGAGGAACATATACATATCATATACATAAACATATACAAACAAGTAACAATTATAGAGGCTACAATATTTAAAAGGAAAAATGGCAACCCTACTCGTGAGAGCTTACAATCTACAATGAGATGGGGGGAGGGGCAAGGTACAAGTGTTTATTTAAAATGACAATCCAGCCAGCTCATGGGGGATAGATGATGGCTTCCTGGACCAGTTGGCAAGAGCCTTGAGATGCATTTGGGTGCCAAGGAGTTTGACGTGGGGTTATGTTCTGAGAAGTTGTAGAGGGATTATGTGAAATTAGTTTGGCTAGGGAGTGTGATAGGCCGCCCTAAAAAGATGCGTTTTTAGGGAGCGTCTGAAGCTGAGTAAGTTGTGATTTGTCCTAACTTCTTGGGGTAGAGCATTCCAGAGGTTTGGTGCAGCTCGGAAGAAGTCTTGGATTCGGGAGTGGGAGGTTCGAATTAGTGTGGATGTTAGTCGAAAGTCATTTGCAGAGCGTAGAGAACGGGTGGGATGATAGACAGAGAGGAGGGTGGAGATATAGGAGGGTGCTGCACTGTGGAGAGCTTTGTGGGTGAGAACAAGCAGTTTGAATTGGATCCTGTGATATATGGGCAGCCAGTGCAATGACTGGCACAGCGCAGAGGCGTCCGAGTAGCGGTTAGCCAGATAGGTGACCCTGGCTGCTGCATTAAGGATGGACTGTAGAGGGGAGAGTCTAGTTAGGGGGAGACCAATTAATAGAGAGTTACAGTAGTCAAGGCGAGAGTGGATCAGGGCCACGGTGAGGGTTTTTGTCGTTTCCATTGTGAGAAAGGGGCGGATTCTAGAGATGTTCTTAAGGTGCAAGCGGCAGGTGCGGGCAAGAGATTGTATGTGGGAGGTGAAGGAGAGATCAGTGTCAAGTATAACCCCCAGACAGCGGGCCTGCAGCCTAGGACTTATCGCTGTGCCACACACAGAGAGGGAGATGTCAGGTTTAGGAAGGTTGGGAGATGGAGGGAAAAGAAGAAGTTCAGTTTTGGAAAGGTTAAGTTTCAGATAGAGAGCAGACATGATGTTGCAAACTGCAGTCAGGCAGTCACTTGTGTTCTGTAGTACAGCGGGGGTGAGCTCAGGGGATGAGGTGTATAGCTGTGTGTCATCAGCATAAAGATGGTACTGAAAGCCAAATCTGCTGATGGTCTGTCCAATTGGGGCAGTGTAGAGGGAGAACAGAAGAGGGCCAAGGACTGAACCTTGAGGGACCCCAACAGTGAGAGGAAGAGGAGAAGATGTGGAGCCAGCAAATGATACACTGAACGAGCGGCCAGAAAGATAGGAAGAGAACCAGGAAAGCACAGTGTCCTTTAGGCCAATAGAATGGAGCATAGAGAGAAGGAGATGGTGGTCAACAGTGTCGAAGGCTGCAGAAAGGTCAAGAAGAATAAGCAGCGAGTGGTCACCGTTACGTTTTGCTGTCAATAGGTCATTGGTCACTTTGACAAGAGCAGTTTCTGTTGAGTGTAAAGGGCGGAAGCCAGACTGTAAAGGATCTAGAAGAGAGTGAGAGGAGAGGTAGCGGGTGAGACGAGAGTAGACCAGGCGCTCCAAGAGTTTAGAGATGAAGGAGAGATTGGAGACTGGTCTGTAGTTGCTTGTGCAGGACGGATCGAGAGAAGGTTTTTTTAATAATGGAGTAATAATAGAGTGTTTGAGGGAGGAAGGGAAGATACCAGAAGAGAGAGAGAAATTGAAGATTTTAGTTAGGTGAGTGGTGACAACCGGAGAGAGTGTCTGGAGTAGGCGTGAGGGGAAGGGATCAGTAGGGCAAGTGGTAGGATGAGAAGAAGAGAGGAGCCTGGAGACTTCCTCCTCTGTGACTGGGTCAAATGTGGAAAGTGAGCTGGATGGGATGTGGCGAGGGATGGGATTCACAACGCTTAGTGACTGGGAGCTGATCTCTTGGCGGATGTTTTCTATTTTCTCTGTGAAATACGAGGCCAGGTCATCAGCATGAAGGTCTGTGATAGGGGTCTGTGCTTTGGGACTGAGGAGGGAGTGTAAGGTGTCAAAGAGCTTTTTTGGATTGTTGGCTAGTGAGGAGATAAGGGTGGTGAAGTAGGTCTGTTTGGCGAGGTGAAGGGAAGAGTTGTAGGTCCTTAACATGAACTTGTAGTGGATGAAGTTTTCTGGTGTGCGGGATTTCCTCCATAGGCGCTCGGCACTCCTAGAGCATCGCTGGAGAAATCGAGTTTGTGATGTGAGCCAAGGTTGTTTTACTCGGTGTTTGGAGGTTCTGAGGGTGAGGGGTGCTACTTGGTCCAGGGTGCTTCTGAGTGTGTCATTGTAGTGCTTTACAGCCAGATTAGGGCATGAAAGTGAGGAGATAGGGGATAGTGATAAGTGTAGAGAGTCTGTAAGTGTTTGAGAGTCAATGGCCTGTAGGTTTCTGAATGTGTGATAGGTGGGAGTGTGCTGGAGTGGACGACGGTTTGTAAGCTTGAAGGAGAGGATGTTGTGGTCAGAGAGGGGAAGAGGTGAGTTGTCAAAGTGAGAGATTGAGCAGAGGCGGAAAAAGACTAAGTCAAGGGTGTTACCATCTTCATGTGTCTCTGAGGATGAGAGTTGTGAGAGGCCAAGAGAGGTGGTGAGAGATAGAAGCTGGGATGCAGAAGGGGAGGAGGGGCTGTTCATGGGGATGTTAAAGTCTCCTAGGATCAGGGTTGGCAATTCAGAGGACATGAAGTGTGGCAGCCAGGCTGAAAAGTGGTCAAGGAACTGGGTGGGTGAGCCTGGGGGACGGTATATGACAGCTACTCTGAGGGGAAGGGGATGGAAGAGCCTGATGGTGTGAACCTCAAAGGATGGGAATGAGAGTGATGGAGCTGGGGGGATGACCTGGAAAGTGCATTGTGGGGACAGGAGTAACCCAACTCCACCACCATGTCTGTTTCCAGGTCTTGGTGAATGGGTAAAGTGTAAACCACCATGAGAGATGGCAGCAGGGGAAGTAGTATCAGAATCCTGAATCCAGGTTTCAGTGAGGGCTAGTAAGTTAAGAGAGTTATTGAGAAAGAGGTTGTGGATGTAAGGAAGCTTGTTACATACAGACCGTGGATTCCATAGAGCACAATTAAAAGAGGGAAGTGAGGGTGTACAGGGAATGTTAATAATATTATCAGGGTTTCTATGGGAGGTGGGGAAGGGGGTAAAGTTAGCATGGGGTGGACCGGGATTAGGAGAGATATCACCTGATAGAAGTAGGAGTAGAAGGAGAAGGGTCAGATGGTTTTTGGACGTGTTTTTGTGTGATACCCTGGAGCATGAAGGATTGAGGTTAATCAGATAGGTGAAAAGGGCCTGGGAACTGTACATAGGAGAGGAGAGGAGAGGAGAGAGGGACTAATGTGGATGAGTGGTGATGGAGGGGGGACAGGGCGGTGAAAGTGGACAATAAAGGCACATAGGATGATAGAGAGAGAAATAATAGTCATGGTGGAAACAGAGTGTCAAAGATTAGTTTACCTGACTCCTGCCCTGACTAACTGCCATTGAATTAACTGCCCAGCACTTGGCAACGTTGGCACTAAGGAATCAAAGGAAACAGAACATTTCACACCCACCCGGACCTCTAGTCTACACAGATTCACACCTTCCACCATCAGATAAGATGTACAAAGAGGAAGATACAGTCATACATCAGTGAGTATTAAACATAATGTAAAAATGACATAGCATAAGTCACAGCAAGCAGAGATATATACCAGGAGAGTGAATTCAGCAGCAGAGGGGAGCAGACATTACACTTCAGCAAGCAGAGATATATACCTGTGTGAAGAGAGAGAAGATGCATGTTAGTCCAATGCCATTGAATTAACTGCCCAGCACTTGGCAACGTTGGCACTTAGCAAAAGATGGCACGCATGCAGGCACCCCGCACGCGTGCACCCCTTAGAACAGCCCCAGATATATAGGGCTGACTAGAGGGGTAGGTGAGGGGAATTATGGGAGCTCAGCTTGTTAAGGAAAATTAACAAATGCTGATCACACCAGTGAATGATTAAGGAATCAAAGGAAACAGAACATTTCACACCCACCCGGACCTCTAGTCTACACAGATTCACACCTTCCACCATCAGATAAGATGTACAAAGAGGAAGATACAGTCATACATCAGTGAGTATTAAACATAATGTAAAAATGACATAGCATAAGTCACAGCAAGCAGAGATATATACCAGGAGAGTGAATTCAGCAGCAGAGGGGAGCAGACATTACACTTCAGCAAGCAGAGATATATACCTGTGTGAAGAGAGAGAAGATGCATGTTAGTCCAATGCCATTGAATTAACTGCCCAGCACTTGGCAACGTTGGCACTTAGCAAAAGATGGCACGCATGCAGGCACCCCGCACGCGTGCACCCCTTAGAACAGCCCCAGATATATAGGGCTGACTAGAGGGGTAGGTGAGGGGAATTATGGGAGCTCAGCTTGTTAAGGAAAATTAACAAATGCTGATCACACCAGTGAATGATTAAGGAATCAAAGGAAACAGAACATTTCACACCCACCCGGACCTCTAGTCTACACAGATTCACACCTTCCACCATCAGATAAGATGTACAAAGAGGAAGATACAGTCATACATCAGTGAGTATTAAACATAATGTAAAAATGACATAGCATAAGTCACAGCAAGCAGAGATATATACCAGGAGAGTGAATTCAGCAGCAGAGGGGAGCAGACATTACACTTCAGCAAGCAGAGATATATACCTGTGTGAAGAGAGAGAAGATGCATGTTAGTCCAATGCCATTGAATTAACTGCCCAGCACTTGGCAACGTTGGCACTTAGCAAAAGATGGCACGCATGCAGGCACCCCGCACGCGTGCACCCCTTAGAACAGCCCCAGATATATAGGGCTGACTAGAGGGGTAGGTGAGGGGAATTATGGGAGCTCAGCTTGTTAAGGAAAATTAACAAATGCTGATCACACCAGTGAATGATTAAGGAATCAAAGGAAACAGAACATTTCACACCCACCCGGACCTCTAGTCTACACAGATTCACACCTTCCACCATCAGATAAGATGTACAAAGAGGAAGATACAGTCATACATCAGTGAGTATTAAACATAATGTAAAAATGACATAGCATAAGTCACAGCAAGCAGAGATATATACCAGGAGAGTGAAATCAGCAGCAGAGGGGAGCAGACATTACACTTCAGCAAGCAGAGATATATACCTGTGTGAAGAGAGAGAAGATGCATGTTAGTCCAATGCCATTGAATTAACTGCCCAGCACTTGGCAACGTTGGCACTTAGCAAAAGATGGCACGCATGCAGGCACCCCGCACGCGTGCACCCCTTAGAACAGCCCCAGATATATAGGGCTGACTAGAGGGGTAGGTGAGGGGAATTATGGGAGCTCAGCTTGTTAAGGAAAATTAACAAATGCTGATCACACCAGTGAATGATTAAGGAATCAAAGGAAACAGAACATTTCACACCCACCCGGACCTCTAGTCTACACAGATTCACACCTTCCACCATCAGATAAGATGTACAAAGAGGAAGATACAGTCATACACCAGTGAGTATTAAACATAATGTAAAAATGACATAGCATAAGTCACAGCAAGCAGAGATATATACCAGGAGAGTGAATTCAGCAGCAGAGGGGAGCAGACATTACACTTCAGCAAGCAGAGATATATACCTGTGTGAAGAGAGAGAAGATGCATGTTAGTCCAATGCCATTGAATTAACTGCCCAGCACTTGGCAACGTTGGCACTTAGCAAAAGATGGCACGCATGCAGGCACCCCGCACGCGTGCACCCCTTAGAACAGCCCCAGATATATAGGGCTGACTAGAGGGGTAGGTGAGGGGAATTATGGGAGCTCAGCTTGTTAAGGAAAATTAACAAATGCTGATCACACCAGTGAATGATTAAGGAATCAAAGGAAACAGAACATTTCACACCCACCCGGACCTCTAGTCTACACAGATTCACACCTTCCACCATCAGATAAGATGTACAAAGAGGAAGATACAGTCATACATCAGTGAGTATTAAACATAATGTAAAAATGACATAGCATAAGTCACAGCAAGCAGAGATATATACCAGGAGAGTGAATTCAGCAGCAGAGGGGAGCAGACATTACACTTCAGCAAGCAGAGATATATAGCTGTGTGAAGAGAGAGAAGATGCATGTTAGTCCAATGCCATTGAATTAACTGCCCAGCACTTGGCAACGTTGGCACTTAGCAAAAGATGGCACGCATGCAGGCACCCCGCACGCGTGCACCCCTTAGAACAGCCCCAGATATATAGGGCTGACTAGAGGGGTAGGTGAGGGGAATTATGGGAGCTCAGCTTGTTAAGGAAAATTAACAAATGCTGATCACACCAGTGAATGATTAAGGAATCAAAGGAAACAGAACATTTCACACCCACCCGGACCTCTAGTCTACACAGATTCACACCTTCCACCATCAGATAAGATGTACAAAGAGGAAGATACAGTCATACATCAGTGAGTATTAAACATAATGTAAAAATGACATAGCATAAGTCACAGCAAGCAGAGATATATACCAGGAGAGTGAATTCAGCAGCAGAGGGGAGCAGACATTACACTTCAGCAAGCAGAGATATATACCTGTGTGAAGAGAGAGAAGATGCATGTTAGTCCAATGCCATTGAATTAACTGCCCAGCACTTGGCAACGTTGGCACTTAGCAAAAGATGGCATGCATGCAGGCACCCCGCACGCGTGCACCCCTTAGAACAGCCCCAGATATATAGGGCTGACTAGAGGGGTAGGTGAGGGGAATTATGGGAGCTCAGCTTGTTAAGGAAAATTAACAAATGCTGATCACACCAGTGAATGATTAAGGAATCAAAGGAAACAGAACATTTCACACCCACCCGGACCTCTAGTCTACACAGATTCACACCTTCCACCATCAGATAAGATGTACAAAGAGGAAGATACAGTCATACATCAGTGAGTATTAAACATAATGTAAAAATGACATAGCATAAGTCACAGCAAGCAGAGATATATACCAGGAGAGTGAAATCAGCAGCAGAGGGGAGCAGACATTACACTTCAGCAAGCAGAGATATATACCTGTGTGAAGAGAGAGAAGATGCATGTTAGTCCAATGCCATTGAATTAACTGCCCAGCACTTGGCAACGTTGGCACTTAGCAAAAGATGGCACGCATGCAGGCACCCCGCACGCGTGCACCCCTTAGAACAGCCCCAGATATATAGGGCTGACTAGAGGGGTAGGTGAGGGGAATTATGGGAGCTCAGCTTGTTAAGGAAAATTAACAAATGCTGATCACACCAGTGAATGATTAAGGAATCAAAGGAAACAGAACATTTCACACCCACCCGGACCTCTAGTCTACACAGATTCACACCTTCCACCATCAGATAAGATGTACAAAGAGGAAGATACAGTCATACACCAGTGAGTATTAAACATAATGTAAAAATGACATAGCATAAGTCACAGCAAGCAGAGATATATACCAGGAGAGTGAATTCAGCAGCAGAGGGGAGCAGACATTACACTTCAGCAAGCAGAGATATATACCTGTGTGAAGAGAGAGAAGATGCATGTTAGTCCAATGCCATTGAATTAACTGCCCAGCACTTGGCAACGTTGGCACTTAGCAAAAGATGGCACGCATGCAGGCACCCCGCACGCGTGCACCCCTTAGAACAGCCCCAGATATATAGGGCTGACTAGAGGGGTAGGTGAGGGGAATTATGGGAGCTCAGCTTGTTAAGGAAAATTAACAAATGCTGATCACACCAGTGAATGATTAAGGAATCAAAGGAAACAGAACATTTCACACCCACCCGGACCTCTGGTCTACACAGATTCACACCTTCCACCATCAGATAAGATGTACAAAGAGGAAGATACAGTCATACATCAGTGAGTATTAAACATAATGTAAAAATGACATAGCATAAGTCACAGCAAGCAGAGATATATACCAGGAGAGTGAATTCAGCAGCAGAGGGGAGCAGACATTACACTTCAGCAAGCAGAGATATATACCTGTGTGAAGAGAGAGAAGATGCATGTTAGTCCAATGCCATTGAATTAACTGCCCAGCACTTGGCAACGTTGGCACTTAGCAAAAGATGGCACGCATGCAGGCACCCCGCACGCGTGCACCCCTTAGAACAGCCCCAGATATATAGGGCTGACTAGAGGGGTAGGTGAGGGGAATTATGGGAGCTCAGCTTGTTAAGGAAAATTAACAAATGCTGATCACACCAGGGAATGATTAAGGAATCAAAGGAAACAGAACATTTCACACCCACCCGGACCTCTAGTCTACACAGATTCACACCTTCCACCATCAGATAAGATGTACAAAGAGGAAGATACAGTCATACATCAGTGAGTATTAAACATAATGTAAAAATGACATAGCATAAGTCACAGCAAGCAGAGATATATACCAGGAGAGTGAATTCAGCAGCAGAGGGGAGCAGACATTACACTTCAGCAAGCAGAGATATATACCTGTGTGAAGAGAGAGAAGATGCATGTTAGTCCAATGCCATTGAATTAACTGCCCAGCACTTGGCAACGTTGGCACTTAGCAAAAGATGGCACGCATGCAGGCACCCCGCACGCGTGCACCCCTTAGAACAGCCCCAGATATATAGGGCTGACTAGAGGGGTAGGTGAGGGGAATTATGGGAGCTCAGCTTGTTAAGGAAAATTAACAAATGCTGATCACACCAGGGAATGATTAAGGAATCAAAGGAAACAGAACATTTCACACCCACCCGGACCTCTAGTCTACACAGATTCACACCTTCCACCATCAGATAAGATGTACAAAGAGGAAGATACAGTCATACATCAGTGAGTATTAAACATAATGTAAAAATGACATAGCATAAGTCACAGCAAGCAGAGATATATACCAGGAGAGTGAATTCAGCAGCAGAGGGGAGCAGACATTACACTTCAGCAAGCAGAGATATATACCTGTGTGAAGAGAGAGAAGATGCATGTTAGTCCAATGCCATTGAATTAACTGCCCAGCACTTGGCAACGTTGGCACTTAGCAAAAGATGGCACGCATGCAGGCACCCCGCACGCGTGCACCCCTTAGAACAGCCCCAGATATATAGGGCTGACTAGAGGGGTAGGTGAGGGGAATTATGGGAGCTCAGCTTGTTAAGGAAAATTAACAAATGCTGATCACACCAGGGAATGATTAAGGAATCAAAGGAAACAGAACATTTCACACCCACCCGGACCTCTAGTCTACACAGATTCACACCTTCCACCATCAGATAAGATGTACAAAGAGGAAGATACAGTCATACATCAGTGAGTATTAAACATAATGTAAAAATGACATAGCATAAGTCACAGCAAGCAGAGATATATACCAGGAGAGTGAATTCAGCAGCAGAGGGGAGCAGACATTACACTTCAGCAAGCAGAGATATATACCTGTGTGAAGAGAGAGAAGATGCATGTTAGTCCAATGCCATTGAATTAACTGCCCAGCACTTGGCAACGTTGGCACTTAGCAAAAGATGGCACGCATGCAGGCACCCCGCACGCGTGCACCCCTTAGAACAGCCCCAGATATATAGGGCTGACTAGAGGGGTAGGTGAGGGGAATTATGGGAGCTCAGCTTGTTAAGGAAAATTAACAAATGCTGATCACACCAGGGAATGATTAAGGAATCAAAGGAAACAGAACATTTCACACCCACCCGGACCTCTAGTCTACACAGATTCACACCTTCCACCATCAGATAAGATGTACAAAGAGGAAGATACAGTCATACATCAGTGAGTATTAAACATAATGTAAAAATGACATAGCATAAGTCACAGCAAGCAGAGATATATACCAGGAGAGTGAATTCAGCAGCAGAGGGGAGCAGACATTACACTTCAGCAAGCAGAGATATATACCTGTGTGAAGAGAGAGAAGATGCATGTTAGTCCAATGCCATTGAATTAACTGCCCAGCACTTGGCAACGTTGGCACTTAGCAAAAGATGGCACGCATGCAGGCACCCCGCACGCGTGCACCCCTTAGAACAGCCCCAGATATATAGGGCTGACTAGAGGGGTAGGTGAGGGGAATTATGGGAGCTCAGCTTGTTAAGGAAAATTAACAAATGCTGATCACACCAGGGAATGATTAAGGAATCAAAGGAAACAGAACATTTCACACCCACCCGGACCTCTAGTCTACACAGATTCACACCTTCCACCATCAGATAAGATGTACAAAGAGGAAGATACAGTCATACATCAGTGAGTATTAAACATAATGTAAAAATGACATAGCATAAGTCACAGCAAGCAGAGATATATACCAGGAGAGTGAATTCAGCAGCAGAGGGGAGCAGACATTACACTTCAGCAAGCAGAGATATATACCTGTGTGAAGAGAGAGAAGATGCATGTTAGTCCAATGCCATTGAATTAACTGCCCAGCACTTGGCAACGTTGGCACTTAGCAAAAGATGGCACGCATGCAGGCACCCCGCACGCGTGCACCCCTTAGAACAGCCCCAGATATATAGGGCTGACTAGAGGGGTAGGTGAGGGGAATTATGGGAGCTCAGCTTGTTAAGGAAAATTAACAAATGCTGATCACACCAGGGAATGATTAAGGAATCAAAGGAAACAGAACATTTCACACCCACCCGGACCTCTAGTCTACACAGATTCACACCTTCCACCATCAGATAAGATGTACAAAGAGGAAGATACAGTCATACATCAGTGAGTATTAAACATAATGTAAAAATGACATAGCATAAGTCACAGCAAGCAGAGATATATACCAGGAGAGTGAATTCAGCAGCAGAGGGGAGCAGACATTACACTTCAGCAAGCAGAGATATATACCTGTGTGAAGAGAGAGAAGATGCATGTTAGTCCAATGCCATTGAATTAACTGCCCAGCACTTGGCAACGTTGGCACTTAGCAAAAGATGGCACGCATGCAGGCACCCCGCATGCGTGCACCCCTTAGAACAGCCCCAGATATATAGGGCTGACTAGAGGGGTAGGTGAGGGGAATTATGGGAGCTCAGCTTGTTAAGGAAAATTAACAAATGCTGATCACACCAGGGAATGATTAAGGAATCAAAGGAAACAGAACATTTCACACCCACCCGGACCTCTAGTCTACACAGATTCACACCTTCCACCATCAGATAAGATGTACAAAGAGGAAGATACAGTCATACATCAGTGAGTATTAAACATAATGTAAAAATGACATAGCATAAGTCACAGCAAGCAGAGATATATACCAGGAGAGTGAATTCAGCAGCAGAGGGGAGCAGACATTACACTTCAGCAAGCAGAGATATATACCTGTGTGAAGAGAGAGAAGATGCATGTTAGTCCAATGCCATTGAATTAACTGCCCAGCACTTGGCAACGTTGGCACTTAGCAAAAGATGGCACGCATGCAGGCACCCCGCACGCGTGCACCCCTTAGAACAGCCCCAGATATATAGGGCTGACTAGAGGGGTAGGTGAGGGGAATTATGGGAGCTCAGCTTGTTAAGGAAAATTAACAAATGCTGATCACACCAGGGAATGATTAAGGAATCAAAGGAAACAGAACATTTCACACCCACCCGGACCTCTAGTCTACACAGATTCACACCTTCCACCATCAGATAAGATGTACAAAGAGGAAGATACAGTCATACATCAGTGAGTATTAAACATAATGTAAAAATGACATAGCATAAGTCACAGCAAGCAGAGATATATACCAGGAGAGTGAATTCAGCAGCAGAGGGGAGCAGACATTACACTTCAGCAAGCAGAGATATATACCTGTGTGAAGAGAGAGAAGATGCATGTTAGTCCAATGCCATTGAATTAACTGCCCAGCACTTGGCAACGTTGGCACTTAGCAAAAGATGGCACGCATGCAGGCACCCCGCACGCGTGCACCCCTTAGAACAGCCCCAGATATATAGGGCTGACTAGAGGGGTAGGTGAGGGGAATTATGGGAGCTCAGCTTGTTAAGGAAAATTAACAAATGCTGATCACACCAGGGAATGATTAAGGAATCAAAGGAAACAGAACATTTCACACCCACCCGGACCTCTAGTCTACACAGATTCACACCTTCCACCATCAGATAAGATGTACAAAGAGGAAGATACAGTCATACATCAGTGAGTATTAAACATAATGTAAAAATGACATAGCATAAGTCACAGCAAGCAGAGATATATACCAGGAGAGTGAATTCAGCAGCAGAGGGGAGCAGACATTACACTTCAGCAAGCAGAGATATATACCTGTGTGAAGAGAGAGAAGATGCATGTTAGTCCAATGCCATTGAATTAACTGCCCAGCACTTGGCAACGTTGGCACTTAGCAAAAGATGGCACGCATGCAGGCACCCCGCACGCGTGCACCCCTTAGAACAGCCCCAGATATATAGGGCTGACTAGAGGGGTAGGTGAGGGGAATTATGGGAGCTCAGCTTGTTAAGGAAAATTAACAAATGCTGATCACACCAGGGAATGATTAAGGAATCAAAGGAAACAGAACATTTCACACCCACCCGGACCTCTAGTCTACACAGATTCACACCTTCCACCATCAGATAAGATGTACAAAGAGGAAGATACAGTCATACATCAGTGAGTATTAAACATAATGTAAAAATGACATAGCATAAGTCACAGCAAGCAGAGATATATACCAGGAGAGTGAATTCAGCAGCAGAGGGGAGCAGACATTACACTTCAGCAAGCAGAGATATATACCTGTGTGAAGAGAGAGAAGATGCATGTTAGTCCAATGCCATTGAATTAACTGCCCAGCACTTGGCAACGTTGGCACTTAGCAAAAGATGGCACGCATGCAGGCACCCCGCACGCGTGCACCCCTTAGAACAGCCCCAGATATATAGGGCTGACTAGAGGGGTAGGTGAGGGGAATTATGGGAGCTCAGCTTGTTAAGGAAAATTAACAAATGCTGATCACACCAGGGAATGATTAAGGAATCAAAGGAAACAGAACATTTCACACCCACCCGGACCTCTAGTCTACACAGATTCACACCTTCCACCATCAGATAAGATGTACAAAGAGGAAGATACAGTCATACATCAGTGAGTATTAAACATAATGTAAAAATGACATAGCATAAGTCACAGCAAGCAGAGATATATACCAGGAGAGTGAATTCAGCAGCAGAGGGGAGCAGACATTACACTTCAGCAAGCAGAGATATATACCTGTGTGAAGAGAGAGAAGATGCATGTTAGTCCAATGCCATTGAATTAACTGCCCAGCACTTGGCAACGTTGGCACTTAGCAAAAGATGGCACGCATGCAGGCACCCCGCACGCGTGCACCCCTTAGAACAGCCCCAGATATATAGGGCTGACTAGAGGGGTAGGTGAGGGGAATTATGGGAGCTCAGCTTGTTAAGGAAAATTAACAAATGCTGATCACACCAGGGAATGATTAAGGAATCAAAGGAAACAGAACATTTCACACCCACCCGGACCTCTAGTCTACACAGATTCACACCTTCCACCATCAGATAAGATGTACAAAGAGGAAGATACAGTCATACATCAGTGAGTATTAAACATAATGTAAAAATGACATAGCATAAGTCACAGCAAGCAGAGATATATACCAGGAGAGTGAATTCAGCAGCAGAGGGGAGCAGACATTACACTTCAGCAAGCAGAGATATATACCTGTGTGAAGAGAGAGAAGATGCATGTTAGTCCAATGCCATTGAATTAACTGCCCAGCACTTGGCAACGTTGGCACTTAGCAAAAGATGGCACGCATGCAGGCACCCCGCACGCGTGCACCCCTTAGAACAGCCCCAGATATATAGGGCTGACTAGAGGGGTAGGTGAGGGGAATTATGGGAGCTCAGCTTGTTAAGGAAAATTAACAAATGCTGATCACACCAGGGAATGATTAAGGAATCAAAGGAAACAGAACATTTCACACCCACCCGGACCTCTAGTCTACACAGATTCACACCTTCCACCATCAGATAAGATGTACAAAGAGGAAGATACAGTCATACATCAGTGAGTATTAAACATAATGTAAAAATGACATAGCATAAGTCACAGCAAGCAGAGATATATACCAGGAGAGTGAATTCAGCAGCAGAGGGGAGCAGACATTACACTTCAGCAAGCAGAGATATATACCTGTGTGAAGAGAGAGAAGATGCATGTTAGTCCAATGCCATTGAATTAACTGCCCAGCACTTGGCAACGTTGGCACTTAGCAAAAGATGGCACGCATGCAGGCACCCCGCACGCGTGCACCCCTTAGAACAGCCCCAGATATATAGGGCTGACTAGAGGGGTAGGTGAGGGGAATTATGGGAGCTCAGCTTGTTAAGGAAAATTAACAAATGCTGATCACACCAGGGAATGATTAAGGAATCAAAGGAAACAGAACATTTCACACCCACCCGGACCTCTAGTCTACACAGATTCACACCTTCCACCATCAGATAAGATGTACAAAGAGGAAGATACAGTCATACATCAGTGAGTATTAAACATAATGTAAAAATGACATAGCATAAGTCACAGCAAGCAGAGATATATACCAGGAGAGTGAATTCAGCAGCAGAGGGGAGCAGACATTACACTTCAGCAAGCAGAGATATATACCTGTGTGAAGAGAGAGAAGATGCATGTTAGTCCAATGCCATTGAATTAACTGCCCAGCACTTGGCAACGTTGGCACTTAGCAAAAGATGGCACGCATGCAGGCACCCCGCATGCGTGCACCCCTTAGAACAGCCCCAGATATATAGGGCTGACTAGAGGGGTAGGTGAGGGGAATTATGGGAGCTCAGCTTGTTAAGGAAAATTAACAAATGCTGATCACACCAGGGAATGATTAAGGAATCAAAGGAAACAGAACATTTCACACCCACCCGGACCTCTAGTCTACACAGATTCACACCTTCCACCATCAGATAAGATGTACAAAGAGGAAGATACAGTCATACATCAGTGAGTATTAAACATAATGTAAATATGACATAGCATAAGTCACAGCAAGCAGAGATATATACCAGGAGAGTGAATTCAGCAGCAGAGGGGAGCAGACATTACACTTCAGCAAGCAGAGATATATACCTGTGTGAAGAGAGAGAAGATGCATGTTAGTCCAATGCCATTGAATTAACTGCCCAGCACTTGGCAACGTTGGCACTTAGCAAAAGATGGCACGCATGCAGGCACCCCGCACGCGTGCACCCCTTAGAACAGCCCCAGATATATAGGGCTGACTAGAGGGGTAGGTGAGGGGAATTATGGGAGCTCAGCTTGTTAAGGAAAATTAACAAATGCTGATCACACCAGGGAATGATTAAAGAATCAAAGGAAACAGAACATTTCACACCCACCCGGACCTCTAGTCTACACAGATTCACACCTTCCAGCATCAGATAAGATGTACAAAGAGGAAGATACAGTCATACATCAGTGAGTATTAAACATAATGTAAAAATGACATAGCATAAGTCACAGCAAGCAGAGATATATACCAGGAGAGTGAATTCAGCAGCAGAGGGGAGCAGACATTACACTTCAGCAAGCAGAGATATATACCTGTGTGAAGAGAGAGAAGATGCATGTTAGTCCAATGCCATTGAATTAACTGCCCAGCACTTGGCAACGTTGGCACTTAGCAAAAGATGGCACGCATGCAGGCACCCCGCACGCGTGCACCCCTTAGAACAGCCCCAGATATATAGGGCTGACTAGAGGGGTAGGTGAGGGGAATTATGGGAGCTCAGCTTGTTAAGGAAAATTAACAAATGCTGATCACACCAGGGAATGATTAAGGAATCAAAGGAAACAGAACATTTCACACCCACCCGGACCTCTAGTCTACACAGATTCACACCTTCCACCATCAGATAAGATGTACAAAGAGGAAGATACAGTCATACATCAGTGAGTATTAAACATAATGTAAAAATGACATAGCATAAGTCACAGCAAGCAGAGATATATACCAGGAGAGTGAATTCAGCAGCAGAGGGGAGCAGACATTACACTTCAGCAAGCAGAGATATATACCTGTGTGAAGAGAGAGAAGATGCATGTTAGTCCAATGCCATTGAATTAACTGCCCAGCACTTGGCAACGTTGGCACTTAGCAAAAGATGGCACGCATGCAGGCACCCCGCACGCGTGCACCCCTTAGAACAGCCCCAGATATATAGGGCTGACTAGAGGGGTAGGTGAGGGGAATTATGGGAGCTCAGCTTGTTAAGGAAAATTAACAAATGCTGATCACACCAGGGAATGATTAAGGAATCAAAGGAAACAGAACATTTCACACCCACCCGGACCTCTAGTCTACACAGATTCACACCTTCCACCATCAGATAAGATGTACAAAGAGGAAGATACAGTCATACATCAGTGAGTATTAAACATAATGTAAAAATGACATAGCATAAGTCACAGCAAGCAGAGATATATACCAGGAGAGTGAATTCAGCAGCAGAGGGGAGCAGACATTACACTTCAGCAAGCAGAGATATATACCTGTGTGAAGAGAGAGAAGATGCATGTTAGTCCAATGCCATTGAATTAACTGCCCAGCACTTGGCAACGTTGGCACTTAGCAAAAGATGGCACGCATGCAGGCACCCCGCACGCGTGCACCCCTTAGAACAGCCCCAGATATATAGGGCTGACTAGAGGGGTAGGTGAGGGGAATTATGGGAGCTCAGCTTGTTAAGGAAAATTAACAAATGCTGATCACACCAGGGAATGATTAAGGAATCAAAGGAAACAGAACATTTCACACCCACCCGGACCTCTAGTCTACACAGATTCACACCTTCCACCATCAGATAAGATGTACAAAGAGGAAGATACAGTCATACATCAGTGAGTATTAAACATAATGTAAAAATGACATAGCATAAGTCACAGCAAGCAGAGATATATACCAGGAGAGTGAATTCAGCAGCAGAGGGGAGCAGACATTACACTTCAGCAAGCAGAGATATATACCTGTGTGAAGAGAGAGAAGATGCATGTTAGTCCAATGCCATTGAATTAACTGCCCAGCACTTGGCAACGTTGGCACTTAGCAAAAGATGGCACGCATGCAGGCACCCCGCATGCGTGCACCCCTTAGAACAGCCCCAGATATATAGGGCTGACTAGAGGGGTAGGTGAGGGGAATTATGGGAGCTCAGCTTGTTAAGGAAAATTAACAAATGCTGATCACACCAGGGAATGATTAAGGAATCAAAGGAAACAGAACATTTCACACCCACCCGGACCTCTAGTCTACACAGATTCACACCTTCCACCATCAGATAAGATGTACAAAGAGGAAGATACAGTCATACATCAGTGAGTATTAAACATAATGTAAAAATGACATAGCATAAGTCACAGCAAGCAGAGATATATACCAGGAGAGTGAATTCAGCAGCAGAGGGGAGCAGACATTACACTTCAGCAAGCAGAGATATATACCTGTGTGAAGAGAGAGAAGATGCATGTTAGTCCAATGCCATTGAATTAACTGCCCAGCACTTGGCAACGTTGGCACTTAGCAAAAGATGGCACGCATGCAGGCACCCCGCACGCGTGCACCCCTTAGAACAGCCCCAGATATATAGGGCTGACTAGAGGGGTAGGTGAGGGGAATTATGGGAGCTCAGCTTGTTAAGGAAAATTAACAAATGCTGATCACACCAGGGAATGATTAAAGAATCAAAGGAAACAGAACATTTCACACCCACCCGGACCTCTAGTCTACACAGATTCACACCTTCCAGCATCAGATAAGATGTACAAAGAGGAAGATACAGTCATACATCAGTGAGTATTAAACATAATGTAAAAATGACATAGCATAAGTCACAGCAAGCAGAGATATATACCAGGAGAGTGAATTCAGCAGCAGAGGGGAGCAGACATTACACTTCAGCAAGCAGAGATATATACCTGTGTGAAGAGAGAGAAGATGCATGTTAGTCCAATGCCATTGAATTAACTGCCCAGCACTTGGCAACGTTGGCACTTAGCAAAAGATGACACGCATGCAGGCACCCCGCACGCGTGCACCCCTTAGAACAGCCCCAGATATATAGGGCTGACTAGAGGGGTAGGTGAGGGGAATTATGGGAGCTCAGCTTGTTAAGGAAAATTAACAAATGCTGATCACACCAGGGAATGATTAAGGAATCAAAGGAAACAGAACATTTCACACCCACCCGGACCTCTAGTCTACACAGATTCACACCTTCCACCATCAGATAAGATGTACAAAGAGGAAGATACAGTCATACATCAGTGAGTATTAAACATAATGTAAAAATGACATAGCATAAGTCACAGCAAGCAGAGATATATACCAGGAGAGTGAATTCAGCAGCAGAGGGGAGCAGACATTACACTTCAGCAAGCAGAGATATATACCTGTGTGAAGAGAGAGAAGATGCATGTTAGTCCAATGCCATTGAATTAACTGCCCAGCACTTGGCAACGTTGGCACTTAGCAAAAGATGGCACGCATGCAGGCACCCCGCACGCGTGCACCCCTTAGAACAGCCCCAGATATATAGGGCTGACTAGAGGGGTAGGTGAGGGGAATTATGGGAGCTCAGCTTGTTAAGGAAAATTAACAAATGCTGATCACACCAGGGAATGATTAAGGAATCAAAGGAAACAGAACATTTCACACCCACCCGGACCTCTAGTCTACACAGATTCACACCTTCCACCATCAGATAAGATGTACAAAGAGGAAGATACAGTCATACATCAGTGAGTATTAAACATAATGTAAAAATGACATAGCATAAGTCACAGCAAGCAGAGATATATACCAGGAGAGTGAATTCAGCAGCAGAGGGGAGCAGACATTACACTTCAGCAAGCAGAGATATATACCTGTGTGAAGAGAGAGAAGATGCATGTTAGTCCAATGCCATTGAATTAACTGCCCAGCACTTGGCAACGTTGGCACTTAGCAAAAGATGGCACGCATGCAGGCACCCCGCACGCGTGCACCCCTTAGAACAGCCCCAGATATATAGGGCTGACTAGAGGGGTAGGTGAGGGGAATTATGGGAGCTCAGCTTGTTAAGGAAAATTAACAAATGCTGATCACACCAGGGAATGATTAAGGAATCAAAGGAAACAGAACATTTCACACCCACCCGGACCTCTAGTCTACACAGATTCACACCTTCCACCATCAGATAAGATGTACAAAGAGGAAGATACAGTCATACATCAGTGAGTATTAAACATAATGTAAAAATGACATAGCATAAGTCACAGCAAGCAGAGATATATACCAGGAGAGTGAATTCAGCAGCAGAGGGGAGCAGACATTACACTTCAGCAAGCAGAGATATATACCTGTGTGAAGAGAGAGAAGATGCATGTTAGTCCAATGCCATTGAATTAACTGCCCAGCACTTGGCAACGTTGGCACTTAGCAAAAGATGGCACGCATGCAGGCACCCCGCACGCGTGCACCCCTTAGAACAGCCCCAGATATATAGGGCTGACTAGAGGGGTAGGTGAGGGGAATTATGGGAGCTCAGCTTGTTAAGGAAAATTAACAAATGCTGATCACACCAGGGAATGATTAAGGAATCAAAGGAAACAGAACATTTCACACCCACCCGGACCTCTAGTCTACACAGATTCACACCTTCCACCATCAGATAAGATGTACAAAGAGGAAGATACAGTCATACATCAGTGAGTATTAAACATAATGTAAAAATGACATAGCATAAGTCACAGCAAGCAGAGATATATACCAGGAGAGTGAATTCAGCAGCAGAGGGGAGCAGACATTACACTTCAGCAAGCAGAGATATATACCTGTGTGAAGAGAGAGAAGATGCATGTTAGTCCAATGCCATTGAATTAACTGCCCAGCACTTGGCAACGTTGGCACTTAGCAAAAGATGGCACGCATGCAGGCACCCCGCACGCGTGCACCCCTTAGAACAGCCCCAGATATATAGGGCTGACTAGAGGGGTAGGTGAGGGGAATTATGGGAGCTCAGCTTGTTAAGGAAAATTAACAAATGCTGATCACACCAGTGAATGATTAAGGAATCAAAGGAAACAGAACATTTCACACCCACCCGGACCTCTAGTCTACACAGATTCACACCTTCCACCATCAGATAAGATGTACAAAGAGGAAGATACAGTCATACATCAGTGAGTATTAAACATAATGTAAAAATGACATAGCATAAGTCACAGCAAGCAGAGATATATACCAGGAGAGTGAATTCAGCAGCAGAGGGGAGCAGACATTACACTTCAGCAAGCAGAGATATATACCTGTGTGAAGAGAGAGAAGATGCATGTTAGTCCAATGCCATTGAATTAACTGCCCAGCACTTGGCAACGTTGGCACTTAGCAAAAGATGGCACGCATGCAGGCACCCCGCACGCGTGCACCCCTTAGAACAGCCCCAGATATATAGGGCTGACTAGAGGGGTAGGTGAGGGGAATTATGGGAGCTCAGCTTGTTAAGGAAAATTAACAAATGCTGATCACACCAGGGAATGATTAAGGAATCAAAGGAAACAGAACATTTCACACCCACCCGGACCTCTAGTCTACACAGATTCACACCTTCCACCATCAGATAAGATGTACAAAGAGGAAGATACAGTCATACATCAGTGAGTATTAAACATAATGTAAAAATGACATAGCATAAGTCACAGCAAGCAGAGATATATACCAGGAGAGTGAATTCAGCAGCAGAGGGGAGCAGACATTACACTTCAGCAAGCAGAGATATATACCTGTGTGAAGAGAGAGAAGATGCATGTTAGTCCAATGCCATTGAATTAACTGCCCAGCACTTGGCAACGTTGGCACTTAGCAAAAGATGGCACGCATGCAGGCACCCCGCACGCGTGCACCCCTTAGAACAGCCCCAGATATATAGGGCTGACTAGAGGGGTAGGTGAGGGGAATTATGGGAGCTCAGCTTGTTAAGGAAAATTAACAAATGCTGATCACACCAGGGAATGATTAAGGAATCACAGGAAACAGAACATTTCACACCCACCCGGACCTCTAGTCTACACAGATTCACACCTTCCACCATCAGATAAGATGTACAAAGAGGAAGATACAGTCATACATCAGTGAGTATTAAACATAATGTAAAAATGACATAGCATAAGTCACAGCAAGCAGAGATATATACCAGGAGAGTGAATTCAGCAGCAGAGGGGAGCAGACATTACACTTCAGCAAGCAGAGATATATACCTGTGTGAAGAGAGAGAAGATGCATGTTAGTCCAATGCCATTGAATTAACTGCCCAGCACTTGGCAACGTTGGCACTTAGCAAAAGATGGCACGCATGCAGGCACCCCGCACGCGTGCACCCCTTAGAACAGCCCCAGATATATAGGGCTGACTAGAGGGGTAGGTGAGGGGAATTATGGGAGCTCAGCTTGTTAAGGAAAATTAACAAATGCTGATCATACCAGGGAATGATTAAGGAATCAAAGGAAACAGAACATTTCACACCCACCCGGACCTCTAGTCTACACAGATTCACACCTTCCACCATCAGATAAGATGTACAAAGAGGAAGATACAGTCATACATCAGTGAGTATTAAACATAATGTAAAAATGACATAGCATAAGTCACAGCAAGCAGAGATATATACCAGGAGAGTGAATTCAGCAGCAGAGGGGAGCAGACATTACACTTCAGCAAGCAGAGATATATACCTGTGTGAAGAGAGAGAAGATGCATGTTAGTCCAATGCCATTGAATTAACTGCCCAGCACTTGGCAACGTTGGCACTTAGCAAAAGATGGCACGCATGCAGGCACCCCGCACGCGTGCACCCCTTAGAACAGCCCCAGATATATAGGGCTGACTAGAGGGGTAGGTGAGGGGAATTATGGGAGCTCAGCTTGTTAAGGAAAATTAACAAATGCTGATCACACCAGGGAATGATTAAGGAATCAAAGGAAACAGAACATTTCACACCCACCCGGACCTCTAGTCTACACAGATTCACACCTTCCACCATCAGATAAGATGTACAAAGAGGAAGATACAGTCATACATCAGTGAGTATTAAACATAATGTAAAAATGACATAGCATAAGTCACAGCAAGCAGAGATATATACCAGGAGAGTGAATTCAGCAGCAGAGGGGAGCAGACATTACACTTCAGCAAGCAGAGATATATACCTGTGTGAAGAGAGAGAAGATGCATGTTAGTCCAATGCCATTGAATTAACTGCCCAGCACTTGGCAACGTTGGCACTTAGCAAAAGATGGCACGCATGCAGGCACCCCGCACGCGTGCACCCCTTAGAACAGCCCCAGATATATAGGGCTGACTAGAGGGGTAGGTGAGGGGAATTATGGGAGCTCAGCTTGTTAAGGAAAATTAACAAATGCTGATCACACCAGGGAATGATTAAGGAATCAAAGGAAACAGAACATTTCACACCCACCCGGACCTCTAGTCTACACAGATTCACACCTTCCACCATCAGATAAGATGTACAAAGAGGAAGATACAGTCATACATCAGTGAGTATTAAACATAATGTAAAAATGACATAGCATAAGTCACAGCAAGCAGAGATATATACCAGGAGAGTGAATTCAGCAGCAGAGGGGAGCAGACATTACACTTCAGCAAGCAGAGATATATACCTGTGTGAAGAGAGAGAAGATGCATGTTAGTCCAATGCCATTGAATTAACTGCCCAGCACTTGGCAACGTTGGCACTTAGCAAAAGATGGCACGCATGCAGGCACCCCGCACGCGTGCACCCCTTAGAACAGCCCCAGATATATAGGGCTGACTAGAGGGGTAGGTGAGGGGAATTATGGGAGCTCAGCTTGTTAAGGAAAATTAACAAATGCTGATCACACCAGGGAATGATTAAGGAATCACAGGAAACAGAACATTTCACACCCACCCGGACCTCTAGTCTACACAGATTCACACCTTCCACCATCAGATAAGATGTACAAAGAGGAAGATACAGTCATACATCAGTGAGTATTAAACATAATGTAAAAATGACATAGCATAAGTCACAGCAAGCAGAGATATATACCAGGAGAGTGAATTCAGCAGCAGAGGGGAGCAGACATTACACTTCAGCAAGCAGAGATATATACCTGTGTGAAGAGAGAGAAGATGCATGTTAGTCCAATGCCATTGAATTAACTGCCCAGCACTTGGCAACGTTGGCACTTAGCAAAAGATGGCACGCATGCAGGCACCCCGCACGCGTGCACCCCTTAGAACAGCCCCAGATATATAGGGCTGACTAGAGGGGTAGGTGAGGGGAATTATGGGAGCTCAGCTTGTTAAGGAAAATTAACAAATGCTGATCATACCAGGGAATGATTAAGGAATCAAAGGAAACAGAACATTTCACACCCACCCGGACCTCTAGTCTACACAGATTCACACCTTCCACCATCAGATAAGATGTACAAAGAGGAAGATACAGTCATACATCAGTGAGTATTAAACATAATGTAAAAATGACATAGCATAAGTCACAGCAAGCAGAGATATATACCAGGAGAGTGAATTCAGCAGCAGAGGGGAGCAGACATTACACTTCAGCAAGCAGAGATATATACCTGTGTGAAGAGAGAGAAGATGCATGTTAGTCCAATGCCATTGAATTAACTGCCCAGCACTTGGCAACGTTGGCACTTAGCAAAAGATGGCACGCATGCAGGCACCCCGCACGCGTGCACCCCTTAGAACAGCCCCAGATATATAGGGCTGACTAGAGGGGTAGGTGAGGGGAATTATGGGAGCTCAGCTTGTTAAGGAAAATTAACAAATGCTGATCACACCAGGGAATGATTAAGGAATCAAAGGAAACAGAACATTTCACACCCACCCGGACCTCTAGTCTACACAGATTCACACCTTCCACCATCAGATAAGATGTACAAAGAGGAAGATACAGTCATACATCAGTGAGTATTAAACATAATGTAAAAATGACATAGCATAAGTCACAGCAAGCAGAGATATATACCAGGAGAGTGAATTCAGCAGCAGAGGGGAGCAGACATTACACTTCAGCAAGCAGAGATATATACCTGTGTGAAGAGAGAGAAGATGCATGTTAGTCCAATGCCATTGAATTAACTGCCCAGCACTTGGCAACGTTGGCACTTAGCAAAAGATGGCACGCATGCAGGCACCCCGCACGCGTGCACCCCTTAGAACAGCCCCAGATATATAGGGCTGACTAGAGGGGTAGGTGAGGGGAATTATGGGAGCTCAGCTTGTTAAGGAAAATTAACAAATGCTGATCACACCAGGGAATGATTAAGGAATCAAAGGAAACAGAACATTTCACACCCACCCGGACCTCTAGTCTACACAGATTCACACCTTCCACCATCAGATAAGATGTACAAAGAGGAAGATACAGTCATACATCAGTGAGTATTAAACATAATGTAAAAATGACATAGCATAAGTCACAGCAAGCAGAGATATATACCAGGAGAGTGAATTCAGCAGCAGAGGGGAGCAGACATTACACTTCAGCAAGCAGAGATATATACCTGTGTGAAGAGAGAGAAGATGCATGTTAGTCCAATGCCATTGAATTAACTGCCCAGCACTTGGCAACGTTGGCACTTAGCAAAAGATGGCACGCATGCAGGCACCCCGCACGCGTGCACCCCTTAGAACAGCCCCAGATATATAGGGCTGACTAGAGGGGTAGGTGAGGGGAATTATGGGAGCTCAGCTTGTTAAGGAAAATTAACAAATGCTGATCACACCAGGGAATGATTAAGGAATCAAAGGAAACAGAACATTTCACACCCACCCGGACCTCTAGTCTACACAGATTCACACCTTCCACCATCAGATAAGATGTACAAAGAGGAAGATACAGTCATACATCAGTGAGTATTAAACATAATGTAAAAATGACATAGCATAAGTCACAGCAAGCAGAGATATATACCAGGAGAGTGAATTCAGCAGCAGAGGGGAGCAGACATTACACTTCAGCAAGCAGAGATATATACCTGTGTGAAGAGAGAGAAGATGCATGTTAGTCCAATGCCATTGAATTAACTGCCCAGCACTTGGCAACGTTGGCACTTAGCAAAAGATGGCACGCATGCAGGCACCCCGCACGCGTGCACCCCTTAGAACAGCCCCAGATATATAGGGCTGACTAGAGGGGTAGGTGAGGGGAATTATGGGAGCTCAGCTTGTTAAGGAAAATTAACAAATGCTGATCACACCAGGGAATGATTAAGGAATCAAAGGAAACAGAACATTTCACACCCACCCGGACCTCTAGTCTACACAGATTCACACCTTCCACCATCAGATAAGATGTACAAAGAGGAAGATACAGTCATACATCAGTGAGTATTAAACATAATGTAAAAATGACATAGCATAAGTCACAGCAAGCAGAGATATATACCAGGAGAGTGAATTCAGCAGCAGAGGGGAGCAGACATTACACTTCAGCAAGCAGAGATATATACCTGTGTGAAGAGAGAGAAGATGCATGTTAGTCCAATGCCATTGAATTAACTGCCCAGCACTTGGCAACGTTGGCACTTAGCAAAAGATGGCACGCATGCAGGCACCCCGCACGCGTGCACCCCTTAGAACAGCCCCAGATATATAGGGCTGACTAGAGGGGTAGGTGAGGGGAATTATGGGAGCTCAGCTTGTTAAGGAAAATTAACAAATGCTGATCACACCAGGGAATGATTAAGGAATCAAAGGAAACAGAACATTTCACACCCACCCGGACCTCTAGTCTACACAGATTCACACCTTCCACCATCAGATAAGATGTACAAAGAGGAAGATACAGTCATACATCAGTGAGTATTAAACATAATGTAAAAATGACATAGCATAAGTCACAGCAAGCAGAGATATATACCAGGAGAGTGAATTCAGCAGCAGAGGGGAGCAGACATTACACTTCAGCAAGCAGAGATATATACCTGTGTGAAGAGAGAGAAGATGCATGTTAGTCCAATGCCATTGAATTAACTGCCCAGCACTTGGCAACGTTGGCACTTAGCAAAAGATGGCACGCATGCAGGCACCCCGCACGCGTGCACCCCTTAGAACAGCCCCAGATATATAGGGCTGACTAGAGGGGTAGGTGAGGGGAATTATGGGAGCTCAGCTTGTTAAGGAAAATTAACAAATGCTGATCACACCAGGGAATGATTAAGGAATCAAAGGAAACAGAACATTTCACACCCACCCGGACCTCTAGTCTACACAGATTCACACCTTCCACCATCAGATAAGATGTACAAAGAGGAAGATACAGTCATACATCAGTGAGTATTAAACATAATGTAAAAATGACATAGCATAAGTCACAGCAAGCAGAGATATATACCAGGAGAGTGAATTCAGCAGCAGAGGGGAGCAGACATTACACTTCAGCAAGCAGAGATATATACCTGTGTGAAGAGAGAGAAGATGCATGTTAGTCCAATGCCATTGAATTAACTGCCCAGCACTTGGCAATGTTGGCACTTAGCAAAAGATGGCATGCATGCAGGCACCCCGCACGCGTGCACCCCTTAGAACAGCCCCAGATATATAGGGCTGACTAGAGGGGTAGGTGAGGGGAATTATGGGAGCTCAGCTTGTTAAGGAAAATTAACAAATGCTGATCACACCAGGGAATGATTAAGGAATCAAAGGAAACAGAACATTTCACACCCACCCGGACCTCTAGTCTACACAGATTCACACCTTCCACCATCAGATAAGATGTACAAAGAGGAAGATACAGTCATACATCAGTGAGTATTAAACATAATGTAAAAATGACATAGCATAAGTCACAGCAAGCAGAGATATATACCAGGAGAGTGAATTCAGCAGCAGAGGGGAGCAGACATTACACTTCAGCAAGCAGAGATATATACCTGTGTGAAGAGAGAGAAGATGCATGTTAGTCCAATGCCATTGAATTAACTGCCCAGCACTTGGCAACGTTGGCACTTAGCAAAAGATGGCACGCATGCAGGCACCCCGCACGCGTGCACCCCTTAGAACAGCCCCAGATATATAGGGCTGACTAGAGGGGTAGGTGAGGGGAATTATGGGAGCTCAGCTTGTTAAGGAAAATTAACAAATGCTGATCACACCAGGGAATGATTAAGGAATCAAAGGAAACAGAACATTTCACACCCACCCGGACCTCTAGTCTACACAGATTCACACCTTCCACCATCAGATAAGATGTACAAAGAGGAAGATACAGTCATACATCAGTGAGTATTAAACATAATGTAAAAATGACATAGCATAAGTCACAGCAAGCAGAGATATATACCAGGAGAGTGAATTCAGCAGCAGAGGGGAGCAAACATTACACTTCAGCAAGCAGAGATATATACCTGTGTGAAGAGAGAGAAGATGCATGTTAGTCCAATGCCATTGAATTAACTGCCCAGCACTTGGCAACGTTGGCACTTAGCAAAAGATGGCACGCATGCAGGCACCCCGCACGCGTGCACCCCTTAGAACAGCCCCAGATATATAGGGCTGACTAGAAGGGTAGGTGAGGGGAATTATGGGAGCTCAGCTTGTTAAGGAAAATTAACAAATGCTGATCACACCAGGGAATGATTAAGGAATCAAAGGAAACAGAACATTTCACACCCACCCGGACCTCTAGTCTACACAGATTCACACCTTCCACCATCAGATAAGATGTACAAAGAGGAAGATACAGTCATACATCAGTGAGTATTAAACATAATGTAAAAATGACATAGCATAAGTCACAGCAAGCAGAGATATATACCAGGAGAGTGAATTCAGCAGCAGAGGGGAGCAGACATTACACTTCAGCAAGCAGAGATATATACCTGTGTGAAGAGAGAGAAGATGCATGTTAGTCCAATGCCATTGAATTAACTGCCCAGCACTTGGCAACGTTGGCACTTAGCAAAAGATGGCACGCATGCAGGCACCCCGCACGCGTGCACCCCTTAGAACAGCCCCAGATATATAGGGCTGGTTATGAAGAATCTACTGCAAAGTATTCTATATTGTAAATGTTTGTTAATATCGGTACTTGTGACTCTAGAATCTGTTTGTTCCTTCTATATATAATACCGTCATAGACCTTTGGATTGTCTACCTTGCAGTAGGTGCTTTTTTCTGATCTTTTACACAGTGTTCAAGGTTTGCGACTTTTTCTGATTAAAAAAAAATGCTTTTGCCAAATCACCTGCTACATATGTCGTCACTGTTTTAGCTTTTGCATGACATTGAGATGTGTCTATCAAAATTGTTAATGTAGCGCCCCACAGGTCAGGTGTTTTAACCTACTCGTCGCCGGGCCAGGGGTGCAGATCCTCTGCGTCATCACGGGGTGGCCTGACCCGGTTCCGTTACCCCGAAAGTACAGAAAGGAGGGTTTGAGGGTTTTAGGCAGGATTGGAGGTGGTAGTTGGAGGTTAGGAAAATCTTTTAGGATCGTGGCGCCATCTGTGATACACATCCAGGGATGGGCCGCCGCTTCCGGGTCTCTCGCTGCGGCAGATGTCAGGTGCAGCCGGAATAGTATTGCTCCCCACAGGCGAAGAGGGCCCCGGGAGGTTGGTGGGGGTGGTGGTAGTCCCCATTGGCACTGCAGCGCTGGGCGATGGCGCCGGTAAAGGAGAGGCAGAGACAGGCGCTGCGGTTCCAGGTCTTTTACTCACAGATAGTTCAGGTGTTGCCCCAGAATACAAATCTCTGCCACGATGGTCACCAGCTAATCTTGGATAGTAAACGGTAACTGCCGGTGCCCGTGAAAGTCTTTTAGTGAAGTGTTCCTCGGTTGCTATCCAGAACCCGGGCCAAGCCTCCTGCTCCAAGCCACGGGCCCATGAAGAGAGAGAAACACTAACTTCTGTTGTCAGTGCTAGATGTTATCCAAAGCTGTGCCCAGTAAGGTTCTGCTGTAAGTGTGTTGGTTGCGCCTACTTCTACTTGCCCCCGGTGGTTTCCCTAGTGACTGGGAAAGTCCCATGCTTCATGATGGCTAACTCCACTGTCTGCCCTAGCCCAACCCCCTGTGAGTAAGCACCTTACTGTTGTATGTGTGTGTTTTGTGAAGGCACCGGCAGGTTAATCCCTCCTAACCCGGGATAGATATTACTCCTGAAAAGTGGTGTAATACTCTGTGGCGCCTGAAGCCCAGAGGTGCCACATTAACACTTTATTAGTATGACCTAAATGACAGGCTACATGCGTAAGCTGCGATTTTTGCGTTTTTGGTGCGGTTTTGTTGTCAGTTAGATCTGACATTTGACTTCCCAGCAAAGTCTACAAGAATTCAAATTTGCTGTACACACATTGCAATTGTTTTGTCTGCAGTTTGTCAAAACCGTGTGACAAAAAAGAGGCAGCTTATTCAGTCTTCTTGCGTTTTTGTCACGTTTTGTCACCCATTGAAATAAATGAGTTGGATTAAAAACGCATGGAAAAAGGCATGGTACCAAAATGATGCCTTTTGCACGCGTTGTACTGGCATTTTTGTCAACAAAAATGCAGGTAGCCCATATTGTTCCAGGATAAATAAACACTGCAGGAGTGAAATTCTCTCTCTCTCTCCCCCCCCGATATCTGGCTGGATGCCCGATCCCCGATATCTGGCCAGATGCCCGATCCCCGGTATTTGGCCGGATGCCCAATCCCCGGTGTTTGGCCGGGTGCCCAATCCCCGGTATTTGACCAAGTGCCCAATCCCTGGTATCTGGCCGAAACCAGAATCCAGCACAAAGGGGACTGGAGCAAGTGTTTCATATGCACCGATCACCGACACGGCTGTCACACTGCTCCCGCGTCCTAACACTCTTTTTCCCGGACTGCTCATTAGGCTCAT
The DNA here is from genome assembly GCF_048569485.1 of Anomaloglossus baeobatrachus. NCBI lineage: Eukaryota > Metazoa > Chordata > Amphibia > Anura > Aromobatidae > Anomaloglossus > Anomaloglossus baeobatrachus. The sequence goes on along the minus strand of NC_134358.1, from coordinate 220,915,229 downwards.
ACGTATTCACTACTTCCCTGTCTGTGATTGGTTGCAATCAGACGTGCCCCCACGCTGAGCGACAGCTGTCTGACTGCAACCAATCACAGATGCTGGTGGGCGAGTCTATATCTTACAGTAAAATAAATAAATCTGGGGGCTGGTATTCTCAGACTGTGGAGGCCTATGGTTATTAGGGCGCTCCCTAGCCAAAAAATATCAGCCTGTAGCTGCCCGGAATTGCCGCATCCATTAGTTGGAATAGTCCCGGCACTTTACCCGGGTCTTCCCGATTGCCCTGGTGCGGTGGGATTCGGGATAATTAGGAGTTAATGGCAGCCCGTAGCTACCACTAAGTCCTAGATTAGTGATGGCAGGCGTCTATGAGACACCCCATCACTAATCTGTAAGTGAAAGTAAATAAACACAAACACCCAAAAATCCTTTATTTGAAATAAAAGACAAAAAACACCCTCTTTCACCTCTTTATTAACCCCCCAAACACCTATCCAGCTACAACGTAATTTAAATCAGGTCCTATGCAGCTGAATCGTTGTGGGACCTTGTGTGGATTACGTTGGATCTACAGGAATGTTTTAGGGGTTAATAAAGGGGTGAAAGAGGGAGGGGTTTTTTTTTTGTATTTTATTCCAAATAAAGGATTTTTTGGTGTTTGTGTTTATTTAATTTCACTTACAGATTAGTAATTGGGGGGGTCTCCTAGACACCTCCCATTATTAATCTAGGTCTTAGTGGCAGCTGTGGCCTGTTATTAACCCCTTATTACCCCAAATGCCACCACATCAGGGCAATTAGGAAGAGCCAGGTAAAGTGCCAGGCTTGTGACATCTAATGGATGCGACAATCTTGGGCAGTAATAACCAAGGCCCTCCCCAGCCTGAGAATACCAACCCCCAGCTGTCAGGCTTTATCACTGCTGGGTATCAAAATTGTGATTTCAGACAGCAGGAGAAAAGCAGGTTTAAATACCGCGCCAAACCACAGGAGTCCAGATGAAGTTAGTAAATCTCTTTTCTTTATTTTCACAGATCTACGCATTTCAAGGACATATCCGTCCTCTTCCTCAGGACAAAATGCAGAGAATACTAACTTTCAAAATTGGGGGGAAATCGCATGTTATTTTTTAAAATTATTTATTTAAATCATTTTTTTTTTTAATAAAGCCACATGTGGTTCCTCTTATTTTGATACACAGCCAAGATAAGCGCATGGCTAGGGGCTGCATCCTGTAGCCGTGGGTTTTATCTGTGCTGGGTATCATAATATGGTGGGACCCTACACCAATTTTTTCATTTAGTTTTACTGTATGGTAGCCGTGCATAACGCCTTTGATTGGAAACAGTCAGATGCTCAGGGTGAGGGTGCATCGGACTGCAACCAATCACAGACACTGGTGGGCGGGGAAAGTAGTACATATGCATGAGCCTAATGAGTGGCCTCGGAAATGAATGGGCGGCCACAGGAGCAGTTACAGCTGACCTGGAACCTCAGTAAATATAGCGTGCCTGCTCCAATCCCCCTATTCCTTCTACCAGCATTTTTAATTGCCGGATTTTGGTCCCCATAGACTTATATGGGGCCCACCATCCGGTCAGCTATCTGGGATCAATTCCAGGCCAGATCCAATTTTTTTTTAAAGTCCATTTTTTCCCTCCAATCCCAGATATCTGTCAGTTTGCCCATCACTACGGTAGTAACAGGCTTTACAAACCGGCTGGTACATTACAGTCATGGCCAAAAATTTTGAGAATGACACCAAAATTATTTTTTCACATGATCTGTTGCCCTCTGGTTTTTAATTGTGTTTGATGTTTACATCACATACAGAAATATAATTGCAATCATATTATGAGTACCAAAAGGTTATATTGACAGTTAGAATGAGTTAATGCAGCAAGTCAATATTTGCAGTGTTGACCCTTCTTCTTCAGGACCTCTGCAATTCTCCTTGGCATGCTCTCAATCAACTTCTGGACCAAATCCTGACTGATAGCTGTCCATTCTTGCATAAGCAATGCTTGCATTTTGCCAGAATTTGTTGGTTTTTGTTTGTCCACCCGTCTCTTGATGATTGCCCACAAGTTCTCAATGGGATTAAGATCTGGGGAGTTTCCAGGCCATGGACCCAAAATCTCTATGTTTTGTTCCATGAGCCATTTAGTGATCACCTTTGCTTTATGGCAAGGTGCTCCATCATGCTGGAAAAGGCATTGTTGGGCGCCAAACTGCTCTTGGACAATTGGGAGAAGTTGCTCTTGGAGGACATTCTGGTACCATTCTTTATTCATGGCTGTGTTTTTAGGCAAGACTGTGAGTGTGCCGATTCCCTTGGCTGAGAAGCAACCCCACACATGAATCGTTTCAGGATGCTTAACAGTTGGCATGAGACAAGACTGGTGGTAGCGCTCACCTCTTCTTCTCCTAATAAGCTGTTTTCCAGATGTCCCAAACAATCGAAAAGGGGATTCATCTGAGAAAATGACTTTACCCCAGTCCTCAGCAGTCCACTCCCTGTAGCTTTTGCAGAATATCAGTTGGTCCCTGATGTTTTTTTCTGGAGAGAAGTGGCTTCTTTGCTGCCCTCCTTGAAACCAGGCCTTGCTTAAAGAGTCTCCGCCTCACAGTGCGTGCAGAAGCACTCACACCAGCCTGCTGCCATTGCTGAGCTAGCTCGGCACTGCTGGTAGTCCGATCCCGCAGCTGAAACAGTTTTAAGATACGGTCCTGGCGTTTGCTGGTCCTTCTTGGGCGCGCTGAAGCATTTTTGGCAACAATGGAAGCTCTCTCCTTGAAGTTCTTGATGATGGGATAGATTGTTGACTGAGGTGCAATCTTTGTAGCTGCGATACTCTTCCCTGTTAGGCCATTTTTGTGCAGAGCAATGATGGCTGCATGTGTTTCTTTAGAGATAACCATGGTTAACTGAAGAGAAACAATGATACCAAGCACCAGCCTCCTTTTAAAGTGTCCAGTGGTGTAATTCTTACTTAATCATGACTGATTGATCGCCAGCCCTGTCCTCATCAACACCCACACCTGTGTTAATGGAACAATCACTAAAACAATGTTAGCTGCTCCTTTTAAGGCCGGAATGCAATGCTGTTGAAATGTGTTTTGGGGGTTAAAGTTCATTTTCTTAGCCAATATTGACTTTGCAAGTAATTGCTGTTAAGCTGATCACTCTTTATGAGATTCTGGAGTATATGCAAATTGCCATTAGAAAAACTTAAGCAGTAGACTTTGTAAAAATTAATATTTGTAGCATCCTCAAAACTTTTGGCCATAACTGTAGATGTGGGAACAGAACCGAGCTTGCTGAGTACATAGCTACTGCAACAGAAGCAAACTGCCTGCATAGATAAACCAAGTTTTCCCGAAAGTAACACAGGATCTTATATTATTTTTTGCTCTGAACAATGCGCTTGGGCTTATTTTCAAGGCATGTCTTATTTTTTTCCCATGAACAACAATTCACATTTATCTTTGAACAAAATAAATGAACATTTGTTCTAATATAGTCATATTGCATTCTGGAACATCAATATAACTTTACAAACCCTGTGTGTAACACAAGTGTGGATCTATCTATCTATCTATTTATCTATCTATTATCTATCCATCCATCCATCCATCCATCCATCCACACATTGCATATACATACAAGCTTATCTCCTCTTTAGCTTTAGATTCCTGCAGTTAGGAGACCTTTTGGAGAAAACCTAGTCACATGATGTGATGGCAAAAAGATCCTGAAGCACTGTTATCATCAGGATATAAAGACTGGAGCCCCTAGGAGAATGGGAGCCTATGAAATTGCCTAGTTTGCTCTCCCTTCTCCCTAATGCCAGTCCTGCATACCAGCCTGTCTCCTGTTTGTTTATATATATATATATATATATATCTATATATATATATATATATATATATATATATATAGATATATATATATATATATATATATAGTAGCAAAACTACACTTACTTTATAGATACAATATCAGATCTCAGCTACCTACATATACAACAATTACCTGGTAAAGCTCTTTTGACCTTCATCTTTAAAAAAAAAAAACCTTTTGGAAACTTTTTTTCACCATCAAGAAATATTTCCAGATTCTGTGTTACGATACAGCTGTTTGCATACTCTCTGGGCTCATCACATCACTGCTCCATATGTGTTTTGCATAGAGACAATCACATACCAACCTCTTTCTCCACTTATAAACCCAATTCAAACAATGAGAGAAGCAGAAGAGAAAGTGCTTGGCAAGTGCCTCTCTTTATAAATATTGCATATGGAGCAGCGATGTGACAAGTGCAGAGAGTAAAAACATTCGAATCCTAATAGTACATTACACAATGTTAAGTCAGTGGAATTCTACAAATGTTCTAAACATCTCTTTAAAGTTAACTAGTCACCTTGAGAAGCACTAGTTATCTGCAGATGTAGGGTCAATCTGCAGGTAAATGGCCTTCAAAGCCTGGTTAGTCGGCTTGCTGGAAAAATGTTGGGCAACCATCATGGCAGCAACACCTGGCAAACTATTAGCAACCCAAAACTGTGTCACAAGGAGATGATGGAAGATGATGGGAGCTGATGATTGCATTCAGCGGCCATCACACTAATTGTCGCTGTCAGTGACTGACAAGGGCTTTTAAAAAATTAAAACAGATATTAGGGACTTTTATTGTTTTAAAAATGGGGCCTGTTGTGCCTGGCCCCATTCGATAACGCAGACTGGTCACAGAACACTCCTGCCAGTGATTCAGCGGCTTACACTAACGTCACGTCAACAGCGCAGAGGCTTATTGTGATCTCTGCTCTATTCACAGTGAGGGACTGCTGACATCATGTTAACTGACAGCTCCCTCAGTTAGGCATTGGAGAGCCAGATGTCAATTAGCATGACTTTGGCAGTTACGCCTGTCAATAGAGCAGAGAGGAAAAGAAGCTGCCGCTTTGTTGACATGACGTCAGCGGAAGCCACTGAATCACTGGCAGGAGTGGTCTATGAGCACTCTGTGCCGGTGAAGAACGGCATCGGGCACAACAGGCAGGTAGGTAGTAACTACCTGGCTGTTAGTGCTTATATATCATTTTTTTTTTTAACAAAGTCCTGGATATATGCTTTAAAACTGCAACTGAGGTGATGTAGGATCACTGCTGTTACAGGTAGATGCCGGCAATGTATAGCAGCCAACATCTGCTTGGTAAGAGCGGGCTCAGCTGCTGAACCTGATACACACAAGTGCACTCTTAAGCCCCCTTCACACATCTGTATAAAACTACATAAGTATAGCACAGTCCGTTTTAACAATCTGTTTTTATTTTTTATCACTCCTCTGTGTGTACGTTTTTAAAAATTTGTGTCATCTGTGTTTTTCCAGCATTACTCGTATAGAAAACAAAATTACAAAGTTTATTCTATATTTTCATTGTTAAACACGGACAGCACTGTACTGTACAATGAAGCCATCCATGTGCTGCACATGCTTTTCCCTGATCCATAGACTTCTATTAGTTATTGTCATTCGTGTTTCCAAAAAAAACCCAGACATGTCTCCATGTGAATCATATGAACACACAGTCTGTGTAAACACACGGACATGTGAGCAGCCTCATAGGTTATAAAGGGTATGTGTGGTAACTGTGAAAAAAACGGATACAACACGTACCAGAAACACGGACATGTGAAGGAGACCTTATGGTGATATGTCGCTGTGCAACAAGGGGTTAATTTCACTTGGAAAAGACAAATGGAATACACTAACACATATGTGAACGAGATAGACATGAACATATACAAATACACAGACATGTACACATACAGTATACAGACATGTACACTATAGATGAGCGATGTTCGAGGTTTGAGGTTTGCCAATTTCATGTTCGAGTGATTTTGGGGGCTGTTCGACCTCGAGCTCGAACTCGAGCTTTTTGTTAAAAGCTCGACAGTTCGAGTTAGGTCCGAGAACGGTTCGATCAACAAAAACATTGCTTTTCACAGTAAGGCTATGTGCACACGTTGCTATCTGCATGCGTCCTGAGTCCCGAGCACAATCGCTCTCTCTTTCCTAGTCACCAATCACGGGCGTCTCGCTGCACGGCTGTCAGAAATCTGCGACGTCTTTTCCTCTTTAGAAAATGGCTGCCGCTTCATTAGTCAATCAGATATTCCGTGCTTTCCCCGCCCACCGGCGCCCATGATTGGTTGCAGCCAGACACGCCCCCACGATGAGTGACAGCTGTCTCACTGCAACCAATCCCAGCCGCCGGCGGGCAGGTCTATATCGTGCAGTAAAATAAATAAATAAATAATAATAAAAAAAAAAATGCGGTTCCCCCAATATTTGATATCAGCCAGGATAAAGCCACACGGCTGGAGGTTGGTATTGTCAGGATGGGGAGCGCCACATTATGGGGAGCCCACCACCCTAACAATATCACCCAGCAGCTGCCCGGAATTGCCGCATCTATTAGATGCAACAGTTCTGGGACTCCACCCAGCTCATCCCGAATTGCCCTGGTGCGGTGACAATTGGGGTAATAATGAGTTAATCATGGCAGGCGTCTCCCCTAGACACCTTCCATGATTAAACTAAAAGTGAAAGTAAAGAAACCCACACAGCGAAAAATCCTTTATTTGGAATAAAAGACAAAAAAACAGTCTGTTTCACCATTTTATTAAAATCCCCAAATACCCCTCCAGGTCCGACGTAATCCACACGACACTGTCAGCTCTGCTACAGAACACGAGTGTTCTGTATCAGCTCCACGTAGCAATGAAGTGAATTGCACGGTCAGAAGAGACTTCAGCAATGCAGACTTCAAGATTACCAAATCTGCCTATCTTGCTCATTAGAGGCAGTAGCTCAGTGGATAGAGCGCTCGCCTAAGAAGCATAACTTCACAAGTTCTAGTCTTGGTTCTGATAAAGAATTTAATTTATTTTTTTATTATTTTTTTATTTTTAATTTTAAATTATAATTATTATATATTTATAATTATAATTTCATTTAATTATGCACTGAGCGGAGGAGCCGGACATCAGCTGTGAGCCGCAGGACACACCTCTAAAATCAGAGCAATTCACGGAATGAGGCTGCATTGCTCTCTCCTCTCTCCTCTCTCTCTCTCTCTCTCTCTCTCTCCCTCTCTCTTTCTCTCTTTCTTTCTCTCTTTCTCTCTCTCTCTTTTTCTCTCTCTCTCTTTTTGTCTCTCTCTTTTTCTCTTTTTCCCTCTCTCTGTCTCTTCTCTTTCTTCTCTCTCTCTCTTCTCTCTATTCTCTCTCTCCTCTCTTCTCTCTCTCCCTCTCTTTTCTCTCTCCTCTCACTCTTCTCTCTCTCTCCTCTCTCTCTTTTCTCTCTCTCTTTTTTCTCTCTCTCTCTTTCTCAGACCTGGCGATGATCAGCTGATGCGGTCACCTGACGGAATCAGCTGACAATATAAGTCGAGCGGTGGGGCCGGCTTTTTACCGCCCGGCCGGCTAAACTATCAGCTGATGCTGTCGGACAGGAGTCTGCACTGAAGTGTGTAGTTTGTTTGGGTTTTTTTGCCCTGATGCATCAGCTAATTGTATAAAAGCCGTTTATACAATCAGCTGCTGTGTCATGTGATTCAGGCCCTTGAACCTGACATATCATCTCATCGCTTTGCCTTCCAGCAAACCGATCAGATGATATTGGATCCGGATTGGACGGTGCGGGACCCTTGACCCAAGATTACTGCGGAGAGGGGTTCTTTATTTTAATAAAGATGGAGTCACTAATTGTGTTGTGTTTTATTTCTAATAAAAAAAATTTTCTGTGTTGTGTTTTTTTTTATCTGTACTAGAAATTCATGGTGGCCATGTCTAATATTGGCGTGACACCATGAATTAATATACAGCTAGCCCTAACCCCATTATTACCCAGCGAGCCACCCATCACCAGGGCAGCTGGAAGAGTTGGATACAGCGCCAGAAGATGGCGCTTCTATGAAAGCACCATTTTCTGGGGCGGCTGGGGACTGCAATTCTCAGCATTGGTGCCCAGAAAGCTTGGGCACCCTGAGCTGCGGATTCCAATCCCCAGCTGCCTAGTTGAACCTGGCTGGAGACAAAAATGGAGCGAAGCCCATGTCATTTTTTTAAAATTTTTTCATGAAATTCATAAAATAAATTAAAAAAAGGGCTTCCCTATATTTTTGATTCCCATCCGGGTACAAATAGGCAGCTGGGGGTTGGGGGCAGCCCATAGCTGGCTGGTGTACCTGGCTAGCATACAAAAACATGGCGAAGCCCATATAATTTTTTTGGGGGGGCAAAAAACTCCTGCATATAGTCCTGGATGGAGTATGCTGAGCCTTGTAGTTTTGCAGCTGCTGTCTGTCTGTATGGAGGAGAGCAGACAGCAGCTGCAGAAGGACAAGGCTCAGCATGCTCCATTCACTAGTGTATGCAGGAGAGCAGACAGTAGCTGCAGAACTACAAGGCTCAGCATACTCCATCCAGGACTGTATGCAGGAGTTTTTTGCCCACCAAAAAAATGACGTGGGCTTCGCCATATTTTTGTATGCTAGCCAGGTACAGCAGGCAGGTACAGCTGCCCCCAAAACCCCCGCTGCCTACATGTACCCGACTGGGAACTAAAAAAAAAGGGAAGCCCATTTTCTAATTATTTCATAAATTTCATGAAATAATTAAAAAAAAAAAATCGACATTAGCTTCACTCCATTTTTGTGTCCAGCCAGGTACAACTAGGCAGCTGGGGATTGGAATCCGCAGCACAGATTAGCCCGAGCTTTCAGGGCCCCTCTGCTGCGAATTGCAGTCTACAGCCGCCCCAGAAAATGGCACTTTCATAGAAGCGCCATCATCTGGCGCTGTATCCAACTCTTCCAGCTGCTCTGAAGCCGGGTGGCTTGCTGGGTAATAATGAGTTAATACTAGCTTTGTTTTACTAGCTAGCATTAAGTCAGATATTCTTAAGAATCCATTAAGAATCTCCAATAAAGGGTTAAAAAAAAAGACACCACACAGAGAAAAAATACTTTAATAGAAATAAATACACAGACACACTTAGAGACTCCATGTTCATTACTCCCTGTCAGCCCTCCACGATCCATGGTCTTCTGTCTTCTTTCTCCTTCAACCCATGCAGCTCTCCTACATCAGACAGCACTGCATGGGAGGAAGACGCTGCTGCTTCCCGTGCAGTCTATATCACTCAGTGAACAGCAGAGGATGCAGGCTGTAAGCGGTGACATCACCGCTGACAGGCGCGTTGCTATAGCAACGGTGTTCCCCGCTATTGACCGGCTGTGGCAGCCGGTGAATAACGGAATGGGGAAGCAGAACGGGGAAGCTGACTGTGGGCCAGAGCATCTCGCCGGTACACGGAGATACACAAACGATCACCACGTACCGGAGAGATGCACTGACAGGACCTAGCATGACGTCTAGCCATGTGACCAGTCTGTAGCCAATGAGAGAATAGACACGTGACTGGTCACATGCTATTTTGACATCACGATAGGTCCTATCATCAGTGCTGGTTACCGGGAGTAAGTGTTATGGTAATGTTTATTTACTATATGTGTACATTTATAATGTGTTTTTAAGTGTTTGTGTTCGCCTCCCATTGTTTTCAATGGGGTTCGAGGGGTTCGTCGAACCGAACTCGAACACGGCCTCTGTTCGACGAACCGAACCGAACTCGAGCCTTTAGAGGCTCGCTCATCTCTAATGTACACATACAGTATACAGACGACACACAGATATATTCACATAGGAGCATATACATATTAGAAGACATATTTGAAAACATTCACAAGCAAATAAATATACACATGCATTATGTGACGACGTGGGCCCCGAGCGTATGGGGGACCATGTGTCAGGTAGCGGGATTGAGTCACACAGGAGCACTTTATCACTTCAATTGTCCATGCGGTTTATTTAAGCCAGTCATAAACCGCTGTTACATTTCATTAAATCATATCCGCAAGTCTTCATACACAGTGACCCCGTACCAGCATCACAGCCTTTACTCACAGACCTCTCAGCTGTATCCGAGCGAAGACATATATGGCGGTCTCCACTTGCTGACACCCAGTCCGCTCACAACCCCCTTCTCCTGGGGATACCTATTCATGAGTCTCAGCACACTCCTCACATGGTCCACCATGTGTTCCATCAGGTCCATTTCCTCCCAGGACCCTGGTAGACTGCCATGTGATCACCACCAGACACATGATATCCTCCCAGACACACCCCTGGGTGGGAGGCATGTGGATGGTCAGTCCCGCCCATTGCTTTCTGGGACTATCCCATGCATCTAGCCCTGAAACATGCTACCAAAAGACTCGTGGAACTACAAGTCCCAGCGAAGAATCCAAGTTCATAGCTGAGGCTCTCTGCGACACACACCGGCCACCTCTAAGGTTACTGAGTGCCATCTCACAATTAATAGACAAACACAATCATATATACACAGACATACACACATATTGGGGTGTTTTTACTTAAGATGATGAGGGAAAACACTTCTTCTCTTGTCTCCCATCTGGCAGAAGCTCCTCTTCGGTGGGAAGTAGGTAGACAATGCACAGTGTGCTGCGTGATGTCAGTATATAAGACACATGGCTGTGATCAGCAAATTGCCCGCTTCTGTGTCTGCTAAATTGTGATGCGGTCGGGCTGGCACTGTGCATATAAGTGTGTTAAAATGCTATCCCAGCTGCATTGACGTACAGCGAACATGGCCGCATGCAGTTTGCTGTATGCTGCCATGTGTGCTATACTGATGTAGCACAACTCAAATGTGAACGTGGAAACCCAAACCCCGGAATATCCGTGCCAGTCAGTACACCAACACTTTGAGGCCACATACACAACCCCAACACCAGACTGGGAGACTGCCTAGCAACAGGTAAAAGGGATAGGCACTGATTGAATAGCCGCCACCCAATCTGTAGGGAGAGACCCAGGGAGGGGGACGGGCCAATGGTCAGTTGGGAAGTTGGCGGGAGGAAGTAGTCAAGAGAAGTGAGGAGAGTCGAGGAGAGTGAAGGAAGGAGTAGAGGAGTTGTGAGGAGAGGAAGGAGTTGAGAGTAAAAGTACAGAAAGATCTGAAGTAACAACTGTAATAGGAGTGAAGGACTGTGAAGTACGGAACTAGGACTCCAGGAACCGTGGGTTACTTGTGGAAGTGTAAGACTCCAGGAACCACGGGACGCCTGTGCAAGTCTGGAACCAAAGCTCACAGGACTCAGCACAAGGTGGGGTGCAGACCCTAGGACAGCGGGACACTTTATGGTCAACTGTTAAATCTGCCAGGTGAGAAGATCTAAAGGGTCCATGCCAACCAAAGAGTCTGAAGCATCAGCAGAAAAGAGGGGACTGGGGACTGAACTGCTTAAATAGTCCAGGCTACCTGCAATAGGAACAAGACTGAAAGGAAGGGGCTCAAGCAGCTCTAGGCCATAGGAGCCCATCCACAGCAAGTGTGCATGGAGGACAGCCAACCCAGGTCACAGCTGGCATGGAGAACAAGCGGAGCAGGAACACCTGTAACCGGTACCTGCAGGTCCATGTACCAGCCACAAATAAAGGCAAGTTGAAACTGAAATACTGGTGTGGACTGTTTTCTTCTTATCATAGCCCCCTCCACCATCCACTGCTGGGGCCTGTCCCTGCTTGAGGAGAGCCCAAAACACCTAAGCTGCACTACTCAATCAGCCCCAGCAGAACCCTGCAGCGGCGACCCCAATAACCTGGCCGCATCCGCATAGTCGAGAACTTTTTTCATTTCATTCCCTTTTTATTTTTAACCCATTTTTTCTGAGGGCCGATCCCCCCAGGGTCACGGAACTGGGCATCGGCCGTGACTACAACTGATCCCCCTGCGCACCACGCGCCCGGGACCTAGTACCCCACAGCCCCTGGGGCGTCACACTGACATTATGCAGCAGGCGGCTGGCTGGCCCTAAGGTACCTGCCCATGATCTTATACTCATCCTACGATGTCTTCACCTTTTATCCACACTGCTTTAGTCCAGTGGCGCCATCTTTTGACCACAACTTCTGAATAGCCAGAAGTCAGAAGTTACATCACAAGCTCTCAGTGCAAGTCTATGAGCATCAGAATGAGGCTCTCATAGACTTGCATTGAAAAGCAACCACTGGCTTGCTCCATGAAACACTAGAGTGATCCAGCAGGTGACAGAAAGTGAAGCTGCCAGGACAGAAGTATAAGACTAGGGGCCGGGAACTTACATTAAAAGCACCACTCTAGTGATGAAATAAAAAAAAGGCTGAAATGGTGCTTTAAAAGGACTGAGTCAGCACAGAATGGTTGTTCAAGCCATGTACATCTTCCCACCTGCATATTTTCCATCTATCTCCACCCCACCTCTTCTCTGATTGACAGTTCTGGCTTTATAAAGCCAGAGAAAGGCAAACATACATGGACAAAAAGCAAGTGGGAAGGTACACTTATACTGTATGTTTGGCCCTCCCATGATGCAGCAAGCACCTGTACTTAGTTTGAGCAGTCATTTTGTGCCGACACAGTCCCTTTATGATTCGGCATGATACAAGTGCCTGAAGAAGTTCAGCCCTGACCAGGAAAGCTCCTTTAATTATAATGCAAATTTATACATTACAGAGAATGATGTGTAGTTCCATAAATGCTTACATTGAGCTGCTGCCAGACTATTACAGTTGATCATTAGGGGTGTTGGGTGTCGAACCTCCACGAATGTGATACTGATGACCTGTTAAAGGAATAAGTTATGAATGATTCTCAGAAGCTTTGCGTGAATATTTTAGAGTTGCAGCTGATATAAAGTCAATGGCAATAGAGTCACGTGTGACTTATGACAGAAAATCCAAAACATTTGAAAATGTTTGTGACTTAAGGCCCCGTTACACGCGTCAATTTATCGTGCGATCGCATGTGCGATCGCACCCGCCCCCATTGTTTGTGCGTCACGGGCAATTTGTTGCTCGTGTCACACAAAGTCGGTCACCCCTGTCACACGTACTTACCTTCCGAACGACCTTGCTGTGGGCGGCAAACATCCTCTTCGTGAAGGAGGAGGGACGTTCGGCGTCACAGTGACGTCACACAACGGCCGCCCAATAGAAGCGGAGGGGCGGAGATGAGCAGGACGTAACATCCCGCCCGCCTCCTTACTTCCTCATTGCCGGCGGGACGCAGGTAAGCTGTGTTCGTCGTTCCCGAGGTGTCACACGGAGCGATGTGTGCTGCCTCAGGAACGACGAACAACCTGCATCCAGGAATGTGACCGATATTTTGAAAATGAATGACGTGTCAACGAGCAACGATAAGGTGAGTATTTTTGCTCATTAACAGTCGCTCGTAGCTGTCACATGCTACGATATGTCAAACGATGCCGCGATGCCGGATGTGCGTCATGGAATCCGTGACCCCGACGACATATCACCCGATATATCGTAGCGTGTAACGGGGCCTTTAGTATCACAGTCACAAGAGTTATCAGGTCACCATACGACACCACAGGAATCCATTAGATGTGATGTCGTAATGCGGCACTGCGATTTCAGTAGTGTGCGATGTCACCGTGTAGCCTTAACCTTATCCAAAACAAGTGGAACTGGTTCCATGTGTGACTCATATTTTGTGCTAAGTGCTAACAATTGAAACTTGGATTTATGCTTTTACTAATATATTGTAGTAATGTGACATAGTAATGCCACTTGGCTGCTTGTTGAGGTAGAGACAGGAACAGTAATTATTTAAATGTTGGCTGGTTTATTCGATTTTCATAAACCACTCCATAGGATGAACGTAAACAGCTTTTTCCATCAACAAAATAACGAACGGGAACACAAAATAACAAGTTCCCAGGGTATTGTGGGGCCCGCCCGCTCAGGATAGTGTCTGGCTCTTTAACAAGAATATCACCACTGGAAATCCGCACACCTCCAGACACAGACAGATTCTGAGACTATAGGTCTCCATTTTACTTGAAGTTCAAACCCCAGGGTGGGGATATGTGAGCAGTCAGTCTATTAACCCTAGAACACGCAACCATAGAAATCTACACTTTCACATACCTGGGGCCTTTTAGGCCTGTGTGCAAATAACATGGAGTAACTCAAATAGAAATAGTTTTCAAAGTTTATTTGAGATGTGACTATTTCAAAACAGTACAATTATGTGCATAAAACAAAAAAAAGTAATTACACTGACTTAAAATGCCCAATATATGCATTCTATATAATTATTTTTTATATTTATATATATATATATATATATATATATATATATATATATATATATATATACTGTATATATATATCCATATATATATATATATATATATATATATATATATATACAGTACAGACCAAAAGTTTGGACACACCTTCTCATCTCTAGAACAACTGTTAAGAGGAGACTTTGTGCAGCAGGCCTTCATGTTAAAATAGCTGCTAGGAATGGACATTAGACCAGTGGAAATCTGTGCTTTGGTCTGATGAGTGCAAATTTGAGATCTTTGGATCCAACCACCATGTCTTTGTAGAAAAGGTAAACGGATGGACTCTACATGCCTGGTTCCCACCGTGAAGCATAGAGCAGGAGGTGTGATGGTATGGGGGTGCTTTTCTGGTGACACAGTTGGGGATTTATTCAAAATTGAAGGCATACTGAACCAGCATGCCTACCACAGCATCTTGCAGCGATTTGCATTCCATCCGGATTGCGTTTAGTTGAACCATCATTTATTTTTCAACAGGACATTGACCCAAACACACCTCCAGGCTGTGTAAGGGCTATTTGACTAAGAAGGAGAGTGATGGGGTGCTACGCCAGATGACCTGGTCTCCACAGTCACCAGACCTGAACCCAATCGAGATAGTTTGGGGTGAGGTGGACCGCAGAGTGAAGGCAAAAGGGCCAACAAGTGTTAAACATCCCTGGGAACTCCTTCAAGACTGTTGGAAAACCATTTCCGGTGACTACCTCTTGAAGCTCGCCAAGAGTGTGCAAAGTAGTAATGAAAACAAAAGGTGGATACTTTGAAGAACCTAGAATATAAAACATATTTTCAGTTGTTTCACACTTTTTTAAGTATTTCATTCCACATGTTTTAATTCATAGTTTTGATTCCTTCAATGTGAATCTACAATTTTTAGAGTCATGAAAATAAAGAAAACTCTTTGAATGAGGAGATGTGTCCAAACTTTTGGTCTGTACTGTATATATATATATATATATATATATATATATAAACGATTTTTAAAGTATAGATAAAGTTTTTTTATATAAAACTCGTAGTAAACATGGTGCACTCTCCAATCATTTCATCCAACTTGTCCACACCTTCTTTTCTTTTATTATAATGCAGTATGATTTCAGGTTTCTGTTTCCTGTCATCGGTGTCAATACTTCCATCATGATGCATTGTACTCAGTAATATCACGGATTTTTCTTTCCTTGAGTTATAAGATACCATTGTCTCTTGATTGCAGAAACCAAAGACACTTTCATAAAGTGGTCGTTTGGAATTGTGCTTCGTGATTGGGGGAATTTTGCGGCGGTTTGGCCTCATAGTACCAACAAGTGTGAGTTTTTTCTGAAGCAAAAATTTGCCCAGTTCCAGATTGGTAAAGTAGTTGTCCATTGTTATATTTTTCCAGAATTGAAAATTGGTACTGCAGGTGTTTTTACTATGTCAGAACATAGGTCTTTCTGGACTGGAGCATCAGCTTTTTTGCCACAGTAAATCAGACCATTCATGCCATAATAGCCTGTAGAATCACATATCCAGAATTTTTTTATGCCATACGTGGCAGGTTTAGTGGGCATATACTGAATGAATTTGCAACGTCCCCTAAAGGCAAGAAGTTGCTCATCCACTGTCACTTTGTCATTAGAATGGTAAAGTTTTGTAAAGTTTTTGATGAAAAGATTCTAGATGTAGCTAATAGGGGCTAATTTATCTGTTTCCAACCTCACAGGACGAGTTCTCTTATCATCAAAACAAAGGCTTCTCCGAATATCCTCAAATCCATTGACTGACATTGTAGCTTTATAGTGTGGATCTGAAAAAGGGTTCAGAAACAATTATCTGATTGGAACATCGTACGATTTTGTACACCCTGCCAGAAGAGTAAGGGCAATATAACCATATAGTTCCTCTGTTATATTTTTCTATGTTTTTTTTTCTTCCTGAAGCAATATGTTTTCCTTCTAAGTTAGCACACAAAACTACCTCATCTGCAATATCATCTGCAAAAATTTACAGAAGACATCTCTTTTGGACAAGATTTGGGGAATTCCTACAGCGCCTTCAGCATCTCTCATAATATTAGAAAAGAATAAACATTTTTTTTTTTTTTTTATATATGGGGAAGATCAGGCTTGAACCTGAGAAGTAAGTGTCAATGAAACAATGGGAGAGGGATTCTCTAACCACTATTCTGTTCTTTGAAAGGTACTGTGAAGCAGTGACTGCGGAAGATCTATAGAGCTTAATCCAATATGTGAACAATAAATTTATATATATATATTTATATATATATTTATATATATATTTATATATATATATATATATATATATATATACACATACATACATACATACATACATACATACATACATACATACATACATACATAAATGTGTGTGATTCTTTTGTTTTATTTATACATTGTGTGTGTGATTTATTTAAGTCTAGGGTATTGGGACTCCCGTTTTAAATCGGGAAAAATTGTGAAAGAGGGTGGAGAAGAAACCAAGCCGGTATCTCCCTGAACTCACATTACCTTTCATCATAGGAAATCGCTCACTCCCTCTGCACTGCAAATGCGTCCCCTCATTTTTTCTCACGGTCTGAACTTATATCACCTTTCCACTATGGGGATACCTATTCCCCACGCACGCGCCCTGATCATCTATCCTAACCCTTTTTTTGTGGTAATGTCCACACTTTGTTTTTTTCAGGGAGATACCGGCTCGGTTTCTTCTCCACCCTCTTTCACAATTTTTCCCGATTTAAAACGGGAGTCCCAATACCCTAGACTTAAATAAATCACACACACAATGTATAAATAAAACAAAAGAATCACATATATATATATATATATATATATATATATATATATATATATATATATATATATATATATATATAAATTTATTGTTCACATATTTGATTAAGCTCTATAGATCTCCCGCAGTCACTGCTTCACAGTACCTTTCAAAGAACAGAATAGTGGTTAGAGAATCCCTCTCCCATTGTTTCCTTGACACTTACTTCTCAGGTTCAAGCCTGATCATCCCTATAAAAAAAAAAAAAAAAAAAATGTTTTATTCCTTTCCCCCCCCCCCCCCCCCCGTTTCTTCCTTTTTGTAGAAAAAGACAATGATTTTTGTTCTGGCTAAATTTATTTCACTAAGGGTATACCTTCCATTTTAATTTGTTTGAAGATAAACCATTTTCAGTTAATGTGTAACATCATGCAGTAGTTGTTTTTTTCTATCATGACGTAGCTCTACTCCTCGTGGCTATGAGTCATGAGGTAATGAGGTCATCTCCAGGAGCGTGGCTTCTCCTGGAAACCTCTATATAAACCTTTGTATTCCCTGTATCTGTATGATATTTTTTCCCTGAAGAAGGAGGCGTACATGCCTCTGAAACGCGTAGGAATGTTTCAATAAAAGAATATCTATTTTTAATAACACCAGCTCGTGGTTTATAGCGCGGCATTAAACCCGTTTTTCCACCCTGAACTTTTTATAGCATTTTCCCTTCAACGGGGCCGCTGCTTGACCACTCCAGCACTCACATATGTCTGCACAGGGGTTGTGACTGGCACAACCTGATCAGGTGAGTGTATTCATTCTTTTCACTTTCCTAAACCCATATACCGGGTAAGACCCTATTTTGCGCCTTTCTTTCCCTACCTACAGTTTCTTATGCAACTTCCCTGACCTATGTTCATCATGGAAGTTAAAATCTTGGAGCACTAAAAATCATCTGGTCACTCGGGCATTCTTCCCTTTCTTGTTCCTCATTCACCTGAAAGGTGGCATGGTCTGAGCTGTCAGCCTAAAAGATAATATCTTAATGTGTCAAACACCCACTTAATGGCCAGGCACGTCTTCTCCATGATTGGAATATTTATTTTCACTAGATGACAGTTTATTACTCAGGTAGTCAATGGAGTATTCTTCTATGTTTATGTCGCAGCTGCGCTGCTTGGATCCGGGTGGTCCGTGGCTTGAGGAATCCCAGACCTGGGGGCACCAACGAACAGTTTTCAAATGAAAAATAAAAAATAAAATAAAAGTTCGACTACGCCACTCGCGGTTTGCGGCCAGGGATGATAGGGCCGCCGCTGCAGGTTCCCACTGGGGATGATGGATGGAGGCAGCGTGGATGGTGGAGCCCTCCATGAGCAGGGCTTTTCCCCAGGGGGAGGTGAAGGGTTAATGTGGCGCCCCTGACCTGGTCAGGCACCACTGAGTACTGCACCCATGCTGGGGACAGTACAATACAGGTAATCCAGAAGGCTGACCGGGGTGTGGTACACAGGCGCATAGTGATCAGGTCTCACACATGTACCCATGAGAGGACCCCTGGGGATCCCAGGAGGGGGAAAAGCCTTCACCTTCACTGGAATAGTGGAGGGGGCCAAAAGCCTCCATCTCCTCTCAAGGGGTGTGGTAAGAGAGTCTGGTTGCTAGGTGGCGTAGGCAGGCACAAAAGGGAAAAGGAGAAGGAGGAGTAAACAGTCTAGAGTCTGCAGCAGAGTGTGGAGGAGTGAGGAGCAGGAAAGTGAGGCTCTGACAGGAGCAGCAGTGAAGGTCCCAGATGTGAGCCGGTTCAGAGCAGAGTCCAGGGAGCTCCGAGGAGAGCTGACCCCTTCCCCTGGGCTGCTGTAGTCTGACAGCGTCCGCGCAGTGGCTACCGACGGGGGAGAACGGTCAACTAGGAGTGCTACCCGAAACCCATCTTCAGCTAGAGAGAGAGCAACGGAGTGGGAAGTAAGGAGACTGCTAGAGAGTACCAGGCCCAAACGGGCGGCAGATCCCGAAGCGGAGATAGATCCAGCTTTCTTTTGCTAAACCTGCCGGTGTGGGGCTCTCAAAGCCCACGCCACAACACCACAAAAGCCGCAGCCACGTAGCCACAGTTAGGGCCCATAGGTCACAGGAGGCAAGCAGCTGGAGTGGCCTGGCCCAGGCGACAAGCACACGGCAAACGAAGGGGAGAGAGGCTTCAGCATCTTTCCTGGGTGACCCCCATAGGGACTCAAAGTCGGGGTTACCCCAAACCACCAAGGGCTAAGGAAGGCGAGTTAGTAGTCACCCTCACAAGTCAGCCTGAAGGACACCTGGTTCCCACCTGGTTCATCCCAGCTACGCCCGGGTTACTCACCCTGCCATCTGAAGTGAGTAAAACCCCTGAAAGACATTCTGCTTGTGTGGAGTTATTCTGCGCCTTGTGGTTCTACACACCTACACCGGGCCCTGGGGCTTGCCTCACTCTCAGGAGGCTATCCCAACTGACTGCACACACCATCAGCCCCAGGCGACCCTCAACCTGCAGTGGCGGTCCCCACTGACCGCAATTCTGAGAGTGGCGTCACGACAAATAGAAGATTTCCTACCGGTGACAAGATCCAGACTGACAGCGGAGTCCCTGAAGGTAATGCACCGATACAGCGTCCCCGGGGCTCGACAAATGGCGTCACGAACAGGATAAGGACTAGACCTGTCCAGACAGGTGACCATGTGCCTGGGCGGTCCGCTTGAAAAATTGGAAGCGCCGCCATATTGCCACCATGAAAAGCGCGCTGAAAAACAACAGCAGCCCGCGCTGGGAGAAGTTACCGCCCACGAAGAGGTGTGGCTACCCAGAGATCCCCTGCAGAGTTCTGACCTCGCTTGTGAAGAGAGCAGAAACGTCCAGAGACGTCGGGACAGAAAGGGAGCCAGAAGCCTGCTGCTGGGAAAGGAGCTGCTGAAAGAGGCAGAGCGGAAACTGAACAGCTTGCTACTAGAGGCAACGGCGAGTCCACTGCTGGGAAATCGTGCAGAAGAGGGCGCAGAAGAAATGGCGTCTGACCGCAGAAACCCAGAACCGGGCTCCGCTGCCTGGTGGTATCGGGAGCTGGCCCAGTTCTGCGACCGACTGGAGACCCGGGTCGTGGAGCAGATCAGGGAAGAACGCATGGAACTTCTGGAGATGGCTGCCGCGGTTCAGGCCTATGAGAGGGGAACCGCACGACGAGTGCCAGATCGGACGGCGACGACTCAGACCCCGATGCTGCCACCGATGGGTGAGTCCAGTATTACCCCTGCCGGCCCGGATGCCCCGACCCCTGCTGCCACGCCCGCGGTCCCTGAAGAGGCGCCCGGCGCGGCGACGCTGAGCCAGGCCGCAGCTACGCCAGGTGCGGCCCGCCAAGCCCAGGCCGCCGCAGCGATGCCCTGCTCGGCCCGCCAAGCCCAGGCCGCCGCAGCGATGCCCTGCTCGGCCCGCCAAGACCCGGCCGCCGCAGCGATGCCCTGCTCGGCCCACCAAGACCCGGTCCCTGCAGCGACGCCCAGCCCAGCCTGCACAGATCCCATCGCAGCTGCGACGCCGATCCAGGCCGCCGCCATACAGGGCGCGGCCCGCCAAGACCAGGCCGCCGCCATACAGGGCGCGGCCCGCCAAGACCAGGCCGCCGCCATACAGGGCGCGGCCCGCCAAGAGATTGCATCACCATTTACCCCGGCCTGCAAGGCCAGAGCAGACACCGCTCCCCAGCCTAAGGAAGTCCCTACTAGGAAATCCCTGATAGGTGAAGACTCCGCATACTGGCAGCTGAAGGCTGACCTGGAGGCTAAGTTTCCACAGGAGATGGTGGACCGATACATGCTCCCTCCGAACACCCCTAAGGCCACCCCTGCAGCAACCACGCTGAAGAGTCCACCGACTGGGCCAGCTGAGGAACACTCATCCCCAGTGCTGCCACGACCAGAGTGCAGCGAAGAACTAAGGGGGAGAGGAGGCCAGGAAACTGAGGAGCTGACTCAGGAGCCAGCAGCAGTGCTAGTCCCAGAGCCGGAGATGCTGCCATATTCCCGCTGGGACGAGGAAGACCTGACACCTCCTGCTGAAGAAGACCTGCCCAACCGCCCTACCTGGGAGCTTGTAAGCTGCACTTCGCAGAATCTAGCCTGCAAGACACAGCGCCGCAGCAGAACCCAGTTTTCCCCTGCACCGCCATCCCCAGAGCAGAGAGAAGTCACGGCCAGAGATCTACAGGAGAAAAGGTTCCTGAGAAGAGCCAAAGCCCAGGCCAGAGGACCCCTTTGCAGAGGAATTGTGGAAGACTTTAGCCTGAAGTCAGGATACGGATTCATCGTTGCACCTGGTATAAAAGAAGGCATTTTTGTCAATAGAAGAGACGTAAGAGCTCATTTGCCCAGAGGACATCCTGGAAGAAACTTAAAGATGGGAGACTCCGTACAATTTACCATGCATCAAGGAGAAAGAGGGTGGTACGCGCTAGATGTAGCACCATGTCCTAAAGAAGAAGAAAGGAAAGACAGAGATAAAGAAAGAACAGACAAAGAACCTACTGATGAGACCACCACGGATGATGAAAGAGATCGAGAAACCAACAGGTGCCGCAGCCCTACAGGCCCAAGCCCTGGTATGGAAGAGTAGAGGAGTCTGCATAAGTTTAAGTAAAGTACAGCAAGTTTTGACCAGTTTGGAAAGTTTGTTTTGCAACGTTTTAAAGTTCAAGAATGTGCCCACATAAACTATTGTGAGAAATAAACCTTAAGGCTATGAACTGGCTATAGCCACAAACTCTCGCAGTGTAAATAGTTACACCAAAAGGGCACCACCACCACCAGAGTCAGCCTGTTTAGGGGCTTGGCTCGTCTGCAACCAGGAGGAGCCCGTCCGTATATAGGGCCTTGGCTCGCCTGCGACCAGAGAGCATGCCTGTTTATGGGGCCTGGCTCTCCACCACAAAGAGGGGACCTGGTCAGCACCAACTGTGGAGGCCGCCTCTACATCCTGCCAGAAGAGGCTGAAGGCGCGGATCCACCAGGCCAGGTATACCCTGAAACTACCAGCCCATGAAAGCCGCCTCTACATCCTGCCAGAAGTGGCTGAAGGCGCGACCAACGTGAGAGGGTTTTGGGTGGGTTAACGGACTTGTGGGTGGAGGGTGGTGATGTATGGTACCTGGTGCTTTTAAAAATGTTTTACATGTTTTAATGTTTTATGCATTTTAAAATGTTGTCTTGCAGCCCGAGGACGTGCTGGTGATAACTAAGGGGGAATGTGGCGCCCCTGACCTGGTCAGGCACCACTGAGTACTGCACCCATGCTGGGGACAGTACAATACAGGTAATCCAGAAGGCTGACCGGGGTGTGGTACACAGGCGCATAGTGATCAGGTCTCACACATGTACCCATGAGAGGACCCCTGGGGATCCCAGGAGGGGGAAAAGCCTTCACCTTCACTGGAATAGTGGAGGGGGCCAAAAGCCTCCATCTCCTCTCAAGGGGTGTGGTAAGAGAGTCTGGTTGCTAGGTGGCGTAGGCAGGCACAAAAGGGAAAAGGAGAAGGAGGAGTAAACAGTCTAGAGTCTGCAGCAGAGTGTGGAGGAGTGAGGAGCAGGAAAGTGAGGCTCTGACAGGAGCAGCAGTGAAGGTCCCAGATGTGAGCCGGTTCAGAGCAGAGTCCAGGGAGCTCCGAGGAGAGCTGACCCCTTCCCCTGGGCTGCTGTAGTCTGACAGCGTCCGCGCAGTGGCTACCGACGGGGGAGAACGGTCAACTAGGAGTGCTACCCGAAACCCATCTTCAGCTAGAGAGAGCAACGGAGTGGGAAGTAAGGAGACTGCTAGAGAGTACCAGGCCCAAACGGGCGGCAGATCCCGAAGCGGAGATAGATCCAGCTTTCTTTTGCTAAACCTGCCGGTGTGGGGCTCTCAAAGCCCACGCCACAACACCACAAAAGCCGCAGCCACGTAGCCACAGTTAGGGCCCATAGGTCACAGGAGGCAAGCAGCTGGAGTGGCCTGGCCCAGGCGACAAGCACACGGCAAACGAAGGGGAGAGAGGCTTCAGCATCTTCCCTGGGTGACCCCCATAGGGACTCAAAGTCGGGGTTACCCCAAACCACCAAGGGCTAAGGAAGGCGAGTTAGTAGTCACCCTCACAAGTCAGCCTGAAGGACACCTGGTTCCCACCTGGTTCATCCCAGCTACGCCCGGGTTACTCACCCTGCCATCTGAAGTGAGTAAAACCCCTGAAAGACATTCTGCTTGTGTGGAGTTATTCTGCGCCTTGTGGTTCTACACACCTACACCGGGCCCTGGGGCTTGCCTCACTCTCAGGAGGCTATCCCAACTGACTGCACACACCATCAGCCCCAGGCGACCCTCAACCTGCAGTGGCGGTCCCCACTGACCGCAATTCTGAGAGTGGCGTCACGACAAATAGAAGATTTCCTACCGGTGACAAGATCCAGACTGACAGCGGAGTCCCTGAAGGTAATGCACCGATACAGCGTCCCCGGGGCTCGACATTAACGTTGAGGCGTGCGGAAATGAAACAGTCCAGACAAGGAGAGCAGTTTGATGGTGTTTACTCACTGGTTCAACGCCTTGAGAATTACTGGATTCCAGGTGCACCCGTGTCCTGATGGCTGTGACTGCCAACCTGGTGCCACTCTCCACCTGTGCATTCATGTGTGAGTGGGTCCTCCCTGGCGTGGAGCACTTGGAGGTCCTCCTGGTGTCTGGGTCCTGCCGCAGGCAGCTTGGACTATTTAAGGGAATATGTCCCGGTCCCCACTTTGCTGCTGATGCCTCAGACGTTAAAGGGTGGAAGATGAGTCCAGGAAACCCACCCGCCTGGCAGAGTTAACAGAGGGCTTGAAGTCCGTGTCTGATCTGGGGATCTGCACCCCTGCGTGCAAAGTACTGTGAGCTTTGGATGTCCACCCCATAGGGTCCCTCTGTCCTTGGGGCTTAGTCTCTCACTCCACAGCTACTTTCCTCCTCTGAGTGGCTGTTCTTACAAATCAGGAATTTGCAGTGTCTTTCCTTCTTTCTATGTGTCATAAGAGTCTCTGGTCTATCTTGACACCTTTCCTCTTTCACTGTCCACTCCTAACTAGAGATGAGCCACCCCCCTAGAGTTCGAGTTCGGTTCAGTTTGTCGAACAGAGGACAAGTTCGTCGAACGATCAACGAACCAACTCGAACCCCATTGAAAACAATGGCAGGCAAACACAAACATATACAAACACATAGAAAACACCTTCTAAGGTGTCCAAAATGTGACAAACAACTCCCAAGACACCACAAACACATGGGAAAGTGACAAGGACATATATTCGTGCGAAAACAAAAGAGCTGGAAGAGTAAAAAGAGGAGAAGACACAGATATAGGCATGGCATGCCCTTCTAAAATCATGTAAAACACAGCAAGCGGACTCCAAGCAGAGTCTCCCTTTTTCCCCAAAATTGGGCCACACACACCACTTCAGTGGCATCACTTGTGCCCCAGTTGCAAACTGGACATGTTGATTAGCATCAAGCACATTCAAAAATACGCCATCCTTAACTGTCCCCAGGATGACACCAGGGCAGGTAGCAAAGTCCTTGCTGAACCATGACTTGTTCATCTTGGATCATTTTTAAAAACACAGCAAGGGGACTCCAAGCAGAGTCTCCCTTTTTCCCCAAAATTGGGCCACACACACCACTTCAGTGGCATCACTTGTGCCCCAGTTGCAAACTGGACATGTTGATTAGCATCAAGCACATTCAAAAATACGCCAGCCTTAACTGTCCCCAGGATGACACCGGGGTAGGTAGCAAAGTCCTTGCTGAACCATGACTTGTTCATCTTGGATCATTTTTAAAAACACAGCAAGAAGACTCCAAGCAGAGTCTCCCTTTTTCCCGAAAATTGGGCCACACACACCACTTCAGTGGCATCACTTGTGCCCCAGTTGCAAACTGGACATGTTGATTAGCATCAAGCACATTCAAAAATACGCCAGCCTTAACTGTCCCCAGGATGACACCAGGGTAGCAAAGTCCTTGCTGATCCATGACTTGTTCATCTTGATGAACATTAGTCTGTCCACATTGTCACTGGACAGACGCATGCGCTTATCTGTCAGCAAACACCCAGCAGCACTGAAGACACGTTCAGAGACAACACTGGCTGCGGGACATGACAAGATCTCCAAGGCGTAAGTGGCAAGCTCAGGCCATTTTTCAAGATTGGAAGCCCAAAATGAGCAAGGCTCCAGTTGCACAATCATAGCATCAATGTTCATTTGGAGATACTCCTGTATCATCCTCTCCAGCCATTGACTAAGTGTCAGACTTCTTGTCTCTTGTAGCCTTGCAAAGGTTGGTCTAAAAAAATTATGAAACGATTCCATAAAATTGCTGTTACCACCACATACAGTGTTGCTGGTACGGTTTGACTGATGATGACGAGACAGTCCCATGTTTGGCAGGTTACAACTGGGAGAATCACTCTGTGCACCACTGGTGTTTGGTGGAAAAGCCGAGCTAAGATTGCATAACAGCTTCTGCTGATACTCCTCAACCTCGAACAACCGAAATTTGACCAAGGTCTCCCTCATCTGCTGAGTCTTCCATGCCCATCGCCAGTTCGTCCTCAATTTCTTTTTGGGCTCCTGCATCTTCCTCAACAGTTTGTCTGCTACCATGCGCCCTTGTTAATCCCTCTCCCCCACCATCCAATGCCTGCCGCCTTGGTGATGCTGAACTTCTGGACCTTAAAGATCTTGATAGCCCTTCTGCATATGAATCCTCCTGTACTTCCTCCCCTTCCTCTTGTCCCACCCCCTGACTCCGAATAGTGTTTAGATTGTGCTCCAGCATGTACATGACTGGAATTATCATGCTGATAATGGCATTGTCAGCGCTAAACATATTTGTCACCATGTCGAAACTGTGCAAAAGGGTGCATAGGTCCTTGATCTAAGACCACTCCAGCAGCGTGATCTGCCCCACCTCTGCATCTCATTGGCCCAGGCTATATGTCATAACGTATTGCACCAGGGCTCAACGGTGCTGCCACAGTCACTGTAACATGTGGAAAGTCGAATTCCAGCGTGTCGCCACATCACATTTCAGGTGATGAACCGGCAGGCTGAAAGACTTCTGGAGCGATACAAGTCGGTCAGCTGCTCCGGTTGAATGGCGGAAGTGAGCAGAGAGTGACCATGCCCTGTGCAGAAGCCCATCTAGGCCGGGATAGTGGGTTAAAAATTGCTGGACAACAAGGTTCAACACTAGAGTTGAGCGCGGTTCGCGGTTCGAGGTTCTCCAGTTCGCGGCTCGAGTGATTTTGGGGGCTGTTCTAGATAGAACTAGAAATTTATCTTTTTGCTAAAGCTCGATAGCTCTAGATACGTTCGAGAACGGTTCTAGCAGCAAAAAGACCAGCTAATTACTAGCTGGCTTTCCGCTGTAATAGTGTAAGTCACTCTGTGACTCACTATTATGAAATTTCAGTGTATAGTGTGCGGGAACAGCGCATTCAGATCACTGCTGTATGGATAATGGCGATCGCCATTTTTTTTTTTTTCCCTTATATCACCTTTCCACTATGGGGATACCTATTCCCCACGCACGCGCCCTGATCATCTATCCTAACCTTTTTTTGTGGTAATGTCCACACTTTGTTTTTTTCAGGGAGATACCGGCTCGGTTTCTTCTCCACCCTCTTTCACAATTTTTCCCGATTTAAAACGGGAGTCCCAATACCCTAGACTTAAATAAATCACACACACAATGTATAAGTAAAACAAAAGAATCACACACATTTATATATATATATATAAATTTATTGTTCACATATTTGATTAAGCTCTATAGATCTCCCGCAGTCACTGCTTCACAGTACCTTTCAAAGAACAGAGTAGTGGTTAGAGAATCCCTCTCCCATTGTTTCCGTGACACTTACTTCTCAGGTTCAAGCCTGATCATCCCTATATATAAAAAAAAAAAAAAAAAAAAATGTTTTATTCTTTTCTCCCTCCCCCCCCCCCCCCGTTTCTTCCTTTTTGTAGAAAAAGACAATGATTTTTGTTCTGGTTAAATTTATTTCACTAAGGGTATACCTTCCATTTTAATTTGTTTGAAGATAAACCATTTTCAGTTAATGTGTAACATCATGCAGTAGTTGTTTTTTTTCTATCATGACGTAGCTCTACTCCTCGTGGCTATGAGTCATGAGGTAATGAGGTCATCTCCAGGAGCGTGGCTTCTCCTGGAAACCTCTATATAAACCTTTGTATTCCCTGTATCTGTATGATATTTTTCCCTGAAGAAGGAGGCGTACATGCCTCTGAAACGCGTAGGAATGTTTCAATAAAAGAATATCTATTTTTAATAACACCAGCTCGTGGTTTATAGCGCGGCATTAAACCCGTTTTTCCACCCTGAACTTTTTATAGCATTTTCCCTTCAACGGGGCCGCTGCTTGACCACTCCAGCACTCACATATGTCTGCACAGGGGTTGTGACTGGCACAACCTGATCAGGTGAGTGTATTCATTCTTTTCACTTTCCTAAACCCATATACCGGGTAAGATCCTATTTTGCGCCTTTCTTTCCCTACCTACAGTTTCTTATGCAACTTCCCTGACCTATGTTCATCATGGAAGTTAAAATCTTGGAGCACTAAAAATCATCTGGTCACTCGGGCATTCTTCCCTTTCTTGTTCCTCATTCACCTGAAAGGTGGCATGGTCTGAGCTGTCAGCCTAAAAGATAATATCTTAAAGTGTCAAACACCCACTTAATGGCCAGGCACGTCTTCTCCATGATTGGAATATTTATTTTCACTAGATGACAGTTTATTACTCAGGTAGTCAATGGAGTATTCTTCTATGTTTATGTCGCAGCTGCGCTGCTTGGATCCGGGTGGTCCGTGGCTTGAGGGGTCCCAGACCCGGGGGCACCAACGAACAGTTTTCAAATGAAAAATAAAAAATAAAATAAAAGTTCGACTACGCCACTCGCGGTTTGCGGCCAGGGATGATAGGGCCGCCGCTGCAGGTTCCCACTGGGGATGATGGATGGAGGCAGCGTGGATGGTGGAGCCCTCCATGAGCAGGGCTTTTCCCCAGGGGGAGGTGAAGGGTTAACGTTGAGGCGCGCGGAAATGAAACAGTCCAGACAAGGAGAGCAGTTTGATGGTGTTTACTCACTGGTTCAACGCCTTGAGAATTACTGGATTCCAGGTGCACCCGTGTCCTGATGGCTGTGACTGCCAACCTGGTGCCACTCTCCACCTGTGCATTCATGTGTGAGTGGGTCCTCCCTGGCGTGGAGCACTTGGAGGTCCTCCTGGTGTCTGGGTCCTGCCGCAGGCAGCTTGGACTATTTAAGGGAATATGTCCCGGTCCCCACTTTGCTGCTGATGCCTCGGACGTTAAAGGGTGGAAGATGAGTCCAGGAAACCCACCCGCCTGGCAGAGTTAACAGAGGGCTTGAAGTCCGTGTCTGATCTGGGGATCTGCACCCCTGCGTGCAAAGTACTGTGAGCTTTGGATGTCCACCCCATAGGGTCCCTCTGTCCTTGGGGCTTAGTCTCTCACTCCACAGCTACTTTCCTCCTCTGAGTGGCTGTTCTTACAAATCAGGAATTTGCAGTGTCTTTCCTTCTTTCTATGTGTCATAAGAGTCTCTGGTCTATCTTGACACCTTTCCTCTTTCACTGTCCACCCCTAACTAGAGATGAGCCACCCCCCTAGAGTTCGAGTTCGGTTCAGTTTGTCGAACAGAGGACAAGTTCGTCGAACGATCGACGAACCAACTCGAACCCCATTGAAAACAATGGCAGGCAAACACAAACATATACAAACACATAGAAAACACCTTCTAAGGTGTCCAAAAGGTGACAAACAACTCCCAAGACACCACAAACACATGGGAAAGTGACAAGGACATATAATCGTGCGAAAACAAAAGAGCTGGAAGAGTAAAAAGAGAAGACACAGATATAGGCATGGCATGCCCTTCTAAAATCATGTAAAACACAGCAAGCGGACTCCAAGCAGAGTCTCCCTTTTTCCCCAAAATTGGGCCACACACACCACTTCAGTGGCATCACTTGTGCCCCAGTTGCAAACTGGACATGTTGATTAGCATCAAGCACATTCAAAAATACGCCATCCTTAACTGTCCCCAGGATGACACCAGGGCAGGTAGCAAAGTCCTTGCTGAACCATGACTTGTTCATCTTGGATTATTTTTAAAAAAACAGCAAGGGGACTCCAAGCAGAGTCTCCCTTTTTCCCCAAAATTGGGCCACACACACCACTTCAGTGGCATCACTTGTGCCCCAGTTGCAAACTGGACATGTTGATTAGCATCAAGCACATTCAAAAATACGCCAGCCTTAACTGTCCCCAGGATGACACCGGGGTAGGTAGCAAAGTCCTTGCTGAACCATGACTTGTTCATCTTGGATCATTTTTAAAAACACAGCAAGGGGACTCCAAGCAGAGTCTCCCTTTTTCCCGAAAATTGGGCCACACACACCACTTCAGTGGCATCACTTGTGCCCCAGTTGCAAACTGGACATGTTGATTAGCATCAAGCACATTCAAAAATACGCCAGCCTTAACTGTCCCCAGGATGACACCAGGGTAGCAAAGTCCTTGCTGATCCATGACTTGTTCATCTTGATGAACATTAGTCTGTCCACATTGTCACTGGACAGACGCATGCGCTTATCTGTCAGCAAACACCCAGCAGCACTGAAGACACGTTCAGAGACAACACTGGCTGCGGGACACGACAAGATCTCCAAGGCGTAAGTGGCAAGCTCAGGCCATTTTTCAAGATTGGAAGCCCAAAATGAGCAAGGCTCCAGTTGCACAATCATAGCATCAATGTTCATTTGGAGATACTCCTGTATCATCCTCTCCAGCCATTGACTAAGTGTCAGACTTCTTGTCTCTTGTAGCCTTGCAAAGGTTGGTCTAAAAAAATTATGAAACGATTCCATAAAATTGCTGTAAGCACCACATACGGTGTTGCTGGTACGGTTTGACTGATGATGACGAGACAGTCCCATGTTTGGCAAGTTACAACTGGGAGAATCACTCTGTGCACCACTGGTGTTTGGTGGAAAAGCCGAGCTAAGATTGCATAACAGCTTCTGCTGATACTCCTCAACCTCGAACAACCGAAATTTGACCAAGGTCTCCCTCATCTGCTGAGTCTTCCATGCCCATCGCCAGTTCGTCCTCAATTTCTTTCTGGGCTCCTGCATCTTCCTCAACAGTTTGGCTGCTACCATGCGCCCTTGTTAATCCCTCTCCCCCACCATCCAATGCCTGCCGCCTTGGTGATGCTGAACTTCTGGACCTTAAAGATCTTGATAGCCCTTCTGCATATGAATCCTCCTGTACTTCCTGCCCTTCCTCTTGTCCCACCCCCTGACTCCGAATAGTGTTTAGAGTGTGCTCCAGTATGTACATGACTGGAATTGTCATGCTGATAATGGCATTGTCAGTGCTAAACATATTTGTCGCCATGTCGAAACTGTGCAGAAGGGTGCATAGGTCCTTGATCTAAGACCACTCCAGCAGCGTGATCTGCCCCACCTCTGCATCTCGTTGGCCCAGGCTATATGTCATAACGTATTGCACCAGGGCTCAACGGTGCTGCCACAGTCGCTGTAACATGTGGAAAGTCGAATTCCAGCGTGTCGCCACATCACATTTCAGGTGATGAACCGGCAGGCCGAAAGACTTCTGGAGCGATACAAGTCGGTCAGCTGCTCCGGTTGAATGGCGGAAGTGAGCAGAGAGTGACCATGCCCTGTGCAGAAGCCCATCTAGGCCGGGATAGTGGGTTAAAAATTGCTGGACAACAAGGTTCAACACTAGAGTTGAGCGCGGTTCGCGGTTCGAGGTTCTCCAGTTCGCGGCACGAGTGATTTTGGGGGCTGTTCTAGATAGAACTAGAAATCGATCTTTTTGCTAAAGCTCGATAGCTCTAGATACGTTCGAGAATGGTTCTAGCAGCAAAAAGACCAGCTAATTACTAGCTGGCTTTCCGCTGTAATAGTGTAAGTCACTTTGTGATTCACACTATTATGAAATTTCAGTGTATAGTGTGCGGGAACAGCGCATTCAGATCACTGCTGTATGGATAATGGCGATCGCCATTTTTTTTTTTTCCCTTGTCTTCCTTCCCTAAGCGGGCGCGTGTAGTGGGGCGGGCCAGCATGTCAGCCAATCCCAGACACACACACAGCTAAGTGGACTTTTTGCCAGAGAAGCAACGGCATGTGTGATAGGATGTCCATGTCACATATCCCTGCATTATAAAAACGGACATTTTCCTCCAGCACGCCATTATCTGCCTTCTGCGTCCTTGATGTCAGTCATCACTGGCGCAGCTCCTATACACAGCGCTGTACAGAATAGGGATAGAAGTTTCTATCAGTCCTTTTAAGGGCTAATACCGGCAGGGTCAGAGCCATAGGTGACAGGTCCGTGAAAACAGAGTTTAACAGCTACACAAGATGACAGCGTCTGTGTAGCTAAGGTCAGGGATTTCCTCGCTGCATTTCCCCATTAGGAGGGATAGAAAGGCAGGCTTTCTTTCCTCTACCCAGAGACCCACAACCCTGCCACTGTACCCTCCTGCCCTTTGCACACTCAAACTCATTGTTACTAAGCCATTATACTAGCAAACACTGAGTGAACTTAATGGCATCCTAAAAGTGGCTGTTGGACTTCTGTATAGTCCCACTAGTGCAAAAATATTTGCAGCACGTCTGCCTGCATTGCACACTCAAACTCATTGTTACTAAGCCATTACACAAGCAAACACTGAGTGAACATAGTGGCATTCTAAATGTGGCTGTTGGACTTCTGTATTGTCCCACTAGTGCAAAGATATTTGCAGCACGTCTGCCTGCATTGCACACTCAAACTCATTGTTACTAAGCCATTATACTAGCAAACACTGAGTGAACTTAGTGGCATCCTAAAAGTGGCTGTTGGACCTCTGTATTGTCCCACTAGTACAAAGATATTTGCAGCACGTCTGCCTGCATTGCACACTCAAACTCATTGTTACTAAGCCTTTATACTAGCAAACACTGAGTGAACATAGTGGCATCCTAAACGTGGCTGTTGGACTTCTGTATTGTCCCACTAGTGCAAAGATATTTGCAGCACGTCTGCCTGCATTGCACACTCAAACTCATTGTTACTAAGCCATTATACTAGCAAACACTGAGTGAACTTAGTGGCATCCTAAACGTGGCTGTTGGACCTCTGTATTGTCCCACTAGTGCAAAGATATTTGCAGCACGTCTGCCTGCATTGCACACTCAAACTCATTGTTACTAAGCCATTATACTAGCAAACACTGAGTGAACTTAGTGGCATCCTAAACGTGGCTGTTGGACTTCTGTATTGTCCCACTAGTGCAAAGATATTTGCAGCACGTCTGCCTGCATTGCACACTCAAACTCATTGTTACTAAGCCATTATACTAGCAAACACTGCTGCCAGTTTAAGGGCCGTAGTTACATTGTCAGGGATAATTATTGTTGTTTATTCTGCTGTTAATAAAGCTAGACCACCGCTTAAATCTACACCACCTCTCAATTTTTACTACCACTTTTTAAGTGCACAATCTTGTCGCAATCAAAATGAGTGGCAAAATGACAGATGCTGGTGGAAAGTGGAAGAGGCGTGTTGGAATAGGAATAAAAGGGTTTGTCCGTGGGGAAGGTGGCAAAGCTTCATTAACATCTGCTGAAGATAGACCATCTTCCAGCAAAAGTAAGATGTCTACTACTTACCGTGGACAATCCAATGTGCTCCCTTTTTTACGGACACGAACAACTGGAACAAAGGTAGATGATGGCCAAAAAAGGAAAATGCTTGAATGGATCTCAAGTGGTCCAACAAGTGCCCTCTCCGCCACCTCAACTACCGCATCCAAAAAACACCAGTCCTCTGAGTTTGTCATCCCAATCAAACTTGCTTTCTCCCAGCTCTGAAGTCTCTATCCGCCCTGCACAGTATGGTGGAACTGAGATGGCTGAGTCTGCAGAGCTGTTCAGTCACACTATAGCCTGGGAATCAGAGGTCTGCTCCCAAGCTACAGTGAGTACAGACCAGGAAATGGTCTGCAGTGATGCCCAGAACCTTTGTGACTCTGATTCAGGCCATGAGGACCAAGTTTCTGAGCATAATGTTGACCCTTTTTCACAAACTGTAACACCTGTTGTTATAGACAATGAGGAACATACTGATGACGATGAAACGCAGATACCAGATTGGGACGACAACTTAAATATTCGGTCAGGGCAAGAAGAGGCTCGGTCTGAGGGTGAGGGGAGTGCAAACACAACAATTGATGAGGAAGTTCTAGATCCCACCTACTGTCAACCCACAGTCAGGCCCTCGAGGAGGTCAACAGAGACGGTGGAGGAGGATGCAACTGATGACGAAGTTACCTTGTGCCTTCCTGGACAGAGTCAGAGTACTGGTAGCACATCTACAACTGCATCCTCAGCCACCACTGTGCCTCTGAGCACTAGTCGGGGTGGATCAGCAGGTCGCATGCCCTCTAAGCCTTGCCTAGCCTGGTCCTTTTTTGACATAGCAAAAGATCGCCCAAATTATGTGATCTGTAAAATTTGTCATGATTCTGTTAGTAGAGGGCAAAACCTCAGCAGTTTGACAACTTCTTCCATGAATCGTCACATGAATAAATATCATATGTCCCAGTGGGAAGCTCACCGTGCTGCAATGCGGCCTAGCGGAGCGAACCATCCACCGCCTGCCCCTTCCAGTGCATCCGCGCGCTCTTCATCTTCTAGGACTGTGGGGACAGCTGTCACACCTGGTTTTCCACGCACAACTTCCACCACTGTAACCGCAACAGGCAGTTTGCTTGGTAGGTCGTCAGTTGGTTTGGAAGGGGAAACAAGTACGTGTGTACAGCTCTCTCAGACATCGATAGCACCAACGTTGGATGAAGGCAACATCATGTCTATGCCTGCACTTTCCTTACAAAGCTGCATTTTTCCAGGGACACCCTACTCAACACCGTCTACACACAGCAGCCAGATCAATGTCCCTCAGATGTGGACAAAAAAAAGGCCATTTCCTGCGACCCATGACAAAGCTAAGAGGTTGACTTTATCCCTCTGCAAGCTCTTGGCTACCGAAATGCTGCCTTTCCGCCTGGTGGACACACAGGATTTTAGAGACCTTATGTCTGTGGCTGTGCCCCAGTACCAGATGCCCAGTCGCCACTACTTCTCTAAGAAAGGTGTGCCCGCGCTACACCAGCATGTCGCACACAACATCACTGCTTCCTTGAGAAACTCTGTGTGTCAACGGGTGCATTTCACCACCGATACTTGGACCAGCAAGCATGGACAGGGACGTTACATGTCGCTGACTGGGCACTGGGTAACTATGGTGATAGATGGTGAAGGGTCTGCTGCACAAGTCTTGCCATCCCCACGACTTGTGTGTCAATCCTCTGTCTGTCCAAGTTCCGCCACTGCTTCTGCCTCCTCCACCTCATCTGGGTCCTCCACCTCCCCCCCAAGCCTGCCTGGTCAGGCCACCAGCGTTCGCACTGCGCAGAAGGAATCACGCACCCCTCATTACTATGCTGGCAGCAGAGCGCAACGGCATCAGGCGGTCTTTAGCTTGACATGTCTTGGGAATAGGAGTCACACAGATGAGGAGTTGTGGTCAGCTCTGCGGTCCGAGTTTAATAAATGGTTGTCTCCACTCAACCTGCAGCCTGGTAAGGCCGTGTGCGACAATGCTGCAAACCTGGGTGCGGCCCTTCGCCTGGGCAAGGTGACACACGTGCCTTGTATGGCTCACGTGTTGAACCTTGTTGTCCAGCAATTTTTAACACACTATCCCGGCCTAGATGGCCTTCTGACCAGGGCACGAAAACTGTCTGCTCACTTCCGCCGTTCAACCGCCGCAGCTGAGCGACTTGCATCGCTCCAGAAGTATTTCGGCCTGCCGGTTCATCACCTGAAATGCGATGTGCCGACACGCTGGAATTCGACTCTCAACATGTTACAGCGACTGTGGCAGCACCGCCGAGCCCTGGTGCAATACGTCATGACGTATAGCCTGGGACAACGAGATGCAGAGGTGGGGAAGATCACCCTGATGGAGTGGTCTCAGATCAAGGACTTATGCACCCTTCTGCACAGTTTCCACATGGCGACGAATTTGTTTAGCGCTGACAATGCCATTATCAGCATGACAATTCCAGTCATTTACATACTGGAGCACACGCTAAACACTATTTGGAGTCAGGGGGTGAGACAAGAGGAAGGGGAGGAACTACAGGAGGATTCATATGCGCAAGACACAAAAACATCACCAAGGTCCAGACGTTCATCATCACCAACGCGGCAGGCATGGGACCATGGGGGACAGGGATCAACAAGGGCGCATGGTAGCAGGCGAAATGTTGAGGAAGGTGCAGGAGAACATGAAGAAATGGATGACGAACTGTCCATGGACATGGAAGACTCAGCGGATGAGGGAGACCTTGGTCAAATTTCAGTTGAAAGAGGTTGGGGCGAGATGTCAGAGGAAGAAAGAACGGTTAGCACCTCTATGCCACAAATACAGCGTGGACTTGGTCCGCATGGCTGCGCAAGACACATGAGCGCCTTCTTGCTGCACTACCTCCAACATGACCCTCGTATTGTCAAAATTAGAAGTGATGATGACTACTGGCTTGCCACACTATTAGATCCCCGGTACAAGTCCAAATTTTGTGACATAATTCCAGCCATAGAAAGGGACGCACGTATGCAGGAGTATCAGCAGAAGCTGTTACTCGATCTTAGCTCGGCTTTTCCACCAAACAACCGTGCAGGTGCAGGAAGTGAATCTCCCAGTTGTAACTTGACAAACATGGGACGGTCTCGTCATCTTCAACAGTCTACCCATACCAGTAGCACCGTATCTGGTGCTGGTAACAGCAATTTTATGGAATCTTTTCATAATTTTTTTAGACCATTCTTTGCAAGGCCACCAGAGACAACAAGTCTGACACATAGTCAACGGCTGGAGAGGATGATACAGGAGTATCTCCAAATGAACATTGATGCCATGACTTTGCAAATGGAGCCTTGCTCATTTTGGGCTTCAAATCTTGAAAAATGGCCAGAGCTCTCAACTTACGCCTTGGAGATTTTGTCGTGTCCAGCTGCCAGCGTTGTCTCTGAACGTGTCTTCAGTGCTGCTGGGTGTGTGCTGACAGATAAGCGCACGTGTCTGTCCAGTGACAATGTGGACAGACAAACGTTCATCAAAATGAACAAGTCATGGATCCACAAGGAATTTACTACCCCTGTGTCATCCTGGGGAGAGTAAATGCTTGTGGAATTGGAATGTGCTTGATGCAAATCAAAACATCCTGTTTGCAACTAGGGCACAAGTGCTGCTACAGATGGGGTGTCTGTGTGGTCCAATTTTTGGAAAAAAGGGAGACTCCGCTTGGAGTAACCCTTGCTTGCTGTGTTTTTTAAAAGGAGACAAGATGAACAAAGCTGGGATCAGGAAAGACTTTGCTACCTACCCCGGTGTCATCCTGGGGACGGTTAAGAATGGCGTATTTTTGAATGTGCTTGATGCAAATCTAGCTGTGAAGTGTACAACTGGGGCACAACTGCTGCCACTGAAGGGGTTAGTGTCTGTGTGGCCCAATTTTTGGAAAAAAGGGAGACTCCGCTTGGAGTAACCCTTGCTTGCTGAGTTTTTTAAAAGGAGCCAAGATGAACAGAGCTGGGATCAGGAAAGACTTTGCTACCTACCCCGGTGTCATCCTGGGGACGGTTAAGAATGGCGTATTTTTGAATGTGCTTGATGCAAATCTAGCTGTGAAGTGTACAACTGGGGCACAACTGCTGTCACTGAAGGGGTAGGTGTGTGTGTGGCCCAATTTTTGGAAAAAAGGGAGACTCCGCTTGGAGTAACCCTTGCTTGCTGTGTTTTTTAAAAGGAGCCAAGATGAACAAGTCATAGTTCAGCAAAGACGTAGCTACCTACCCCGGTGTCATCCTGGGAACGGTTAAGAATGGCGTATTTTTGAATGTGCTTGATGCAAATCTAGCTGTGAAGTGTACAACTGGAGCACAACTGCTGCCACTGAAGGGGTGGGTGTGTGTGGGGCCCAATTTTTGGAAAAAAGGGAGACTCCGCATGGAGTAACCCTTGCTTGCTGTGTTTTTTAAAAGGAGCCAAGATGAACAAGTCATGGTTCAGCAACGACTTTGCTACCTACCCCGGTGTCATTCTGGGGACGGTTAAGAATGGCGTATTTTTGAATGTGCTTGATGCAAATCTAGCTGTGAAGTGTACAACTGGGGCACAACTGCTGCCACTGAAGGGGTGGGTGTCTGTGTGGCCCAATTTTTGGAAAAAAGGGAGACTCCGCTTGGAGTAACCCTTGCTTGCTGTGTTTTTTAAAAGGAGCCAAGATGAACAAGTCATGGTTCAGCAAAGACGTAGCTACCTACCCCGGTGTCATCCTGGGGACGGTTAAAAATGGCGTATTTTTGAATGTGCTTGATGCAAATCTAGCTGTGAAGTGTACAACTGGGGTACAACTGCTGCCACTGAAGGGGTGGGTGTGTGTGGGGCCCAATTTTTGGAAAAAAGGAAGACTCCGCTTGGAGTAACCCTTGCTTGCTGTGTTTTTTAAAAGGAGCCAAGATGAACAGAGCTAGGATCAGGAAAGACTTTGCTACCTACCCCGGTGTCATCCTGGGGACGGTTAAGAATGGCGTATTTTTGAATGTGCTTGATGCAAATCTAGCTGTGAAGTGTACAACTGGGGCACAACTGCTGCCACTGAAGGGGTGGGTGTGTGTGGGGCCCAATTTTTGGAAAAAAGGGAGACTCCGCTTGGAGTAACCCTTTCTTGCTGTGTTTTTTAAAAGGAGCCAAGATGAACAAGTCATGGTTCAGCAAAGACGTGGCTACCTACCCCGGTGTCATCCTGGGAACGGTTAAGAATGGCGTATTTTTGAATGTGCTTGATGCAAATCTAGCTGTGAAGTGTACAACTCGGGCACAACTGCTGCCACTGAAGGGGTGGGTGTGTGTGGGGCCCAATTTTTGGAAAAAATGGAGACTCCGCTTGGAGTAACCCTTGCTTGCTGTGTTTTTTAAAAGGAGCCAAGATGAACAGAGCTGGGATCAGGAAAGACTTTGCTACCTACCCCGGTGTCATCCTGGGGACGGTTAAGAATGGCGTATTTTTGAATGTGCTTGATGCAAATCTAGCTGTGAAGTGTACAACTGGGGCACAACTGCTGCCACTGAAGGGGTGGATGTGTGTGGGGCCCAATTTTTGGAAAAAAGGGAGACTCCGCTTGGAGTAACCATTGCTTGCTGTGTTTTTTAAAAGGAGCCAAGATGAACAAGTCATGGTTCAGCAAAGACTTTGCTACCTACCCCGGTGTCATCCTGGGGACGGTTAAGAATGGCGTATTTTTGAATGTGCTTGATGCAAATCTAGCTGTGAAGTGTACAACTGGGGCACAACTGCTGCCACTGAAGGGGTGGGTGTGTGGGGCCCAATTTTTGGAAAAAAGGGAGACTCCGCTTGGAGTAACCCTTGCTTGCTGTGTTTTTTAAAAGGACCCAAGATGAACAGAGCTAGGATCAGGAAAGACTTTGCTACCTACCCCGGTGTCATCCTGGGGACGGTTAAGAATGGCATATTTTTGAATGTGCTTGATGCAAATCTAGCTGTGAAGTGTACAACTGGGGCACAACTGCTGCCACTGAAGGGGTGGGTGTGTGTGGGGCCCAATTTTTGGAAAAAAGGGAGACTCCGCTTGGAGTAACCCTTTCTTGCTGTGTTTTTTAAAAGGAGCCAAGATGAACAAGTCATGGTTCAGCAAAGACGTGGCTACCTACCCCGGTGTCATCCTGGGAACGGTTAAGAATGGCGTATTTTTGAATGTGCTTGATGCAAATCTAGCTGTGAAGTGTACAACTCGGGCACAACTGCTGCCACTGAAGGGGTGGGTGTGTGTGGGGCCCAATTTTTGGAAAAAATGGAGACTCCACTTGGAGTAACCCTTGCTTGCTGTGTTTTTTAAAAGGAGCCAAGATGAACAGAGCTAGGATCAGGAAAGACTTTGCTACCTACCCCGGTGTCATCCTGGGGACGGTTAAGAATGGCGTATTTTTGAATGTGCTTGATGCAAATCTAGCTGTGAAGTGTACAACTGGGGCACAACTGCTGCCACTGAAGGGGTTAGTGTCTGTGTGGCCCAATTTTTGGAAAAAAAGGGAGACTCCGCTTGGAGTAACCCTTGCTTGCTGAGTTTTTTAAAAGGAGCCAAGATGAACAGAGCTGGGATCAGGAAAGACTTTGCTACCTACCCCGGTGTCATCCTGGGGACGGTTAAGAATGGCGTATTTTTGAATGTGCTTGATGCAAATCTAGCTGTGAAGTGTACAACTGGGGCACAACTGCTGTCACTGAAGGGGTGGGTGTGTGTGTGGCCCAATTTTTGGAAAAAAGGGAGACTCCGCTTAGAGTAACCCTTGCTTGCTGTGTTTTTTAAAAGGAGCCAAGATGAACAAGTCATGGTTCAGCAAAGACGTAGCTACCTACCCCGGTGTCATCCTGGGAACGGTTAAGAATGGCGTATTTTTGAATGTGCTTGATGCAAATCTAGCTGTGAAGTGTACAACTGGAGCACAACTGCTGCCACTGAAGGGGTGGGTGTGTGTGGGGCCCAATTTTTGGAAAAAAGGGAGACTCCGCTTGGAGTAACCCTTGCTTGCTGTGTTTTTTAAAAGGAGCCAAGATGAACAAGTCATGGTTCAGCAACGACTTTGCTACCTACCCCGGTGTCATTCTGGGGACGGTTAAGAATGGCGTATTTTTGAATGTGCTTGATGCAAATCTAGCTGTGAAGTGTACAACTGGGGCACAACTGCTGCCACTGAAGGGGTGGGTGTCTGTGTGGCCCAATTTTTGGAAAAAAGGGAGACTCCGCTTGGAGTAACCCTTGCTTGCTGTGTTTTTTAAAAGGAGCCAAGATGAACAAGTCATGGTTCAGCAAAGACGTAGCTACCTACCCCGGTGTCATCCTGGGGACGGTTAAGAATGGCGTATTTTTGAATGTGCTTGATGCAAATCTAGCTGTGAAGTGTACAACTGGGGTACAACTGCTGCCACTGAAGGGGTGGGTGTGTGTGGGGCCCAATTTTTGGAAAAAAGGAAGACTCCGCTTGGAGTAACCCTTGCTTGCTGTGTTTTTTAAAAGGAGCCAAGATGAACAGAGCTAGGATCAGGAAAGACTTTGCTACCTAGCCCGGTGTCATCCTGGGGACGGTTAAGAATGGCGTATTTTTGAATGTGCTTGATGCAAATCTAGCTGTGAAGTGTACAACTGGGGCACAACTGCTGCCACTGAAGGGGTGGGTGTGTGTGGGGCCCAATTTTTGGAAAAAAGGGAGACTCCGCTTGGAGTATCCCTTTCTTGCTGTGTTTTTTAAAAGGAGCCAAGATGAACAAGTCATGGTTCAGCAAAGACGTGGCTACCTACCCCGGTGTCATCCTGGGAACGGTTAAGAATGGCGTATTTTTGAATGTGCTTGATGCAAATCTAGCTGTGAAGTGTACAACTCGGGCACAACTGCTGCCACTGAAGGGGTGGGTGTGTGTGGGGCCCAATTTTTGGAAAAAATGGAGACTCCGCTTGGAGTAACCCTTGCTTGCTGTGTTTTTTAAAAGGAGCCAAGATGAACAGAGCTGGGATCAGGAAAGACTTTGCTACCTACCCCGGTGTCATCCTGGGGACGGTTAAGAATGGCGTATTTTTGAATGTGCTTGATGCAAATCTAGCTGTGAAGTGTACAACTGGGGCACAACTGCTGCCACTGAAGGGGTGGATGTGTGTGGGGCCCAATTTTTGGAAAAAAGGGAGACTACGCTTGGAGTAACCATTGCTTGCTGTGTTTTTTAAAAGGAGCCAAGATGAACAAGTCATGGTTCAGCAAAGACTTTGCTACCTACCCCGGTGTCATCCTGGGGACGGTTAAGAATGGCGTATTTTTGAATGTGCTTGATGCAAATCTAGCTGTGAAGTGTACAACTGGGGCACAACTGCTGCCACTGAAGGGGTGGGTGTGTGGGGCCCAATTTTTGGAAAAAAGGGAGACTCCGCTTGGAGTAACCCTTGCTTGCTGTGTTTTTTAAAAGGAGCCAAGATGAACAGAGCTAGGATCAGGAAAGACTTTGCTACCTACCCCGGTGTCATCCTGGGGACGGTTAAGAATGGCGTATTTTTGAATGTGCTTGATGCAAATCTAGCTGTGAAGTGTACAACTGGGGCACAACTGCTGCCACTGAAGGGGTGGGTGTGTGTGGGGCCCAATTTTTGGAAAAAAGGGAGACTCCGCTTGGAGTAACCCTTTCTTGCTGTGTTTTTTAAAAGGAGCCAAGATGAACAAGTCATGGTTCAGCAAAGACGTGGCTACCTACCCCGGTGTCATCCTGGGAACGGTTAAGAATGGCGTATTTTTGAATGTGCTTGATGCAAATCTAGCTGTGAAGTGTACAACTCGGGCACAACTGCTGCCACTGAAGGGGTGGGTGTGTGTGGGGCCCAATTTTTGGAAAAAATGGAGACTCCACTTGGAGTAACCCTTGCTTGCTGTGTTTTTTAAAAGGAGCCAAGATGAACAGAGCTGGGATCAGGAAAGACTTTGCTACCTACCCCGGTGTCATCCTGGGGACGGTTAAGAATGGCGTATTTTTGAATGTGCTTGATGCAAATCTAGCTGTGAAGTGTACAACTGGGGCACAACTGCTGCCACTGAAGGGGTGGATGTGTGTGGGGCCCAATTTTTGGAAAAAAGGGAGACTACGCTTGGAGTAACCATTGCTTGCTGTGTTTTTTAAAAGGAGCCAAGATGAACAAGTCATGGTTCAGCAAAGACTTTGCTACCTACCCCGGTGTCATCCTGGGGACGGTTAAGAATGGCGTATTTTTGAATGTGCTTGATGCAAATCTAGCTGTGAAGTGTACAACTGGGGCACAACTGCTGCCACTGAAGGGGTGGGTGTGTGGGGCCCAATTTTTGGAAAAAAGGGAGACTCCGCTTGGAGTAACCCTTGCTTGCTGTGTTTTTTAAAAGGAGCCAAGATGAACAGAGCTAGGATCAGGAAAGACTTTGCTACCTACCCCGGTGTCATCCTGGGGACGGTTAAGAATGGCGTATTTTTGAATGTGCTTGATGCAAATCTAGCTGTGAAGTGTACAACTGGGGCACAACTGCTGCCACTGAAGGGGTGGGTGTGTGTGGGGCCCAATTTTTGGAAAAAAGGGAGACTCCGCTTGGAGTAACCCTTTCTTGCTGTGTTTTTTAAAAGGAGCCAAGATGAACAAGTCATGGTTCAGCAAAGACGTGGCTACCTACCCCGGTGTCATCCTGGGAA
The DNA here is from genome assembly GCF_048569485.1 of Anomaloglossus baeobatrachus. Classification (NCBI taxonomy): domain Eukaryota; kingdom Metazoa; phylum Chordata; class Amphibia; order Anura; family Aromobatidae; genus Anomaloglossus; species Anomaloglossus baeobatrachus. The sequence goes on along the minus strand of NC_134358.1, from coordinate 220,872,673 downwards.
CGGTTAAGAATGGCGTATTTTTGAATGTGCTTGATGCAAATCTAGCTGTGAAGTGTACAACTCGGGCACAACTGCTGCCACTGAAGGGGTGGGTGTGTGTGGGGCCCAATTTTTGGAAAAAATGGAGACTCCACTTGGAGTAACCCTTGCTTGCTGTGTTTTTTAAAAGGAGCCAAGATGAACAGAGCTGGGATCAGGAAAGACTTTGCTACCTACCCCGGTGTCATCCTGGGGACGGTTAAGAATGGCGTATTTTTGAATGTGCTTGATGCAAATCTAGCTGTGAAGTGTACAACTGGGGCACAACTGCTGCCACTGAAGGGGTTAGTGTCTGTGTGGCCCAATTTTTGGAAAAAAGGGAGACTCCGCTTGGACTAACCCTTGCTTGCTGTGTTTTTTAAAAGGAGCCAAGATGAACAAGTCATGGTTCAGCAACGACTTTGCTACCTACCCCGGTGTCATTCTGGGGACGGTTAAGAATGGCGTATTTTTGAATGTGCTTGATGCAAATCTAGCTGTGAAGTGTACAACTGGGGCACAACTGCTGCCACTGAAGGGGTGGGTGTCTGTGTGGCCCAATTTTTGGAAAAAAGGGAGACTCCGCTTGGAGTAACCCTTGCTTGCTGTGTTTTTTAAAAGGAGCCAAGATGAACAAGTCATGGTTCAGCAAAGACGTAGCTACCTACCCCGGTGTCATCCTGGGGACGGTTAAGAATGGCGTATTTTTGAATGTGCTTGATGCAAATCTAGCTGTGAAGTGTACAACTGGGGTACAACTGCTGCCACTGAAGGGGTGGGTGTGTGTGGGGCCCAATTTTTGGAAAAAAGGAAGACTCCGCTTGGAGTAACCCTTGCTTGCTGTGTTTTTTAAAAGGAGCCAAGATGAACAGAGCTAGGATCAGGAAAGACTTTGCTACCTACCCCGGTGTCATCCTGGGGACGGTTAAGAATGGCGTATTTTTGAATGTGCTTGATGCAAATCTAGCTGTGAAGTGTACAACTCGGGCACAACTGCTGCCACTGAAGGGGTGGGTGTGTGTGGGGCCCAATTTTTGGAAAAAATGGAGACTCCGCTTGGAGTAACCCTTGCTTGCTGTGTTTTTTAAAAGGAGCCAAGATGAACAGAGCTGGGATCAGGAAAGACTTTGCTACCTACCCCGGTGTCATCCTGGGGACGGTTAAGAATGGCGTATTTTTGAATGTGCTTGATGCAAATCTAGCTGTGAAGTGTACAACTGGGGCACAACTGCTGCCACTGAAGGGGTGGATGTGTGTGGGGCCCAATTTTTGGAAAAAAGGGAGACTCCGCTTGGAGTAACCATTGCTTGCTGTGTTTTTTAAAAGGAGCCAAGATGAACAAGTCATGGTTCAGCAAAGACTTTGCTACCTACCCCGGTGTCATCCTGGGGACGGTTAAGAATGGCGTATTTTTGAATGTGCTTGATGCAAATCTAGCTGTGAAGTGTACAACTGGGGCACAACTGCTGCCACTGAAGGGGTGGGTGTGTGGGGCCCAATTTTTGGAAAAAAGGGAGACTCCGCTTGGAGTAACCCTTGCTTGCTGTGTTTTTTAAAAGGAGCCAAGATGAACAGAGCTAGGATCAGGAAAGACTTTGCTACCTACCCCGGTGTCATCCTGGGGACGGTTAAGAATGGCGTATTTTTGAATGTGCTTGATGCAAATCTAGCTGTGAAGTGTACAACTGGGGCACAACTGCTGCCACTGAAGGGGTGGGTGTGTGTGGGGCCCAATTTTTGGAAAAAAAGGGAGACTCCGCTTGGAGTAACCCTTTCTTGCTGTGTTTTTTAAAAGGAGCCAAGATGAACAAGTCATGGTTCAGCAAAGACGTGGCTACCTACCCCGGTGTCATCCTGGGAACGGTTAAGAATGGCGTATTTTTGAATGTGCTTGATGCAAATCTAGCTGTGAAGTGTACAACTCGGGCACAACTGCTGCCACTGAAGGGGTGGGTGTGTGTGGGGCCCAATTTTTGGAAAAAATGGAGACTCCGCTTGGAGTAACCCTTGCTTGCTGTGTTTTTTAAAAGGAGCCAAGATGAACAGAGCTGGGATCAGGAAAGACTTTGCTACCTACCCCGGTGTCATCCTGGGGACGGTTAAGAATGGCGTATTTTTGAATGTGCTTGATGCAAATCTAGCTGTGAAGTGTACAACTGGGGCACAACTGCTGCCACTGAAGGGGTGGATGTGTGTGGGGCCCAATTTTTGGAAAAAAGGGAGACTCCGCTTGGAGTAACCCTTGCTTGCTGTGTTTTTTAAAAGGAGCCAAGATGAACAAGTCATGGTTCAGCAAAGACTTTGCTACCTACCCCGGTGTCATCCTGGGGACGGTTAAGAATGGCGTATTTTTGAATGTGCTTGATGCAAATCTAGCTGTGAAGTGTACAACTGGGGCACAACTGCTGCCACTGAAGGGGTGGGTGTGTGTGGGGCCCAATTTTTGGAAAAAAAGGGAGACTCCGCTTGGAGTAACCCTTTCTTGCTGTGTTTTTTAAAAGGAGCCAAGATGAACAAGTCATGGTTCAGCAAAGACGTGGCTACCTACCCCGGTGTCATCCTGGGAACGGTTAAGAATGGCGTATTTTTGAATGTGCTTGATGCAAATCTAGCTGTGAAGTGTACAACTCGGGCACAACTGCTGCCACTGAAGGGGTGGGTGTGTGTGGGGCCCAATTTTTGGAAAAAATGGAGACTCCGCTTGGAGTAACCCTTGCTTGCTGTGTTTTTTAAAAGGAGCCAAGATGAACAGAGCTGGGATCAGGAAAGACTTTGCTACCTACCCCGGTGTCATCCTGGGGACGGTTAAGAATGGCGTATTTTTGAATGTGCTTGATGCAAATCTAGCTGTGAAGTGTACAACTGGGGCACAACTGCTGCCACTGAAGGGGTGGATGTGTGTGGGGCCCAATTTTTGGAAAAAAGGGAGACTCCGCTTGGAGTAACCCTTGCTTGCTGTGTTTTTTAAAAGGAGCCAAGATGAACAAGTCATGGTTCAGCAAAGACTTTGCTACCTACCCCGGTGTCATCCTGGGGACGGTTAAGAATGGCGTATTTTTGAATGTGCTTGATGCAAATCTAGCTGTGAAGTGTACAACTGGGGCACAACTGCTGCCACTGAAGGGGTGGGTGTGTGTGGGGCCCAATTTTTGGAAAAAAAGGGAGACTCCGCTTGGAGTAACCCTTTCTTGCTGTGTTTTTTAAAAGGAGCCAAGATGAACAAGTCATGGTTCAGCAAAGACGTGGCTACCTACCCCGGTGTCATCCTGGGAACGGTTAAGAATGGCGTATTTTTGAATGTGCTTGATGCAAATCTAGCTGTGAAGTGTACAACTCGGGCACAACTGCTGCCACTGAAGGGGTGGGTGTGTGTGGGGCCCAATTTTTGGAAAAAATGGAGACTCCGCTTGGAGTAACCCTTGCTTGCTGTGTTTTTTAAAAGGAGCCAAGATGAACAGAGCTGGGATCAGGAAAGACTTTGCTACCTACCCCGGTGTCATCCTGGGGACGGTTAAGAATGGCGTATTTTTGAATGTGCTTGATGCAAATCTAGCTGTGAAGTGTACAACTGGGGCACAACTGCTGCCACTGAAGGGGTGGATGTGTGTGGGGCCCAATTTTTGGAAAAAAGGGAGACTCCGCTTGGAGTAACCCTTGCTTGCTGAGTTTTTTAAAAGGAGCCAAGATGAACAGAGCTGGGATCAGGAAAGACTTTGCTACCTACCCCGGTGTCATCCTGGGGACGGTTAAGAATGGCGTATTTTTGAATGTGCTTGATGCAAATCTAGCTGTGAAGTGTACAACTGGGGCACAACTGCTGTCACTGAAGGGGTGGGTGTGTGTGTGGCCCAATTTTTGGAAAAAAGGGAGACTCCGCTTGGAGTAACCCTTGCTTGCTGTGTTTTTTAAAAGGAGCCAAGATGAACAAGTCATAGTTCAGCAAAGACGTAGCTACCTACCCCGGTGTCATCCTGGGAACGGTTAAGAATGGCGTATTTTTGAATGTGCTTGATGCAAATCTAGCTGTGAAGTGTACAACTGGAGCACAACTGCTGCCACTGAAGGGGTGGGTGTGTGTGGGGCCCAATTTTTGGAAAAAAGGGAGACTCCGCTTGGAGTAACCCTTGCTTGCTGTGTTTTTTAAAAGGAGCCAAGATGAACAAGTCATGGTTCAGCAACGACTTTGCTACCTACCCCGGTGTCATTCTGGGGACGGTTAAGAATGGCGTATTTTTGAATGTGCTTGATGCAAATCTAGCTGTGAAGTGTACAACTGGGGCACAACTGCTGCCACTGAAGGGGTGGGTGTCTGTGTGGCCCAATTTTTGGAAAAAAGGGAGACTCCGCTTGGAGTAACCCTTGCTTGCTGTGTTTTTTAAAAGGAGCCAAGATGAACAAGTCATGGTTCAGCAAAGACGTAGCTACCTACCCCGGTGTCATCCTGGGGACGGTTAAGAATGGCGTATTTTTGAATGTGCTTGATGCAAATCTAGCTGTGAAGTGTACAACTGGGGTACAACTGCTGCCACTGAAGGGGTGGGTGTGTGTGGGGCCCAATTTTTGGAAAAAATGGAGACTCCGCTTGGAGTAACCCTTGCTTGCTGTGTTTTTTAAAAGGAGCCAAGATGAACAGAGCTGGGATCAGGAAAGACTTTGCTACCTACCCCGGTGTCATCCTGGGGACGGTTAAGAATGGCGTATTTTTGAATGTGCTTGATGCAAATCTAGCTGTGAAGTGTACAACTGGGGCACAACTGCTGCCACTGAAGGGGTGGATGTGTGTGGGGCCCAATTTTTGGAAAAAAGGGAGACTCCGCTTGGAGTAACCCTTGCTTGCTGTGTTTTTTAAAAGGAGCCAAGATGAACAAGTCATGGTTCAGCAAAGACTTTGCTACCTACCCCGGTGTCATCCTGGGGACGGTTAAGAATGGCGTATTTTTGAATGTGCTTGATGCAAATCTAGCTGTGAAGTGTACAACTGGGGCACAACTGCTGCCACTGAAGGGGTGGGTGTGTGTGGGGCCCAATTTTTGGAAAAAAAGGGAGACTCCGCTTGGAGTAACCCTTTCTTGCTGTGTTTTTTAAAAGGAGCCAAGATGAACAAGTCATGGTTCAGCAAAGACGTGGCTACCTACCCCGGTGTCATCCTGGGAACGGTTAAGAATGGCGTATTTTTGAATGTGCTTGATGCAAATCTAGCTGTGAAGTGTACAACTGGGGCACAACTGCTGCCACTGAAGGGGTTAGTGTCTGTGTGGCCCAATTTTTGGAAAAAAGGGAGACTCCGCTTGGAGTAACCCTTGCTTGCTGAGTTTTTTAAAAGGAGCCAAGATGAACAGAGCTGGGATCAGGAAAGACTTTGCTACCTACCCCGGTGTCATCCTGGGGACGGTTAAGAATGGCGTATTTTTGAATGTGCTTGATGCAAATCTAGCTGTGAAGTGTACAACTGGGGCACAACTGCTGCCACTGAAGGGGTGGGTGTGTGTGGGGCCCAATTTTTGGAAAAAAGGGAGACTCCGCTTGGAGTAACCCTTTCTTGCTGTGTTTTTTAAAAGGAGCCAAGATGAACAAGTCATGGTTCAGCAAAGACGTGGCTACCTACCCCGGTGTCATCCTGGGAACGGTTAAGAATGGCGTATTTTTGAATGTGCTTGATGCAAATCTAGCTGTGAAGTGTACAACTCGGGCACAACTGCTGCCACTGAAGGGGTGGGTGTGTGTGGGGCCCAATTTTTGGAAAAAATGGAGACTCCGCTTGGAGTAACCCTTGCTTGCTGTGTTTTTTAAAAGGAGCCAAGATGAACAGAGCTGGGATCAGGAAAGACTTTGCTACCTACCCCGGTGTCATCCTGGGGACGGTTAAGAATGGCGTATTTTTGAATGTGCTTGATGCAAATCTAGCTGTGAAGTGTACAACTGGGGCACAACTGCTGCCACTGAAGGGGTGGGTGTGTGTGGGGCCCAATTTTTGGAAAAAAGGGAGACTCCGCTTGGAGTAACCCTTTCTTGCTGTGTTTTTTAAAAGGAGCCAAGATGAACAAGTCATGGTTCAGCAAAGACGTGGCTACCTACCCCGGTGTCATCCTGGGAACGGTTAAGAATGGCGTATTTTTGAATGTGCTTGATGCAAATCTAGCTGTGAAGTGTACAACTGGGGCACAACTGCTGCCACTGAAGGGGTGGGTGTGTGGGGCCCAATTTTTGGAAAAAAAGGGAGACTCCGCTTGGAGTAACCCTTGCTTGCTGTGTTTTTTAAAAGGAGCCAAGATGAACAGAGCTAGGATCAGGAAAGACTTTGCTACCTACCCCGGTGTCATCCTGGGGACGGTTAAGAATGGCGTATTTTTGAATGTGCTTGATGCAAATCTAGCTGTGAAGTGTACAACTGGGGCACAACTGCTGCCACTGAAGGGGTGGGTGTGTGTGGGGCCCAATTTTTGGAAATAAAGGGAGACTCCGCTTGGAGTAACCCTTTCTTGCTGTGTTTTTTAAAAGGAGCCAAGATGAACAAGTCATGGTTCAGCAAAGACGTGGCTACCTACCCCGGTGTCATCCTGGGAACGGTTAAGAATGGCGTATTTTTGAATGTGCTTGATGCAAATCTAGCTGTGAAGTGTACAACTCGGGCACAACTGCTGCCACTGAAGGGGTGGGTGTGTGTGGGGCCCAATTTTTGGAAAAAATGGAGACTCCGCTTGGAGTAACCCTTGCTTGCTGTGTTTTTTAAAAGGAGCCAAGATGAACAGAGCTGGGATCAGGAAAGACTTTGCTACCTACCCCGGTGTCATCCTGGGGACGGTTAAGAATGGCGTATTTTTGAATGTGCTTGATGCAAATCTAGCTGTGAAGTGTACAACTGGGGCACAACTGCTGCCACTGAAGGGGTGGATGTGTGTGGGGCCCAATTTTTGGAAAAAAGGGAGACTCCGCTTGGAGTAACCCTTGCTTGCTGTGTTTTTTAAAAGGAGCCAAGATGAACAAGTCATGGTTCAGCAAAGACTTTGCTACCTACCCCGGTGTCATCCTGGGGACGGTTAAGAATGGCATATTTTTGAATGTGCTTGATGCAAATCTAGCTGTGAAGTGTACAACTGGGGCACAACTGCTGCCACTGAAGGGGTGGGTGTGTGGGGCCCAATTTTTGGAAAAAAGGGAGACTCCGCTTGGAGTAACCCTTGCTTGCTGTGTTTTTTAAAAGGAGCCAAGATGAACAGAGCTGGGATCAGGAAAGACTTTGCTACCTACCCCGGTGTCATCCTGGGGACGGTTAAGAATGGCGTATTTTTGAATGTGCTTGATGCAAATCTAGCTGTGAAGTGTACAACTGGGGCACAACTGCTGCCACTGAAGAGGTGGGTGTGTGTGGGGCCGAATTTTTGGAAAAAAGGGAGACTCCGCTTGGAGTAACCCTTGCTTGTGCTTGATGCAAATCTAACTGTGAAGTGTACAAATGGGGCACAACTGCTGCCACTGAAGGGGTTAGTGTCTGTGTGGCCCAATTTTTGGAAAAAAGGGGGACTCCGCTTGGAGTAACCCTTGCTTGCTGTGTTTTTTAAAAGGAGCTAAGATGAACAAGTCATGGTTCAGCAAAGACGTAGCTACCTACCCCGGTGTCATCCTGGGAACGGTTAAGAATGGCATACTTTTGAATGTGCTTGATGCAAATCTAGCTGTGAAGTGTACAACTGGCGCACAACTGCTGCCACTGAAGGGGTGGGTGTGTGTGGGGCCCAATTTTTGGAAAAAAGGGAGACTCCGCTTGGAGTAACCCTTGCTTGCCATGTTTTTTAAAAGGAGCCAAGATGAACAAGTCATGGTTCAGCAAAGACTTTGCTACCTACCCCGGTGTCATCCTGGGGACGGTTAAGGATGGCGTATTTTTGAATGTGCTTGTTGCAAATCTAGCTGGGAAGTGTACAACTGGGGCACAACTGCTGCCACTGAAGGGGTGAGTGTGTGTGGGGCCCAATTTTTGGAAAAAAGGGAGACTCCGCTTGGAGTAACCCTTGCTTGCCGTGTTTTTTAAAAGGAGCCAAGATGAACAAGTCATGGTTCAGCAAAGACTTTGCTACCTACCCCGGTGTCATCCTGAGGACAGTTAAGGATGGCGTATTTTTGAATGTGCTTGATGCAAATCTAGCTGTGAAGTGTACAACTGGGGCACAACTGCTGCCACTGAAGGGGTGGGTGTGTGTGGGGCCCAATTTTTGGAAAAAAGGGAGACTCCGCTTGGAGTAACCCTTGCTTGCTGTGTTTTTTAAAAGGAGCCAAGATTAACAAGTCATGGTTCAGCAAAGACTTTGCTACCTACCCCGGTGTCATCCTGGGGACGGTTAAGAATGGCGTATTTTTGAATGTGCTTGATGCAAATCTAGCTGTGAAGTGTACAACTGGGGCACAACTGCTGCCACTGAAGGGGTTAGTGTCTGTGTGGCCCAATATTTGGAAAAAAGGGAGACTCCGCTTGGAGTAACACTTGCTTGCTGTGTTTTTTAAAAGGAGCCAAGATGAACAGAGCTGGGATCAGGAAAGACTTAGCTACCTACCCCGGTGTCATCCTGGGGACGGTTAAGAATGGCATATTTTTGAATGTGCTTGATGCAAATCTAGCTGTGAAGTGTACAACTGGGGCACAACTGCTGCCACTGAAGGGGTGGGTGTGTGTGTGGGGCCCAATTTTTGGAAAAAAGGGAGACTCCGCTTGGAGTAACCCTTGCTTGCCGTGTTTTTAAAAGGAGCCAAGATGAACAAGTCATGGTTCAGCAAAGACTTTGCTACCTACCCCGGTGTCATCCTGGGGACGGTTAAGGATGGCGTATTTTTGAATGTGCTTGATGCAAATCTAGCTGTGAAGTGTACAACTGGGGCACAACTGCTGCCACTGAAGGGGTGGGTGTGTGTGGGGCCCAATTTTTGGAAAAAAGGGAGACTCAGCTTGGAGTAACCCTTGCTTGCTGTGTTTTTTAAAAGGAGCCAAGAAGAACAAGTCATGGTTCAGCAAAGACTTTGCTACCTACCCCGGTGTCATCCTGGGGACGGTTAAGGATGGCGTATTTTTGAATGTGCTTGATGCAAATCTAGCTGTGAAGTGTACAACTGGGGCACAACTGCTGCCACTGAAGGGGTGGGTGTGTGTGGGGCCCAATTTTTGGAAAAAAGGGAGACTCCGCTTGGAGTAACCCTTGCTTGCTGTGTTTTTAAAAGGAGCCAAGATTAACAAGTCATGGTTCAGCAAAGACTTTGCTACCTACCCCGGTGTCATCCTGGGGACGGTTAAGAATGGCGTATTTTTGAATGTGCTTGATGCAAATCTAGCTGTGAAGTGTACAACTGGGGCACAACTGCTGCCACTGAAGGGGTTAGTGTCTGTGTGGCCCAATTTTTGGAAGAAAGGGAGACTCCGCTTGGAGTAACCCTTGCTTGCTGTGTTTTTTAAAAGGAGCCAAGATGAACAGAGCTGGGATCAGGAAAGACTTTGCTACCTACCCCGGTGTCATCCTGGGGACGGTTAAGAATGGCATATTTTTGAATGTGCTTGATGCAAATCTAGCTGTGAAGTGTACAACTGCGGCACAACTGCTGCCACTGAAGGGGTGGGTGTGTGTGTGGGGCCCAATTTTTGGAAAAAAGGGAGACTCCGCTTGGAGTAACCCTTGCTTGCCGTCTTTTTTAAAAGGAGCCAAGATGAAGAAGTCATGGTTCAGCAAAGACTTTGCTACCTACCCCGGTGTCATCCTGGGGACGGTTAAGGATGGCGTATTTTTGAATGTGCTTGATGCAAATCTAGCTGTGAAGTGTACAACTGGGGCACAACTGCTGCCACTGAAGGGGTGGGTGTGTGTGGGGCCCAATTTTTGGAAAAAAGGGAGACTCCGCTTGGAGTAACCCTTGCTTGCTGTGTTTTTTAAAAGGAGCCAAGATGAACAAGTCATGGTTCAGCAAAGACTTTGCTACCTACCCCGGTGTCATCCTGGGGACGGTTAAGAATGGCGTATTTTTGAATGTGCTTGATGCAAATCTAGCTGTGAAGTGTACAACTGGGCCACAACTGCTGCCACTGAAGGGGTGGGTGTGTGTGTGTGGCCCAATTTTTGGAAAAAAGGGAGACTCCGCTTGGAGTCACCTTGCGGTGTTTTACATGATTTTAGAAGGGCGTGCCATGCCTATATCTGTGTCTCCTCCTCTTTTTCCTTGTCCAGCTCTTTTGTTTTTGCATGAGTATATGTCCTTGTCACTTTCCCATGTGTTTGTGTTGTGTTGTGAGTTGTTTGTCACCTTTTGGACACCTTTGAGGGTGTTTTCTAGGTGTTTTTATGTGTTTGTGAATGCCTGCCATTGTTTCCTATGCGGTTTGAGTTCGGTTCGTGGAACGTTCGACGAACTGAACTCAAACGGGACCTCCGTTCGACGAACCGAACTCGAGCCGAACCACGACCGGTTCGCTCATCTCTATTCAACACGTGAGCCATACAAATAACGTGTGTCACCTTGCCCTGGCGAAGGGCCACACCCAGGTTAGCAGCATTGTCACACACGGCCTTCCCTGGCTGCAGGTTGAGTGGAGACAACCATTTACTAAACTCGGTCTCCAGAGCTGACCACAACTCCTCAGCTGTGTGATTCTTATTTCCCAGACATTTCAATGTAAAGACCGCCTGATGCCGTTGAGCTCTGCTACCAGCATAGTAAGGAGGTGTGCGGGATTCCTTTTGCGCAGCTAAAACATGGGTGGCCTGACCAGACAGGCTTTGGGCGGAGGTGGAGGACCCAGATGAGGTTGAGGAGGCAGAAGCAGTGGAGGAACTTCGACATACAGAGGATTGATGCACAAGTCGTGGGGACGGCAAGACTTGTACAGCAGACCCTTCACCATCTTTCACCATAGTTACCCAGTGCCCAGTCAGCGACATGTAACGCCCCTGTCCATGCTTACTGGTCCAAGTATCGGTGGTGAAATGCACCCTGTCACACACAGAGTTTCTCAAGGAAGCAGTGATGTTGTTTGCGACATGCTGGTGTAGCACAAACACACCTTTCTTGGAGAAGTAGTGGCGACTGGGCATCTGGTACTGGGGCACTGCGACAGACATAAGGTCTTGAAAATCCTCTGTGTCCACCAAGCGGAAAGGCAGCATTTCTGTAGCCAACAGCTTGCAGAGGGTGAAAGTCAACCTCTTTGCTTTGTCATGGCTTGGAGGAAATGGCCTTTTACTTGTCCACATCTGAGGGACCGAGATCTGGCTGCTGTGCGGAGATGGCGTTGAGTAGGGTGTCCCTGGAAAACTGCTGGTCTGTGAGGAAAGTGCAGGCGGTGACATGATATTGCCTTCATCCAAAGTTGGTGCTCTCGATGTCTGAGAGAGCTGTACACCAGCACCTGTTTCCCCTTCCAAAACAACAGACGACCTGCCAAGCAAACTGGCTGTTGCGTTTAAAGAGGTGGAAGGTCTGCATGTAAATCAATCCCTAAGAAAAACCATTGCTGCTATACTAGTAGTCGTTTTTCAGCCTTCCTTACCTTGGCCATGTCCCTGAGTATGGCACACTTTGTGCTTTTTGATACTCCAGTAACATTGCAGCTCTGAAATATGACCAAACTGGTGGCAAATGGCATCTTGGCAGCTTCACGCTTGATTTTCCTCAATTCATGGGCAGTTATTTCGCTCCTTTTTTGCCCAACACACTTCTTGTGACCCTTTCGGCTATTTACTATGAGACGCTTGATTGTTCGGTGATCACGCTTCAAAGGTTTGGCAATTTCAAGACTGCTGCATCCCTCTGCAAGACATCTCACAATTTTGGACTTTTCAGAGCCCGTCAAATCTCTCTTCTGACCTATTTTGCCAAAGGAAAGGAAGTTGCCTAATAATTATGCACACCTTATATTGGGTGTTGATGTCATTACACCACACCCCTCCTCATTAGAGAGATGCACATCACCTGATTTACTTAATTGGTAGCTGGCTCTCAAACCTATACAGCTTGGAGTAGGACAACATGTATAAAAAGTATCATGTGATCAAAATACTCATTTGCCTAATAATTCTGCACACAGTGTAGTCTTCTGCTAAACTTGCTGCTGCTGTTTAAAATTAGACTGTATTGGCTACTTGATTAACTCTTCCCTTTTGTCCGACCGTGCTTCCATACTTATGATACTTATGACTGCCTTCACCCAGGACATGAAAATTGTCCACGGCAGTAACATATGCTAACTAGGAATCTTGCCTGCACTTGTAGCACCAGCTGTAGTAATGTGACTCACTTGGCTGCTCATTGAGGTAGAAAAAGCAACAGTTTCTATTTTAATGTTGGCTGGTTTATTCAATCTTCATAAACAACTCCATAGGATGAACATAAACAGCCTTTTTCAGGTATAAAGTAATGAACAGGAACACAAAATAACATGTTTAGAGGGTACCACGGGGTCTGGCCTGCTCATAATAGTGTCTGGCTCTTTAGCAGAAGAACACTACAAGAGGTCTGCACACCTCCACAAACAGACAGACTCTGAGACTACAGGTCTCCATTTTACTTGAAGTACCACAACAAGGGTGGAGATATGTGAGCACCACTATTTGTGGTACAAACCTAATGCTGCACATTACTCTTAAAACAGCATTCCCACCATCAAACATGGTGGTGGCAGTATCATGCTGTGGGGATGCTTTCCTGTGTTGATGGGAAAATGGATGGAGTTAAATACACGGCAATGCTGTAGGAAAACGTGTTAGTGGCTGCAAAAGACTTGAGACAGGGGCGTAGGTTCACTTTTGAGCAAGACAACGACCTTAACCATACTGCTAGAAATACAATGGAATGATTTAGATCAAAGCATATTCATGTGTGTGAATGGCCTAGTCAAAATCCAGACCTAAATCCCATTGAGAATTTGTGGCAAGACTTGAAAATTGCTGTTCACAGACGCTCCATCCAATCTCACTAAGTTAGAACAAGTGTGCAAAGAAGAATGGGCAAAAATGTTATCAATTAGGTGTGCAAAGCTGGAAGAGACATACCCCAAAATATTTCAGCATTAATTGCAGTAATTGCCGCAAAGGTAGTCCTACAAAGTATTGACTCAGGGGGGCTGAATATAAATGCATGTCACAATTTTCAGAATTATATATTTAAAATATTTAGAAAACTATGTATCATCTCCTTTGTACCTTAGAAATACTTGCTACTTAGTGTTGGAATATCACATAAAATCCCAATTAAATACATTTAAATTTGTGGGTATAACATAAAAATGTGGAAAAGTTCACAGGGTATGAATACTTTTTCAAGCACCTTATAAATGATTGCTGTTGGTGTGTGTTCTACAACATTGACACTTCTGGACTTCAATGTCTAGCTGACCCTTCGCTAAGTTGACACAAGTATACTGAAAAAGTCAGTTGTTCCTTCAGCAAAACGTCCCATGAATAGATAAAGTAAAATGTTAAACATATTTATACTTTATTATCATGTAAAATATGCAATGGCTCATATGCCATTGAGCGTGATTCTTTCGAGCATTTCTTTCCTCTTCTTAGTCCAGGCGTTAGACCACCTTGTTGTATGTTTGAGTATAGATGTTAGAATGTCTGCCATTTTGCCATCTTGGAAAATCATGCAACAGAGTTTTCATTTGCAGATACACAGCTTCTGCATCTCCAAAATAAACAGAGGCAGAATCTGCTGAATGTGCGTCTTCTGAAAGGAACCTTCGGGAGCCAAAAAACACAGCATTTTCCTCAGGACACACAGACTGCCTTCTTGTTACTTACTCTGGTGTAACCTTGTGCCAGGATTATAACAAACTGTCCATGTAAGTCAGAAAGTGCTGCTGTCAGGTAAGAGCTTAGTGACTTGTCCGTTATAGTGCTCCACTTCTCAGCTGATATAATTAATAGGCTTTGGATACCTTGTTTGTTCCTTTCGACGCTTCCTACAATAACAAATCTTGTCTGCAGATACCAAGAGAGGATGGTTAAGTCTTCGATGGGAAGAAACTTCTCTTCTACATTATAATTGGGAAAGTGAAGATGATAGTAGTTTTGGGAAATGAAAATCAGTTTGGCTAAACGGTGTTGTTCTGCATATGTGTCCAATTTACCTTATGCTAAAGCTAGCTTTTTACCAACATTACAAGCATAGCTCAATTGCCAGTCTAAGTGAGAAGGAAAGCTACTAACTGGGTAATTTAACACTTGCACCTGCGGATACCTAAATAGTTATTAAAGGGAACCTGTCACCAGGTTTTTCCCATAAAAGCTGCAACCACCACCAGTGAGCCCTTATATACAGCTTTGAAGAATATCGCATATACTGTAAGTCCCCAAGCCGATCTGTATAACATAAAAAACCATTTTATTATAATCACCTGCAGGGCGGTCCAGTTGCTGGTGTTGATCCGGCACCTCCCATATTCTTGTGGTCGCTGTCGTCCTTCCCTGCTCCATGTAGATGATGTGTCCTATGACATCCACACCGTTGTCTCCATTGTGCTTCTGCGCATGCTGAGGGCAGAGAAAAGTATTGTATTGTGCATTCTCGGGTGGTCTCAAACAAGAAGACTGATCAGAGATGCAGCCAAGAGGCCCATGATCACTCTGGATGAAGTACAGAGATCTACAGCTGAGGTGGGAGAGACTGTCCAAAGGACAACAATCAGTCATACACTGCACAAATCTATCCTTTATGGAAGAGTGGCAATGAGAAAGACATTTCTCAAAGATATCCATTAAAAGTGTTGTTTTTAAGTTTGCCACAAGCCAACTGGGAGATAAACCAAACATGTGGAAGAAGGTGCTTTGGTCATATGAAACCAAAATCAAACTATTTGGGCACAATGCCAAACGATATGTTTGACGTAAAAGCAACACAGCTCATCACCCTGAATACACCATCCCCACTGTCAAATATGGTGGTGGCACCATCATGATTTGGGCCTGCTTTTCTTCAGCAGGGAAAGAGAAGATGGTTAAAATTTATGGGAAGATGGATGAAGCCAAATACAGGACAATTCTTGAAGAAAACCTGTTGGAGTCTGCAAAAGACCTGAGACTGGGACGGAGATTTGTCTTCCAACAAGACAATGATCCAAAACAAAAAGCAAAATCTACAATGGAATGGTTCAAAAATAAACATATCCAGATGTTAAAGTGGACAAGTCAAAGTCCAGACCTGAATCCAATCGAGAATCTGTGGAAAGAGCTGAAAACTGCTGTTCACAAACGCTCTACATCCAACCTCACTCAGCTCCAGGTGTGTGCAAAGAAAGAATGGGCAAGAATTTGAGTTTCTTGATGTGCAAAACTGATAGACACATACCCCAACAAACTTTCAGTTGTAATCACAGCAAAAGGTGGCCCTACAAAGTATTAACTTAAGGGGGCAGAATAATATTGCACGCCCCACTTTTCAGTTATTTATTTTTTTAAAAGTTTAAAATAAGCAATAAATTTCGTTCAACTTCACAATTGTGTCCCACTTGTTGTTGATTCTTCACCATAAAATTAAATTTTTTATCTTTATGTTTGAAGCCTGAAATGTGGGAAAAGGTTGAAAAATTCAAGGGGGCCGAATCAGCGCTTCTATTCATGACCTGTAGCAAAATAGAATCAAAGCTGTGATTGGTTGCTATAGGCCACCAGATAAATATCTAGGCTGTGTGTGTCTTTCAGTGTGTGTCTCCTTCTGTGTATGTGTTTCTTTCTGTGTATGTGTCTCTTTCTGTGTGTGTCTCTTTCTGTGTGTCTTTCAGTGTGTGTTTTTCTGTGTTTGTGGGTCTCTGTGAATGCGTCTATCTGTGTATGGGTCTCTTTCTGTGTATGTGTCTCTTTCTGTGTGTGTCTTTCTGTGTGTGTCTCTTTCTGTGTGTGTCTCTTTATGTGTGAGTCTCCTTATGTGTGTGCGTGTCTCTTTATGTGTGTGTCTCTTTCTGTGTGTGTGGGTCTTTCTCTGTGTGTCTCATTCTCTGTCCATAATAGGAGTTTATAATAACAGATCCATTCCCAGCTCCAATGACTTTAATGTAAGCAGGTTTTTTGGTGAATAACTGTAAAGCACAGGGTTAGTTTTTTTCCCTCAAAATATAGTCTTTGATGTTCCCTGATTCAAAGGAGGTGGCTGTGCAAAATTTCGTGATTGTAAATGCGATAGTGTGGGTTCCTTTAGCAGACATACACACACACACACACACACACACACACATACATACATACATACATACATACACACTTAAGGCCCCGTCACACACAGAGATAAATCTTTGGCAGATCTGTGGTTGCAGAGAAATCATGGACATATTGTTCCATTTGTACACAGCCACAAACCTGGCACTGATTGTCCACAATTTCACTGCAACCACAGATCTGCCGCAGATTTATCTCTGTGTGTGACAGGGCCTTTATATATTAGATTTTGGTAATCCTAACTGAGCTAAAACGGGAAAGGTTTATTTTGATTTCATGTCAGATAGTGAGAAAAACATGGATCTGTGTCTTTTTAGATAGTGTATGTAAACATTTGGTTTCAACTGTAAATAAAATCACAGATTGTGAAGAAAAAGGAGAAAAGAGTTGTGCATATAAAAGATGTGCGAACCCATGTACAGTGGGTATGGAAAGTATTCAGACCCCTTTAAATTTTTCACTCTTGGTTTCATTGCAGCCTTTGGTAAATTCAAAAAAGTTCATTATTTTTCTCATTAATGTTCACTCTGCACCGCATCTTGACAGAACCCCCCCCCCAGAAATGTAGAAGTTTTTGCAAAATTTTTAAAAAAGAAAAACTGAAATATCACATGGTCATAGGTAATCAGACTTTTTGCTCAGTCACTCATATTTAAGTTACATGCTGTCCATTTCCTTGTGATCTTCCTTGAGATGGTTCTACTCCTTTATTGGAGTCCAGCTGTGTTTAATTAAACTGATAGGACTTGATTTGGAAAGGCACACACCTGTCTATATAAGACCTCACAGCTCACACTGCATGTCAGACCAAATGAGAATTAGGAGGTTAAAGGAACTGCCCAATGACCTCATAGAGAGAATTGTGGCAAGCCACAGATCTGGCCAAGGTTACAAAAGAATTTCTGCAGTACTCAAGATTCCTAAGAGCGCAGTGGCATCCATAATCCTTAAATGGAAGACTTTTTGGACCACCAGAACTCTTCCTAGACCTGACCGTCCAGCCAAACTGAGCTATTGTGGTAGAAGAGTCTTGTTGAGAGAGGTAAAGAAGAACCCCAAGATCACTCTGGCTGAGCTCCAGAGATGCAGTAGGGAGATTGGAGACAGTTCCACACCAGGCAAGCCTTTATGGTAGCGTGGCCCAACAACAGCCTCTCCTCAGTGCAAGACATATGAAAGCCAACATACAGTTTGCAAAAGAACACATGAAGGACTCCCAGACTATGAGAAATAAGATTCTCCAGTCTGATGAGACGTAGATAGAACTTTTTGGTGTGGAGAAAACTAGGCACTGCTCATCACCTGCTCAATACAATTCCAACAGTGAAACATGGTGGTGGCAGCATCATGCTATGGGGGTGTTTTTCAGCTGCAGGGACAGGACGACTGGTCAAATTGAAGGAAAGATGAATACGGTCAAGTACAGAGATATCCTGGAAGAAAACCTCTTCCAGAGGGCTCTGGACCTCAGACTTGGCCGAAGGTTCTCCTTCCAACAAGACAATGACTCTAAGCACTCAGCTAAAATAATAAAGGAGTGGCTTCAGTACAACTCTGTGACCATTCATGTCTGGCCCAGCCAGAGCCCTGACCTAAACCCAATTGAGCATCTCTGAAGAGACCTGAAAATGGCTGTCCACCAACATTCTCCATCCAACCTGACGGAACTGGAGAGGATCTACAAGGAAGAATGACAGAGGATCCCCAAATCTAGGTGTGAAAAACGTGTTGCATCATTCCCAAGAAGACTCATGTTTCTACTATCTCAAAAGTGTGCTTCTACTCAATACTGAGAAAAGGGTCTGAATACTTATTATTGTGTGATAATTCAGTTTTTCTTGTTTAATAAATTTGCAAAAATTTCTACATTTCTGTTTTTTTTCTGCCAAAATGGGGTGCAGAGTGTACATTAATGAGAAAAAAATGAACTTTTTTGAATTTACCAAATGGCTGCAATGAAGCAAAGAGTGAACAATTTAAAAGGGTCTGAATACTTTCTGTACCCACTGTATATAAAATAATTACAACAATTTTATTAGATATCAACAATAGAGATATTAAAAACATTGAAAAACACACAAAAAGTTGACACCCTGTATAGCAAATATTTCTAATGTGAAGCCCCTCCAGTGCAGTGTCGGTGCATTACCTTCAGGGACTCCACTCAGCTGGATCTGGTCACAGGTAGGAAACCTTCTTTGTAGTTTGTCGTGACGCCACTCTCAGATTTGCGGTCAGTGGGGGACCGCCACTGCAGGTTAAGGGATGCCTGGGGCTGATGGTGGGTGCAGCCAGTTGTAGTAGCCTCCTGAGAGTGAGGCAAGCCCCAGGGCCCTGTGTAGATGCGTAGAACTACAAGGCGCAGAATGACTCAACACAGGCAGGATGTCTTTCAGGGTTTTTACTCACAGTTGATAGGGTGAGTAACCCGGGCGTAGCTGGGATGAACCAAGTGGGAACCAGGTGTCCTTCAGGCTGACTTGTGAGGGTGACTACTAACTCGCCTTCCTTAGCCCTTGGTGGTTTGGGGTAACCCCGACTTTGAGTCCCTATGGGGGTCACCCAGGGAAGATGCTGAAGCCTCTCTCCCCTTCGTTTGCCGTGTGCTTGTCGCCTGGGCCAGGCCACTCCAGCTGCTTGCCTCCTGTGACCTATGGGCCCTAACTGTGGCTACGTGGCTGCGGCTTTTGTAGTGTTGTGGCGTGGGCTTTGAGAGCCCCACACCGGCAGGTTTAGCAAAAGAAAGCTGGATCTATCTCCGCTTCGGGATCTGCCGCCCGTTTGGGCCTGGTACTCTCCAGCAGTCTCCTTACTTCCCACTCCGTGCTCTTCTCTCTAGCTGAGATGGGTTTCGGGTAGCACTCCTAGTTGACCGTTCTCCCCCGTCGGTAGCCACTGCGCGGACGCTGTCAGACTCCAGCAGCCCAGGGGAAGGGGTCAGCTCCTCGGAGCTCCCTGGACTCTGCTCTGAACCGGCTCACATCTGGGACCTTCACTGCTGCTCCTGTCAGAGCCTCACTTTCCTGCTCCTCACTCCTCCACACTCTGCTGCAGACTCTAGACTGTTTACTCCTCCTTCTCTTTTCCCTTTTTGTGCCTGCCTACGCCACCTAGCAACCAGACTCTCTTACCACACCCCTTGAGAGGAGATGGAGGCTTTTGGCCCCCTCCACTATTCCAGTGAAGGTGAAGGCTTTTCCCCCTCCTGGGATCCCCAGGGGTCCTCTCATGGGTACATGTGTGAGACCTGATCACTATGCGCCTGTGTTCCACACCCCGGTCAGCCTTCTGGATTACCTGTATTGTACTGTCCCCAGCATGGGTGCAGTACTCAGTGGTGCCTGACCAGGTCAGGGGCGCCACATTCCCCCTTAGTTATCACCAGCACGTCCTCGGGCTGCAAGACAACATTTTAAAATGCATAAAACATTAAAACATGTAAAACATTTTTAAAAGCACCAGGTACCATACATCACCACCCTCCACCCACAAGTCCGTTAACCCACCCAAAACCCTCTCACGTTGGCCGCGCCTTCAGCCACTTCTGGCAGGATGTAGAGGCGGCTTTCATGGTCTGGTGCTCTTCAGGGTATACCTGGCCTGGTGAAGCCGCGTCTTCAGCCACTTCTGGCAGGATCCAGAGGCGGCCTTCACAGTTGGTGCTGACCAGGTACCCTCTTTGTGGTGGAGAGCCAGGCCCCATAAACAGGCATGCTCTCTGGTTGCAGGTAAGCCAAGGCCCTATATACGGACGGGCCCCCTGGTTGCAGACGAGCCAAGCCCCTAAACAGGCTGACTCTGGTGGTGGTGGTGCCCTCTGGTGTAACTATTTACACTGCGAGAGTTTGTGGCTATAGCCAGTTCATAGCCTTAAGGTTTATGGTTTTCTCACACAAGTTTATGTGGGCACATACTTGAACTTTTAAAACGTTGCAAAACAAACTTTCCAACTGGTCAAAACTTGCTGTACTTTACTTGAACTTATGCAGACTCCTCTTCACCAGGGCTTGGGCCTGTAGGGCTGCGGCACCTGTTGGTTTCTTGACCTTTTTCCTCATCTGTAGTGGTCTCATCATTAGGTCTTTGGTCTTTTCTTTCTTTATTACTGTCTTTCCTTTCTTCTTTGGGACATGGTACTACATCTAGCGCGTACCAGCCTCTTTCGCCTTGATGCAGGGTAAACTGTACGGAGTCTCCCATTTTTAAGTTTCTGCCAGGGTGTCCTCTGGGCAGATGAGCTCTCACATCTCTTCTATTGACGAAGATACCTTCTTTGATACCAGGTGCAACAATGAACCCGTATCCTGACTTTAGGCTGAAGTCCTCCACTACTCCTCTACAAAGGGGTCCTCTGACCTGTGCTTTGGCTCTTCTCAGGAACCGTTTTTCTTGTAGGTCTCTGGCCGTGACTTCTCTCTGCTCTGGGGATGGCGGTGCAGGGAAAGACTGGGTTCTACTGCGGCGCTGTGTCTTGCGGGCTGGATTCTGCGAAGTGCAGCTTACAAGCTCCCAGGTGAGGCTTTGGGGCAGATCTTCCTCAGCAGAAGGTGTCAGGTCTTCCTCGTCCCAGCGGGAATACGGCAGCATCTCTGGCTCGGGGCATGGATCCACTGCTGGTGGCTCCTGAGTCAGCTCCTCAGTTTCCTGGCCTCCTCTCCCCCTTAGTTCTTCTTGGCACTCCTTTGGTGGCGGTGCTGGGGATGAACTTCCTTCAACAGGCCCAGGCGGGGGACTCTTTGGCGTGGTTGCTGCAGGGGTTGCTGGAATCCTCTTGGGGGTATGCGGAGGGAGCATGTACTGGTCCACCAACCATTGTGGAAACTTGGCCTCCATGTCAGCCTTCAGCTGCCAGTATGCGGGGTCCTCCCCCAGCGTGGGCTTTCCAGCAGGGACCTCTTTGGGCTGGGGAGCGGTGTCTGCTCTGGCCTTGCAGGCCGGGGAAAATGGTGATGCAATCTCTTGGCGGGCCGCGCCTGGCATGGTGGCGGCCTGGTCTTGGCGGGCCGCGCCCTGTATGGCGGCGGCCTGGTCTTGGCGGGCCGCGCCCTGTATGGCGGCGGCCTGGTCTTGGCGGGCCGCGCCCTGTATGGCGGCGGCCTGGTCTTGGCGGGCCGAGCAGGGCATCGCTGCGGCGGCCGGGTCTTGGCGGGCCGAGCAGGGCATCGCTGCGGCGGCCGGGTCTTGGCGGGCCGAGCAGGGCATCGCTGCGGTGGCCGGGGCTTGGCGGGCCGCACCTGGCGTGGCTGCGGCTTGGCTCAGCGTCGCCGCGCCGGGCGCCTCTTCAGGGACCGCGGGCGTGGCAGCAGGGGTCGGGGCATCCGGGCCGGCAGGGGTAATACTGGACTCACCCATCGGTGGCAGCATCGGGGTCTGAGTCGTCGCCGTCCGGTCTGGCACTCGTCGTGCGGTTCCCCTCTCATAGGCCTGAACCGCGGCAGCCATCTCCAGAAGTTCCATGCGTTCTTCTCTGATCTGCTCCACGACCCGGGTCTCCAGTCGGTCGCAGAACTGGGCAAGCTCCCGATACCACCAGGCAGCGGAGCCTGGTTCTGGGTTTCTGCGTTCAGACGCCATTTCCTCTGCGCCTTCTTCTGCACGATTTCCCAGCAGTGGACTCGTCGCTGCCTCCAGTAGCAGGCTCTTCAGTTTCTGCTCTGCCTCTTTCAGCAGCTCCTCTCCCAGCAGCAGGCTTCTGGCTCCCTTTCTGTCCCGACGTCTCTGGACGCTTCCGCTCTCTTCACAAGCGAGGTCAGAACTCTGCAGGGGATCTCTGGGTAGCCACACCTCTTCGTGGGCGGTAACTTCTTCCAGCGCGGGCTGCTGTTGTTTTTCAGCACGCTTTTCATGGTGGCAATATGGCGGCGCTTCCAATTTTTCAAGCGGACCGCCCAGGCACATGGTCACCTGTCTGAACAGGTCTAGTCCTTATCCTGTTCGTGACGCCAGATGTGAAGCCCCACAGGTGTAGTGTCGGTGCATTACCTTCAGGGACTCCACTCAGCTGGATCTGGTCACAGGTAGGAAACCTTCTTTGTAGTTTGTCGTGACGCCACTCTCAGATTTGCGGTCAGTGGGGGACCGCCACTGCAGGTTAAGGGATGCCTGGGGCTGATGGTGGGTGCAGCCAGTTGTAGTAGCCTCCTGAGAGTGAGGCAAGCCCCAGGGCCCTGTGTAGATGCGTAGAACTACAAGGCGCAGAATGACTCAACACAGGCAGGATGTCTTTCAGGGTTTTTACTCACAGTTGATAGGGTGAGTAACCCGGGCGTAGCTGGGATGAACCAAGTGGGAACCAGGTGTCCTTCAGGCTGACTTGTGAGGGTGACTACTAACTCGCCTTCCTTAGCCCTTGGTGGTTTGGGGTAACCCCGACTTTGAGTCCCTATGGGGGTCACCCAGGGAAGATGCTGAAGCCTCTCTCCCCTTCGTTTGCCGTGTGCTTGTCGCCTGGGCCAGGCCACTCCAGCTGCTTGCCTCCTGTGACCTATGGGCCCTAACTGTGGCTACGTGGCTGCGGCTTTTGTAGTGTTGTGGCGTGGGCTTTGAGAGCCCCACACCGGCAGGTTTAGCAAAAGAAAGCTGGATCTATCTCCGCTTCGGGATCTGCCGCCCGTTTGGGCCTGGTACTCTCCAGCAGTCTCCTTACTTCCCACTCCGTGCTCTTCTCTCTAGCTGAGATGGGTTTCGGGTAGCACTCCTAGTTGACCGTTCTCCCCCGTCGGTAGCCACTGCGCGGACGCTGTCAGACTCCAGCAGCCCAGGGGAAGGGGTCAGCTCCTCGGAGCTCCCTGGACTCTGCTCTGAACCGGCTCACATCTGGGACCTTCACTGCTGCTCCTGTCAGAGCCTCACTTTCCTGCTCCTCACTCCTCCACACTCTGCTGCAGACTCTAGACTGTTTACTCCTCCTTCTCTTTTCCCTTTTTGTGCCTGCCTACGCCACCTAGCAACCAGACTCTCTTACCACACCCCTTGAGAGGAGATGGAGGCTTTTGGCCCCCTCCACTATTCCAGTGAAGGTGAAGGCTTTTCCCCCTCCTGGGATCCCCAGGGGTCCTCTCATGGGTACATGTGTGAGACCTGATCACTATGCGCCTGTGTTCCACACCCCGGTCAGCCTTCTGGATTACCTGTATTGTACTGTCCCCAGCATGGGTGCAGTACTCAGTGGTGCCTGACCAGGTCAGGGGCGCCACACTAATACAAGAGAACCCCTAGTAGCAAAAGGTCCACAGTAATATAATATGATAAGTAGCATACATTACAATTCATATTAAGACATGGTACAGAAGCACATTAGCCTCTAAGAATTTTAAATAATCTATCCACACCACAATAAGCCAGAGGGGCACAAACGAACCGAAATAACATCAGTGAATCCCAAAAAGCAAGGCAGCTAAATAGATAAATAGATCCAGCATGGTATGGTTTGAAAGAGTTAATACCCTAAAGAAGGGCCCCATTGTAAGGAGGAATTAGCATGCATAGGAGTATGCAGTAAAGCACTTGTGGCCATACGAGGCAAGGGGGAGCTAGAAGCTCAAATTGACTTCAAGACGAAAAAAAGGCTGAGTGATCAGCCTAGAAACCCCCCTGTTAAATTTCTTCTTTTTCTTGGTAATTATATCACACTCATATTTATCCAAGTTATCCTTAAGGGTGGCCCGAAATGCTTGAACCAGTTGTGTATCATTGTGAAGACAATTTGGCATCCAGTTGTCTTATTTGTGCTTTAGTATTAGGCTGGGGCCACACGGGGATTACTGCGATCCCCTCGCATAACACTCGGCTCACGGTGGCAGCACAGCAGAGCAGAGTGTCATGCGAGTGTCCCTGCGACTGAGGTCCGACCGTGCAAGCGGACCTCAGCTGCGGGGGGCGGGTTGGCACTGAGGAAGGGCGGGCCGGCGCTGTGGAGGGGAGGGAGGGATTTATCTCCCTCTCTCCTCCGTAGCCGGCAATTGCCATTCTCGCCCTGCACTTGAGGTACACCGGTGTATCGCGAGTGCAGTGCGATTTTTCTCTCTCCCCATACACTTGAATGGGTGCGAGAGAAAGAGTGTCGCATTACAGTCGCAGCATGCTGCGATTGTTTTATCGGTCCGATTAGGGCTGAGAAAATAATTGCTCATAGGTGCTGAAACATAGGCTAATATTGGTCCAAGTGGAATGCGATTTTTTTATCACACTCCACTCTCACCGATTTACATGCCGTGTGTCTTAGGTCTTAGCCAGGTGTTCTTGATCATGTTCTAGCAGCATTTCTATTTCCTGCCAGAACAACGGAAAAGACCACGTTCCCATACCTCACGGAATCCAGGAGAAGGTTCCCAGGCAGGAAATACTGACACCCGGAGCCCACGAGGAATGCTATTAGTTCTAGGTTACTCCTCTAAACTACGCACGTTTCACCACAGTCAAATGCCCTTTTTATGACAAATAATAAGATCATTGTTATTTAAATGAGAAAAAAAAACTATACATGTTTGGTATCTACTGTTTGTACTTGTACTGACCTGGAAAATCACACTGTCAGGTCAGTTTTACCAGATAGGCAACAGTTTTCTTGTTTAATACAGTTGCAAAAATGTCTACATTTCTGGGGGGTTTTCTTTCAAAATGGGGTGCAGAGTATCCATCAATGAGAAAAAAATGAACTTTTTTGAATTTACCAAATGGCTGCAATGAAACAAAGAGTGAAAAATTGAAAGGGTTCTGAATACTTTCCATATCCACTGCAAATTGTTAGTATACTGCTGATACATATAAACAGTGATACAAGCAGAGAAAAATATCTGAGACCATTAAATCATTGCTTAACCATAGTGTATTTTATGTGAGGACCACCACAAATGCGCCAATGCGCGTTTCACCTAAAGTGCTTTCTCTAGGGGGAGTGTGTGAGTTTTTCCCTGTTTATGTGATCATTTGCATAAAAAGTGTGAGAATCTGGTAATCTTCATACCCAAAATATGGCATACTGCATTTCTTTTAATGCCCATTTTAAGCCGTTGTCAGTGCAGAAGAACCAGGCTTACAGCTTCTTTCTAGTTGCACCTGATCCTACCCTTAAAATGATGCAATGGGGTGATGAGGTTGAAGAATTTACAATATTGTTCTTTAGAGAGTGTGGGGAGGAAAAGGTCAAACATAAAACTCCAAACTTAGTATTGGCATAAATTAACAGTTCACTCCTGCGACGGTTCTTTTCCCGGTGACTATTATAGGTATCCTGTCTGCTTGTGTTGATCCTCTTTATGTGAGGACAATATGTTATAATGGATAATTCTAATGTATTTGCAAGATTGTGATTGTTGTTTTAAATGCTCTGTTTCACTAGGCTCTTGCTTAGAAAAAGTATTTCCCTCATCCATAGAGCTTTTCATGCTGTGTTTTGTATCAACAATGACTTAGAATTATTAGATATTGATCTAGAGAAATAAAAAAAAATCTATAATGTCAATAAGAAAATAACTACTTTAATTTCAGGTTTTAAACAGAACAAGAACAACTAAATATGTCTATTCACCCCATAAGTATTACAACCAAAATCCCTACTTGTTCAGAACCTAGTTCATTCCCAGCATTGAACTGTGAGAAGTATGGGTGTGTTCACAGCACTATTATTGTTTCTGTTTGGCATGTACATGGGAAAAAATCCCAACATAGGCTTAGAATACTACATCTAGTTGGACTCCATGGAAAAAAAATGCTGCAAGGATTTGCAAGGGATAATTTTGAATTAAGCAGGCATATAAGCAGGGTTTATAGAAAAACAGTCCTTCTATACTTACACTACTGCTAAAACCTAAAATCAAAAGTCCATTTCAGGGCTAAATACTGTCCATTTTGGTAGGAGAACTGCTGTTACCTACTGTCACTGTAGGGATACCTGCTGGAGGAGGGATAGTTTGGGATTAGAGCAGGCATATAGACAGGGTTAATTGCAAAGCAGTCCTTCTATACTTATACTGCTGATGAAACGTAAAACCAAAAGTCGTTTACAGGGCTAAATACTGTCTTTTCTTGAAGTAACAACAGTGTTAACTGCAGTCACTGTGGGGATAGCTGCTGGAGAAGGAATAGTTTGGGAATGGAGCCGGCATAAAGGCAGTGCTTATTGCAAAACTGTCCTTCTATACGTATACTGCTGTTGAAACCTAAAACCAAACATCCTTTTCAGGGCTAAATACTGTCCTTTCTTGTAGTAACACCATTGTTACCTGCAGTCTTTGTAAGGATAGCTGCTTGAGGAGAAATAGTTTGGGAATAGAGTTGGCATAAAGGCAGTGTTTTTTGCAAAACAGTTCATCTATATGTATACTGCTGTTGAAAACTAAAAGCAAATGTCCTTTCAGGGCTAAGTACTGTCCTTTCTTGTAGTAAAACTGTTACTTGCAGTTACTGTAGGGATAGCTGCTGTAGGAGGGATAATTTTGGATTAAAGCAGGCATATAGGTAGGGTTTGTAGAAAAACAGTCCTTCTATACTTATACTGTTGCTGAATCCTAAAACCAAAAGTCCTTTTCAGGGCTAAAAAAATACTGCATTTTTTTGTAGTAAAACCACTATTACCTGCACTCACCGTAGGGATAGCTGATGGAGAAAGGAAAGTTTGAGATTAGAGCAGGCATATAGGCCATCAGATCAAAGTGCGCCTGCGCAGGACCTCACTGTCGGCATTTATGGGCGGGTATGAGGATGACACTGGTGAGGTCATACACAGCGCAGCCCATAATTTCGTGCCTGCGCAACTACATCACCAGCACTCGCGCAAGGGAAACTTTATGCTCAGCCCCGCAATAGGGGCACAGCGAAATGCGCCTGCGCGAGACTCCAGCAGCATGGATGATGACGGAGGCGGCGTCATCCATGTAAATCATGACTGGGGGACGGTGAACAGCGGGAGGAGGGGGGACAGGAGCCAAAATATAACCCGCCCATCTGGATAACCAAACTAATTTGCATAGGAAACGGTAAGATTTTATAAAGTTATTTTAAGGGTCTGAAACGGGGGGTCAGCAACAAGGTGCACCTTCCTAGAATGTAGCCCAGGAACTGCAGAAGGTGATATATTTAGTTTAATAGGGAAAAACTGGTAACAGGTTCCCTTTAAGCTGTCCCTGCCCCAAGTCTTGGAAAGGAAAAGTAAATATCCAGCATCCACTTAATGGGACATATCTAGATTGCTTGTGTGATGCCCTGGCGCTGCCAGGTGGTCACACAGTAGAGGCCTCGCACAACACCTTCCCTCACAGGGTTACATACAGCCGACCTGAAACCCTAGTCACCCCCCTCAGGGTAAGACAGGCACACCAGTGGGCAGGACCAGGATGATGGAGAACGCCCACCTAAGGGTCTGGAGAGCCTGGGGCGGGAAAAAAGTCAGTCAAGTTTGTAGTTCAAGTGGAGTAGTAGTGGAGGAGGAGTGAGAAGGTGAAGCTCAACTACTAAAAGCAGAGGCGCCGGGGTTGGAGCCCCGGTGTATTTGCTAGGTGGCAGACGGTGGTCCGTGTCTGACTGGAGACGGGAAGACGGCAGCCGGAGATCCGAGGTGGACCGGGGCAGGGTTGGAGCCTGCCGGTACCGACACCGGAGAATCGACCTGGAAACCATGCACAGAGGGGGTACTTGGAACCTGAAGCCAGGACCGCAACCAACGGCCTAGCTAATTAACCAATTGAGGGTAGGATTATAGGTCCTGTCCCAACCAAAGTCCCAAAAGCAGACAACCACCCACAGAGAGGGATAGAGCATCTGCCAGGGCCCGGTAGATCCCACGGGTCAGCATCAGCGGGCACGGCTCCCAACAGAAGTACTGGGAGCGGACTCCCGCGTTCCACACTGGGAAATCCACCACATCACAACACAGTGCAGAGGAAAGTGACACAGACCACCAGCCCGGGTGAGGGACCAGAGTACACCCAGCCGCAGCGGCCGGCCACCAGCACCTTGGTTAATCACTGGACTTGTCTGATCTATTTAACCGTCAGTAAACGGAGACTCCCTGGTCTGACCAGGCGCGCCGGCACCTGCCATCACCGTCCTCTGCACCGAGTCACCGAGTTCCCCATTGACTTCCATCATAGTCGTTACTCGAATTGAGCCTGTCCGAGCGTCTGATCTGCTCAATTCAAGTAGTGAGCACTCAAGCATTTTAGGGCTTATCCAATATGCAATACCACCAGGAAGGATTATGATTAACAAATTTATTTTGCAAATACAGCAGTAGTAGATTGGAAAATAGAGGTATATACATATACACCAAACAAACCCCCCCCAAAAACCCTCTAAAAACATTAAACCTTTATTAGTTAAATATATTTATAAAATCCCAGGCAAACATACCTGGCAAACAAAAAAGTGGTGTGTATAATCTACACCAGGGTAGTTTACGGGGCAAAAATTAGTAGGGGTAACAGAAGTGATGACCTGTTTTGGTCAGAGCATAGATAATTCAATAACGTAGGTCAGGACATGGGCCTTGCCCTGCACTTCCCCCTGCCTGACAAAAGAGGTAATATTATCCTAATTTAAATGGTGCCTCCGTTCATCTGCTGCTATCCTTGTTGCTCCCTGCTCTGCCACTACATGTACACCCTCCACCAAAACCTCATAAAAGTGTAAGTGCAAACGCATTTACATAATACATTCCCAGGTAGGAAATTATATATACCAATCCACCTGCCAAACATCAATATGGGTAGACATGAAAAACTATACTTCCCACCAAACCACGCGGCTAGGACAAAACGTAGCCCAATAGCGACAGTAGGTAGGAAAAAATGGTCCCTATTAGGGGATACTTAGCCATTCATTGGTAGCTCCATAGATGTCCAGAATACTGGTGTACCAAGCCAGGAAAAATCCCCTATATTTATGCATCCCGATGCATTCCCCCTTTTTTGGGGAGGTTCATCAGGGGATAGGACCGCTACGCTACGACATCGCTAAAGCAATCTCGTTGGGGTCATGGAATTTGTGACGCACATCCGGTCGCTTTAGCGATGCCGTTGCGTGTGACACCTATGAGCAATTTTGCATCGTCGCAAAAACGTGCAAAATCGCTCATCGGTGACATGGGGGTCCATTCTCGAATATCGTTGCTGCTGCAGTAACGATGTTGTTCCTTGTTCCTGCGGCAGCACACATCGCTCCGTGTGACACCGCAGGAACGAGGAACCTCTCCTTACCTGCATCCCACCCTCAATGAGGAAGGAAGAAGGTGGGCGGGATGCTACGTCCCACTCATCTCCGCCCCTCCGCTTCTATTGGGCGACCGCTTAGTGACGTCGCTGTGACGCCACATGAAGCACCCGTGAAAGGAGGCGGTTCGCCGGTCACAGCGACGTCGCTAGGCAGGTAAGTAGTGTGACGGGTCTGGGTGATGTTGTGTGCCACGGGCAGCGATTTGCCCGTGTCGCACAACCGATGGGGGCGGGTACCCACGCTAGCGATATCAGTCACGATATCGCAGCGTGTAAAGCGGCCTTAAGCCTTCCTCTGCATATATAGCATGCCCCAATGTGGACAGTGTTACTCATGTGTGTAAAGCGCTATGAAATTAATGGCGCTATATAAGTGAATAAATATCATATTATTATTATTATTATTATTATTATTATTATTATTATTATATGCTAGGGAGACACAAGAAGCTCCCATTGACATTTTGCACTTTTTGGGTTTTTTAATTTTCCCCAAAACACAGGCATTTTCTGTATGTTTTCCCCATGGACTTTAATGGGTAAATACAACAGCATTACAAATAGTGGCTTTGATTTGTCTATAAAAGCAATTCTAGAACCATTTCCTTGAATTGTTTTTAAGAAAAACAAGGAAAAACATGATTGTAGCAAAATGGCAACATACTGCAAATACTGAAATGTGATTTTGTAACATTCCTCACCTGCAGGAAAAATGTGATAGAAGATAAAATAACAATTTAGCAAATATTCACCCTTAAAATACCTTTCTCCTCCAGATGTAAAAGGTTCAGTTATTGCTACTGTTTGTACTCTACCTCCCTACAGGTATGATGACATGCACATCCACATGAACGCTGCAACCAATTGCTAGCCATGTCTACAGTGGCCACAGCATGACATTATCGCGGAAACAAAGACCAGTGGGGGCTACCGTCTACCGGAATGTCTGTTCTGAAGTTGTAGGCGTTTAACAGGTGAATAATGGTCATTTTTATTTTAACATGTAGCTAGGATAGTTTTTTTTAAGTCCTTAACAACCCTTTAATACTATGATTAAAAAGGAATAACATATGCAACAATGAAACCGTAGAATAGACCATTAAACATGATTGCAGTCCAACTGTCCTCCTTGGAAAGCCGAACTGCTGAGTTCTGGCAAAATTCACAATGGGAAAGCAAATCTATGTATGTTAGTCCTGCCCAATGCATCAATGAGATTCTAGCAATCTTTTTTTTTTTTTCAAGGCAAGACGGTAAATAAAAACAGCGATCAAATTGCTTCTGGCAACAATGACCCCCATAGGTGGAACATTTTTTATGCATGAAGGCCAATATGTGCATGGACAGCCAAAAATCCTACTACAAAAGCATAACAATCCAGACATGATAGGCTCTCAGCTGTGCAATCAAAGCTTTTTTTTTTGTAGCAAAGTATCTTTCAAGTAACCTGCACCATGGAATATTTTCAAGCAAATATCAACATCAAATACAAAGGAAATGTTACGGTGCCTTGAAAAAGTATTCATATATCGTGAACTTTTCCACATTTTTTCACATTACACCCACAAACTTAAATGTATCTTATTGGGATTTTATGTGATATACCAACACAAAGTAGCAAGTATTTGTAAAGTGCAAAGAAAATAATACATGATTTTCTAAATATTTTAAAAATATAAATCTTAAAATTGTGATGTACATTTGTATTAAAGGGAACCAATCACCAGGATTTTCGTATACACTGTGTGCAGAACTATTAGGCAAATGAGTTTTTTATCACATGATACTTTTTATACATGTTGTACTACTCCAAGCTGTATAGTCTTGAGAGCAAGGTGGAGGTGGGGTACTGGTATGGGCTGGTTTCATCAAAGATGAACTTGTGGGACCTTTTTGGGTTGAGGATGGAGTGAAGCTCAACACCCAGAGCTACTGCCAGTTTCTGAAAGACAACTTCATCAAGCAGTGATACAGGAAGAAGTTGGTATCATTCAAGAAAAACATGATTTTCATGCAGGACAATGCTCCATCACATGCATCCAACTACTCCACAGCGTGGCTGGCCAGTAAAGTTCTAAAAGATGAAAACATAATGACATGGCCCCCTTGTTCACCCGATCTGAACCCCATAGAGAACCTGTGGTTCCTTATAAAATGTGAGATCTACAAGGAGGGAAAACAATACACCTCTCGGAACAGTGTCTGGGAGGCTGTGGTGGCTGATGCACACAATGTTGATCGTAAACAGATCAAGCAACTGACAGAACTATGAATGGTAGACTGTTGAGTGTCATCATAAAGAAAGGTGGCTATATTGGTCACTAAGTTTTTTGGGTTTTGTTTTTGCATGTCAGAAATGTTTATTTCTAAATTTTGTGCAGGTATATTGGTTTACCTGGTGGAAATAAACAAGTGAGATGGGAATATATTTGTTTTTTTTTTTTAAGTTACCTAATAATTCTGCACAGTAATAGTTACCTGCACAAACAGATATCCTCCTAAGATAGCCAAATCTAAAAAAACCCACTCCTACTTCCAAAAATATTAAGCTTTGATATTTATGAGTCTTTTGGGTTGATTGAGAACATAATTGTTGAGCAATAATAAAACAAATCCTCTAAAATACAAGTTGCCTAATAATTCTGCACATGGTGTATAAACTAAATCCAGCGCTATACTGACACTATCAGGCAGATTCTCTACATACCTGTAGTGGTCAGCTTGGATGATTAGGTTTTGAAATCCAAGAAAGTAAAGTTTATAAAATTAGCTGCTTGTTGAATGACAGCAGCAAAGGAGCAGATAATATATTCATAGTTATTCCCTCCCCCTGTTAGAATTAGCATACGTATTATACAAACGATTCCCTTTGTCTCTTGTGGGACCTGTGTGAGGTCATACCCATGTGACCAGAAGGTGCGGTGCCTCAGCCAACAAAGGTGGATACCAGGTCACATGCGAATGACCTCACACAGGTCCTGCAAGACGCAAAGTGAATCGTTTGTATAATACTTATTCTAATTCTAACAGAGGGAGGGAATAACTATGAATACCCCCCAGATATTATCTGATCCTCACCTGCTGTCACTCAAGCAGCTGCCGATTTAATAAACTTTATTTGCTTGGATTTCAAAACCTAAACATCCGAGCTGACCACTACAGGTATGTAGAGAATAAGCCTAATAGTGCCAGTGCTTTAGATTATATACGAAAATCCTGGTGTTTGGTTCCCTTTAAGCCACTCTGAGTCAATACTGTGTAGGAACCCCTTTCCCTGTTATTATTGCTGTAAGTCTTTTGGGGTATGTCTCTACCAGCTTTGCACAGGGGCGTAACGACTGGGCCCAGCAGGGTTATGGGCCCAGTGCCCATCCTGCAGAGAAACAGCCGACTCATCTCAAAGAGAGAGAAACGGCGGCACACAACACGGCTGTTATCTGGCCCGTGAGTCAGGGGGACCTGCTGCCAGCGGTAGCACCGGGCCCCCCTCACCCATCATCACACACAGCAGTACTCCACTCTATCCTTCTTCATTCTCCTCCTTTGCCTGCGCTTGACATCTCAGCATGGCAGAGCGTGGTGACATCAGTACTTTGCAACTGCTGTGCTGAGACTGCAGAGTGTGGGACGGGAGGACACCCTGACCGGAGCAGCAGGGGAACGAGGAGATGTGAGGACCAGTAGCATAGATACTGGGGGGGCAGAGGGGGGCCGTTGCCCCGGGCCCTTGACCTAGAGGGGCCCAACTGGAGCTACTGCCATCCATGGCCATGTTAAGATACCAGTTTTTTGTGTTGTTTTAAAACCCCATTTCCCTTTGCGGGCCAACTAGCAAATCCAGCAATTTTTTTTCAAGGGGGAGGGGAGAGGGAATTTAATATATGAGTGCGCTGGAGAGGCAGGGATGCTCTAATCTGCTCCCAGCCCAGACGGAAGAAAATACCTGCTAGATGTGCAGGACCTGCGAAGATGTCATGCCCATGTGACTCATGTGGGAGGAGCCAGAAGACAAAGGAGAAGCTGTAGAGGATGAGGGCATATGACAGGTAATGAGGTAAGAGAAGAATATGATGGGGGCTGGCTCTTACAGAGAGGGGCAGAGTGTGACGGGGCAGAGTGTGACAGAGGGGGGGCAGAGTGTGACAGAGGGGTGCAGAGTGTGACAGAGTTGGGTAGAGTGTGACAGAGAGGGGGTAGAGTGTGACAGAGGAGGGCAAAGTGTGGCAGTGGGGGCAGAGTGTGACAGAGGAAGAGTGTGACAGAGTTGGCCAGAGTGTGACAGAGGGGGACAGAGTGTGACAGATGAGGGTAGGCTGTGACAGAGGGGTGCAGATTGTGGCAGGGGGGAAGAATGTGACAGAGGGGACAGGGTGTGACAGAGGGGGGCAGAATGTGACAGAAACACACCAGAGTCCGCTCCTGAGACTTCTGCTTCGATCACCAGGCGATGCCGTGTTCCCACCGTGGACTGTGCAGGTGATAGGAGAGGAGTCGATGCCAGTGGCTTTGGTGGGCACAGGCTCTGCTCATCCACTAAGTTGGGTTTCCCTGGGACCTGCCGTACCACTGGCTGACTGTAGGTGGTGTGTGTCTTCCAGTTGAAGTTACCACCATTCAGCTACAGCCAATGGGAAGACACCCTTCTAATTCCCCCTCCTGTTTGCTGGTCACTGCCAGAGATAGTTTTGTATTCCTACTTTTTGGATCCCACTCTGTTCTGACTAGTGATCCATGTGTTTTGATCTCTGACTACCGTTCTGCCTGCTGTTTTTGTACCTCGCTGCCAAATCCGGATTTGACCTCAGCCTGGTTTCCTGACTACGTTCTTGTCTGCCGATTTTGTTCCTGTTCTGCATCTCCTGGTTTGACCCTGCCTGACTACTACTCTCCTCTAGACTGCAGCCTTACACAGGTAGTGGTCTCCGGGGCCCTGCAGTAATTCCGAATCCCTGTATAGGAGTTAAAGGGTTTCGGGGTTCTTGGGGTCCTGCTTTGTGATCGGCTTTCCTCTAGCCTGTCTGTGACAGCCAGTCTGAGTCTGTGGTTCCAAGTAGGCATTACAGGGGCAGAGAGGGGGACAGAGTGCGACAAAGTTGGGCAGACTGTGAGAGAGGGGGGCAGGCTGTGACAGGGGGGTGCAGAGTGGGACAGGAAGGGGCATAGTATGACAGAGTTGGGCAGAGTGTGACAGAGGGGTGGCAGAGTATGATAGAGGTTGCAGGCTGTGACAAAGGGGTGCAGGGTGAGACAGAGGTGGCAGAGTGTGACAGAGGGATGCAGGGTGTGACAGAGGGGGGGGGCAAAGTGTGACAGAGGGGGCAGAGTGTGACTGAGTGGGGCAGAGTGTGACTGAGTGGGCAGAGTGTGACAGAGGGGGGTAGAGTGTAACAGATGAGTGCAGGGTGTGACAGAGGGGGCAAAGTATGACAGAGTGTGACAGATGGGGCAAAGTGTGACAGAGAGGGACAGAGTGTGACAGAGATGTGCAGAGTGTGAAAGAGATGGGCAGAGTGTGAAAGAGGGGTGCAAGGTGTGACAGGAGAGGCAAAGTGTAACAGAGTTGGGTAGAGTGTGACAGAGGGGAGCAGAGTGTGACAGGGGGGCATGGTGTGACAGAGGGGTGCAGACTATGACAGAGCGGGGGCAGAGTGTGACAGAGGGGGGCATGGTGTGACAGAGGGGTGCAGAGTGTGACAGAGGGATGCAGAGTGTGACAGAGTGGTGCAGAGTTCTACTGGGGGGCAGAGTGTGGCGGTTTCCCCTAGCCCATGAGCTAGAGGGGCCCACTCGGAGCTACTGTTACCCAGGGCCATGTTAAGACACCAGTTTTTTTGTTTTATTTTAAAACCCCATTTTCCTTTGTAGGCCATCCAGCAAATCCAGCGATTTTATTTCAAGGGGGAGTGGAGAGGGAATGTAATATATGAGTACGCTTGAGAGGCAGGGAAGCTCTACAGTCATGGCCAAAAGTTTTGAGAATGACACCAAAATTTTTTTTTCACATGATCTGTTGCCCTCTGGTTTTGAATTATGTTTGTCTGATGTTTACATCACATACAGAAATATAATTGCAATCATATTATGAGTACCAAAAGGTTATATTGACAGTTAGAATGATTTAATGCAGCAAGTCAATATTTGCAGTGTTGACCATTCTTCTTCAGGACCTCTCCCTGGCATGCTCTCAATCAACTTCTGGACCAAATCCTGACTGATAGCTGTCCATTCTTGCATAAGCAAAGCTTGCATTTTGCCAGAATTTGTTGGTTTTTGTTTGTCCAGCCAGCTCTTGATGATTGCCCACAAGTTCTCAATGCGATTAAGATCTGGGGAGTTTCCAGGCCATGGACCCAAAATCTCTATGTTTTGTTCCATGAGCCATTTAGTGATCACCTTTGCTTTATGGCAAGGTGCTCCATCATGCTGGAAAAGGCATTGTTGGGCGCCAAACTGCTCTTGGACAGTTGGGAGAAGTTGCTCTTGGAGGACATTCTGGTACCATTCTTTATTCATGGCTGTATTTTTAGGCAAGCCTGTGAGTGAGCCGATTCCCTTGTCTGAGAAGCAACCCCACACATGAATCGTTTCAGGATGCTTAACAGTTGGCATGAGACAAGACTGGTGGTAGCGCTCACCTCTTCTTCTCCTATTAAGCTATTTTCTAGATGTCCCAAACAATCGAAAAGGGGATTCATCTGAGAAAATGACTTTACCCCAGTCCTCAGCAGTCCACTCCTTGTACCTTTTGCAGAATATCAGTCGGTCCCTGATGTTTTTTTCTGGAGAGAAGTGGCTTTTTTGCTGCCCTCCTTGAAACCAGGCCTTGCTCAAAGAGTCTCCGCCTCACAGTGCGTGCAGAAGCACTCACACCAGCCTGCTGCCATTGTTGAGCTAGCTAGGCACTGCTGGTAGTCTGATCCCACAGCTGAAACAGTTTTAAGA
Source organism: Anomaloglossus baeobatrachus (assembly GCF_048569485.1). Lineage (NCBI taxonomy): Eukaryota > Metazoa > Chordata > Amphibia > Anura > Aromobatidae > Anomaloglossus > Anomaloglossus baeobatrachus. The sequence continues at coordinate 220,836,321 of NC_134358.1, read as the reverse complement.
TACGGTCCTGGCGTTTGCTGGTCCTTCTTGGGCGCCCTGGAGCCTTTTTGGAAACAATGGAAGCTCTCTCCTTGAAGTTCTTGATGATGCGATAGATTGTTGACTGAGGTGCAATCTTTGTAGCTGCGATACTCTTCCCTGTTAGGCCATTTTTGTGCAGAGCAATGATGGCTACACGTGTTTCTTTAGAGATAACCATGGTTAACTGAAGAGAAACAATGATACCAAGCACCAGCCTCCTTTTAAAGTGTCCAGTGGTGTCATTCTTACTTAATCATGACTGATTGATCGCCAGCCCTGTCCTCATCAACACCCACACCTGTGTTAATGGAACAATCACTAAAACAATGTTAGCTGCTCCTTTTAAGGCAGGAATGCAATGCTGTTGAAATGTGTTTTGGGGGTTAAAGTTCATTTTCTTAGCCAATATTGACTTTGCAAGTAATTGCTGTTAAGCTGATCACTCTTTATGACATTCTGGAGTATATGCAAATTGCCATTAGAAAAACTTAAGCAGTAGACTTTGTAAAAATTAATATTTGTAGCATTCTCAAAACTTTTGGCCATGACTGTAATCTGCTCCCGGTCCAGACGGAATAAAATACCTGCTAGATGTGCAGGACCTGCAATGACGTCATACTCATGTGACCTGTTTAGGAGGAGCCAAAAGATAAAGGAGAAGCTGTAGAAAATGAGGGCACATGACAGGTAATGAGTGAAGAGAAGGATATGATGTGGTGCAGGCTTTTACAAAGAGGGGCAGACTGAGACGGGGGGACAGAGTGTGACAGAGAGGGGCAGAGTGTAACAGAGGGGGGCAGAGTGTGCCAGACGGGGGCAGGCTGTGACAGAGGGGTGCAGGGTGTGACAGGAGGGGGCAGAGTGTGACAGAGTTTGACAGAGTGTGACAGAGGGGGGCAGAGTATTAACGAGGGTGCAGGCCGTGACAGAGGGGTGAAGGGTGTGAAAGGGACAGAGTGTGATAGAGTTGGGCAGAGTGTGACAGAGGGAGAGGCAGAGTGTATCAGAGGGGAGTAGAATGTGACAAAGTTGGGCAGAGTGTGACGGGGGAAGGCTGTGACAGTGGGGTGCACTGTCACAGAGGGGGAGGGGGCAAGAATGTGACGGGGGGCAGGGTGTGACAGAGGGAGGCAGAGTTTGAAAGAGGGGTGCAGGGTGTAACAGATAGAGACAGAGTGTGACAGAGGGGGACAGAGTGTGATAGAGGGGGAGCAGACTGTGACAGCGGGGACAGGGTGTGACAGAGGGGGGTAAAGTGTGGCAGAGGGGGGCAGGGTGTGACAGAGGGGTGCAGACTGTGACAGAGGGATGCAGTGTGACAGAGTGGTGCAGAGTGTGACAGAGTGGTGCAGAGTGTGACAGAGGAGTGCAAAGTGTGACAGAGGGGTGCAGAGTGTGACAGCGGTGCAGACTATTCCAGAGGGAGGCAGAGTGTGACAGAGGGGTGAAAGATGTGATAGCGGTGCAGACTATGCCAGAAGCGTGCGGGCTGTGACAAAGGAGGGCAGGGTGTAACAGAGTGGGTAGGGTGTGACAGAGAGGGCAGGGTGTGACAGAGGGGGCTGGATGTGACAAAAAGGTGCAGACTGTGTGGGATAGAGGGTTGAAGACTGTAACAGAGGTGTAAACATGGTTATTTTTTTGGGGCCCATTCAGAAAATTGGCCCCCCTGAGGTGAACACCTAGCTACACCTCTGGTGAGGACTTGGTGAGTACACTGTGGCCAGAGGCCTATAGGAGAGCATTATACATGGAGGAGTATGGGGCTGCATAATACAATATGAAGGACACCTTATACATGGAATATAGGGCTGCATTTTAGATGGAGAACTATTTATTATTATTATTTATTATTTTTATTTATTTATAGAGCACCATTAGTTCCATGGTGCTGTACATGAGAAGGGGGTTACATACAAAATACGTATACAAGTTACAGTAGACAGACTAGTACAGAGGGAAGAGGGCCCTACCCTTGCGGGCTTACATTCTATAGGATTATGGGGAGGAGACAATAGGTGGGGTGTAGGTCAGGCGGCGGCTCCACACGGTGGTCGGGTGGCAGCTCCGCACGGTGGTCGGGCGGCAGCGAGTTCATTGTAGATTGTAGGCATTTCTGAACAGGTGCGTTTTCAGGTTCCGTTTGAAGTTTGCAAGGGTAGGGGATAGTCTGACGTGTTGAGGCAGCGAGTTCCAGGAGACTGGGGATGCTCGGGAGAAGTCTTGGAGTCGGTTGCGTGAGGAGCGAATGAGAGAGGAGGAGAGGAGGAGATCTTGGGAGGACCGGAGGTGACGTGTTGGAGTGTAGTGGGAGAGTAGTTCGGAGATGTACGGAGGGGAAAGATTATGCACAGCTTTGTAGGTCAGTGTTAGAAGTTTGAATTGGATACGGTGGAAGATTGGAAGCCAGTGGAGGGACATGCAGAGGGGAGAAGCGGGTGGTATTGAGGAGAGAGGTGGATAAGTCGGGCAGCAGAGTTAAGGATGGACTGGAGAGGGGCGACCGTGTTGGCAGGGAGGCCACAGAGGAGGATGTTACAGTAGTCGAGGCGGGAGATTATGAGGGCATGCACTAGCATTTTAGTAGATTGCAAATTGAGGAAAGGGCGGATTCTGGAAATATTTTTGAGTTGAAGACGGCAGGAGGTGGTGAGGGACTGGATGTGTGGTATGAAGGATAAGGCAGAGTCAAAGGTCACTCCGAGGCAGCGAACTTTGGGTACTGGCGAGAGCGTGGTGTTATTTATTGTAATAGATAGATCAGGTGGAGAGTGTAGGTGAGACGGAGGAAAGATGATTAGTTCAGTTTTGGCCACATTGAGCTTTAGGAAGCGAGAGGAGAAGAAGGAGGATATAGCAGATAGACATTTCGGGATTTTGGACAGCAGAGATGTGGCATCTGGGCCAGAGAGGTAGATCTGGGTGTCGTCGGCATATAGGTGGTATTGGAAGCCATGGGACTTTATGAGTTGTCCCAGGCCAAATGTGTAGATAGAGAAAAGTAGGGGTCCTAGGACAGAGCCTTGAGGGACGCCAACAGAGAGATGGTGGGATGAAGAGGTTGTGTGAGAGTGGGAGACACTGAAAGTGCGATTTGAGAGGTATGAAGAGATCCAAGAGAGGGCAAGATCTCTGACACCAAGGGAAGAGAGGGTCTGTAATAGGAGGGAGTGGTCAACGGTATCGAAGGCTGAGGACAGGTCTAGGAGTAGGAGTATAGAGAAGTGCTTGTTCGCTTTGGCAGTAAGCAAGTCATTTGTGATTTTAGTCAGGGCAGTTTCGGTAGAGTGATGTGGACGGAAGCCGGACTGTAGGTTGTCAAAGAGAGCGTTAGAGGAGAGGTGGGAGGAAAGTTCAGCATGGACATGCTGTTCCAGGAGTTTTGAGGCAAGTGGGAGTAGTGATATGGGGCGATAGCTGGTAGTAGAGGTTGGATCGAGGGAAGGTTTCTTTAGGATAGGTGTGACTGTTGCATGTTTAAAGGCAGAGGGGAAGGTTCCAGTCGTTAAAGATAGGTTGAAGAGGTGGGTTAAGGCTGGAGTAAGGATGGTGGTGAGGTTGGGAAGGAGGTGGGATGGCATGGGGTCAAGTGCGCAGGTGGTGAGGTGCGCTTTTGAGAGAAGACGTGCAAGCTCTCCTTCGGTGATGGTGGGGAGGAAGTTTATGGGAGAGGGGCAGTGGTCAGCTACATGAAGGGGTTGTGGTGGCTGAGCAGAGAAGACTTGCCTTATTAGGTCGATTTTTTCTTGGAAATAGGTGGCAAAGTCTTCTGCAGAAATGAGGGAGGTTGGAGGGGGCAGTGGTGGGCGAAGGAGGGAGTTGAAAGTGTTGAATAACTGTTTGGGGTTGTGTGTTAGAGAGGATATGAGGTTTCTGAAGTAATCGTGTTTAGCGGAGGTGAGGACTGAGCGAAATGTGTGAATTGCATTTTTGAATGTGGTGAAGTTTTCCTGGGAGTGCGTTTTCTTCCACCGCCGCTCTGCAGCCCTAGACCTTTGCCGAAGTTTTTTAGTGAGGCTGTTGTGCCAGGGCTGTCTATTGATTCGTCTCACTCTGCCATGCACAAGGGGAGCGACTGAATCAATAGCTGATGTGAGGGTGGTGTTGTAGAAAGTGGTGGCGCTGTCTGTGTCGTGGAGGGACGATATGGAGGACAGTGGGAGGATAGAGTCGGCGAGAGTGTGCATGTTGAGGTGTGCAAGGTTTCTGCGGGGATGTGCTAGGTGCTGGACAGGGGGGGTAGGTGAGGAGGACAGGGCTGAAAAGGTCAGAAGATGGTGGTCAGATAGGGGGAGGGGGGAAGTTGTGAAGTCAGAAAGGGGACAGAGGCGGGTGAAGATAAGGTCTAGTGTGTGTCCATCTTTGTGGGTGGCAGAGGTGGACCACTGAGTTAAGCCAAACGACGAAGCAAGGGAGAGGAGTTTGGAAGCAGCTTGTTGGGGAGTGTCAGTGGGGATGTTGAAGTCACCCATGATGATGGTGGGAATGTCAGCAGAGAGAAAGTGTAGAAGCCAGGCAGAAAAGTGGTCGAGGAAGGCAGTGGTGGCGCCCGGGGGTCTGTATATGACAGCCACTTGGAGGTTGGAGGGAGAATAGATTCGGACAGAGTGCACTTCAAAGGAAGGCAGGTCGAGGGAGGGTAGAGGTGGGATTGGATTAAAGCTGCAGTTGTTAGAAAGAAGGAGGCCCACTCCTCCACCTTGTCTATTGCCAGGGCGAGGAGTGTGGGAGAAGTGCAGGCCACCGTAGCATAGTGCAGCTGGGGAGGCAGAGTTGGATGGTGTCAGCCATGTTTCGGTGATGCCCAGAAAGGATAGATTGCTGGAGGTAAAGAGATCATGAATGATGTGCAGTTTATTACACACTGAACGGGCATTCCAGAGCGCTCCTGAGAGAGGGGGCGGCGGAGTCGGTGAGAGGGGAATAGTTTTTATGTTGGATAGATTGCGGTATGGGAGTTGCGTTATAATAATTGGAGAGCTATGGGAAATATACATAGAGGACTGTGGGAAATGTATTATAATACCTGGAAGAATATGGGGGTGCATTCAAATACATGAAGGGTTATGTGGAATCCATTATACTATAGGAAAGGCTATTTGGGGGCCATTATTGTATTTGGAGAACTATATACGAGGAGGGACAAAGATACAAGCATGGTATTGGAAAGTTTTGTGATGAGGGAAAGAGACTCTTTGCCTCAGCATTCAGCTTTGCCATGCTGTGATACAGAAAGCTGGGTGTTGAGGGAAAGACATATATCAGAGCATGAGAAAGCTGCATGCTGCTAAGGGAAAGATGTATAGCAGAGCATGGGGAAGCTGGGTGCTGAGGACAAGATAGATATCAAAACATAGGAAAGCTGGGTGCTGAATGAAAGAGCCAAGTGTCACTATCCCATGCCCTAGTGTCAGCGTCATTATCCCGAACCCCGGTGTCGGTGTACATGGGAGGGAGGCACAAGTCCAAACCTTGCACTGGGGCCCATCAAACTCTAGTTATGCCACTGGCTTTGCATATGTAGATACTGACATTTTTGCCAATTCTCTTTTGCAAAAAGCTCTAGCTCAGTGAGATTGGATGGAGAGCATCTGTGAACAGCAATTTTCAGATCTTTCCACAGATTCTCAATAGGATTTACGTCTGGGCAAATTCAAACACATGAATATGCTTTGATTTAAACCATTCCAATGTACAGTAGCTCTGGCATTATGTTTACAGTCTATGTCCTATTGGAAAGTTAACCTGCATCCCGGTGTCAAATTTTTTGCAGCCTCTAACAGGTTTTACTCCAAGATTATCCTGTATTTATCTCCATCCAACTTTCCATGAACTCTGACCAGCTTCCGTGTCTCTGCTGAAGAAAAGCATCCCCACAGAATGATGCTGCCACCACCATGGTTGATGGGGGAAATGCTATTTTCAGGGCGGTGTTCAGCATTTTTCATTTATCCCAAAAAGGTTTAATTTGGGCGAAGCTGACCAGAACACCTTGTTCCACATGCTAACTGTATTCCCTACATTGCTTTTTGCAAACTGCAAGCGGGATGTCTTATGGATTGCTTTCAGAAATGGGTTTCTTCTTGCCACTTTTCCATAAAGGTCATATTAGTGCATAATGGATTGAACAATAACTCAGCGAGATGGTCACCTAACCCTGCTTTACTCTTCTCCACAACTTTATCCCTGACCTGTCTGATGTGTTTCTTGATTTTCATTATTAATTAATGTTTTCTAATCTCTGAGGTCTTTCCATAACTCATGTAGGTGTGCCACCCCCACGCCCGCAGCAGCCGGGCTGCTCAGATCCGGACCCGCTGTGTGGCTCCAGGGATCCTCCGGACCCGGGGGTCACGCGGACATGCCGAATGAAAAGAGGAACGTAGTTGTACGGCCTTGGCCGTATTCGGTTCGTGATGCCACCCACGGTGTGTGGTGAAGTGGGACACCACCGCTGCTGTTGTGGGATACCCGGGGGAGATTTAATGGCAGCCGGATGTTGACCCCTCCGTGGGTAGAGATGGTTGCCCCGGGGCCCAGTGTCTCTGTGCAGGGTTTGGCGATGGCAGGGGCCTGCGCGCCCGGACGTACCAGGGGATGTTTGGTTACTCACAATTAAATGAATTACGCGAGTCTTTTGGTAAACCAAGGTGCTGGTGGCCGGCCGCCACGGCCGGTTGTACTCTGGTCCCCCACCCGGGCTGATGGTCGCCGTCTTTTCCTCTTCACTGGTTGTGGTTGTGTGTTTGGACTTCCCAGGCTTTTTTGTTTGCCTGAGGAGCCGTGCTCGCTGACGCTGACCCGTGGGATCTATAGGCCCTGGCGCTTGCCCTATCCCTCTCTGTGGGTGGTTGTCTGCTTTTAGGACTTTGATTGGGACAGGACCTAAAATCCTGCCCTCAATCGGTTGATTAGCTAGGCCATTGGTTCCGGTCCTGGCTTAAGGGTCCGAGTACCCCCTCTGTGCACGGCTTCCGGTCAGATCTCTGGTGTCGGTACCGGCGGGCTCCAACCCTGTCCCGGTCCACCTCGGATCTGCCTAGCCGTCTTCCCGTCTCCTGCTGACGGAGATCACCATCTGCCACCTAGCCAAGGTACCAGGGCTCTAACCCTGGCACCGTTCAACTTAAACTTCTCCTCCGCTGGAGCTACACTTAGCTAGCTCCAGCCTCCACTCCTCTCAGCTTGAACTAGAACTTAAAACTGTTTATTTTCCCGCCCTGGGCTGTCTAGACCCCTAGGTGGGCATTTCCTAACCACCTGGTCCCGCCCACTGGTGTGCCTGTCTTGCCCTGAGGGGGGTGACTAGGGTTTCAGGTCGGCTGTGTGTGACCTAGGTGAGGGAAGGTGTTATGCAGGGGCCTAGTGTGTCACTACCTGGTTTTTGCCAGGGCGTCACATAGGTATACTGAGAATAAATTTCACACATGTGAAGTCAGTTTACTAAGTAGGTGACTTATAAAGGCAATTCATCAATCAGGATTTTATTTAGGACTATGAGACTACAAGGGACTGAATAGAAATGCAGGTCACAATATTCAAATTTATATTTTTTAAATATTCCGAAAATGATGTATCATTTTCTCTTCACTTCACAAGTACCTTCTAATTTATGTTGTCATATCATATAAAAAACACAATAAAATACATTTAAGTTTGTGCATAGAACATGAAAAATGTGGAAACGTTTACAGGGTATGAATACTTTTTCAAGGCAGTGTATATCCTAAACAGTGACTGTGAAAATGTAGACTGTAAGCTCTGATGGAGCGGCCGAACACCGGGTGAACTTAAAGTATTAGTGTAAAGAGATTTGCTACTACGTGGACAACCCCTTTTTAAATGTTTTTCTCCTTGAAAATATGAATAACATATAATTAGTTCCTGCATTTCAGTCTCCCGAAGCGTGTGTAACATTGGCAGTATGGCCCATGTTGCATAACAATCAGAGGTAACCAGTAGCCCAATACTGTGCACACATCTGTTTTTTCAAGGTTCAGAAATGTAAGGGCATCAGCTCAACAGCGGCCGCTGACTGGCTGTGGGGTTCACGTGGCATGACAGTGTCAAGCAAGCCTCGGGAGACCTGATGTCAACAATGCCGGAATATCTCTTGTGCAGGAGTATATGTCATCTTTATTTTACAAGGGGCACTATTTCATTTCTAATAGGTTGTTTGCAGATGTTACATACATAAAGTTATATAAAGTGTAGTTTTATTTCTAGAAGTGTATACCATTCATTAGAAATTTTATTAAGACATAGAAGACATAATAACAGGAGTCTGACTGCAGGTACAGACCACAGCAGCACAGAATCTGTAACTATAAGGGCATGTCATATACAGTAAATCTGCATACAGAGATTTTTATATTCTTTAAAGAGAATCTGTCACTTATCATAAATATGTCATTATTTCACCACTGTTCTCCTGAATCTGAGATTGATTTTGTTTTGTTCCTGTGCCTAACTCTTCCAGAGACAGGGACTATTCTTACATAGTGAAGGAAACAATTATTTGATCCCTTTGTGATTTTGTAAGTTTGACCACTGACAAAGACATGAACAGTGTATAATGTTAAAGGGAACCAAACATCAGGATTTTCGTCTATAAGGTGCAGCCAGTGCAGTACTGGCACTATCAGGCACATTGTGTACATACCATTAGTGGGCAGCTCGGGTGTTTAGGCTGTGAAGTTCGACTTTATAAAGTTTGAAAATGCATGCACTTTTTGATATTGACGTGTGCACCTCGCCGCTAATGTCCGGGCGGGTTATGCACGTGTATCCCCGCTCCCCCCGCCGCCGGTTCCTCCCTCTCACTGGCCGTATGTAAATTTCTAATCTTCAGTTACACGGTGTCAGTTAGTGCCTGCGCACAGCGCTCATCTCCGGCGCCGTGTTCCTGAAGCCCACAGTATTATGGTGCATGAAAGGGCAGTGCATGAGAGGGCATGCGCCCTCGCTTCTTCAGATCTGTTGTGACCGCAGGAGCGCGCGCGGTCACAACAGGACTGGAGAACAGCTGATCTTACCGATTAGCTGCAGCAGATGATATTGTAGGAGACGTCTGCTGCAGCTAATCGGGGGAAGATCAGCTGTTCTCCAGTCCTGTTGTGACCGCACGCGCTCCCGCGGTCACAACCGATCTGAAGAAGTGAGGGCGCATGCGCTGCCCTCTCATGCACCATAATACTGTGGGCTTCAGAAACATGGTGCCGGAGATGAGCGCTATGCGCAGGCGCTAGTAACTCCGACGCCATATAACTGAAGACTAGAAATGTACATACGGCCAGTGAGAGGGATGAACAGGCGGCGGGGGGGGGGGGCGGGGATACACGTGCATAACCCGCCCGGACATTAGCAGAGAGGTGCACACGTCAATCAAAAAGTGCATGAATTTTCAAACTTTATAAAGTTGAATTTCACTGCCTAAACACCCGAGCTGCCCACTAATGGTATGTACACAATGTGCCTGATAGTGCCAGTACTGCACTGGCTGCACCTTATACACGAAAATCCTGATGTTTGGTTCCCTTTAAGGGTAGGTTCATTTTAACAATGATAGAATATCCAAAATAAGATCCAGAAAATCACATTGTATAAATTATATAAATTTATTTGCATTTTGCAGAGAGAAATAAGTATTTGATCCCCTACCAACCATTAATAGTTCTGGCTCCTACAGACCACTTAGACGTTCCTAATCAACTTGCTACCTGCATTAAAGACAGCAGTCTTAAATTGTCACCTGTATAAAAGACTTCTGTCTACAGACTCAATGAATCAGTCAGAATCTAACCTCTACAACATAAGCAAGACCAAAAAGCTTTCTAAGGATATCAGGTACAAGATCATAGACCTGCACAAGGCTGGAATGGGCTACAAACCATAAGTAAGATGCTGGGTGAGAAGGAGACAACTGTTGGTGCATATGAAGAAAATGGAAGAAATACAAAATCAGTGTCAATCAACATCAATCTGGGGCACCATGCAAAATCTCACCTCGTGGGGTATCCAGGATCATGAGGAAGGTGAAAGACCAGCTTAAAACTACGCGGAGGAACTTGTTTTTGATCTCAAGGCAGCTGGGACCACTGTCGCCAAGAAAACCATTGGTAACACATTACGTCATAATGGCTTAAAATCCTGCAGTGCCCGCAAAGTCCAACTGCTCAAGAAGGTACTGTCTGAAGTTTGCCAATGAACACCTGGATGATTCTGACAGTGATTGGGGGAAGGTGCTGTGTTCAAATGAGACACAAATTGAGCTCTTTGGCCTTAATTCAATTCAAAATTAATTTGTTTAGATGAAGAGAAATGCTGTTTATGACCCAAAGAACACCATTCCCACTGTCAATCATGGAGGTGGAAACAGTATGTCTTGGGGGTATTTCTCTGCTAAGGGCACAGGACTACTTCACTGCATCAATGGGACAATGGATACAATGGATGGAGCAATGTACCGTAAAATCCTGAGTGACAACCTTCTTCTCTCTGCCAAGACATTAAAAATGGGTCATAGCTGGGTCTTCCAACAAGACAATGATTCAAAACATACAGCCAAGGCAACAAAGGAGTGGCTCGAAAAGAAGCACATTAAGGTCATGGAGTGGCCTAGCCGGTCTCCAGACCTTAATCCCATATAAAACTTATGGAGGGAGCAGAAGCTCCGAGTTGCCAAGTGACAGCCTCAAAATCTTAATGATCTGAGATGATCTGCAGAAGAGTGGACCAAAATTCCTCCTGACATGTGCGCAAACCTCATCATCAACTACAAAAAATGTCTAACTGCTGTGTTTGCCAACAAGAGTTCTGCCACCAAGTATTAAGTTTTGTTTGCCAGAGGGATCAAATACTTATTTCTCTCTGCAAAATGCAAATAAATGTATATAATTTATACAATGTCATTTTCTGGATTTTATTTTGGATATTCTATCTGTTACTGTTAAAATTAATCTAGCCTTAAAATTATAGACTGTTCATGTCTGTCAATGGGCAAACTTACAAAATCAACAAGGGATCAAATAATTATTTCCTTCACTGTATATATATTGGAAATCTTGTTATCTTAGCCAAGTGGGTATGTTTTGAAGTGGACTCTCACAGTGAGGAGTTTGGGATCATGCCCACTTGGCTAAATAAACTAGACTTACATACAAGGAAGAAAGTGGCCATGTGAGGATCAAAGAGACGCAGGAACAAAAATACCAGTGTATGTACAAAAGTAAAAAATTAAAGATACAGTACAGACCAAAAGTTTGGACACACCTTCTCATTAAAAGAGTTTTCTTTATTTTCATGACTCTGAAAATTGTAGATTCACATTGAAGGCTTCAAAACTATGAATTAACATATGTGGAATGAAATGCTTAACAAAAAAGTGTGAAACAACTGAAAATATGTCTTATATTCTAGGTTCTTCAAAGTAGCCACCTTTTGGTTTTATTACTGCTTTGCACACTCTTGGCATTCTCTTGATGAGCTTCAAGAGGTAGTCACCGGAAATGGTTTTCACTTCACTGTGCCCTGTTAGGTTTAATAAGTGGGATTTCTTGCCTTATAAATGGGGTTGGGACCATCAGTCGTGTTGTGCAGAAGTCTGGTGGATACTGTCACGCTCCCCAGCTCCCGTGCCACACTCCCCGGCTCCCGTGCCACACTCCCCGGCTCCCCTGCCACGCTCCCCGGCTCCCCTGCCACGCTTCCCCGCTCCTGTGTCACGCTCCCCGGCTCCCGTGCTACGCTTCCCCGCTCCCGTGCTACGCTCCCCGGTCCCCCGCTCCACAGCCTCCATGCTCCCTCACCTGCGTCCTCCAGGCGACCCGGTCCCCGCTCCCAGCGCCTGTCGGCGACGCTGAGCCAGCCCGCGGCACTCCTGCCTCCTGTGCACCGCTCCCTGCTCTGGCTTCTGGCACCCGGGCCTTGCGCATGCGCGTTAGGGCGTGCGCGCGGTCATTGATCCTCTCTTAAAGGGCCAGCGTCCTCCAACAGGATATTGAAGACTCAGGTACAGGGTAGATAGGGGCTTCCTTTCCAAGCGGGCGGGGCCTGTTCTTTGTGTTTGCTAAGCTAGGAGTCAGGTCCCCCTGTGCCTTGTCCCGTACTCACCTATCTCTCTTGTAGAGCCGCTCCTGTCTCGCCAACCGGTCCTGACGGTTCCAGAACCCCGAATGGTGACTGTCCGCCATCTCGTCAGTCCCTACCGTCTCCAATCCCTGGATCCGTGTGGTGACCGACCTCCTCGCTCAGCTGGTTCCGGACTCTGCCTGACATCATCCCGGCCTCCGAACCTGAGCTCCGTCACCCGGACTACCTTCAGGGACTCCATGGTCCCAGGGACTTCTTCACTCCACTCCTCTGAACGGACTGTCCTGCTACCCGTAGTGCTCCGGCTACGGCTACCGGGCACCTTGCCCTCGATGGGGTGCTCAGTCCAGTGGATCCACCTCCTGGGCCTACCCGTCCTCCTGGTCCTAACAGATACACAGCTGATAGTCCTACTGAATAGACTGTTAGAATTTGCATTATGGCAAGAAAAAAAGCAGCTAAGTAAAGAAAAATGAGTGGCCATCATTACTTTAAGAAATGAAGGTCAGTCAGTCCGAAAAATTGGGAAAACTTTGAAAGTGTCCCCAAGTGCAGTGGCAAAAAACATCAAACGCTACAAAGAAACTGGCTCACATGAGGACCGCCCTAGGAAAAGAAGACCAAAAAGTCACCTTTGCTGCGGAGGATAAGTTCATCCGAGTCACCAGACTCAGAAATCGCAGGTTAACAGCAGCTCAGATTAGAGACCGGGTCAATGCCACACAGAGTTCTAGGAGCAGACACATCACTAGAACAACTGTTAAGAGGAGACTTTGTGCAGCAGGCTTTCATGGTAAAATAGCTGCTAGGAAACCACTGCTAAGGACAAGCAACAAGCAGAAGAGACTTGTTTGCGCTAAAGAACACAAGGAATGGACATTAGACCAGTGGAAATCTGTGCTTTGGTCTGATGAGCCCAACTTTGAGATTTTTGGATCCAACCACCGTGTCTTTGTGCGACGCAGAAAAGGTGAACGGATGGACTCTACATGGCTGGTTCCCACCATAAAGCATGGAGGAGGAGGTGTGATGGTGTGGGGGTGCTTTGCTGGTGACACTGTTTAGGATTTATTCAAAATTGAAGACATACTGAACCAGCAAGGCTACCACAGCATCTTGCAGCGGCATGCTATTCCATGCAGTTTGCGTTTAGTTGCACCATCATTTATTTTTCAACAGGATCATGACCCCAAACACACCTCCAAGCTCAGTAAGGGCTATTTGACTAAGAAGGAGAGTGATGGGGTGTTACGCCATATGACCTGGCCTCCACAGTCACCAGACCTGAACCCAATTGAGATGGTTTGGGGTGAGCTGGACCGCAGAGTGATGGCAAAAGGGCCAACAAGTGCTAAACATCTCTGGGAACTCCTTCAAGACTGTTGGAAGACCATTTCCGGTGAATACCTCTTGAAGCTCATCAAGAGAATGCCAAGAGTGTGCAAAGCAGTAATCAAAGCAAAAAGTGGCTACTTTGAAGAACCTAGAATATAAGACATATTTTCAGTTGTTTCACACTTTTTTGTTAAGTATTTCATTCCACATGTGTTAATTCATAGTTTGGATGCCTTCAATCTGAATCTACAATTTTCAGAGTCATGAAAATAAAGAAAACTGTTTGAATGAGAAGGTGTGTCCAAACTTTTGGTCTGTACTGTACACGGCAAGTGACAAGTCGTCTTTTAACTTGACATCTATGCAAAAAGTGAAAAAAAAATAGGAACAGGGAAATTAAATTTTTTTGCATTGTATAAACCACATAAGCACACAAATACAATTAAACAACAGTTAGTTCTTTCATTGACACTTTCTTTTAAATCATATCATTACAATAACTAGGTTATGAAAACAGGCTCCGAGGGGCACTGGAGGATGGCTGCTGTCCATTTTGCCGGATGTGAAGCCACTACCTTTGACTTCCTACTCGCCATCCTGAGTTCTGTCATCTGTTTTGACAGATTTCCTGTCATTTTTCTTAATCCTGTGCCTGTCTGACTGGCCATTCCTGGCTCTGTCCTGGCCATTACTGATTAACACCTTCCATTCTGCGGTCAGTGGTCTATTCATTACAGTCACGCAGTAATCCCATCATATCTTATGTATGAGTTTCAACAGCTTCAGGCTTTATATTACAACAACCCGCATGTCTACTGAATCCTGCAGCTGTCCAGATGTAGTAAGTGTATGTGATACAAGCTGTGATGCACCAATGCTATTATTGTTATAGTTCCTTTTTTTTAAGTTGACACTTGGCTGCATTTCATAAGATAACAATGTGTTATTCATAAACCCCAAATCCTCCTATACAGATACTGTGTGCATAAGAAGACTGATGGTATAAGTGCAGACGACAATTTACTTATTATCCTCTCTACTGTATATAAAGTGTTATTCCATTGCTTTGAGAATGAATCCTATTCTCTTTTCACACTTTGGTTGTTAAAGGGAATCTGTCACTAGATTTTGTGTTACCCCAACTGAGAACAGCATGATATAGAGGCTGAGACCCTAGGCTGCTTGCTGTAATTTTGATAAATTCACATTTTTATCGGTTGCACATTTACCAGACCTTTGAATGCTGAGCTCTGGGTAACCCCGACATTACTACTAGAAGGAGACCAGGATGGGCACATTACTACAAGATGAGGGACATAACTACAAGATAGGGACAAGGAAGGGGGAAATAACTATAAGATGGGGACCAGAATAAGAGACATAACTACAAGACAGGAACAAGTATGGGGCACATTACTATAATAATAATAATAATTTTATTCATTTTTATAGTGCTATTAATTCCACAGCGCTTTACATACATTGGCAACACTGTCCCCATTGGGGCTCACAATCTAGAGTCCCTATCTGTATGTCTTTAGAATGTGGGAGGAAGCCGGAGTACCTGGAGGAAACCCACGCAAACACGGGGAGAACATACAAACTCCTTGCAGATAGTGTCCTTGGCGGGATTTGATCCCAGGACCCCAGCGCTGCAAGACTGCAGTGCTAACCACTGAGCCACCATGGCGCCATACTATAGGATGGGGACCAGGATGGGAACATTACTACAAGATGAGGACCAATATGAGGAATATAACTACAAGAAGGGGACCAGGATGGGGGCATTATTACAAGATGAGGACCAGGATGAAGGACATAACTACAAGAAGGGGACCAGGATGGGGACATTGCTAGAAGATGAGGACCAGCATGAGGTACATAAATACAAGAAGGGGACTAGGATGGAAACATTACTACAGGATGAAGACCAGAATGAGGGACATAACTACAAAAAGGAGACCAGGATGGGGATACTACTATAAGATGAGGACCAGCATGAGATACATTACTACAAGATGAGGACCAGGATGAGGGACATAACTACAAGATAGGGACAAGGATGGGAACATTACTTTAAGATGGGGAACAGGTTTGGGCACATCGCTACAAGATGTTGGCTAGAATTACAATAGGGTGTACCAATTGTGGGACCAGATTTAGGCCCAATTCACTTCACATCATGGGGTATATATGGGACTTGGGCAGTTTTCTGACTCATACGTACCTCTTTGCAAGTCTTAGACATATGTCTGTCTTCTGCACCCGTCTGTACCCCGGTGTCCGTCCCTCCAAGCCATGTCATATGCCTCAGCTACTCCGGTGGTCTAAGCTTTACTAGTGACTGTGTCCGTCCACCGTTACATGACCCAGGTCTAGGCACATCTCTCCACACTCCACTCTCTTCACTTTCTTCTAGACTCCTCACTGTCCCCTCCCACCCGGCTGTCTAGTCCCCTGGTCTGGCTCCGCCCTCTTTGTGGCCATCCCTTTGGTATCTGACTTGCCAATTACCCCTGGTGTGGAGTGGAAACTGGGATTTTGGTGTGTGCAGGTGTCACTGGCACTGGTGTTCAAGGTCCCTGGGTGTAGGCCCTGCATCCTGGTGAGGATGCAGTACGTACTAGTGCCCTGAGTGGTTCAGGGGCGCTACAGTAGCACCTGGTGGGAGTGGGTTCACTCCTGCTCACCATTTCCAATGGCAAGTGTTAGAATAGTATTATTTTTGTCTAGGTTCACATTTATATAGTTTGAAACTCCACAAAAAGTATTCAAATGAGAACCCTGACAGAGGGCAAATACTGCAAGAACAGTGCCATACAGTATCCACAATGACACCCTAAGCTTCATTCAAGTGAATGGTTCCATCGCAGCTCTATTGGGGCTCCTGTCAAATACAGTTTTTTGGGCATACTCATGTAAAGCACTTTAACTTCTGTTTTTTTACAGTTATTCTCTGTCACTGTGTGCCCAATTATTAGGTAGTTGTATTATGATTATTCTTTTTATTATTGAACAACTACACTCCTGTATGACAATTCAAATGGTTAATAAACCTGTAACCTGAATCTTTAAAAAAATAAATGTGAAGTTTTGTCTTATATTTGGCTTTCAGATGACATTTTTGGAAAACGTAAAACGTTCACGCTATAGTTATATTTTATCATGAAAGTAGGGCATTTAAGTAGAAGCATGTAATGTGATATCCTCATCTAAAACAACTTATTGAAACAAAAGCCAAAAACACTGGTGTGTATACCCACCCAAAAAATGTCGATGTCTGGCCATGTGCGCACATTGCGTTTTTTCATGCGTTTCTGAAGTGTTTTGAGCTGCAGCGTTTTAAAGGGAACCTGTCAGCAGAAATTTCGCCCAAAACCTAAAAGATTCCCCCTCTGCAGCTCCTGGGCTGCATTCTAGAAAGGTCCCTGTTATTATTGTGCCCCCTTTCTGACCAAAATAAAGACTTTATAAAGTGGTACCTTTTTGTATTCAGATTCTGTAAATGTAACACGGGGCGGGCTGCCTGATGGCCGTTATTCTGCCTCCTGCCACTTTAGGCCGTCCCCCATCGCTGATTTCCTTAGCTGTGGACGCCGCCCAGTGCTCCACAGGTCCCCGCGCATGCCCAGTGCCTATCTCTCGTGGATGAGCACTGTGCCCAGTGTCACCGCTGGTGACGTGCGTGCAGGCTTTAGATTATGGGCAGTGCTGTGATGTTTATTACCAAGCAATCGCCCATAATCGCGGGACCGAATTGAGGCATGGCAATTGACTATTCTTGGACGGTGGCCCTCAGGTCATTGAGGCTCTCGGGTACAGAATTGCAAGCCTCTAGACAGTGACTTGACTGATGCCATAGGTTTTCTATGGGATTCAGATCTGTAGAAAGTGCAGCCACTCCATTTATGTTACCCCAGTCTCCAGCAGCCGTTCCCTAATGATTTGACCTCGATGACCTGGAGCATTGTTATCCATGAAGATGAAATGAGGCCTGTGTTGTTCATGCAGTGGCACACTAATTGGATTAATAATGTTATTCAAGTAGTAGGGCCTTGTCACTGTACCATTCACAAAGGTTAGGGCAGTTCTGTATTGACTAGACACACCTACCCACACTGTAACACCTCTACCACCAAAGGCTTTTCTGATGACAGCAGTGGCCGATGCATGATTCGACTTTCATCAATGAACAGCACTAAGGTCTTCTGGTCATTCATCCAGCAAGACGATGACGCCTGTGCCTCGTGGTGTTATCAGGTACTCTTGCAAGTTGTCTAACGAACAGACCATGCTGATGTAAATAGTTTTGAATGTTCTGACGTGACACTTGAGTGTCTCTCACCTTCCTTAAATGTGCCTGGAGCTGTGTGGTATTTATCATCCGGTTCCAAAGGGCATTGTTTACAATGAAGCAGTCATTACTGTGGGATGTGACCCAAGGATGTCCACTTCTATGCTTTTCATTGACACTTCCAGTCTCTCTGTACCTCTGTTGCAACCTGCTGATGACACTCTGTGACACATTAAGCTCAGTAGCTGCTTTTGTCTGAGAACATTCTGCTTGAAGCCTAACAATGGCAAGGTACTGGTGATCAATTGTTAGGTTTTGTCTTGGTCCCATGATGTAAAAATGTGAACAGCATGATGAGGGAACTTTAAATACCAATTCTAATTGAACCCTTCAAATTATTGCGTGATTCATAGATCAAACACATGTTGTGAATTTTGACATTAAGCTGCTTGTTAGAAAATAGCAAGTTATGCAAAAAGTACAGAAACGTTGAACAGTTGGACATGTGTAGTCAAAAGTTTAGAGAAGGTCACCTTAAGTCACCTGAAAAGGTTAGAGGGCATTTTCGGTACACATTTGATTCTTCTAAAATCTTTGGCAGTTAATGTGCGTCGTTATTTCTCATAATTTTTTGTGACCCTGTTGACTATTTACAACAAGACATTTCATGGCTCTGTGATCACTCCCCAATATTTTAGTAATATTTAAGGCCCTGTTACATGCAACGACGTATCTAACGATATATCGCCGGGGTCACAGATTCCGTGACGCACATCCGGCATCGTTAGCGGCGTCGTTGCGTGTGACACCAACGAATGGCCGTTAACGATAGAAAATACTCACCAAATCGTCCATCGTTGACACGTCATTCGTTTTGAAAAAATCGTTGATTGTTGAGGACGCAGGTTGTTCGTCATTCCCGAGGCAGCACACATCGCTATGTGTGACACCTCGGGAACGACGAACTACAGCTTACCTGCGGCTGTCGACAATGAGGAAGGAAGGAGATGGGCGGGATGTTACGGCCGCTCATCTCCGCCCCTCCGCTTCTATTGGACGTCCGCCTAGTGACGCCGCTGTGACTCCGAACGAACCTCCCCCTTAGAAAGGAGGCGGTTCGCCGCCAACAGCAACGTCGCTAGGCAGGCAAGTCCATGTGACGGCTCCTAACGATATTGTGCGCCACGGGCAGCGATTTGCCCATGACGCACAACCGACGGGGGCGGGTGCTTTCACCAGCGATATCTCTAGCGATATCACTGCATGTAAAGCCCCTTTAAGAGTGCTACATTATTCTGTAAGACATAATAATTTTTTACTTTTTGGAGTCAGTTAAAGCTTTATTTTGACCCATTTTTCCTGAGAAAAAACAAACTGTCTAATAATTCTGCAATATTTAATGCCCATACAAGTATTCCTGCACTATCCTACCATTCTTTCCCGGTGGGGACGCCGGCACTCTCACCTTTCCGGCCTCCCAGCACTGACTGCTCCTGCCAACGACTCCCAGGGCCTGTGCATGCTGCACAAGTCTCATGGAAGTGTCCTTAGAGTATGCGCTCGGACACGCCCCCTTTCAGCCTATGGCTGAGAGGCATCAGGTATTTAAAGCACTTCCCCCTTAAGGGTGGTACCTGGGCAACATGTTCCTAATGTTTCTAGTTCTTAGGTTTCTTTGTGCTGCTGCTGTTATTGCGCTGTGCCTTGTATTGCTGATGCTCTTCTGTATTCCAGTGCATAATGACTACACTGCTGCAACTATTCGCATCTACAATTACTGCTGCTGCAATTGTCCACACTGTCTGCTTCTACGATACTGACCACTGCTGCTGCTACTGCCCATCTCAGTCGCCACTGCAACTACCCAGGTCGGCCGCTGCTGCCGCATCTATCCATTGCATACCAGTCTATGATACTGGCTGCTGCAGCTGCTCCTGCTATCAGAGATTATATGTACAAATACCAGTGGCGCCAGCTGCCGGGACAGCGTGATCCCCAGTGGCTGCCCTTGTCGGCTACCTACCAGTAGTCAGCCTATTTCCACCTGCAGTGGCTTTAATGAACACTTGGTAGCCATTCAGGTACATTCCTCCAGGTCAGTGATTAGTGCCTTTGGCCCACAATTTTATTTTATTGCACAGCTTTAGTGGTGCTTTAAATCTAAACCCCTTGTCCCCTGTATTACACTCACCTATCGCCGCCGTGATTTGTGACCTTCCAGCGCACTGCAGTGTTTCATGGAGCACTCCGTAGATCACAACTCAATAGAACTCTATGAGAGACTTATTCTAGCTGGTCAGAAGTCACTATCACTCACAAGATGGTACCACAGATGGCATCGGTAAAAGGTGCAGCCACCGTAAGGTGAGTATATAACAGGGGGCTTAGATTTAAAGCACCACTCCAGCGCTGAAAAAAATATACATTGCAAGGGTGCTTTAAACATAACTGCACCCGATGAACGAGCATTTGGATCGTTTGTTGACTGATTGGCAGCTTACACAGACTAATTATTGGAAAATGAGTGGTTCAAAGATCGCTCATTCATAATATATGGCCAGTATAAATGTAGTTTTAAGGGGGCTTTACACGGTAGCGATATCGCTAGCAATTTGTAGCGATAGCGAGCGTGTAAGTACCCGCCCCCGTCACGCATTCGATTGTTTGTGATCGCTGCCGTAGCAAACATTATCGCTACGGCAGCGTCACATATACTTACCAGGTCGTCGTCGTCGCTGTGACTGCCGAACAATCCCTCCTTCAAGGGGGAGGGACGTTTGGCATCACAGCGACGTCACCGCAACGTCACTAAGCGGCCAGCCAATCAAAGCGGAGGGGCGGCGATGAGCAGGACGTAACATCCCGCCCACCTCCTTCCTTCCGCATTGTGGCCGGCGGCAGGTAAGGAGACGTTCCTCGCTCCTGCGGTGTCACACATAGCGATGTGTGCTGCCGCATGAGCGATGAACCACCTGGATAAACAACCCTTACCGATTTTTGAGTTTGGGACGACCTCTCCATGGTGAATGATTCTCACCATTTTTGAGGTCGCTTAAGGTCACTGGTCAGTGTCACACGCTGCGATATCGTTAATGACGCCGGATGTGCGTCACTAACAACTTGACCCAGACGACAAAACATTAATTATATCGTAGCGTGTAAAGCCCCCTTTAGTCCTTGATTTTAGCGCTGATTAGGCATTGCTAATTACTGTATTGCCATTGACTTTTTTGGTTTGCATGATGCCTATTCAGCATTGAGTAGTTAGCAACTGAAAATATAGAAATGGTGTTAAACTATTATATTGTTAGGGAATCAAGAGCTGAAAAGAAACTTGTCATTACACTCATCCTGCCCAAACCATGGGAGGCATGAATCAGAGTCTGACTGCACAATCGCAGATAGAAATCATTTAGTCCAAAACACAGTGGCCTTTCAGAGAAAGCATAGTTTGAACAGTTGACTGGAGACCATGGGGGGAGACTAGACTAGTCAGGTCATTTGACATCTTCGGTTGGCTTCTCCCTGCCCCATTCCAGTTGATTAACAGATCTCTCCCCACTTACAGAACACACACCTGTCAATCAATTGGAGGATGGCAGGAAGAAATCGATTGGAAATGTTATCGGGACTAGTCACGTCTTTCCCTATAGTCTCTGGCTAGCTGTTCAAACCATATTTTCTCTAAAACGCTGTAATCGCAGAGACAGGCTCTAATTCATGCTGCTTTGGTTTGGGAAACGTGAATCTAATGACAAGCTCCCTTTAAGTTGATCAAATGAAGCTATTTTATAAAATAGTACTAAGTAACACTTCCTATTTATGTTCTATCTAGTAAGTAAAACAGAGAGGATGAGATAGTCCTCCTTTTTCCCTGATTTATCAACTGTACAAGAAATGTCTGTTTCCGAACAAGAAAAATGTGCACAGGTCAAATCAACACTATTGTTCTTTTCCATGTTGTTTTGTCTGTTTCTATTTCTTGCAAATGAGAATAAATGGTTATTATGTCCAAGTTATATCCATTATGTCAAATTAGTTGATAAAAGTATATTTATAAATATATCCTAAAGGAATACACTCCTGAGTAATGATTGGCGGACTTGCAGGTACCCAAGATTGGTGGGTCCAACCAGGTTTTAAAAAAAACAAACCTGGGTTGGGCTCGGAATTGATCTCGGATATCTGGTTGGATGTCGGTCCTGACATAAGTCTATGGGGACCTGAATTAGGCCCCTAAAAATGATTGTAGAAGGGATAGGGGGATTGGAGCAAGTACTTTATACTTACCAGTCTCGGCGCATCTGTGATGCTACTTCCAGGGCCACTAATTATCCTTCATACATATTCAGAGCTTCCTTTTCCCACTGTCAGTCCCCGCATCTCTAATTGGTGTGACAATGTGTCTGACTGCTGCCAATCAAAGACACTGTGTGTTCGTCTCTATTGGTGTAAAAATATATAAAAAAATTGGAGTAGTGTCTCCCCATATTATGATACCCAGCACAGATAAAGCATACAGCTCAAGGCTGCAGCCCCCAGCCGTGCACTTATCTTGGCTGTGTATCAAAATAAGAGGGACAGCATGCATATATAATTTTTAAAACTGATGTACAGTCCCCCCCAACTTGCATGCCCAGCCATGATAAAACCGACAGCTGTAGGTTTTCTCAGGCTGGTGATACCCATACTTATTGGGCCTGCCCAGCCTAAAAATAGCAGCCTGCCGCCACCCAGGATTGTCACATCCATTAGATGTAACAATCCCTGAACTTTAACTGGCTCATCCCGATTGCCCTGGTGTTCTGGCACTCGGGGTAATAGGGGTTTATAACAGCTCACAGCTGCCACTAAGCCCTAGATTAGTAATGGGAGGAATCTATGAGCCCCCCATTACTAATCTGTAAGTGAAAATAAATAAACACAAACACCAAAAAATCCTTTATTTGAAATAAAATACACAAAAAACACCCTCTTTCACCCCTTTATTAAACCCCCAACACGCCCAGGTCTGACAGAATCAACACGAGGTCCCATGACTATTCCAACTCTGCTAAAGCTGAAGTGACAGCTCACAGACACAGAACATGACCACCCGCTGTGAGCTTCAGGCAGAGAATGACTTAGCCGCAGCGATGAGCAGTGACATAATTCAGGTTATTAGCGGTCACACCTGGAGGTTCCCATGGTCCTCCACCTGTGACCGCAAGTAACCTGACCTCAGATGACCTCATTAAACTGAGTGACCTCAGGTGAGCTCATTGATTTCACAGACCTGCATCTCCTGGCAGAAAGTTGCATTTTTTGCCAAGAGATGCAGATTTGGTGATGAAATTTCTAAACCTTATTTCTCTACTGAATGTACACCTCCTGGCAAAAAAAGCATCGAAACACTATGCGGTTGAAATCTGGTGCTGACATTTCAGCACCAAATTTGCACCTCCTGGCAGTAAACAGCACTAAAACAGAGTCAAAACCATTTTTGTGCATGTTTTGGCCAAGAGATGCAGATTTGGTACTTAAATTTTTACACCATATTCCTGCACCCAATCTACACCTCCTGGCAAAGAATTGCATCACTATCGCATCAAAACAGCATGGTGTTTTTATGCAGTTTTTTTTGCCAGGAGGTGTACAGTATATTGGGTGTAGGAATATGGTATAGAAATGTCAGCACCAAATCTGCATCTCTTTGCAAAACAAATGTGGTTTTCTGCAAGAAGTTGCAGGTCTGTGAACTGAGTGACCTCAGATGAGGACACCTGAGGTCAGGTTATCTGTGGTCACAGGCAGAGGACCATGGGAACCTCCAGCTGTGATCGCAAATAACCTGAGTGACTTCACTGCTCATCACTATGGCTCATTCTCTGCCTAAAACACGCAGTGGGCGGTCATGTTCTGTGCCCACGCGCTGTCACTTCAGATGTAGCAGAGCTGGAATTGTCATGGGACCTCATGTGGAATACGTCAGATCTGGGTGTTTTGGGGGTTAACAAAGGGGCAAAAGAGGGTGTTTTTTGTATCTTAGTTCAAATAAGAGATTTTTCAGTGTTTGTGTTTTATTTCTTTTCACTTACAGATTAGTAATGGGAGGTCTCATAGATGTGTCCCATTACTAATCTGGGGCTTAGTAGCAGCTGTGAGCTGTTATAAAACCCTTATTACCCCAATTGCAACCGCACAAGGGAAATCGGTATGAGCTGGGTAAAGTTCCAGGATTGTTGCATCTAATGGATGCGACAATCCTGAGCGGTTGCATGCTGCTATTTTTAGGCTGGGGGGTCAATAAGCATGGGTCTCCATAGCCTGAGAATACCAGCCCCCAGCTGTTGGCTTTATGATGGCTGGATATCAAAATTGGGGGTGACCGAATGGCATTTTTTAAAATTATTTATTTAATGATTAAAAAAGCCACATGCTGTCCCTCTTATTTTAATACACAGCCAAGATGAGCGCATGGCTTGGGGCTGCAGCCTGTAGCTGTATGCTTTATATGTGCTGGGTATCATAATGTGGGGGGACCCTATGCCAATTTTTTTAATTTATTTCTTTATACACCAATATACATACACTGACAGCGTCTCTGATTTAAAGCAGTCAGGTAACCTGTCACACAGGGTGGGTGGTCATCTGACTACAGCCAATCAAATGTGTGGACTGCCGGTTGGTCGGGGAAGCAGTGAATATGTGAGAGGGATAATGAGGGGCACTGGAAGTAGTGTGAGCGACCCGGAAGCAGTGTATAGCCACGTGAGAGACTCAGTAAGTACAGTATAATGTGCCTGCTTTCCCATTTTTTTCCTTATTTGTCCTTTCTTGTTTAACTACCTGAGTTGTTATATGGAGTTCCCTGAGAACTCCGGGCCCGTGGTCAGGTAACTTTGAACCCCTCTGGGTCCACCCATCACTACTCCTGAGTACATTTTTTGGCATGTTCACCCAGTATTGTACAGTCATGGCCAAAAGTTTTGAGAATGCTACAAATATTAATTTTTACAAAGTCTACTGCTTAAGTTTTTCTAATGGCAATTTGCATATACTCCAGAATGTCATAAAGAGTGATCAGCTTAACAGCAATTACTTGCAAAGTCAATATTGGCTAAGAAAATGAACTTTAACCCCCAAAACACATTTCAACATCATTGCATTCCTGCCTTAAAAGGAGCAGCTAACATTGTTTTAGTGATTGTTCCATTAACACAGGTGTGGGTGTTGATGAGGACAGGGCTGGCGATCAATCAGTCATGATTAAGTAAGAATGACACCACTGGACACTTTAAAAGGAGGCTGGTGCTTGGTATCATTGTTTCTCTTCAGTTAACCATGGTTATCTCTAAAGAAACACATGCAGCCATCATTGCTCTGCACAAAAATGGCCTAACAGGGAAGAGTATCGCAGCTATTAAGATTTCACCCCAGTCAACAATCTATGGCATCATCAAGAGCTTCAAGGAGAGAGCTTCCATTGTTGCCAAAAAGGCTCCAGGGCGCCCAAGAAGGACCAGCAAACGCCAGGACCGTATCTTAAAACTGTTTCAGCTGCGGGATCGGACTACCAGCAGTGCCGAGCTAGCTCATCAATGGCAGCAGGCTGGTGTGAGTGCTTCTGCACGCACTGTGACGTGGAGACTGCTTGAGCAAGGCCTGGTTTCAAGGAGGGCAGCAAAGAAGCCACTTCTCTCCAGAAAAAACATCAGGGACCGACTGATATTCTGCAAAAGGTACAGGGAGTGGACTGCTGAGGACTGGGGTAAAGTCATTTTCTCAGATGAATCCCCTTTTCGATTGTTTGGGACATCTGGAAAACAGCTTATTAGGAGAAGAAGAGGTGAGCGCTACCACCAGTCTTGTCTCATGCCAACTGTTAAGCATCCTGAAACGATTCATGTGTGGGGTTGCTTCTCAGCCAAGGGAATCGGCTCACTCACAGTCTTGCCTAAAAACACAGCCATGAATAAAGAATGGTACCAGAATGTCCTCCAAGAGCAACTTCTCCCAACTGTCCAAGAGCAGTTTGGCGCCCAATAATGCCTTTTCCAGCATGATGGAGCACTTTGCCATAAAGCAAATGGCTCATGGAACAAAACATAGAGATTTTGGGTCCATGGCCTGGAAACTCCCCAGATCTTAATCCCATTGAGAACTTGTGGGCAATCATCAAGAGACGGGTGGACAAACAAAAACCAACAAATTCTGGCAAAATGCAAGCATTGCTTATGCAAGAATGGACAGCTATCAGTCAGGATTTGATCCAGAAGTTGATTGAGAGCATGCCAGGGAGAATTGCAGAGGTCCTGAAGAAGAAGGGTCAACACTGCAAATATTGACTTGCTGCATTAACTCATTCTAACTGTCAATATAACCTTTTGGTACTCATAATATGATTGCAATTATATTTCTGTATGTGATGTAAACATCAGACAAACACAATTAAAAACCAGAGGGCAACAGATCATGTGAAAGTATAATTTTGGTGTCATTCTCAAAACTTTTGGCCATGACTGTACACCCTTAGGATTCGGTTCTCATGGCTAATTCCAGCGGTCATCACGATTTGCATACCTCCTGTCCCATGCCGACTAAAGTTTCAGGTACATCTTGCAATATTCTTTCAAGCGAAACAACAGAGAAATTACATAGTTACGGTCTTGTGATGACTGTTGGAATCATCAAGCAGATCCTAGTCCTAACGGTGTGTATGGTAAACATCAGTAGGATTTGATAAGCTTCACAGCTTGCTGAAATTTTTTTCAGGTGTGGATGACCACTTTAAGTTTATAGGGAAGGGGCTTTCTAGAGTTTTATTAATTTTTCAACTCACTGCTTATGTCATAACATCAGTAACCAGAGGCATAAGAAACATTCGTGTGCTTTGGAATTTGCACAGGCTGCTGTCCACACGTCCATGTCTAGCTTCTCCAAATGGGGAAGGTGGGTTTGCCAAAAGGAATGAGGAACCTCCTGACCACACAACCCAAAAATAAATGATGCTACACTCAAAAAGTCACCGCAACCTTAGTAGTTCCATGTGACAACCACTTTTAAAAAAGATCTTTTGAGATAAACAACATTGCTGACAATAGCTAATATAATACAAATAAAATGCTCCTATTGCATCATACATGGTGTCCACATAGTTTTGGTTCTGGTTCTTCATTCTGGGTGTTAATTTGGTTGAAGTATAACCTACAGTAGGACAGTGTCTGCATGAGGTCAGCAAAGTGGTTTTTTTTTGTCCCAGGTATTGCTGTCTGCAAGTGGTTTTAGTTGTATAATGTGTGATGTCTGTGCTAATTTTTCATTGTGGAAATAAAGAATAAAGTTTAAAGACCCCTCTTACTTGATATGTACTTTTTTGTGTGTTAATTTCTTTATAACATGTCTACTCTTGTTAAGATTAAATAAATATACCAGTTAGCACACATATGTCTACATACAACATATACCCTTTAATTTAAACAGCTGGGATCAGAATTATCAACAGCCTTGACAATTGCAGCAACTCCTTAGTAGTATATGTACTGTATGGTTGTTCTCATTGACTACCCTATAGCTTGCACTGTAAGTATATACAGTACAGTGCAGGAAAGTGTTAAAATAACAAAACCTGAGAACAACTTTGGTTAAATTTGATGATGATGTGGCTGTTGCTACAAATTAGTGATGAGTAGAGGTAACCAGACCCGTTGAAGTTCAGGTTTGGCAAGTTCAGCTGGACTTAGGTTAATAGCTCAGTTCCGGACCCGGACTTGACCCCAGTGTCATGAGTGTGTCATGGCCTGATGTGATCTCGGGGCAATCTAGGATCAGAAGGTCACAGTACAGTGGGGATTGCAGTTCCGCCATTTACCTTGAGTTGGAGCATATTTAATATCATCCAGAACTGAAGGGGTTAAAAGTTCATTTCTAGCCTGCAGTGATCTAACAGGTAATTAAAACCTCAGCTGCAGCCACTGCCTTCTGCTATCAATATCCACTCCTCACTCCTCTCTATCCCGGCTATAGCTAAAACGTATGCTGACCGTCTTGACGAAGCTTGTTGCTGCATAGCTGTGGTGTCATTTCTATTGCAGCTGTAAAGTTCCTTACTGAAGAAACCTTGGAGTACTTTTTGTTGTATCTTTCCCCACCCTTTTGTCTTACCTACCTTGTGTTGCTTTATTGTAGTAGCTAGAATAGCGTCTCGCTGGCCCTTATTAGCCAGAGTGAGTTTAAGGTTGGCGATGGCCTAGGCACGTGATCTACACACCCGGTGAAGGAGCTGCATAGGTACATGGGGAGTGCAGGGTTCAGGCTCAGGTGAGTGCTGGAAGGTGACCCAGCTCCCCATCCCCTAATAAGAGGGTCTACCGTTGTATTGTTTTCCTTGTGTTCCCTGTGTGTCGCGTCACCTGCTGGGGGTCCTCCCCTCCCTTGGTTTGCTGGTGTGACACTACACTAGTGCACACATTGTGTTGCGTCACTCTCCAGGAGTCCCATGACCAGACATGACAATTGCAGTCACATCGGGACACCCGGACTTCAAACCCCATATAAGTCAATGGAGACTCGATATTGTGTGCTGTAAAATGGTTGTAGTAAGGACTGCATATGGAAGAAAATGATGGCAAATGCTGTGCAAACGTGGATATGGAAAAAAAATAAAAAAAGACATCTCCCATCTATTTTTGATAACTAATGCAGGAGTCACACGGTACGATTTATCGTGCGATTGCACGAGCGTTCGTAGCCGCCCCCGTCAATTGTGCGTCACGGGCAATCAGTTGCCCGTAGCGCAAAAGTCGTTAAACTGCCGTCACACGTACTTATCTGCTGAGTGACCTCGCTGTGGGCGGCAAACATCCACTTCCCGAAGGGGGAGGGACGTTCGCGTCATAGCGACGTCACACAGCGGCCGGCCAATAGAAGCGGAGGGGCAGAGATGAGCGGGACGTAAACATCCCGCCCACCTCCTTCCTTCCGCATTGCCGGTAGGAGCCGCGGGATGCAGGTAAGCTGTGTTCATCATTCCCGGGGTGTCACACGGAGCGATGTGTGCTGCCCCGGGTACGATGAACAACCGGCGCCATTAAAAATAAACAATTCTTTAAAAATAAGCAACGAGTACATGACTCACGATTTGTGAGCGATTCTGCGTCGCGCGGAGGTGTCATACGAAACGACGTCGCAAGCGATGCCGGATGTGCGGCACAAAAACCATGACCCCGACGATGCATCGCGCGATAGCTCGTCTCGTGTGACACCCGCATAACACCGGTAAAACAGACAACTTTGTCCTGCAGCCCTGAGCTGTATGGTTTACCTTGGCTGGTTATCAAAAATAGAGGTGACCAGACATCAGTTTTAAAATTATTTAGATAAATAATGTAAAAAATGGCATGGGCTCCACCCATGGCTCCACAGCCAAGGTAAAACAGACAGCTGGGGGCTAATATTACTAGGGTGGGAAGGGCCATGGTTATTTGGCCATCTACCCCAGAATTGTACATCCATTAGATGCATCCATTCTGGCGCTTTACCCGGCTTTTCTCGATTGCACAGCTGGGGGCTAATATTACTAGGGTGGGAAAGTCCATAGTTATTTGGCCATCCACCCCAGAATTGTGCATCCATTAGATGCATCCATTCTGGTGCTTTACCCGGCTTTTCTCGATTGCACTGGTGTGGTGACAATTGGGTATTACTTTTGGGGTTGATGTCAGCTGTGAATTGACAGCTGGCATCAAGCCCAGCGGTTAGTAATGCATTGGTGTCCATCAGACACCCTCATTATAAACCCAGCAAATATAGAGTTAAAAGAGATACAGAGAGAGGGAAAAATAAGTCTTTTTGAATAAATACTACCCCACATGCCCTCTTTCACTGATTTATTACTTCAAAATAAATCCTCGAAGTTCCGATGTTATCCAAAGTGTAATGTCCCATGACGCTCATCAATTCCTATAGAGTATCAATCTTGGAATTTTCACAGCACGATGCTCAATAGGTCACTAGTGAGAAATTCCGAGTATGCTCCTGACTGGCAGTTGTATATATGGAATTTCCCATGCCAGGTAAAACACCAGAATGCAATGGATGAGCCACTTCTGGAGCAGCTGCGGGTTGCCATTTTCAGGCTTTGAATGGCCAAATAACCATTGCCTTTCCCACCCTGATAACACCAGGTACCAGCTGTCTGCTTTACCTTAGCTGGTTATCAAAATAGGGCAGAGCCTACGCTGATTGTTTTTAAAAAATTATTTATATAAATAATTAAAAAGACGGCATGGGATACCCTCTATTTTTGATAACCAGCCAAGCCCATAGCTGTCTGTTTTACTTACACTGATTATCAAAAATAAGCAAGAGCCCACATCATTTTTTTTTTCATCTTTTTTATTCAGAGCAGTATACAGTTATCTTCTGAAAGCAATAAAGCTTGTTGATTGGCTGAACTGCAGCCTTTGAACAAACTTTATTAACATAAGAACAGTACCCAAACACTAGACTCGGACACAGACGTTTTTTAAAATCCATATTCAAATCCGAGCCTGAGACACCCAGTTACCGGTATGAACCCCAAACTATACAGTTTGGGTTTGCTCATCCCTACTAGGAATTTTACCATTTACATTTAGAGAGGAGCGAACCTGAACTGTAAAGTCCCAGCTTTGTGGGTGGGATAGATACAAGATGTGCTGCGCTCTTGTCCCACAGAAGTGGCTGCTTAAGCCTCCCCAGTGCTCTCTGTGCCCCCAGCCTCCCCCAGTGCTCTCTGTGCCCCCAGCCCCTCCCAGTGCTCTCTGTTCTCCCCGCCTCACGCAGTGCTCTCTGTGCCCCCAACCTCCCCCAGGTCTGTCTGTGCCCCCAGTTTCCCCCAGGTCTGTCTGTGCCCCAGCCTCCCCCAGGTTTGTCTGTGCCCCCAGCCTCCCCCAGATCTGTCTGTGCCACCAGCCTGCCCAGTACTCTGTGCCCCCAGCACTCTTTGCCCCAAGTCTCCCCCAGTGTTCTGTGTGCCCCCAGCCTCTCCCAGTGCTCTCTGTGCCCCTATCATCCCACAGGTCTGTCTGTACCACCAGCCTCCCCCAGGTCTGTCCGTGCCCCCAGCCTCCCCCAGCTCTGTCTGTGCCCCCAGCCTCCCCCAGTGCTCTCTGTGCCCTCAGCCTTCCCCAGAGCTCCCAGCAGTCCAAGTGCCCCAGACTCCCCCAGCGCTCTCTGTGCCCTGAGCCTCTGCCAGTGCTCTCAGTGCTCCCAGCCTCCCCCAGTGCTCTCTGTGCCCTCACGCTCCCCCAGCTCTCTCTGTGCCTCGAGCCTCCCCCAGCACTCTGTGTCCTCAATCTCCCCCAGTGCTCTCTGTGGTCCCAGCCTCCCCCAGGTCTATCTGTGCCCGCAGCCTCCCCCAGGTCTATCTGTGCCACCAGCCTCCCCTAGGTCTGTCTGTGCCACCAGCCTCCTGCAGTGCTTTCTGTGCCCTGAGCCTTCCCCAGTGCTCTCAGTGCCCCCAGACTCCCCCAGCGCTCTCTGTGCCCTCAGCCTCCGTCAGTGCTCTCAGTGTTCCCAGCCTCCCTCAAGTCTGTCTTCCCCCAGATATATATGTGTCTTCAGTCTCTCACAGGTCTGTCTGTGCCCCCAGCATCCCACAGGTCTGTCTGTGCCCCCAGCCTCACCCAGGGCTGTCTGTACCCCCAGCCTGCCCCAGGGATGTTAGTGTCCCCAGCTATGTATATGTGGCACCCTGGCCTATCAGGTCGTCACAGGGTATTGTGCAATCTGCTCTTTTGTGCAATATCCACCTCCTCCTTGGTTATGGGTCCCCAACTAATGGTGTTGCCAACAGCAGTCAAGCAAAGTCCTAGGTACACTCTGCACCACACCCACCAGACACACCAGTGGACGGCCTGAGTGGAATAGAGTCGCCCACTTGGGGAGTTGGTTAAGGGGAGGTTAGGAGTGTCAGGAGTAGGTCAGTGAAGTGTAGGAAGTGGAAGAAAGAAGAGGTCAGGAGCCGGGCTCCTTGGAAATAACTAGGTGACAGACGGTGGTCTGGACCTAGTAGGAGATGGACCCCCGGTCGCAGGGGATCGTGGCAAGGGGCACGGAACTGTTGAAGAGGACAGCCGGCGGCCTTGCACCATCACCAGGCTGGGACCAGGGCAGGACGAGGTACATGGACCCTAGGACAGGGAGTAGCTCCAGGCAACCTGACAATTTACCCAATGAGATCGGAGCCTTCAAGATCCGTTGTCCACCCACTCCAAAATCGGGGTACTAGCACAATGAGGGGGATAGGACTTTCAGAAATACGGTCCAGAAAATCCCAAGCGTGAACCCTGAGAGCAAGCTCCCACAGTTAGCCATACTGGGGAGCGGGACCCGGCTAGTTCCACACTACTGGAACCAAAAGAGAAGTAACTTAGTGCCAGGAGGAAGGTCACAGATCACCAAGCAACACCATCGGGGACGGGACCCGAACTAGCTCCCATCAGCAGCAGCAGTGTCAAGAACTTTGGTTTATTCGGTTGTCGGTGTCAGCTTTATGGACTGAGTGAGTATGAAAGTGGCCCCTGCGCTCCCCACGGCACCCCCAACGCCATCACCGAGTCCCAAAGCATCCCTCCTACCCGTGGAGGGTCCTAACACTTGGCTGCCTCATTCCATCGCCCCCGGATACTCCCACTGGGGCGTCATGAACTCTAACATATCCCTTGTAAATAACCCACTTCGTTTGAGGAGCCGCACGACCCCCCCGGGTCCAGAGACCCCTCGAGCCACCGCGGATCTGGATCCGAGCAGCCCGGCTGCTAATGTGGGGCGGCACATATATACCCCCAGCAATGTTTGTGCCCCCAGCTATGTCTGTGCTCCTGACCAATGATGTATATACAACCAGTGATATCTGTGCTCCTCAGTGATGTATGTATTCCCTACAGTCACGTCTATGCCCTGCAGCTTTCCTAGTGATATATATTTCTCCCAGCCCTTCCCAGTGATGTATTTGCCCTCAGCGTCTCCTTTAATATCTATGCCTCCCAGCCCTCCCAGTCATGTCTATGCCCCCTAGCCTCCCCAGTGATATATATTCTTTCCAACTCTCCCCTGTGATGTATATGCCTCAAGCCCCTCCTGTGATGTATATACAGAAGTCCGAGCATCTCCTATGTGATTTTATATATACCTACAGTACTGGTCAAAAGTTTGGACACACCCTCTCATCTCTAGAATAACTGTTAAGAGGAGACTTTGTGCAGAAGGCCTTCATGGTAATATATCTGCTAGGAAACCACTGCTAAGGACAGACAACAAGCAGAAGAGACTTGTTTGGGCTAAAGAACGCAAGGAATGGACATTAGACCAGTGGAAATCTGTGCTTTGGTCTGATGAATGCAAATTTGAGATCTTTGGATCCAACCACCGTGTCTTTGTAGAAAAGGTGAATGGATGGACTCTACATGCCTGGTTCCCACCGTGAAGCATGGAGGAGGAGGTGTGATGGTGTGGGGGGGGCTTTGCTGGTGACAGTTTTGGGGATTTATTCAGAATTGAAGGCATACTGAACCAGCATGCCTACCACAGCATCTTGCAGTGGCGTGCTATTCCATCCGGTTTGTGTTTAGTTGGACCATCATTTATTTTTCAACAGGACAATGACCCCAAACACACCTCCGGCTGTGTAAGGGCTATTTGACTAAGAAGGAGAGTGATGGGGTGCTACGCCAGATGACCTGGCCTCCACAGTCACCAGACCTGAACCCAATCAAGATGGTTTGGGGTGAGCTGGACCGCAGAGTGAAGGCAAAAGGGCCAACAAGTGCTAAGCATCTCTGGGAACTCCTTCAAGACTTTTGGAAAACCATTTCTGGTGACTACCTCTTGAAGCTTATCAAGAGAATGCCAAGCGTGTGCAAAGCAGTAATCAAAGCAAAAGGTGGCTACTTTGAAGAACCTAGAATATAAGACACAGGTTGTTTCACACCTTTTTAAGTATTTCATTCCACATGTTTTAATTCATAGTTTTGATGCCTTTGAATGAGAAGGTGTGTCCAAACTTTTGGTCTGTACTGTATATATATATATATATATATATATATATATATATATATATATATATATAAAAAAAAATATATATATATATATATATATATATACACAGCAGTTCCAGCTGACTCAAAGCTGGAAAATCGGTTGTGAGAAGGCACAAGATCAATATCGCCTAATATCACAGCTGCACCAAAGAGAAGCTGCTCCAGCCTCTACAGTGAGTTAATTGTTTGACAAAACATAGCAGGGTAACTTTCAAGTTGATAATTTTATGCAGCCCCTGAATTATGGTATAAATTTCCAAATGGCCCCGGGCAGAAAAAATGTTCCCCACCCATGTCGTAGAGGACACAAATGCCATTTAAAGGAGTTGTACGACATAAACTCCAAAAAAATTTTAAGCTAATCTGTGCTGTATTGTCATATTAAACACCCCTATATTATTTTTTTGCTTTCTAACTTTTGTTCCTCTTGAATCATCCCTTTATTGTCTGCAGCTCTTTGTTTACCTGCAGCTCAACCAAACATGACATCTTCCTGTGCTAAACTTCACAGTCAGAGCTGGCACCGCCCGACCTCAGTGTCCAGCCCCGCCCCCTGCACGCTCTCTATACACACATTCCCTGTCAGTATTCTGCCCCAGCACCTGACAGATAAATGAATACTATGTAATGAAGATTATATATAGCCCCTAATGTGAGTCTATAGGATATATACACACATACATATACACACATACATATACAGACATACACCCACCCACACACACCTGGAGTTATACAATATATATAATCCCTCCTCATAGACTCTGTCTCCTCTGCCCCCCCCAGCACCAAGATTATAGTAACGCCAATGAAACCCTGCCCACCCGCGGCTAAACCTCGCCCACTTACAAGGAACCAATTCGATTCTTGAGGGGGGAAGTTTAGCCACGGGTGGGCGGGGTTTCAGCGGCAAAAAGAGCCGTTTAGAGAATTTAGTGGCTCTCACTGGGGATATGACTCCTGTCAGTCACAGCAGGGAGCCAGATCTTTGTGTCGGATCGTTCGCGATCCACACATCACTAGCGCTGACGGTGTCCTAGACAGAGAGGGCAACCCTGTTTGTCCAGGACCTGTGCACATACATGGCACAGATAGCAGCGCACAGGGAGCGGGGGAGAGTACAGAGTGTGGGGAGGGGGAGAGGAAAGAAAAGAGGGACGGGGGCACATCGCAATGTACCTGGTCGGCTGCAGGGCGGCAACATGACAACAAGGTGCAGCCCCTGTTGACGTATCATCACAGGAAGCAGCAAAATCACAGCAGGAGCGGTCACATGATCACTCTGAGCCGGGAGAGAGGGGATGACAGCAGGGCAGGTAGGTAGTTACTATCTATTTACCTGCCCCAATGTGGCCCAATAGTGAAATAACAAAAAAAGTAAAAT
Source organism: Anomaloglossus baeobatrachus (assembly GCF_048569485.1). Classification (NCBI taxonomy): domain Eukaryota; kingdom Metazoa; phylum Chordata; class Amphibia; order Anura; family Aromobatidae; genus Anomaloglossus; species Anomaloglossus baeobatrachus. The sequence goes on along the minus strand of NC_134358.1, from coordinate 220,801,136 downwards.
AAGCCCTTTAAGTAAATCTTGCAGTTTGCTTTTACATAGAAAACATTACAAAGTCATTATAGCCTGTTTTATTCCACCTAAATTGGGCATAATGATCAGTCACATTTTAGAGACTTTTAGAATTAATGGGTTTAAAAGGAACCAATCACCAGGATTTTCGTATATAACTTAAAGCCAGTGCTATACTGGCACTATCAGGCTGATTCTCTACATACATTAAGAGGCCAGCTCATACATACTGTATATTTGGTATTGCTGCATTCAGAAATAAAATTCCCGATCTATCAAAATATACAATCAATTAATCTGATCGGTAAACGGCACAGCGGAAAAAAAAATTCCAAACGCCAAAGTTACATTTTTGGTCGCCGCATATTTTGCGCAAGATGTGATAACAGGCGATTAAAATATAGCATCTGCGCAAAAATGGTACTTTTAAAAACGTGAGCTCGACACTCAAAAAATAAGCTATCACTGAGCCATAGATCCTAAAAAACGAGAACGCTATGAATCGCGAAAAATCCTCCCCTGGGAAGATGATGGAGGATGGACGTGGGTGGTGGTAGTCCCTGTTGGCGCTGCGGCGCTGGGCGACGGCACCGGTAAAGGAGAGGGAGAGTTGTTGCCCAGAGCTATGGGGAACTCGGTGCCGGGTGGTGTACTGCTGGGGAGATGTCACTTGGTGGCCGTTGCCCGGTTCCATGACCCTGGGTACGCTTTTTAAAAGGGGTATATTTACAGGGGAGATTAAATGAAAGTTTATTATGTGACTGCCACTTGCGGGTTGCGGCTATGTATATGGAGCCACCGCTGCACAGTTCTGACTACTGGGGGTGTTTTTGGTGGCAGTCTAGATGTTAGGCCCTCCGCTAGCAGGGCTGGGCCCCAGAGGATAGGTGATGTTGATGGGTGCAAAAAGAAGGTAGGCCACACAAGGGGTTGCAGTATAACTGGTGCCTTTACTCACAGTCTGTTACAAACTGGTCACCCGAGGAAGGCTGATCTTGACCGCAGGTCCCCTTAGTCCCAGTGCCTGTTAAGTGACCTGGTGGCTTCTTTCCCCTGCACCTGTCTCTGGTTGGTGAGTCCCCGTAGCTTGGAGTATCTGGGGTCCCTTCCTGGTAGTCTCTCAACGGTAGTCCGTATGATGGTAGCGTGAACCCTGTGGGGTCGGAGTCTCTGGTCCTGTTCCCCTTTTCTCCCATTGCTACTGTGTCCCGAACTTCATGGTCAGTGAGGTCGTTGATGGTCCCCTCACTGTGCAGATTTTATCAGGTTTGCCTGGAGCATTTGCCTGACCTAGGATTCTGTACCCCGTTGGTGCTACTGTGGTTCCGGGAGTACTCCACCGGCAACCACACGCCTGGGCCCTCAGGTTACCATCACACTCAGTGTTTCACCTCGCTCTCTCTCTCTCTGTCACCGACTCCTCTCACTCTGACTCTGACTGTCCACTGTCTTCCCCTCCCACCTGGTCATCTAGTGGACTGGATCGGCTCCACCTCTAGGTGGCCATCCATTGGGTCTAACCCTAGTCTGGCACCAGTCTTAGGGGGAATTTGGGGAAAAACAAGGATTAACTGGAATGTTTTTGTTGTTACCGGCTCTGGTCTTCTGAGTCCCTGGGGGTAGGCCCTGCATCCTGATGGGGATGCAGTACCTTGTAGCTCCCTGATAGCTTCAGGGGCGTTACACAGAGACAGGGGCTGCGGTTCCAGGTTTTTTACTCACAAGTTGTTCAGGTGCTGCCCCAGAGTACCGGTCTTCGCCATAATGGGCACCAGCCGATCCCGAATAGTCAGCGGTCACCGCCGGTGCCCCTGAAAGTCTTTTAGGGAAGTGTCCCTTGGTTGCTATCTGGAGCCCGGGCCGAGCCTCCTGCTCCAAGCCACGGGCCCACGAAGAGAGAGAAACACTAACTCCAGTTGTAAGTGCTAGATGTTATTCCAAGCTGTGCCCAGGAAGGTTGTGTCTAAAGTGTGATGGTTGCGCCTACTTCTACCCCATGTGGTGCCTGCCTCCTGTGGTTGTCCAAGCGACTGGGAAAGTCCCATGCTTCGTGATGGCTAACTATCCTGTCTGCCCTAGCCCAACCCCCTGTGAGTAGGCACCTTACTGTTGTATGTGTGTGTTTTGTGAAGGCACTGGCAGTCAACCCCCTCCTTACCCAGGATAGATATTACCCCATAAAAGTGGTGTAATACCCTGTGGCGCCTGAAGCCCAGAGGCGCCACATTAACACTTTATTGGTATGACCTAATGACCTAAATGACAGGCTGCGTTTTTTGGTGCGGTTTTGTTGTCAGTTAGATCTGACATTTGACTTCCCACACTATATGGTAAGAATAATGGTTTCATTCAAAAGTACAATTCATCCCACAAAAAATAAGCCCTTATATGGCAAGATTGAGGGAAAAATAAAAAAGTTACGGCTCTCGGAAGAAGGGAAGGAAAAAAAAATTGGAAAACAGAAAATCGCCCAGGGGTGAAGGGGTTAACAGTTGCGCTGGGCCTTGTTTTTGGTTCTGCTTCTGTTTAGTTATCTAGTCTGTATTGTCAAATCTGGTGATCCATCTGCTTTCCATGAACTTAGGCTTGGTGGATGGCCAGTGCATTGACCAATAAAATTTCAAGGTATTTATTTAGTCAAAATGAAATTTGCAAGCCAAAAATAACTTCAAATTCAGTTTAACTTGGTGCTACGGGAGGATTGGCGGATTGGAATAAAGATGGGAGAATATGATAGGGTCCACCATACAGAGATGATACACAGCAGCTATAAACCATTTAGGACCCTTCAGTAGCAGTATAGAACGCAAAGTGTTCCCTATGCACTGTGTTGGACAGCACACAGCGCAAATAGGGACACCAGGTACAGTCTCTGTTAAACTGCACAGAGACTGCACACTACTGTGGTAATAGCCTTTGCTAACTCCACAGTGGCTACGTGCACCAGCTGAAGTCCCTGTTACCTCCACAGGGCACTACCAGCTACTCTAGAGGACTCTGTTAAACTCCACAGAGCCCCTGTGCACTACTCCCAATTTAAATAGAGAGATAACCGTGCTGCCTGAGATCGACAATATAATAACAGAGACGTGGAATTACCACGGCAGACTAGTGGCATGGCCGCTGTGACTCTGCACACACTTGCCCTAAGATTGGCACTGCACCAACCTGTCTGGCGTGTCCCTAGGTAGAGTACAGCTTACTGCAGGACCCACATACCAGAAGTGGCGAGTCCATGACGCCTAAAGCCTGCCTGTCGAAGCAATCACCACTAGCGTGTGGAATTGCTATTGTCTCTAATCACAGCTTTAGTGACACACCAACAGACCTCTGGCTATAATGCACCACAGACCCACAGACACATAGAGCAACCATCGCTGAAGACTGTGCGCCCATGTGCACCAGAGAGAGGCTTATAAGACCTAAGCCTTTCCCCAAACACACTACAAGTCATCGTCTGATGACCAATGGTGGACTGCATGGTCATAGGGGCGGGCTTCCGTGAGCCAATCAGGCATCGCCACAGCTGACATCAGTTAGCCTATCAGGTCTTGCCACGTCATCAGCAGGACAGCTGACGTCAGTCGGCCAATCAGGTCCTGCTAGGTCACGGACACGCCCAGTAGCACTCAAACCAGACTTAGCCTCAGGCTGGTTTCAGACGTCTGTGTTTTAGGTATGTGTGACATCCGTTTTTAAAACAGATGCCACACGTACCCATGTTATTCTACGCTGTACTCACACGGTCGTATATTCACACGAACCATGTGACCTCTCATGACCCCGCACGCACACACGCAGGCGTGTCCGTTTTTTCTCTGGCAGCACGGATGTCACACGGATCGCACACTGATGTGATCCGTGTGACATCAGTGTGACACATACCAGAGAAAATATGGATCTTTTTAATAAAAAAGATTTTCTATATTTACCTCTCTCCTGCGATGCTGTCTCCGGCTCTGCTGCCTCCCGCTCCTGACCCTCGCTCATTATACTCACTGAATATTCATTGCAGTGGGGAGCTGGAAGCAGGAGCAGCGCTGGGGACTTCAGTGCCGGGGACCGCATCGCTGGGTGAGTATACAGCAGTGTGTGTGTGCGTGTGTTCAGTGTATACATGCATGTGCCCTATGTGTGTGTATGTGATCGGTGTATCCATATGTGTCAGCTATGTGTGTATACATATGTGTGTATATGTGCTCAGTGTATACACGTATGTGTGTGTGTAGTGAGAACCTGGAAGCCGGAGTATCGCGGGGACAGCATCGGGGACTCATCACAGTTCCCAATGAATTCTGATGAACCCGTGAAGCTGTAGCGCGGATGTTGCGGGGGGTCATCAGGATGTCATCAGAGCTCATTGGATGTCACTGTGCTTGCAGAATACTCACCTGTCCCCGCGATGCTGTCCTCGGCGGTGCTGTACCCAGCACTGTCCCCAGCATTGCTCCGGCTTCTAGGTCTTGAGTGTGGTGAATCGATGAATAAAATAAGCGGGGATCAGGAGCGGGAGGCAGCAGAGCCGAAGAAAGCAGATAAATATGGAAAATCTTTTTATTTCACAGACCTGTGTTTTCTCCGGTGCCTGTCATACGTATACAAACACGGATGTCACACGTGTGACACATGTATGACCATAACCATGCGTGTGACTGGTACCTGATTAAACACGGACGTCTGAAACCGACCTCAGACAGAATACAAAGTGTGCGAGCATGCTTAGTAGCCTGAACTGAAGACCTAGCCTCAGAAATGGGACAATCAGGCTGAGCATGCTCACCAGGCAAACCACCGGACTTAGGAGGTGTGGCGCCCCTGAGGCTTCCGTCGCCACAGATCATTGCACCCCATCCAGCGGTGTGATGCCCCATTCTGGGAGAGGAAGAGAGTGAACTCCGGTCCCCTGGTAAATCCACACTACACCCATTGCTAGGAACACACTGGGACCAGGGAAAGTGGCAGACAACCCTCCCATGCTGCATGCTGGGAGGGGTCGTAAGACCCATCCCTGCTCCTATAGGGTAGAACAGGGCAATTGGGGAGGTGGGAGGAGCCATCTGAGAGCAGACACAGAGAGGAAGGTCAAGTTTAGTCAGTCTACCTCAGGGAGTGAAAGAGTGAGGAGCCAGCATGTAGTTGAAGAAGGAGAACAAGAGAGAGTGGGGAAGGAGGAGGAGGCCTGCTGGAGGCAGGCAAGGAGGAGAAGAAAAAAGAAAGAAAGCTCCAAGTCAGATAGGAGCAGAGAAACAGAAGGAGACGCTTCCTGGTGAAGATCCTGGGACTCGGAGGGTCCAGGTGACACCACGTAGAAGACAGAAGGAGTCGCAGGGCCACGGGTAGTCTGTATAGCTGTCGGGGCAGTTTAGAGCTACGGTGGCCTGTTCCACAAGAACATCGGTGGAGGGATCAAGCTGCGACAGGGGACGGTCCCTAGAGACTGGAGGAGTACAAAGATCATCTCCAAACAGTAAAAACCGAGGCCCAGGGAATGTTGTAGACTCCCCGGGCCAGAACCCATAGCAGAACTTCCAGAAAAGGGGTAATCAGCCGACAGGTGACCCCCCAGCCTGGAGGCTGTTGTGGAGGCCAAGCCAGGTTTATCCTATCAAAGGCAAGGCTAAGGAAGACAGCAGAAGAAAGAGACACTAAGAGAAGGGTACCGGCTTTCACTCTCAGAATCACCCAGAAACGGCGGAGGTCCCTGACAGTGGTCCCAGCAGTCCAAGGGTCCCTACAGTACTGTGACAAGAAGTGTGAGTAAAGAACTTGAACTGCACCCTTGGAGTGGTCTCTGCTATTTCAGCTGCATAGACATTCACAAGTACCAACTGTGCCCCGGGCATTGCTCCACCTGTGGGGAGCAGTACCACCATTGCTGCCATAACATCATCCCGGAGGCCTCACACAGCAGCGGCGGCTTAATAGCCGCATACCACAGGTGGCGTCACGAACACAACCTTTATTCAGCAAGCCACATATTCTACTGACACCCACCAGGGCCACGGAGCCGGGCCCAGCCACCACTGACTACCACCGGACTAGTCCGGCCCAGCACCGGGTGTCCCATAGCCCTGGGGTGGGCGAGTCAACTTTGGCGTCACGAACAGGATTTCGTGCCCGGTCACACCGGGTACTGTGCGCCTGAAGAATCGTGAAATAGCCTGTGTTTACTGTGAGAAACTGCCGCCATTGAAGCCACTGAGCGCGGGAAGAAGGGGGCGTGCAAGAAGAAACGGCGCGAAGAGAAGCCCCGCCCCCTTGTCCAAGAAAAGAGCGCGAAGCAGTGCCCGCTATGCAGAGCAGCGGATGAAAAATGGCGCGCTAAGAATGCTGCCTAGAGGAAGAGAGAAGATGGCTCCTGTAAGCGGAGGCCAGGAAGAGCTCACCTGGATCAGGCCTGTGACCGCCGCTGAGCTGAAGGCTGAGGTCGGGAGGATGGCTGACAGGATGAAGGAGCGGGAAATTACCAGCCTGCTGCTGAGCAACATCAAAAGTCTGCTACTAGAAGAAGCGACGAGCCTGCTGCTGGGAGATCGTGCAGAAGGAGACGCAGAGAGAATGGCGTCCACACGCAGCGATCCAGAGCTAGACTCCGCTGACTGGTGGGGCTGGGAGATGGGCCAGTGGTGTGAAAGGCTGCAGGCGGAGGTGAAGCAGCAGATCCGGCAAGCGACGCGCGGAGCAGCGACCGCCAGAACACCGGAGATGCTACTGAGGGGTGAGTCATTTAATGCCCCTGCCGGCGCAAGTGCCCCAACCCCCGCTACCATGCCCGCGATCCCTGGAGAGATGCCCGGCATGGCGACGCCGATCCAGGCCGCAGCCACGCCAGGTGCGGCTCGCCAAGATTTCGCCGCCGGAGCGACGCCCATCCACACCGCAGCAGCGACGCCAAGCCCAGCCCGTCCAGCTCAGGCCCCAGCAGCGATACCCCACTCGGACAAGCAAGATCCCGCCGCAGCGGCGACGTTAATCCACGCCGCAGATGCGGCCCGCCAAGCCCAGGCCGCAGCCATGCCAGGTGCGGCCCGTCAAGAATCGGTCACAGCAGCGACTCCAATACAGGCCGCCGCCATGCCAGGCGCGTCCCGCCAAGACCAGCAGACGCAGACTGTGCTGACCGCTGTCTACCTGCTGCCAGGTGGGGAGCCGGAGAAGAATCCCTACATGTAAAGAAGTAAGAAGATGCTGAACTGTATATAGCCCCTGTCTGCCCCTTATGCTTTGTGAAGATGTCCCTTTTGTGCTGCCCTAATGTTCTTTTTGAAGATTACACCCTTTCCTGCCTTACTGCCCCTTGTACTTTTTGAAGAAGTCACCCCCCCTGTGTATGTGTACCGGGCCACTAGACTGGAATGTGGTCCCTGGTAAATGTGATGTGTAAAGTGTCCTGTGTAACCAGGCCACTGGACTTAGTGGCTGGTTTGGTTTTCCACTTTGTTGATTGAAAGAAACGAACTGCCAGGCTACTGGACTTGTAGTAGCCAAAAATGTAATTAGTTGCACCCGTTGTGCCCCCTACCAGCATTATGGGGGATGTGCCCGAACAGTGCAATGGACTGGAAGTGCACATTTAGAGTTTTCTGTATAAGAAGTTCGCAACGTTTACTTATATGTGCCTCCCATAAAGGGAAGAAATGTTTTATTGTTTTATGTTATGCATAACAAAAATGTTTTTGCAGTTTCTCCACAATTTTCTGTTGTTTTTCAGCCCGAGGACGTGCTGGGATTTGCTGTGGGGGAGTGTGGCGCCCCTGAGGCTTCCGTCACCACAGGTCATTGCACCCCATCCAGCGGTGTGATGCCCCATTCTGGGAGAGGAAGAGAGTGAACTCCGGTCCCCTGGTAAATCCACACTACACCCATTGCTAGGAACACACTGGGACCAGGGAAAGTGGCAGACAACCCTCCCATGCTGCATGCTGGGAGGGGTCGTAAGACCCATCCCTGCTCCTATAGGGTAGAACAGGGCAATTGGGGAGGTGGGAGGAGCCATCTGAGAGCAGACACAGAGAGGAAGGTCAAGTTTAGTCAGTCTACCTCAGGGAGTGAGAGAGTGAGGAGCCAGCATGTAGTTGAAGAAGGAGAACAAGAGAGAGTGGGGAAGGAGGAGGAGGCCTGCTGGAGGCAGGCAAGGAGGAGAAGAGAAAAGAAAGAAAGCTCCAAGTCAGATAGGAGCAGAGAAACAGAAGGAGATGCTTCCTGGTGAAGATCCTGGGACTCGGAGGGTCCAGGTGACACCACGTAGAAGACAGAAGGAGTCGCAGGGCCACGGATAGTCTGTATAGCTGTCGGGGCAGTTTAGAGCTACGGTGGCCTGTTCCACAAGAACATCGGTGGAGGGATCAAGCTGCGACAGGGGACGGTCCCTAGAGACTGGATGAGTGCAAAGATCATCTCCAAACAGTAAAAACCGAGGCCCAGGGAATGTTGTAGACTCCCCGGGCCAGAACCCATAGCAGAACTTCCAGAAAAGGGGTAATCAGCCGACAGGTGACCCCCCAGCCTGGAGGCTGTTGTGGAGGCCAAGCCAGGTTTATCCTATCAAAGGCAAGGCTAAGGAAGATAGCAGAAGAAAGAGACACTAAGAGAAGGGTACCGGCTTTCACTCTCAGAATCACCCAGAAACGGCGGAGGTCCCTGACAGTGGTCCCAGCAGTCCAAGGGTCCCTACAGTACTGTGACAAGAAGTGTGAGTAAAGAATGAACTGCACCCTTGGAGTGGTCCCTGTTATTTCAGCTGCATAGACATTCACAAGCACCAACTGTGCCCCGGGCATTGCTCCACCTGTGGGGAGCAGTACCACCATTGCTGCCATAACATCATCCCGGAGGCCTCACACAGCAGCGGCGGCTTAATAGCCGCATACCACAGGTGGCGTCACGAACACAACCTTTATTCAGCAAGCCACATATTCTACTGACACCCACCAGGGCCACGGAGCCGGGCCCAGCCACCACTGACTACCACCGGACTAGTCCGGCCCGGCACCGGGTGTCCCATAGCCCTGGGGTGGGCGAGTCAGAGGCACAGCCAGAAACGGAGGCCGGCACCTGGGTGGAACAGAAACCACAGCAGGCTGCTTGCTGGACTAGGTTCTCCTTTTTGTCTTGCTGTCCACTGACTTTTGTCAGATGTATTCCACCTAGCGTAGCAGAAACACCAAGTGCTGTAGGTGAGGCAACTCCTTGTCTCTGTTCTGTTGCTCTTCTGTCTGAACAGACAAGCCATTGCACAATGATAGCTGTAATGCATGCTGGGAAGTGAGTAAAAGAAAGGACCTGCTCCTAAAGTGCTGGCAGAATGCAGATAGTGGATGCACCTATTTAAAGAGTTGAAAGTTGCAAGTTGCAGTGTGTGATAATTAGCATGTTTCCTGGATATATTAGACAGGTATAAGTGTAGCACTCCTGGGTGATATGAGGTACTCTGTCCCGGGCAGTGTCTCTTTTGGGAATGTCACGGTGGTGGACGTTGTCTGGTTCCGTGCCCTGGGCCCTTTTTGAAATGGGGGATATTTACAGGGGGTTTGTGAATGAAGTTATTTGTGTCGCCACTTGCGGTGTTGCGGCTAAGTGTAGGGAGCCGCCGCTGCTGAATGTCCTTACTGGGGCTGATGGTATGAGAAGCTAGTATGGTAGTCCCTCCACAAGTAGGGTATTGCCCCAGCAGGTGTATGGTGCGGTGGACATCCGAAGAAGGAGTCCAGCCAGGTATTCAGTGCAACTGGTTTACTCGCTTTTTTGGGTGTTAACTGGTTGCCCAAGGCTGGCTGGCTGGGCACTGGGGTCCTGGGTCCCTAAGGGGGTAGGCCCTGCATCCTGGTGGGGATGCAGAACTTTGAAGCACCCTGAGGGCTTCAGGGGTGCTACATTAGCACTAAGTCTCTGGTAAGTGGGTCTCCGTGGTATGGAACACTGGGGGTCCCCGGTCTGTGGTTTGTCCACCTCTGTCCATCTGACGGTAGTGTGAACTCTGTGAGGTTGGAGTCTCTGGTCCTGTCCCTGGTTCTCCTTTTGCTACTGAGTCTTCCGATTCTTTAGGGTCAGCAAGTTCCTTGATGGTCCCCTTTGCTGTGCAGGTGTTAAAAGGTTGGCTTGAAGCTCTTTCCTGTCCTATGGTCCTGTACCCCGTCGGTGCGTAGTTCTGGGAGTACTTCACCGTACCCATTCGGCAACCACCTCTCCTGGGTACCAGGTCACCGTCAACCCGAGTCAGGATGTTGCTCAGTCACACCTTTCACCTTCACTGTCTCACACTTTATCTCCCACAGTCAACTCTGAACTCAGACTGACTACTGACGTCCTGTGTTCCCGACTACTCTACACAGTCTGCCCCTCCCACCTTATCAACTAGTGGACTGGAGTGGCTCTACCTCTAGGCAGCCATCCATGGTCCCACCCTAGCAAGGTACCATTGTCTGGGGGATTGTTGGGGAAAACTGGGATTACCTGGGTTCTTGGTGGTACCGGCACTGGGGTTCTGGGTCCCTAAGGGGGTAGGCCCTGCATCCTCGTGGGGATGCAGAACCTTGAAGCACCCTGAGGGCTTCAGGGGTGCTACATTAGCACTAGAGGGGTCGAGGACTGGAAGACCAGGCTTTTGAAAATATTCTTAAAATTCTTGTTTTTGAAGCCTATATCACCTGTCATACTGATTTTGTGTAAATTGACAGCTATGTTTTAAGGACAACAAGACTTTTTTTTACTTTTTATGTCATCTTATCCCAAGAGCCGTGACTTTTTCATCTCTCTGTTGACATAGCTGTCTTTTGTATATTATATTGTATTTTTTAAGGCAATATTTGTGGCATATAGATGATATTTGAATTTCTTTTCTTACTCTTCCTATGGTAAGGGGTGGGGTTAAAAAAAAGCCTCGATTTCTTCATTGTTTTTTGCATTTTCAAATCTTGTGTCATTTACTACATGGCTTAAATAATGTTAACCCCTTAAAGTGAATCTGATAGCTGATTCATGCTGCTCAAACCAGAGGCAGAATGAATCGGAGACTAGATCTAGCAAATGACTGGGGGAAGAGCATCAGATGCCATTGTCTACAAGTTGTTGGAGCTTGGTTGCCTGTACTGTTTGGAGTAGTAGATTTTGTGGCTGGACCAATCTGGGAGGAGCAGCCTCGGACATTGAAAGTACCTCTATATGGCTATACACAAAGCCTTACCACAGTTTGCATATTTTTACTTATTAAATCATCTGTTCTCACAATCTATCTTTTTACTTTGCAGGAAATGTTTCAGAGCCTGGTTGCACAATTGCATGTGTGTGAACATACCATACCTCCCAACCGTCCTGGATTCTGCGGGACTGCCCCAATTTTAGAGGTGTGTCCTGTAGCTCACAGCTGATGTCCTGGCTCCTCCCCTCAGTGCAGTGAATAAATTGAATTAAATTCTCATCAGGTCTGGATTATGAGGGCCGCCGCAACACAAACCTGTGAACCGTGAAGCTCACCATTCCATAGGCAGTAGCTTTACCACTGAGCCACTGCCTGTATTGCAAAGCATAGGAAGTTTTGGTTATCTTGACCTCTATTGCAGGTGAAAAAACAAAAACAGATTATTCAGCTGCAAAGATGGATGGAGGGAGGGATGGATGAATGGATGGATGGAGGGATGAATGAATGGAGGGAGGGAGGGAGGGATAGAGGGAGGGAGGGATGGATGGACGAATAGATGGATGAATGGAGAGATGGAAAGAGGAATGGATAGAGGGAGGGATAGAGGGAGGGATGGATGATAGAGGGATGGATGAATGATAGAGGGATGAATGTATGACAGGGATGGATGGATGACAGTGGGATGGATGGATGACAGTGGGATGGATGGATGATAGAGGGATGGATGGATGATAGAGGGATGGATGGATGATAGAGGGATGGATGGATGATAGAGGGATATATAGATACATGACGGATAATAAATAGATAGATAGAATCATAGATAGATAGATAGAATCATAGATAGATAGATAGAAAGAAAGACATAGATAGACAGATAGATGAATAGATAGAGGGATAGATATAGATAGATACATAGATAGATAAATACTGCATCTCTTTGTAGGTGAAGGAAAGAGTCAGATTCATTTGTTCCCATAAAACTACTATAAAGAAATGAGGAAATAAAATAAAAACACAATTTTATTTTTTTTTATCTTCACCACCTTGGATTCAAACCAGCACCTTTCAAAACTGGTGTCCAGCAGCCTCCTAGGCTTTCTACCTTGATCTAAGCTTTTGAGCCACTGGGAATCAATGATGTCAGAGGGAGGATTTTACATAAATTAACCTACAATGAAGCCCTGATTACACAGTAGATTACACAGGACATAGAGATCCATTGTACACAGCAGCGTCTCTGTGTCCTGTATTCTAGAGGGAGAGGAAAAGAGGGTTTTTTTTCTTCTAATAAAATTACTAAAAATAATAAAAAAAATAGAATAATGTAATTTTTAATGCACTTTTTTTAGAAATTAATAAATATCACAAATCAGCAAATAACTCGTGATTTCTCAAACATATACCCAACAACAGCCTGAATGTCATAGTTACTTATTCAAGGGCCACAAAAAGTATGTGTCACATTTTATAGGATTGCACTGATGTTGCATGGTGCCAAGCAGGGGGGGCAATTGGGGTGTTCTGTAGAGACTATTAGCGTTTTTGTCTGCTTGGCCCTATTGGTTAATATGTGCTTTCTTTGTCCCTACATCCCCTATTATATTTTAAGGCTAAAAATTTATGAGGATTGCACCTTTATTGGCTGCCCATTGATATTTATAATTTTTGCTCTTGATTTGTATGTATGCAACTCATGTATAATGCTATACTTTGTGACATGTACTTTTTGTAGCCTTTGAATTTTTTTTCTGTTTTGGTATTTATTTCACTCCTATGTGTGTTTTTATTGAACTTTGAATAAATTATGTATTTGTTTAAGGTATATTGCTTTGAGCTGCTTCACAGGAATATTAACATGACAGTGACGGAGACCCTGACTCCCCTGACAACCCATGGGTACACTGGGAATTTAGGGCTTAATTACTGTTATTCTTTGTATGGGTGGGAACAAGTACATTAATTTTAAACATGTGTAGGTATTTTTATGTTTTCTATTTTTTGTATAGTAAGAAAACTTGAACTGTTGGATTATTTTAATACATTTACTTACTAAAACTTTTTTTTTTCATACAAAAATGGTTTTACATTATTATTTTTTGTTGTCTTTTTTTTCTCTATGTATTTATTTATTTATTGCTTAACTATTTTTTTAGTCTTATTAGGAAACTTCTTTTGATCAGTGTAATAAAAGTTTGGTACATTAAATATGATTAAATATTATCTGTCAGCAGTATACCACAGCCATAACAAGTCTGGGGTTTCTTTAATTGGCAGCTATCTTATGTACAGTAGCTCTATGCAGACTGGTCCCATAACTTGCCAAACTTCAGTACTGAAAAAGCGGGATACAACTTCAGCAAAGCATACATGAGTGGGTTGAATATTTATCTTTACTGGTGATGCTCACCACTGCTCGATAAACAATCAGGGCGCTCGGGCAAGCTCGTTACTCGATCAAGTATCGCGGGTGCTTGAGTGCCATGCTCGAGTTCCCGTCCAGCATGTTTTGTGGCTGTTAGACAGCCAATCAGCATGCAGAGATTACCTAGCATGCACGGTAATGCCGGAGCCATGTTGGCAACTGGAATTAGTGTGATTGGGCGGCCGCATGACATCATCAAGGCTTATATAAGACTCGAGTGTGTGATACTCGGCACACTTCAGTTGAGGGAGAGTTGATCTATGAGGTTGAGCTTAGAGTAGAGAAGGGATATATTCATGGTTTATTGCAAAACAGTCCTTCCATACTTATACTGCTGCTGAAACCTAAAACCAAAAGTCCATTTCAGGGCTAACTGCTGTCCTTTCTCGAAGTAAGTCCACTGTGACTTGCATTCAGTGTAGGCATAATTGCTCAAAGTAGGATAGTTTGTGATTAGAGCAGGCATATAGGCAGGGTTTGCTGCAAAACAATACTTCTATACTTATGCTGCTGTTCTAACCTAAAACCAAAAGTTCTTTTTAGGGATAAATATTGTCCTTTCTTGTAGTAACACTGCTGTTGTCTACATTCAGTGAAGGGACAGCTGCTGGAGGAGGTTAAGTTTGAGATTAGAGCAGGCTTATAGGCAGGGTTTATTGCATAACAGTCCTTCTATACTTATACTGCTGCTGAAAGCTAAAAGCAAAAGTCATTTTCAGGCCTAATACTGTCTTTTCTTGTAGTAATACTGCTGTTGGGATAGCTGATGGAGGATAGTTTGGGATTAGTACAGGCACATAGACAGGGTTTATTGCAAAACAGATTTTCTATACTTATAGTGTTGTTGCAACCTAAAACAAAAAGTCCATGTCAGGGCTACATATTTTATTTTCCCTATTAATGCCAGAAAATTTGTGGGCATATATAGCATATATAGTATCTAACTAATTTAAAAGTGCAAGGTGTGCGTGAAGGAATGGAGAAGTAGACATGCTGCTGATGGTGCATGCAAAGGCCAAGGCTGTGGGCTAGATAAAACTGTAGCTACTGTGGGAGCGCAACCAACAAGCTCATTCACAAGCCATATCTTCCTGTCCCACATTGCATGCAGGGGGTGCAGGACACCACTCTTGAAGCAAGAACAGTTCGAACAGGTGGTCGGTTGGATGTTTCTAGTAACTTTCCCAGCACCATACTGTCTTCTACTCATTAGCCAAGAGTCTGGACCACATAATCCACAACCTGATCCTTTTTCTTCCCACCATGGTGAGTCCCAGGAGACTAGTGATCCTACACTTGGACACTCCAAAGAGCTCTTTACATTTTCATTTATTGACTCTGGCCTCTCTCTCTGCACATTTCAAGAGTGACACGAGGAGATTGTGTGCAGTGATGCCCAAATATTTGATCAGCCACGATCAGAAAAAGATGACCATGGGGAACGCTAACTAATGTCTCAAGATGTAGATGATGATAAGACGCAGTTGCCAACAAGTGATGTTGTTCACTCAACAAGTCAAGAGGATCAGAGTGTGGAACTAGAAGAGAAGGTAATGGACGATGAAGTCACTGTCCCCACCAGGGAAGTTGCCCTGCAGAGTGACGACAGCAATGCAGAGAGGGAGAGATCCGCAGCACCAAAACGGCAGGTACAGGCAGTGGGCTGGGCAGAGGGAAAGGATGGCATACTGCTCCCCATAGCACCAACACTCAGCAAATTCCCAGGCGAAGGGTTTAGTGTTCCGCAGTCTGGAGATTTTTTCTAGAAAGTATGGGCAATAACAAAAAATGGTCATTTGCAACCTGTGCCATACCAAGATCAGCAGGTGCCTGACCACTACCAGCCTGACCACCAACAGCTATGGCACATATCATGATAGCACTCAACTAGGTGGGCCAAATGGGTAATCCACGAGAGCAGAAGAAGTGTCACGACCCACAATGTAGCCAGAAAATCTTGTTTATTCCAAAGTGTGCGATAAAACTGCGGGTGCAGGCCCTCTATGGACGATGGCCGTTTCGCACCTGTCCCATGGACCCGTAGAAGTGCTAGCAGGCATGAAATGGCCGTCATCCATAGAGGGCCAGACCGCAGTTTTATTGCACACTTTGGAATAAACAAGATTTTCTGGCTACATTAAGGGTCGTGCCGCTTCTTCTGCTACCGTGGATTACTCATTGGACCCTTACATTTGTTGCAAGATAAGCATCCCCTGACAGAGTTTTACTTGGAGTACCTGAACGGACTCTCACCTCAGCAGCTCCTGTTAAGGTATTGTGCGGTGGTGCAGGACCATATTCTCTTTTCCTTATCTACAAAAGGTGGACCAAATGCCTGGGTCCATAACCAGTGTCTGCAGGTGACATCACTGCCTTTTCCTATGTACTACATGCTTGCCAGTCCCCTGTCCAGGACGCAGGCTCAGATGCCTCACACCCTGCACCTTGCATGTTTGCAAGTACTATCAGAAACCACTTCAAGTTCTTTGCCCCAGGGCAGTGTTCATCTCTCCCTACCCCAGACCTTCGAATGCAAAAGGAAATACTCAGCCACTAACCCACAGGGCCAAACACTAAATGGGCACATTTCCAGATAGCTTGCCATGAAACTGTTGCAATTTAGGCTAGTGGACAATGAGGTTTTGGCAACCTTATGGCAGCAGCCGTCCCTCAGTATTTGGTCCCCTGCTGCCACTATTTTTCCCAGTGTGCCATCCCCATCTTACACCAGCATGTAACCCATAGCGTCACCAATGCCCTGACCAACGCAATTACTGGAAAAGTTAACTTAACCACTGACACGTGAACAGACATGTGGACAAGTGCTTGTAGCCTACATTTACACTAGGTAAACTTTATGGAGGGAAAACTGTGTCTGACCCTGAGATGACATGCATACTATACTACTGATATCAAGGACTGCGAACCCCAGTTACAGCAGGGTTTCCTCCCCCTTCTGCCCCCTCCTCCATCTCCGAATTATCATTCCAGTGCATGTCGTTCATATTACAGTAGTTGCAATGTGGACACGCTGCAGCACTACTTCAGTGTAGCTGAAACAGGCGATAGTGAAACTACAGTATTTTCTTTAGGTGACAAAGCCTAGTAGAGCAAGTAGTACAAAAATTCTCATTTGACAACGGTGTCAGCAGAGGTCATGGTTCCTTAGGCAACCAAGGAGGCAAGAGAGGTAAATTCACACCAGGTTCAACAGAGGCAGAGGAACACTATTATAGGTCTGGGACAGTTTCAGTAGGCACTCCTAGCACCCAGGCCATGATGTGCAGGGTACAAGGAGGGAAATGTTTTGGAAGATGGTGAAGGGGTAGCAAGCTGACTGTACCAGCGTCCTTCGTGATTCCTCTGAGCCGTACATCTATTGGGCATCCAAGCTGGATACAAGGCATGAACTGTCCTTCTACACCTTGGAGGTGCTGGCCTGCCCTGCCGCTAGTGTTTTGTCAGAACAGTTTTTTAGTGCTGCTGGTGGCATAATAACTGATAGGCGCATCCGTTGTCGACTCAAAATGCTAACAGGCTCATTCTTATCAAAATTAACAAGGTAAATATGGTGTAATATGGTAACGGTGGGCAGGAACGCCTAGACTGACTGACCCCAGACTAGGGGTCCCTAAGCCATTCCTTATTGCAGAGGTACACTTGATGGTAGGCGAGGTCTGGACCCCCAGCGTGACCCTAACTCCTTATAAAACCCTGGTCATACACCCTCACACCTCCACCCACGGGAAGGGATGGGACAGTAGAAATATATCCCTCAAATAACAACAAACACATAATGACACAGACCCTGATTCCACCGTTGTGTAAGTTATTGGGTTACTTGCCTTACTTTTGATAATCTCCAGTTGATAAAACACTTTCATTACTAGAGGACTAGTAAACCTACTGCCACGTTATCCTCCATATTTATGAACCTTATATAACCCCACCTCCACTACTGATTGACAGCTTTGTCATTGTGCACAGTGTGCACAGAAAGCTGCCAATCAGTGATATGGGCAGGGTTATACAAAGGTCAGTAGTAGTAGATCTGCAGCAGATAAAACAGTGATTTTATAAAAAATACAGTAAGCAACTAGGATCAGGGTCTTTGTCTCTACTTTTTTTCTGCTTTCAAGTGGGGTAGGGAAAACCTGGTGACAAATCTCCATTAAATGGCCCTATTTTTGATAATAGCAGTGAATGATATTACAGATAAACACCACAATGAGTTCAAGAAGCAGACCCATTTTAACAATTGTTGCGATTATGTGACTGTAATTTCTGGTAAAACTGACAGAAAAGAAACACGACTTATGGATAGCAATACAGCCAATGAGCATCAAACCAGTCTTATTTGGTCTGATGAGCGCAAATTTAATATTATTTTCTGTGTATTGTATAATGGATGTTTCCATTGAGAACCATGTGGAACCAAGTGTAGTGCATTTGTGTAACATCCTTACCGGCGTCCCTGCACTGTCCTACCCCCCTCCCCCGGTGGGGTCACCAGCACACTCACCCTTCCGGTCACTCAGCGGTGGCTGCTCTGTCCCCGGTTCATGCTGTTGGCTCCTGAGGACAGCACAGATCTCCTAGGAGTGTTTTTAGGGCATGCGCGAGCTCCTTTTCTTTAAGGGCCAGTACACCCTAACCTGGCTGAGAGGCATCAGGTATTTAAGGCACCCTCCCCAGTACACCTTAACCTGGCTCTGAGGTATCAGGTATTTAAGGCATCCTCCCCAGTATGCCCTAACCTGGCTCAGAGGTATGAGGTATTTAAGGCACCCTCCCCAGTATGTCCTAACCTGGCTGAGAGGTATCAGGTATTTAAAGCACCCTACCCTTAAGGGAGGTGCCTGGGCAATATGGTCTATCCGTTGCTAGTTGTCAGGTCCCTAAGTGGTGCTGCTGTTTAGTGCTGTGTTCCATATTGCTAATACTTGTCTGTGTTCCAGTACCTGAGGTATCTTCTGCTCTTGCATCTAGCCACTCTGGCTGAACATGCTATACCGGCTGCAACTGCATCGTACCCTGTTGGCCACGTCTGCTTTCCCAGCCACTGCTACATTGTACCCTGTTGGTCAAGTCCACTATACTGGCAGGTGCTGCCTTGTACCCTGTTGGCCAAGTCTGCTATATCGGCCACTGCTACATCATACCCTATTGGCCAAATCTGCTATACCGGCCGCTATCGCAGTGTACCCTGTTTACCAAGTCTGCTATACTGGCCGCTGCTGTATCGGACGACATTGCCCGAGCCTGCAACATCAGCCATCCCGGCTACACCCACGAGTATTACAATTGGATTACTTGCTACCGACCTGGTTATCAATTTATTTAGAAATGAAGACTTAACGGGAATGGCTACCAGAACATTTTTCAGAAATATTCAGTTAGTTCGTTTATCATTATGAACAAGGTCATGACCTAAAAGTATCTCTTGTTTACACAGAACAATGAGTTGCTGAGAATGATGATCTTTTAAGTAAACCAAAAGATTATTTCACCTTACAAACGAGCATTATGATTGTATATTAGTTGACAGGCAGCCTGTTTACAATGTGTGCGATTATCGAGAAACAAGTTTGTGTAGGAATGTGTGCCGCCCCAGCAGCGGATCGAACCGCTCGGATCCGTGGGCAATGTCCGTTCATAGCTTGAGGGTCTCTGGACCCGGGGTATTAAGGGCCACACTCTTAAGTAAAAGGGGATAATTACAGGGAGATGATAGTTTGTGACGCCACCCGTGGTGTGCAGTAATTAGTAGTACCGCCGCTGCCGTTGTTGGGATTACCCGGGGTGATAGAATGGGGCAGTAAGGTGTCGTTACCCTCCACGGGTAGTGGTATGCCCCAGAGCTCTGGAAGATGATACTGGGTGCCGTGACGGGGAGATTACTAATGTACTCACTCAGCCAGTAAGCAGACGCTGAAAACCGGGTAAACCAAGTCTCTAGGTGCCGCTGCCTCTCAAGGGGAGCTTGTCCGGGTCCCGTCCCCTGCAGTGCTGCCTGGTGATCCGTGACCTGCCTCCTCGCACAAAGTTTAGATTCACTGTAGTGGCCCGGTAGTCTGGAACTTGCCAGGCCTCGCTCCCCACTGTGGCTAAGTGTGGGAGCCTGCTCTCAGGGCTCACACTTGGGTTTTTAGTGGGCTGCGTATATGGAAGGCCCTATCCCCCTATTTGCGCTAGTGCCCCGATTCTGGAGCTAGTGGGAACAGTCCATAAAGGCTCCGCTCTCCGCAGGTTAATTGCCGGTTTGCCTGAAGCTTTCTCCCTGACCTAGGGTCCGTGTACCCCGCCGTGCCTTCGGTCCTGTACCGGTGATAGGACCAGGCTGCCGACTGTTTACTCAACAGGTCCAGGCACCTTCCCTTAATCCCCTGCGACTGGGGGTCCGACTCCTCTAGGTCAAGACCACCGTCTGCAACCTAGACAACTACTCTTGGGAGCCACCGCTCCCTGCTTCCTCCACTTCACTCCCTCAATTCACTCTCTTTCACTGACACTCTACTGACCCTCCCTTCCTGACCCCTAGGTGGGCGACCCTATTCCACTTAAGCCGCCCACTGGTGTGTCTTGTGGGTGTGGTGCAGGGTGTTCCTAGGATTTGATTTGCTGTTGGAGGCAGCACTGCAAGAAGGGGACCCAGAACCATGAGGGATTTAAATACTGCACTAAGGGAAGAGAGCATGCAGTACCCTGTGATGATCTGGTAGTCCTGGAGCGTCACAAATGCTCGCTCAACTTAACTGTACAGTGTAAATACACCCTATACATGCCACAGGTCTACCAGGCATGTCAGAATTCATTCCTCCTCTTCAAATATTGAGTTGTGCCTCTACTATGTGGGGAATTTCTGTAAACTGTTCCAGGATGGATCTCTTATAGATACTTTTCGCTGTCATGGAAGGAATATAACTAACTTTGCAAGGGGGCGCTGTGGCTGACTGGGGACATTATGACGGACTCTATTATTAACGCTTATCTGAGAAGGGCTTAATATTTTGAGCTGTGAAAATGTAGGGTTTTTTTTTAGAAACTTTATAACTGCAAAAACATATTTGCTATCCCCACCACCACTGCAATATGAAGATTAGAGAAATGTATTCCTAAGCTAACAATATAGAGGCCACAGATATACACAACGTCTCAGAGCCTGTGAAGCAGTAAATATACAGTATGTATTGTGACCCTGAAGTCGCAAACTAATATCACAGGTGAGCCTCTTCACGAAACGCCAGACAAATTTTACAAAATGGTTAAATGGAGCCAGTGGTGCCATATAACAAGCCAAGGTTCTATATCTCTGACTTTGGTCTCTCAAGTCTCAATTCTTTATGTGCTCTCTACACCATATTCCATTATTACCTTAGGCAAGAAAGAAATAATAGCACCAGTAAGTTACAGGGCCCTAGTAACTCTATATAACAAGTTATTAATATTTGCTTGGCGTTTCACTTTTATAGAACTATGGTCACATTAAATTCCATTTCAGTGCAATCATATGGACAATTTCATAACAGAATAATACTAATGTCTGAGCTATATTAATATGTTGTACAGATCTGCGCTCTAGTATAGAACTAGATAATACTAATACTATGTATCTCTGTATCTCTGTATCTATCTATCCATTATCTATCTACCTATCTATCTATCTATCTATCTATCTATCTATCTATTATCTATCTATCTATCCATTATCTATCTACCTATCTATCTATCTATCTACCTATCTATCTGTCTACCTACCTATCTATCTATTTATCTATCTATGTATCTGTCTATCTACCTATCTATCTATCTATCTATCTATCTACCTATCTATCTATCTATCTATCTATCTATCTATCTACCTATCTATCTATCTATTTATCTATCTATGTATCTATCTATCCCTCTATCTATCTATCTATTATCTATCTATCTATC